>NC_140946.1:154887167-155527167 GCF_014529385.1 Adiantum capillus-veneris | reverse complement strand
TGGAGTATGCCACCTACGAGTCAAAGTTTGTGGACTTATGGGAGAGATGGGTTGCCACACTGGAGGAAGGCGAAGGAGCGCCTAATTTCTTAAAGAAGGAGCGTTTCATTGCTGGTCTATGGTCGCCGCTTAGAGAGAAGGTGAAGGGAAGGTTTCCTGCAACATATGAGTTGGTAGTCGAAGTAGCCCGCCTGAAAGACAAGAAGCTGCGCATGCAAGCAAGAGTAAACGAGTCAGAGGAAACAAGCTCGGCCCGACCAACCCCAGTGGCTGCAACAACCAATCATAGAGTCCAACCACAGGAGGCATCAGAAGAACAGCAAGACCTGCTGAGTCGCATCACCACCCAACTAGAGAGTTTATCTGTGCATCTGGTGCAGCAAGGGCATGCATCTGGCAGAAATCCAGAACAAGGAAGGGGACAACGAAGACAAAACCTAGAGTACCACTGTTACAACTGCGGGGAAGATGGCCATGGAAGGTACTACTGCCCACACCTAAGGAGGCACAATTTCAATAGAGGGGGGAGACATAATCAGATATCTCCGCCAAGAGCAAGACCACCACCACCTAGGCAGCCGGGACCAATCCCACCGGTCCAAATCCTTCAACCACCTGTACAACAGCAACCACCACCCCAACCTCTCCTTCCGCCCCACTACCCCCACCACCTGTTGTGAACCAAGCGGTGAGTGTTATTAGCTTAGAGGCTAAAGGGAAGGAAAAGGTAGAAGAACCAGCTCGAGAGAAGCACAAAGGAAAAGCGAAGGTAGAAGAAGTGGATGCTATGGGAGTGAAGCGTGCGAGGCACGAAGAGGCATCTCAAAGAGAAGAGAAGATGAAAGGGAAGGCCGAGTCTAGCAAGCAAGCAGCTAAACCGCGGCGGAAGATAGACATCGTGGACTTCTCACTAGGTGAGTATGCAAAACCCTATGACTTAGTTCAGGATGTGCTAATGCAGGGCCCGAAGATAACTTGGCCCCAATTACTCCACCTTGCACCCAGAATGAGGAGGCAATGGACGAAAATGGTAAGTACCAGGAAATCAAGACCACGGATAGCTGGGGCTATCTCTGGGAGGGATCTCGACGACATCCTGCCAACCATGGACGCTCACATCAAGGGGCAACAGATTTCAAACGTCTACATAGACGGTGGTGGCGCGCAAATATGCTTCATGAGTGAAAAGATGATGCACCATCTAGGTCTAGAGGTAAGCTAAGTTGCATTATTCGTTATTCGGGAGACGTATAATACGTGAATAATGGGCGTATTATTCGTTTATCTAAATTATACGGCCGTATTATACGGTGCTACATCAGTAGAAACGGCCAATCGTATAACTTCTTAATTTTTCGATCGAAATTATTTTCGAACGAAAGTATTTTCGAACGAAAGTATTTTCGATCTAAAATTATAACGATCGAATATGTTAGTATATATAGCAACACGCGAAAGGTCTCATACCAGCTTTCAAAGTCAATGTTTTCCATGTGAGTATTCTCACCAAACGATCAAAAAATGTAATTTGTAAAAAAATAAAACAATTTGAATGCAATAAAAATTAAAATTCAATAGAATTTTAAGTTTTGTGATTCAAATATATGAATATGTTTTGAAAAACTTACTAAATAGTTGAAAGTTTGTATTTTGTGAAGAGTTTAATCTCTCACCTGATACAAACTGTAATTATAAGAATCACTTGTCAATGTGTTCAATTATTGACACTTGAAAGTGACTAATAAAAAAAAAGTAAGATATTATCGTTGTGTGTAGAGTGTACTCTCACATGAGATAATTAGTTTAAAAATATAATTACATAAAAATTAATTTTATGTAATTTAAAGTTCGATTTTGATGTGTAGAGATTTTCTCTCACTTCAAAATGAATATAATGAAACAAAATTATATTTTTACGTTTTGTGTAGAGCTATTCACACTGCTATGCTCTCACTAGAGTAAAAATTTAGGAAAAACATGTCCAAAAATAATGATATTCTCTTATCTTTATTTGGATTGCAAAATCTACCGTACTGTGTGAGAGCATACATATGCTCGCATTGTAGATAGATAATCGCTTAAAAATCTATGGTAAAGTGTAAGAACTTTTTGTTCGCACTTTACATAGATACGATAATTATAAGGTATTGTAAGTGATTATCGTTTTGACATTTAAAAATGTCACTTATAGCTCTTGTATGTATAGTAATTTATAATGATAATCATTTTAATACTTGATTTAATTATATTTTATTGATTATCGTAATGTGTTAAAGATACAAGCTTGCACTTTAGATAAATCGATGCAATTTATATGTAATCCAATGGTATTGTTTTTTATTATTGTATTTTTGTTCAATCATTGTTTTTAATTATTTTAATTTCGTTCAATCATTGTTAGTTAAATTAATTTAATGTTTTAATTGATTTTGATTATGAAAATGATCATTGACTTTGTTTTAACTAGCAAACTATTTTTGTGCATCATGGTGAAAGGACAAGAGTGGAGTTATGTGCATGAGTTGAAAGCTGGGAGAAATACATCTCGACTTAAATGTAAATCTTGTGGCCACGAGTTCAGTGATAACGCAACCACAATTAAAGAGCATTTGTTTAAAGTCCCTGGCAATGTTGAAAAGTGCGAGGCACTACCAAAAGATATTCATGAAAAATTTGCCATGTATTCTCGCAAAGTAAAGTTGATTCTTGTAGCTAAACATAAAGGTGATGTTTCTAAAGATATCATGCGAATATTGAACCATCTGTATGCAATGAGGCAACATAAGAGGTGTGTATCACTCAAGTAAATGATAAAAGTTCTCAATTGAACCCTCTTCATGGACATGCTTCTACATCAGGAGGAGTTCCTAGCACAAGCAAATCCGGCAGAGCGTCATCCAATGGACAGACAATGGCTGAAGCATTAGGTAAACAATGGTTGCTTGAGTTGCATTTAAAATGGACACAAGCATTTGTTGCGTGTGGCATATCGTTCAATTATATGCGCAATCCAATATTTCAAGATGCTTTGATGAGTACAGCCAAAAAAGGATTTGTGCTTCCTGACTATAACAAGATGCGAACTGAATATCTTGATAAAGTCAAAGACAGTACTGAAGCCATTCTCAAACGCAGAGTCCTAGAGTTTGTTCCAGCATATGGATGCACCATAGCATTGGATGGATGGACTAAATGTCAGAAAAAAACTTTAATCAATGTAATGCTTATTAACCCTAGAGGGGCTATGTTCGTGGAAGCAATTGACAGCTCATTGAAAGAGAAGACTATCACCTACCTAGCAGGGGTGTATGAGCGTGCAATTGCAAAGGCAGGTGGACCAAAGAATGTGACTGCTATTGTCACAGATAATGCGGCCAACTACAAAGGAGCAGGAAGATCTATTCAAGTCAAGTATCCGGAGATTTCTTGGGTACCATGTGCAGCTCACACTTTAAATTTTCTTTTAAAAGATATTGGTAAAATGGCATGTGTGAAGCAAACTTTATTGGATGCAAATCATGTGGTGAAATTCATTAGAGAGCATCAATTTTTGTATGCTCTTTTTCGAACCAAGTCACCAAATAAAGCTCTGCAAATATTTTGCGCAACAAGGTTTGCTACGGCATACTATGTTCTTGCTGCTTTGCAAGAGTTGAAGCCTGCATTGATGGAAACCTTAGCAGACAGAAGATGGGATGGATGGCTCAGCAAGTATCCAAGTTATCAGGAAGCAGCTGGTCGATGTGCACAAATAGTAAACTCGCCAGTCTTTTGGCGTAATGTAGAAAGAATAGTAACTGTGTCTAAGCCATTTGTAGATCTTTTGAGAGCAGTTGACACAGATTCTTTTATTTTTGGTCGGGTCTACTGGTATATGTCAGAGGCTATACGCAAGCTAAGAGAAAATGTCAGTTTTGGTGCAAAGGATAAAGCTACCATGATTACAATTGTTAACAAGAGTTGGGTGCAATTGCATACGCCATTGCATGGTGCGGCTTTTGTATTGGATCCTAAGTTTCAAATGCATCAGCAATCTGCCAACAAAGAAGTTATGTCCGACTTCAAAATAGTGTGCTCCCAACTCTTAGGGCACGAAGATGGAAAAACAGCTTTTCATTAGCGAGTAGATTATGCCAACAGAACTGGTATGTTTCAGGATCTGTGGCATATAGATGCCATTGGCAAAACAAGTGCACCTTTATGGTGGAAGGAGTATGGTGGAGAGAAAGTGGAGTTGCAACACATTGCAGTTAGAGTTTTATCAGCAGCTGCATCAAGTGGAAGTTGTGAACGAAATTGGTCAACATTCGACTTTGTGCACACGAAAAAGCGAAATAGACTTCATACTAAACGGGCTGCTGATTTGGTGTATGTTTTTTGCAATATGAGACTTATTTATAAGCGTCAAAACATTGCAACTAGAGCCACTCAAAAGCAATATGGAGTCTTCCAAACGCATGAAGCTATTTCTGCAGAAGTTGATGATGAAGATGATATGGAATGGGAGATAGTTTCAGAATGCTCAGATATGGACGAAGTAGATGATATGGTTGTAGTTTTTGAAGATGGAGATGATTTGTGAGAGTACCATTGTAATACTTAACAAGTTTTTGCATATGATGAAAGAAAGTGGTATCTCGTTGTCGTTCACATCAAAACCTCTCTTTCTCTCTCTCATACGCACATATTTACTCACACACAAATATAAATTGCCGATAATATCTTGTCGAATAACAATTACATAAAGTCGATGTAGGTTTGAAATTACAACAAGGTTCTGGGAAATTACTCAATCGAAAAGAGTTTGATATAATTTTGAGATTACAAAAAGCTTGTGAGTGACTTATGAGTTTGATAGATTTGCTATAAGCTGGTCTATGGTAAAATCTGTAATTCCTAGCTCAGTGGATGGTTGAGCACCATCTTTATGTGAAGTGGTAGTATCATCTGGCAAAGGTCCATACAATGATTCATATCGTTGAAGCTTTGCTTGTGCATCACTTAACTCTATTTCAAGCTCAAGAATACGGCCACGAAGCATGTCCGGTGTTTCTCCTTGGCTGGCAAGGTCTTGTCCTTGGCTGGCTAATTCAGTCAGTGTTTCTGACTCTTCAGGAAGTAAAACAATAGGACGCTTGCGAGGAGGGATTGGATTATTTGCATTGCGTGCTGCCACCTTCTCTGCAATGCATCCACGTCCAACGCCAGCGGTGCCTGGACGATCTGACCAATCCACTCTCTTCAGCAAAACATATCGAACATAGCATTGTTGGATAAAGTAAATTGCTACTTGGTTGTTGTTTGGTAGGCATCTCTCTTGTCGTATAAGCCTTTGCAGCAATACACGTGCCAGTCCTTTATGTTGCAAATCAGAGAGCTTTACCGGAGCTGTATCTTTTGCATTGCCACTTATTTGAAATAGTTGATGGCGTACAAAGTGATTAGGGCAAAGCTTTTTGCACTCTTTAAGGGTTAGTGGTTCGCCGTGCAGCTCAGATTCATCTTCTTCAATGTTCGCAATAGTAGAAAGATCTGCTTGTCCACATCTAACTTGTTCTTCTTTAAAAATTGCCCGAGCTTCAGCATGGTTGAGTTCTTCTTCCATATCTGCATATTAGGTGAACATGTCATTACTTTTAAATACCCATTCAATTAATTTGACATTGGACAGTATATCAAATGACAAACATAGATATTTTGTTCAATTAAATATACAATTAAATCTAACACCAAAAGTAAAACAATGATGAAATCATGAGACTTTGTGTTTTCATTATCATCAGCTGGTCGTAAGCAGATGTCATTACAATGTTTACCCACTCATGCACCATTTAGATTGTCAATAAGGAGAGGTCAAAAGCGTTAGACCGGGTTTTGGGGTTGGCGCTTGCCGGTTTCAAGATGAGCAAGTACATTAGTCAAAAAATGTCTCTTGCTTTGTTCTTGGGGCTCTGGTAAGCACTTCAAAATGCGTTTACATGTATGACACATGGAATAAATATCCATAGCTTTGGTCCAGGAGGGAGGATTACTAGATATACATTTGGGGGCTGCCCATGGATAATCTCTCTCATATTGTTTCCTAGTTTCTATCTGCATATCGCGTAGAGGAGGAAAACCGGCTGTGGTATTTGTTTTGGTGCATGAACCCCAATCCACAATGCCGGCATAAACACCTTTTTTGCCAAAATGCAGCATCATATTCTGAGAGTGTAGATCATTGTGGAGGTAGTTATGCAAATGTATATACTTTAGAGTTTGGAGGAGAGCATTGATGATCTGCAAAATATTCTCCTGGAATAGCTCTACTGTTCCTACAGTGAGTACATAATCGCGGATGACAGGTTGGCTGCCGTCTGCAGTGCATTCTTTGATCCATTGCTCCACATGGCCGCCATTCCAAAATCGTGAAATGAGCATTGGTCGCTCCACGTGGCGCACCATGGCAAGAGGGTAGATAATACCTCGATGTGAAATATCCAAAATTGTTGCTTCGTCGTTGACCTGTTGCTCCATGGTGGGCCCATGTAAGTGTACTTTGAACACTTTTGCAGCATACACTTGATCTTTGAAAGCGGGATGTGTGACACCCACACGCTTCACATGTGCCCATCTTCCCTCTCCTAGTTGTGGAGCTTGGATATTGAAGACGGCTGTGTCGGGTAAAAGGTGTAAAATAGGTGGTAGTTGAGAGAGGTCTAATGTAGCAACGGATGACGTTGCAGGCTCTGTTCTAAGAATGATTTCTGGTTCAACAGTAGCTTCAGAAGAGCTGGCTTCCACTCTTGCACGCTTTGCTGCTCTTTCTAACTTTTCCTTGCTCTTGAACTCCGTGTAAAGCTGTTGCACAAGATGTATGCGCTCAGCTATGTTTAGCAAGGAAGTAATTGCAGGGTTTTTCAGTTCTTGAAAGGTTTTCATGATGTGTCCAATGGTTTGTTTGACCATGTTTACTAAAGCACCTGATGTCAAGAGGGCTATGTCAAAAATAGCTGGTGCAAACTCTGCCTGGAGCTGCTCAAACACAGACTTGGTTAGAGTCTTTGTAACCTGATAAAAATGCTCCGGAGCGACAGGGGTTAAACAACGCCTAATCTCTACCTCTGACGAGTAATGGAAGTGTCTCACAATCACTTCGGAGACGAACTTTCGTTGATGTTTCGCTAGCTTCGTGTCTGCCATATCTGTATGACAAAATTATAAATTAAGAATCTTACGAAATGATTGTACACCATTGTAACATAGTTATTATATAATGAGTGTTAACCCTATATATATATATTAAATGATGATTCAAATTTATTAAACAATACTAAATTATTGCAAATTAAAGAGAAAATCTTATGATTACAAACCACATTGTGCGAATCGACCATGAAAATTAATTTAGAGAGAGAGAGAGAGAGAGAGAGAGAGAGAGAGAGAGAGAGAGAGAGAGAGAGAGAGAGAGAGAGAGAACCAGGCCAGGAGTGTGAGATGCTCTCAGCACAAGAACTGGACCCTGCTATGTGCAGAAGTGTGAGATGATGAAAGAAATTACATCTAAAGGTTTGGAAAATCGTATATGTGAACAGCTCAGCTAGTGTGAGATATTCTCAGCATAAGTCCTCGATGCTGTTGTAAAATAGATTGATAGTTTTTATCAATCTAATCCCTGATAAAGTGTGTAGAACTCACAACACAACTATCAGGGGATAAATTAACAATTGCAGATGTAAGTTACCTATCGTATGTGTTTACGTCCAAAACAACACCAAGTCATTTAATGATGAAAACTGATGTTCTTTTGGAATATGAAACACACGAGTAACCAGTATGTCACATTAAGATGAAGAGGGCATGAAAATATGCATCTCTTCACTCTTAATATAATGAGTGGTAACGCTTGTGTTTCTATGTAACACATATGACAGAAAAACTTAATCTAAAATTGTAAATTTTATAAGCTATTTCTAATGGAGTGTGTGGCACGCACAACACAACCATCAGCAAACAGCTCAACAATCTCAAATGTAAATCAATTGTTGTATATATCTACGTTCAGAGTAACACCAAGTCATCTGCTGATGAACAATGATGTTACTACAAAAATAGAAGCACAAAAATAACGAAAGTCGTATTAAGATGAAGAGGGCATAAAGTATGCATCTCTACACTCTTAAAATGACGAACGTTAATTTTTGTGCTTCTATGTAGAATAATCAATAATGATTTACTGTAAGATTGTAAATTTTATAGGCCACTCTGAAGTGAGAGGTGTAGCATCATGCCTACTACACTCCACGAGTCAACCTCTAATCCTAACTCATCTCTATGGTGAGAGATATACTACTACACCATACGAGTGAGAATCTAAATTTACCCTAAGCCTTCCCTGGAGTGAGTTATATAACTACACACCACGGGAAAGAAAACTATATTTTATACACCTCTGGAGTGAGCCATATGGGCCTATGGCTACACACCACGAAGTGGTCTACGACCTGCAAGCCAACTTTGTGGTGAGAGCCGAAACTACTGCACCACACAAGTCTGGCACAACACAAAAAAAAAGTTAATATTTATTGAAAATTTAAAAAATATACCTGAAAACCGCTGTAAATCAATGTCGCTGTCTCTATCTGGCAAACTCTCAGAAGCTCCAAGCTCTCCAAACTCCAAGAAAGTCCACAATGCTTTTCGATCGAATACGGCGACGATTGTATATATATACTTTTTTTCGATCGAAAAATATTTTATACGGCTATTCGGTAATTATTCGGAGATACGGCGTATATTGACGTTTTATACGTATAATTTTTGTTATACGGGCGTATAAATGCAACGCAGGAGGTAAGTAGGCCGGCACCCTGCCGAGCCAAGATGGCAAACAATGTAAGAGTGAAATGTGTAGGCATTGTAAATGCGGTCAAAGTAAAAGCATTCAATACAGAAGTGGAGGTAGACATCTTCGTCATGCCACACAAAGGGGAGGGCTACCCCATCATTCTTGGAAGGCCTTGGCTTATGGCTATGGAAGCTAAACAAGACTGGAGCACCGGGATGATCCAGATGAAGGGTGCTAAAGGGAAGTCCATATTCTACGACATGAGGACTGGAAAGCAGCGCAACATGATCTTGGAGGCTTTAGAAGACGAGTCCACCAGCGACTACTCATCTACCTCCGGAGAAGAGACGACCACCACTGACGGAAGTGACAGTAGCATCGAAGTAATGGGAGTCATTCTTAAAGACCCAAACAGATTAACACAATCTGAAGCAACCTCGGCAAACCAAGAGGGATCATTATGTATGTAGTTCTTGGAGGATGCAGGTAAGCTACAAAAAATGCTCTCAAATGAGTTAACCAATGAGGAAAGGAAGGAGTACGTCTCCATGTTAGGTAACTTCACTACTTTGTTCATTGATGGCTATGATAAGATCACATGAATTACAGTAGTACAACACCACATAAAGCTCAAGGAAGGTAGTAAACCCGTAGTACAAAAGCTCAGAAGACTTGGAGTAATCCAACAAGAGGCATTGCTTAAAGAAGTGAGAAGTTTGCTACAAGCAGGTTTCATCTATCCTGTCGAAGACTCAGAATGGGTCTCCCCAGTAGTAGTCACACCAAGAAAAAATGGTAAGTGGAGAGTCTATGTGGATTATAAACCTCTCAATGCAGCCAACGAAGAGGGACCACTTCCCCCTCCCATTCCAGGATGAAATACTCAATGAAGTGGCAGGTCACGAATGCTACACAGTATGTGATGGCTACTCAGGATACTTCCAGATTAGCATTGTGGAGGAGGATCAGAAGAAGACAACCTTCATCACACCTTGGGGATGTTTTGCCTATAGAGTGATGCCGTTTGGCCTCACTAATGCCCCGGCCACGTTTCAACGCTATGTAACTTTTGTTTTCCAACCCTACTTTGGAACATCAATACGGGTTTTCATACATGATTTTTGTATTTATAGCTCACGAGCCCTTCATTTAAGCAAAGTCTATGAGGGCTTAACCAGGCTGCAAACCTTGGGTGGCCAACTCAATGTGGACATGTGTCACATTGGTGAGAGCAAAGTCACTCTCCTTGGTCATGTAATTTCAGCAAAAGGAATCGAGACTGACCCTAGCAAGATTCAGGCTCTGGTATCTTTATCATCACCCACCACCGCCAAGCAGCTGGTTTCTTTCCTTCAGAAGGTAAGATACTTAAGCAGGTTCATTCACCTACTATCTCAAGTGGTCCAGAGGGATGTCTTCTCATGGAGTGAAGAGAATGAGCAGCAGTTTACTGAGGTGAAGCAAATCCTAGCTAAGCTTCCCACTATTTCACCTCCTAAGTGGGACGAGCCATTTTATGTGAACCCTAGTGTGGGAAATGATACACTAAGAGCAGTGCTAATGCAAAAGGACCCTTATTTCATGCGCCCTATTTACTTCTCTAGTCGAGTCATGACCCCATTAGAAAAAGGATTTACCGAAGTAGAACACATGGTTCTGGCACTAATGTTTGCTACCACAAAGTTTCGCTCCTATCTCCTGCCTAGACCCTTTGTAATCCTGAAAATGGAGGAGGTTTTCCCATATGTAATGCGACACATGGATGTCTCATCTAGGATCTCAAAGTGGTTAATTAGACTACAAGAGTTTGACTACACCATGCAAGTAGAAAACTCCACCAGGGCTAGTTTAGCAGGAATTCTCACTCATCGCCATTATGAGAATAAGCTAAAGGTCAACACGGAAGCAAAGGAAGGAACACCACCAATAGAAAGTCCTAAGCTAGAGAGAGCTCACTCTGTTTTCTTTGACCGAGCATACAAGAGAACAATGGATCAGTCTGCAGGCACGGTCATTTTCAATGAACAACAAGAAAGAGTATTCTCCATGGGGCAGTTATTACACTCCCACTCCAACAATGAAGCAGAATACGCAGCCCTAATCCTTGGGTTGGAACAATGTATTTCACTAAGAATTCAGCGCCTGAATGTGTTCGGCGACGCTTTGCTTTTGATAAGGCAAATAAATGGCACATGGGAGTGCAAAAATCAAGTTTTACTTGGTCAACTTCGCCAAGTTAAGGACCTTCTAAAGAAGTTTGAAGCAGTGAAACTCTTCCATGTCCCTAGGGAAGAAAATCAAGAGGCAGATGCACTAGCTAAAGAAAGAATACAAGACGTTCCCGTAGGAGCAATCAAGTTAAAACTACCCCTCTTCCAAGGTAGTGATGCTATACCTGATATCATCAGTTTTCTAGATACAAGAGAATGTCCAGAAGGACACACCAAAGGCCAAAAACAATGGCTGGTAAGGAAGGCTACTAGGTACCGCCTTATAGACGACCACTTGTATTGTAAGGGCAAAGATCAAATTCTCAGGCAGGTTCCAACCTCTAGTGAAATCACAGAGGTAATTTCAAGTTTCCATGACGGCGTCTGCGGCAGTCATTTTGCTCTAGATATCACCAGTAGGAAGATTCTACAAGCAGGATACTTTTGGCCTAGTTTGAACAGAGATGTACACAATTGGTGTAAAACATGTAAGGCTTGTCAAGTGGCCAGTGATCGCATGTTAACCTACGAGCCACAAACCCCTATCGTTTCATATGGTCCTTTTGAGAAATGGGGAATAGATGCAATCGGTCCTTTACCAAGGGCCCAATCAGGTAAACTGTACATCATAGTGGGTGTAGAATACATGACTCGATGGGCAGAAGCAACGGCCACCACCCGCATTACAGCCCAAGAGGTGGCAAAGTTCATTTTTGAGCACATCGTTTGCCGTTTTGGCACTCCTCTTGAGATAATATCAGATAGAGGACCAGGATTCATCAGAGGTGATTTGGTGGGAGAATTGATGAAGAAGTTAGGCATCATACGTCGGCATTCCACACCGTACTACCCACAATGCAATGGTCGGGTAGAGAAGGTAAATGGAATGATTTGCAAAATCATCACAAAACAGGTGAGCAACCACACAGGGGACTGGGATAAATATCTCATGGCAGCTCTTTGGGCCTACAGAACAACGTTCCGAACATCACTAGGTTTCACTCCTTTCCATCTAGTTTACGGAAAGGAGGAAATTCTACCCATTGAGCTACAAATAGCTAGCTTACGAGTCTTGGCTAGCCAGACACACCGTCCAATTGTAAACCTCCAAAACCACATCTTGGATCTGGAGAGACTCCAACTGGATAGGGAAGAAGCAATCAATCACTATGAAGCATAGGGAGAGCGACGTCGGCTCACTTTCAATCAAGGGCTTAAAGAAAAGGGACTAGAAAAAGGCATGTTAGTACTGCGATACGACAGCAAATTTGACACTAGGAAGGATAAGAAATTTCAACCCAGATGGGAAGGGCCATTCATCATCAAGAAACGCTATGACAACGGCAGCTATAAGCTGATGGAAGCAGATGGGAGAACTCACAAGACCAGGGTCAATGGGTGGAGACTAAAAAGGTATTTTCTTAGGCTTGACCCAGAATTCGTGCTAGACATTCGAGAAGAGGGAGAACCCTCTAACTCTACAACTGAAGAAGCAGAAGAAGGGCTAGAAGCATGAATGCCTCTAGCCAAAGGGAGAGGGCTAATGATAGCCGACTTTCGAAAATCAAAGAAAAAAAAAGAAAAAAAAAAACCCATCCCCCCCCCCCCCCCCCCCCCCCCCCGCCCCCCGCCCTAGATAAAGAGAAGGAAGACAAACCAAAAGAACAAGAAGAGGCCAAGCAAGAGCAGAGACAGAAGCAGGAACCAAAGGAAGAGGCTAAGCCTCGAAGTGGGCAACCAGAGCCAAATGAGTCATATAACACATTTCTGGACCTGCTAGCAGCAAGATACACAAAAGAAGAGGCTGCCACAGTCGCATTCGACTTGGCAAGCACAGGGCCCAAGGAGAAAATGCAAAGCATTAGGTTAGTAGAACTAAAGGAGATGGCCACAGATACAGTGGACGTGCACCCGCCCTCCAACGATTGGGATGTGGTGATGACGAAGTTAACCGGGTTAAAAGAGCAGTCAAGGGCCTCAGAAAGTGAGACGGAAACTCTCAAGGCCACTGAAGTGAAGATAAAGCTGGAAGTAGACTCTTTACAAAGACAAAGTCAAAGGCAGAAAAAGAGAGAAGCGGAGCTACAGGCCAGTTTAGCAAAGGCATTACAAAGATGCCAGGAAATGGAAAAAGAAAATCAGGCAGTAGCCCAAAGAATGCAAGGAGTTGAAGAGGAGTGTAAGCAACTCAGCAAATCATTGATAGATGCAGAGAGGGAAAGGGATAACCTAACCCTACAGCTCGTTGAGGAGTCCAAAGAAGTTGAAGCAATGCGAAACGCCAAAGAAAAGGTGGAGATAGATCAAGAAGCCAGCCAGGATGAGGTCCTTGAGCTCAAGGACTAGCTTAAAGTGAAAGATCAAACCATCCAGAGGCTACGGGCATCTCCTGCCAGATTCAAAGCTACTAGCTCGACTCACATCACTACGGAAAGCCAAATTTATGAAGAACAGATGCAAGAACTTTGGAAAGAGCTGACTCTAGAGAAAAAGCAACGATTGATGATGGCAGAAGGGTCAATTGTTATGGAAACACGAATGGAAGAAGAACAAAAAACCATGCAAAAGGAATTGGAAAGTATCAAAAGAAAGCTCGAGGAGGTGGAGAAGATAAACGCCGAGTTGAATGACCTCCTCGTGAACATGGGAGAAGAAGCTGAAATAGAAAAACAGAAACTCCTAAAGCAGATTGAGGAGCTGAGAGGACAGCAAGCCGGAGAGCAAGAAGGCACAGGGCCAACGGCCAATGAGGGCATAGATTTAGAAAATGTGGCAGATCTTGTGGACACACCTATGCAAGAGGAAATCCTAGGAGGATCCTCTCAAGAGCCACAAGATCTGACACAGGAAGAGGAAGAAAAGCTGCGTAAAGCAATCAAGGTGGAGATCAAAGAGACGACTAAGGAAGCCTTGGAGTGGGAGCAGAGGGTTTTCAAATCCATGACCATCTAGAAGATTGACGCCAGCAACCTCAGGCACGAATGGCTTCAACCTTCTCTCCCATATCCTTTGCTAAAGTATGAAGCTGCCACCATCAATAAGAGGATTAGAGAAGAGCCGACAGTGCCACTCTACAACGCAGATATCTCCCAGCCAGAAGGGGTCAGGTTAATAGTTGACTCTCAGCCAAAATGGAGGAAGGCGTGGATGACAAAGTACCCACAGTATCTAATCCATTTGGTAGAGGCACCCAAAAACATCAGAGACAACCTCAGCTTTTGTCCTCTACCAAGGATCAGGACGTGGAAGGCCCAGGAGATATTACAAAGGAGCCAACCCACTTGGCTGAATTATCCTAAGCTGCCGGGCTTGAAGGAAGGTGAGAGAATAAGTGTCCAATACATGGTGAAAACCCTAACGGGCACCATCAAATTGTTCACTGGCTCACCTAACCTTACGTGCATCATGATGAAGAAAATCTGCAAAAATCTTTTAGCAGTATTTGAGACATTCAAGCCAGGCTAGGTGATAGACAATATCTTCTTCTTCCAAGATACTTACAGATGTGCCTATGATCTATCTGGTCAGCCTTCCAAGGAGGTGATACATGCATTGTATCAATTTCTGCCATCCTATCACCTCCAGGCCTTTGAAGAAGCGTCCTACACCGGCTTCTTCACCATAAACACTGATATTTTTGGCCCAACAATGATGAATCTACATGCAAGATATGAATCGCTGATCAAGATGCGCGAAACCATACGATGAAGAAGAAACTCAACGGCCATGTCGGGGACGACATGAGCAAGGAGGGGGGGAGTGTTAGAAGCTGGACACACCCTACGGAAACTGACTTCTCGGAAGATGATCATTTTTTGTAATTATTCATTTATTGAGGAAACCCGATTTTTCACCTTGTAAATATTGGGGCTTACAGAAGTTTCCAGATTGTGTCCCAATTCTGATAGTTAGATTGAGTAGATGGTTGATTTGGAACTTTAGGGTTTGAGAATTGTAAGGTATTTATACCACTTTTTGACCTTAATGAAAAACCTTTTGTCATTTTGAAAAAAAAGAAAGTTTTGGTCTGTGATTGAGCGTACTGTGTACGAGAGAGAGTGTGAGATTCATCTTGACGCCACGTGTGCACCGGTGGTCGGAATCGAGTACGGAGAAGTGTAGCGTGTTGCCCCCAACGAGAGCTACGCGTCGATACCTACATTGCGCGCGTACGGTCCGGTTTTGCGAGCTCCTTCTACGAGCTTCATCTGGTGATTTGGTGAGAACACGTTGTCTGATTTTGCATTGCAGCATATCCACGCGTTCACATTGAGTAGAGCTACACATTAGACACTTTAGATTTCGGAAACGAAGACCTGAAATTTCGGCCAGACATCCTACGTGATTTTGCACCGTGTGTTTTGGGTTGGGGTTTTGGTTCATAGACCTTAGGGAGAGCGACCTATTGGTGATAGTAGGGTCTCCTTCAAGTTCTGTGGTGTTTCGAGATTGTTTGATGGGTGTTCGGCTCTAGAAAGCGTTGTAGGAAGTTTCCTCTTATACACTCTTGAAGGCTGTGACTTAATCATTGGGTAGAGACCTCTGTAGGAATTAGTTAGGAGTCGGTCGAGTGTAGGTTGACACCTTATACTTGCTTCCACGCGGCTGCGGGTCGAGCTTCGTCCTTAGCTGACAAATCTTGTTAGGCGAGTTCTCGCTATGCTGACGTTCGTCGCGGCGTATCCGTCCAACAGTAGATAGTGCTGGCAGTGTCATGTCCAACACCCAAATCAGCCATAAGGTGTATGAGCCATACACACTCAACTGTACCTGTGAAGACTGCTCTATACTCATCCTCACAACTAGAAGTGGCCACAATAGGTTGCTTCTTACTCAACCATGATATACATGAATTGCCAAGCATGAAACAAAAACCACTTGTGGACACTCGTGTGTCAAAACGACATCCCAATTTGAGTCCAAAAAAGCATGTAAGTCTGGCGGCAATGATCCCCCTTGGGATAAAACAAGCCAAGATGTAAAGTTCCACTCAAGTAGCGAAAAATCCTCATGACAGCCTGCCAATGCTTAGACCCTGAGCTATGTATAAATTTGCTGAACCAAGATGGTTTGCTCACATTCCCTCTCAAAAACATAAAGACATCCACTTTGTAGCTGCAAATCTCTCCAATCGGTGATATCTCCTTGACATTGAAAACTTTTGACTTTTGCTCCCTGAAAAAATTCCCTTATGTCATCAAGCATGAAGACATAAAACCAATGAGATATAAGAATATCAACATCATCTCCTCCATCATCAACATCACATAGAAATGTAGAACCTCTTCAAGAAAACCCACTTCACTGTCATCAAGAACTTGCAAAAGGCTTGCATAATCATCAGTCAAAACCATCTCCTTTACATATGGAATACCATTCCCAACATTGACATCCAGATCTTGACCACATAGAGAATACAAATCTTCAAGAATATCATCAGGAAACTGAACTTCCTTAAAAAAAGATGGACTTCTAATCTCCATGATTGAATTTGCAAAAGCACCAACATCATGAAGATCATTGATGACAACATCATCATTCAAGACATCTTCCATACCATCAAGGCTTGAAAAAGACTCCACATTCACGATTTGGGTAAGTTGAAGATTCAAATCCTCAATCTCACTATCCTTTTCCAAAACAACTTGCTTAAGAGCATCATGAACTTCATAACAGTAAGAAATATGCAAGTCAAATTCAGCTCAAACCTGAGAAATCTCCACCATCAATGATGCCTTCTCTTCTTGAAGTTGATTGATTTTGGAAACCGCTTCATTAGCTGCAACCATATTTGAATACCTCTATCATTCTCCAACTCCAAAGAAAGCTTATGGGTCATCTCAACGTGAGAAATAACAAGACTTTGTAGCTCAAAAAATTTAGGTACATGACTTCTTTGAAAATCAGTAATCTCAGGATCAGGGACCTGTATTGTGGAACTCTGTAATTCAAGGACCTTCGATATTTAAACTTGCAATTCAAGGACCTGAAATTCAAGATCCTTGTCTTCACATCTTGAATAACTCATGTCCACTCTTGGAAATTGTCTTTTAGTCTTCAAAACTCCAAAAAACACTTCTCCATCAACACAAACACCCTCCTGACTATCACTTGCGGGATACTCCTCAACAAGATACATCAAAAATTGATTCATCACATCATCCTCATCATCAGCACACATTATTTCTTTATCTATCTTCACCTCTTCCACTTCATTACACTAAAATCTGATCTCTCCCTGAATTTCATCCTCTTCAAGATTGAAGTCCAAGGTTGGTAGATGGGTTGGTCACTCCCACTTGCATTCCCTTCTTCTCGATCGCCAAATATTCTTCTGGGTAGCTCTTATTTTATTCTTGCAAAGATACAAGTCTATTTGATGTGAGGTTTGGGGATAGCTGGCAGTCCTCTTGGCTCCTTTGGCTCATGAGCTGCTCTTGGCTTCCACCTTCTTCCTTCATCATCTTTTGGACTTCATATCCCTTGCATTGAATAACATCTCCTTCTTGAATCAACTTATTCTCTTCAATAATCTGAGTATCTACAACTTTGATCCCATATTCAAGAACATCAAAATCAGATTGAAAAACTTCAGGTGCTAAAAAATCAGATTCAGGCTTTGGAACTTCAGTTTTTGAAACGACAGGTGCCTGAAAAATTGTTATAATTGAAAACTAACAACTTGAGTTTGTTTTAGGTTGGAAACAATAATAGGTTGTTGAAAACACCATTGAGAATCCTCATCACTAAGGTAATAATCAAACTCCTCTTCATACTTCTCTAAAAGACCTTCAACCGCTTCTTGCAGCCTTAATATTCGCCTTACAATTGAACATGACTTCCTCCTCTTACCAACTCGACTATTATGATAGTTGTGTGCATCATTAAGAAAATCAAAAAACCAATCTAGATCCTCTTGAGCATCACACATGTCTTGATGACATGATGCATCTTGAAAACTTGCATAATTTGATACAACTCCCTGCACAATTTTGGCATGCAATACTTGACACAAACATCCTCTTTTTGACAAGGCTTACACATGTAAGGACATTGCTTTGCACAGTGCCCATCTTTTTGACAAATAGCACACTTTTTCTTCTTCTTCTTTACCGCCATAAAAAAAGAAAAGATCAAAGCAATAGAGAAAAATAATAACCGCATATTGAAATAACCTTCAAAAGGTAGCATAAAATTGTGTACTGCTGCATAGACTGCATACTTTTAAGAAACAAAAACTGCTTGCAACGGGCAATTGCTTGAACTAAACTTCAATTGATTGCACAGAAACTGCCTACACAAAAACTGCACAAAAACTATCAAGAACCTGTAAAGCCCTGCAACTTGTCAGCAATTGTAATTTTGATTTTCCCTGGCAGATTCGGGAAGAAATCCTCCAATGATTTATGTTCCTCACACTTCCTACGGGGTTACCCAATTCAAGAATTCCCTCAGGTGGTCAAGGTTGACTAACATGTCAAGAACCTATTGAATTCCTGAGTGCCATATGGTTCAGGTTGAATTCAAACCAATTGTAGGAACCGCTTTACCAATCCTTCCAAGATGTCAAAAGCTCGTTCTCATTTCCACAAAGAGACACCAGCAGGATATAGACGACGATGGTTAATGCACGAGAGAGAAACTTTGTAGCATAATCGACTGAACATTTTCTTTGAGATTATTGGAATTCACTCCCATGTCCATTAGGACATGCACAACAGGATCGCCAAAGTGCTAGGGGATCACAACCCTAACAGATAATCAATACAAGAATGATGCAGTGTAGAGATAAACGGGGCAGGAGATTGCACATTAATCACAAAATTGTAGAATAAATGAAGAAGAAACACCATAATAAGGATAAGAAAGTACTACATTCATTGTATATTCATCATCACCATCAAACTACAAAGCAAAAACAACAATATGACTACAGGTGACTGCAAAAACTGCATGTTGATTATATCCAAAAATTGTTACACGCCATATGACCATTCGAATGTTTAAAACTACCTAGGCATAAAGTCCTTGTGTAAACAAACCCCTAAGGCTTAAAGCTAAGACCTTAGTTACAATCAAAAAGTAAGTTCCCTGATAGATCATGCAATAACACTTAGTCTTTGTATGCCCTCATGCAAACTATGTCGTGGTCTTTGTCTTTAGCCTTGTTTTTGGCTTTGGCAATAGCTGGTTCTTAATCTGATTAGCTGGAGTTTTTAGTAGTTAAATGTTCTTTTTTCTAGCATTTTTGTGAGTAGGTGAACTTGTCTGCTCTTGCCACTATCTCCGTCTAGGTTTCCAATTCCTTGAAGGGATTTTTCAGTAAGGCGCTTTGATAGGCGATATGTCGGGCAGGCAGATCCTTCATCATGGGGTTGGAGATGGTAGAATCAGTCTCAAAGAGCCGGGTCATGAAAGCCTCCTTGAATGTTTGTAGATACTATGAGAGTAGAAACATGATGCAAGCATATGACCCCATGATGTTGCGGCTCAAAATTTCTGTTTCCATGTTCTAGCATAAGCCTCTTGTGCCCTCCAAAAACACCTGCCATGTGTGCTCTACCGCTTCAATGTACTCAAATTTTGTGATGCAAGTGATAAGCATCTTGGCGATCTTTACCAGCATTTGACATGTGAAGTCCAAGAAGGCGTGCATTTGTGCAATCGCTCCTCATAATGTATGCACCGTATAGTGTTTTGGTGGTGGGAAATTTCCGGCCAACTTTGATATTACTAGGTAACTGAGTACCAAAGTTCTTTGCTTTGCCAAGTATAGTAGTTGTCCCAAGATCACCTTCTACTGATGGGACAAAATGTAGGGTTAATCTTGAGATGTTACAATGCATTTTTGTAGATGGTCTCATCCTGTGGCCGCTTGTCAAACCATCTCTTTTGCCATAGGGGTTGATTCTCTAGAATTGCTAATGTCTGATCCACTGTCACTTGACACATCTTTATAATCCCCCTTTTTGTTTGTCTCAAGAGTGACCTATAATTTATTCCTCCACAGGATGGCCTCTTGTTTCATTACTGGTAGTGGGATCATGTCACAACCAGAATGCTTTACCACCTCATCTTACCTAATCATGACTAGGGCCGTTGATTTCAATACCTTCAGTTCCTATTGCATATTTTCCGAGTGAGAAGGGTCTTGTACTTCTAAAATCCACTTCTTTATCTCATCTCTAGTATTCAGTGTCTCTTCTATTGTATCAAAGTCATGAAACCTCCCTTAGTAGATGTGCCTAGCAGCTCTACTAGGGGTAGTTCTACCCTTGTGTGCTCTATCTCTATCGTTTGTGGTGGCTGAGTTGACATAGCTGCTTGGGCTGGGATTTCACTCATTGCCATATCCTTCTTTTGTAACTCCACCGCATATTCCACCTTTTGGGTAGCTAATTATGCATGTGCCCCTACAAATTTTTCTTTTATCTGTGTGATCCCCTAATCTTTTTGGGCTTGGATCATTTATGTCGTGTAGTTAGGATTTGTCTATCATATCTTTCTTGAGCAAGCTCCTGTTTAAGTGCTTTTAAATGTTCTAAAATTGTTATTGGAGCTGACGATGTTGAAGCCAGGGAAGGTCTGTCTTGCATTTCCAAGACCTATGTTAATGTAGTTTTTACTAGACCATACGATTCCCTGAGCTTTGCATTCTTTTGATGCTCCCTTTCTAGTTCCTCTTCTAGCTTTTGTTGATCCAATTGTAGTTGATTGTCTCCCTCATTGTAAGCTTGAGCTTCTTTATAGTAGTAGGCAGTGTCTTGTTTTTCTTTCTACAGAGCTTCCTTCAATTGTGTTTGGCTGTCTTGGAGCTCCTCAAGTTGCTGTTGATGCCTCAAATTTGCTTCTTTCAATGTTAGTTTTTGCACTTTGGAATCCTTCAAATCCAGCTCCCATAGGTTGGTAATGGCTCTATGGCACTTGAATTATATCTTGATGTGCTCTAAGTGTTTACCAATGTCAAAAGCTTTCAAGAGCCTCGTTCCATCTTCAATGATAGCCCTTGAGTGCGAAGATATTGGCCCTCTTTTGGATGTGATGCATGGTTGAGAGGTACCATATTTTGGCTCTTTTTCTTTGGGTACCTACCTTTTCTACTCTTGCTCATGCTCCTTGGTTGGGGCCTGCTCTGTGCTCTCACATTCTTTATCTTTATTGTCTTCTTGCTGCTTCTCAGATTCTTGCTGCTTTGGAGGAGCCTGCTACTGAGTGGTTTCTTTTTATATATAATCCTCCTTCTCTTTGTCCTCTATGAATTTCTACTCTAGAGGTGGCTACTCTTGATGTTTTTTAGCTGTTCAGGCTCCTCTTTGGTTTCTTCCATAGGAGGAGGTGTCATAGACTCGAGGGAGAGGGGTGGCACTATTTTGTGTGGATTTATATGGGTTCCACACCTATCTCCTCCCTTGGCGGTTCCTTGTCATCTTTTTCCTTGTTCTTTGAGGAGTCATCAAAAGATTCTAGGTCATCAATCTTTTGCTTTTTTGGATTCCCCTTGAGCTCTCTATTCAGCTTTGGGCTTGAGGACATTGCGAATGTGTTGCCGCATGGCGCCAGCAAGCTCCACATGATCAACCGATGTTCTCCTCATATATTACTTGAATTTTTCAAGCCTCTCATCTTTTCTTTGTTCTAGAGGCTTATCCTCTTCCTCATCATCATCATTAGCTCCCTTTGCTTCTACCTTCCTCTTTTCTTTGGCAAGATTTTTTCTTCATTCTTGTCTTAGTCTCCGTGCCTCTTCCATTGATCTTTGTGTCTGAGAGATAGGGATTTGTTCCCTTAGTTTTGTTTTGGTCCTCACCAGTGGTATGGTGATATGTGGTTCTTCCTCTTCTTCTTCACAGTGGATTTAAATTTGGAAGGTGTGTCCCTATTTCTAGGTTTGATCTCACCTCCAAACTCAATGTCTGTTTCAATTTCCTCACTGTCTAAAGTCTTCTTTTTGGAACTTTGTCCTCTTATTTGCTTTGTGCTAGGTGCCAATGAAGGGCCTCCTACCACCCAGACCGCATCATGCTTTGACTTGTGCAAAATATCAATCTGTGAGTCGGCCAGTGACAATTGGTCAATCATTCCAAATGCAAATTTTATTTTGTAGGTTTTGTTTCTCTCGCTACTCTTAAGGTTGGCCTCAACCAGATTCTTTAGCATATAGTTCTCCAAGTCACAGCGGACTACACCTTGCTCCGAAAGATCCATTGCCATGACTATTGTAATGTGTAAATTTGGATATGTGTATCTTGGTGGTTTCTATACTTTGAGGTGCTGAGAGATCAACCAAAGTGGCAACTCTATTTTTGAATATACTAGGTCTTTGTAGGTGAACTTATGACCTTGCTACTTGACAAAGGCTTTGTCATTATCAATAACCTTGGTCTTCAAGATCAGGTTGTGATTACCAAGAGATAGGTGGAGTGCTTGGTTTTGATAAGGTTGGTGGTGATCCGCACTTTGACTGTCTCCCCATCCCTTGTTAGCTAGCATCGATATTGTACTGGATAGAGCTCATAAGCTCGTGGGCACCCTGAAAGTCTGTACCCCATGGAGGAAATCTAAAAAACGTGAACATATGGACCCCTTAATGACTTCTCTTTGTTGGTTCAAAGTCCAAAGCTCTTTGGGAAATATGGTCATCTTTACTTTCGTGACATCTGCTGCTTGAAATCTCCCAATAAAGATGTTGGTTGGAATCTTTCCTAGCTCCTCCTCTGAGATGTGAGCTTTTTCATTAGAGGAGATCTCCACCACCTAGTCGGGGGAGCCTCCCACTACTTTCTTGGGGCATTTGTCGTCAAAAAATCCTTTGATTAGCTCCAGAAGTTGGCCAGAAAGTTGTCAAGAAAGTTAAAAGAAATGCAAACTTTACCATAAAATGAAAAATGAGCATAACTTGATCAAAACAAGTCCAAACTTGACCAGTGAATCTAGGACAACTACAGGCACTAGGTCATGTGGTTATATATCAAAAATTTGGCTCAAGGCATCATGGATTGTGATCCATGTTGAAACACATCTAAGAATTCTGGTGATACCATTTGATAAAGCGTGCTTTAGGGTGTGCGCGTATGTTGCACGTGTCAATGCAAGGAACTTGCCGATACACCGTGTGCGAGCCACAAATGGCTCCAAGCACACAACAAGCCTAAACTAGTAAGCTCAAAGAAGGCGATGGTGTGTCACTCACCGCTCTATGCTTGCTTCGTGGAGGATTCCTCGCCGTGAAGAAGAAGGAGCTGCTGCTTCGCCACGCTCAACCCCTTCACCGCCGCCATCGTGCCTTCGTAATGCTCGATCGCCCACACACACACTCTCTCTCTCTCTCTCTCTCTCTCACACACACACACACACACACACACACACACACACACACACACACACACACACACACACACACACACAAGGAGGTGAAGAAGAAGAAGATGGAGATGGAGATGGAGATGGAGCAAGAGCACTCTTCTATTGCACAAATGAGAGAATGAGTGAATTTTAGGTTTAGTTGACTTTTATATGAGCTCGCCCCATTCACACTTGGGCGCCCATGCTTAGCCAACTAATCCCTTGAATGTTCCAGTTAGAGTGCGCCTCTCATCGGCGATCACTCTTACCCTTTTCCTATTGGACCGACAAGCCCGGTACTTGACTCTACCAAATAAATAATACAATGTCCGCTGTAGGTTACAACGTCCTTCGTAGGTGATAGGGTGTCCGTGAGCTGTGAGGGTTAACATGCCCCCCTTACTGATGTAGATTCCGTCCTTGGAAGCTATTGAGTTGAAGCTCGTTCGTCGACGTGGAAGAGCATTTGAGATGAATGTCCTTAGCCTTCTTCAGTCAATGCAAAATCAAACAACATTGGCACAGTAATTGCATTCTCATAAGCGATTAAAAAGCATATGCAGTTTTAGGCAAACAAATTGATTGGTAACAGAATTTTAAACAATTTGTCAGCAATAAACATTAAATTTCAATATAATCAAATGCATAAACAGATGTAAAGGTAAAAAATTAAACAAGTCTGGGGTTTCTAATTTAACGGTCGAAAGGCACTAGAGACCGACTATTAATACCATGAGTAAGCTTCTTAATTTTCTCTGGTCAATTAAGTTGTTTAATCGCGAGAGCCAAGTATTTCATGTTCGAGGACTGACTAGAGGCTATACCTAGAAGACCTTGTAGTTAAGCTACGATAAAAAGAATTTCTCATGAAATCATCGCCTGACTGATTACCTTTTCTTTGACCCCCCAAAGTCTTTTCACAGTGATTCAATTTTGATGTGTGTGCTTATTTTGTATGCCTTGGGTGTTTTGCTTTTCAAGGAAAAGCGCCCACACTGGGAACCTCTAGGGCTCTAGTACCATAGGCGATACATGTGAGTGAAGTACCCAATCAAGCTGAAATTTCTCTTCCAGCTTAAGATTTTACAATGTGGCACTTTGATTTTTTGTTTGTTCATTTTCAGCATTTTAATTTTGTAACTTTGGGGGGTCATATAACATTGATACACCTCCCCAGGCTCATCACACAAGTAAAATCCCTTTATAATACTTAAGCTAAAGGTCAATAGGGTCAATAGGGTCAAGCCCACTAGAAAGCCCTAGTACATTTCACACAATGCTGCCTAAATCGGATTAAGAACCTAAGTAACCATTGATTATTAGGAAGGCATTCCCCATGGTATTAAGAGAAGATCTCTAACACCTAACTTGGTCAAACTAGCTTAGTCGGACTGCTTGATTTTTAAACCTAGACAAGTGATTATGACAAAAAATTACATTAAATTAAATGTTTGTTACTAAGAAAATGTGCTGGATATTATGATACCAATCACAATCAAAGCAGACAATCATAGATGCAAAAAGATAAGGGGCAATGCTAATGGACAAGAAACACCTGTTTGTGTCGATGGTCGTGCTTGATTTGAAGTGTGAACGAGAGAAAGATTCCATGAAGGTCCAAATCCCAACCACAGCAACACATTCCTGTACACACTATGAAACACAAACAATACCTCTAGGAGGCACATCAGTGGGAAAAAGGAACTTTGCTAATCACTCAACTCTAAAACAGAAACACTCCTATCGTGCCTTCGTAATGCTCGATCGCCCACACACACTCTCTCTCTCTCTCACACACACACACACACACACACACACACACACACACACACACACACACACACACACACACACACACACACACACACACACACACACACACACACACACACACACAAGGAGGTGAAGAAGAAGAAGATGGAGATGGAGATGGAGATGGAGCAAGAGCACTCTTCTATTGCACAAATGAGAGAATGAGTGAATTTTAGGTTTAGTTGACTTTTATATGAGCTCGCCCCATTCACACTTGGGCGCCCATGCTTAGCCAACTAATCCCTTGAATGTTCCAGTTAGAGTGCGCCTCTCATCGGCGATCACTGTTACCCTTTTCCTATTGGACCGACAAGCCCGGTACCTGACTCTACCAAATAAATAATACAATGTCCGCTGTAGGTTACAACGTCCGTCGTAGGTGATAGGGTGTCCGTGAGCGGTGAGGGTTAACATAGGGATGCTATGGTTCATTCTTTTTGAATTTGGATCACTGGTTGTAAATTTATGCCACTTTTTGGTGGAAGTTTTCTTAGACTAAGAGAATTCTGGCATTTTGCCAAGGGTGTTTAAGTTTAAATGACTTGAAACACTAAGGTTAGGTCATTCTTGGCATTAGGGACCTATGGCATGACTTTGGTCTGGAAAGCTCATAGGGGGTCATGGATTGTGATCGATGTTCTACATCCTTTTGTGGTGAAACTTGGGGTACAGTTCCTATAGCATATCCTAACACACTGGTGAAGCTATTTTCAAATTTGGATACATTTTTCTCAAGTTTCCTTGGTTTCCCAAGTTCTGGCCCAATTTGGTCCGACATTGCCATATTTGGTTTTGGTTGGAAACTTTGATCCATCATTGTGCCAATCAGCTTGGGATTTTGCTCTTCTGATGATTTGGGATTAAAGTGGTGCCCAAATCCCAGTTGTACATGAATTTTTGTCCCAATTGGAGTCTCTTTCATTCCCTTACTTTCCCTGGCAAGTTTGGACCACTTTCCAGGAATTTTCTGGCTTTTCTTGTGTTGCCATAAGTTCACATGTACTCTTGACTTTGCACTTTGACCAAAGGCACACTTTTAGTCTCTAACACTCTGAAATTGCTAAGCGTTGACAAATGAAGCACTTTGTATGTCCAAAGACTAAAATATTGGCACATTGCACAATTTCTAGCTTGTACACATATTTTGCAACCAAATTTTGACAAAATCTGAATATGGGGGTCATGGATCACGATCCATGTTGTGAACCCAATTTGGACAAAACTTCAAAAGTAGTTTCCTAGCATGTTCCTTAAGCTACTAGTGCACTTTTTTCTAGGTTTGGATCATTTTCTCAATCTGTAAGTCAAAATAACCATTTGGTGATTGAAATCCCAACTTTCCTTGATTTTTGGTGGTTGTCATGTCCGTTTGACACCGAATTTGTAGGGATCATTCTTTGAGGCATTTTCAAACTGACTGTACCAAATTTTTTTTGTTTGGGCAAGTTGGGGGTCATGGATCGTGATCCATGTTTTGCAAAGATTTTTCACGACGATGTGGACAGTCGCTTTCAAAGGCTTCCTTTTGCACAACTTCAGATTTGCAATTTGAAGTGGGTGTTCATGGATCACGATCCACCTTCCATCCCATTCCCAAATTGTGATGGTATGGCTTGATTTTGCCACCAATTTTGGACATTCCCATTAACTTATTTGTGAATTTGGACTCCCAAAAGTTTCCTGATAGTTCCCAAAACTCCCGTCTCAGATTTGATTGATTCTATTGCTGTGTGTGTTTTTGTGTAGATTTGACCATACACAAATGCTTATGCATTGATGAGTATCATAACTGTGAAATCTGGTGTACTGTGGGTGTCCAATATGGCTGTATTTGGCAAAAACCAGGCTGAGTGCTCTAGGTCAAAAAGCTCTGTGTGTGTGTGTGTGTGTGTGTGTGTGTGTGTGTGAAAGTGTATGACTACAAATTAGGCTTGATGTGCCCATTTTTCCTATATGTGACTGGCTTGTCCCAAGTGCACAATGCATACCTACCTTACGTGCCCACAATTCTTGTCATAAAATCTAATATCTAACCAACCCAAATGATTTTCTCATATTAAACAGATCATTTAATGCAAGAGAATAAACGGGAACAAGGGTTAGAATATAGTCATGTGCTTACAAATCTCAATAGGGGCCAATGGTTAAAGGGTCCAATGAGAGATGGTTTGTCAAAGAGCAAGGCTAACGAATGGAGCTTAAAATACCTTAGGGTTAGCTTCATTAAAGACCTCCAATAGTTAATGTTAAAAGTCCTTTGACCTTAGGTAAGCTAGGGCTGTGCTTTAGGTGGGAACCCAGCCCAAGCTTGAGGTGCTTGTTGTGCCTAATGACTGAGATGCTTGAGATGCTTGAAGTGCTTGATGATTGAGATGCTTTCCATGCTTGAGATGCTAGGGTTGTACTTGAGGTGGGAACCCAGCCCATGCTTGAGATGCTTAAGGGTTGTGCTTGCGGTGAGAGCTGTCCCAAGGTTGAGGGGCATGAGGTGTCACAAAAGTCAAAGCACATCCCTACAATGAGGGGGCGATCCATGCAAGAAGGGGGGGTGGTTTCTTGACCACTCTCTCTCCCAAAGGTCACCCCTTTCCCAAGAGGCAAGTAGGACACATATCAAGCCCCTAGCTAGGTTACCCTCAAGGAGTGTCCAAAGCCTATTGGTTGGCCTCCCAAGGGATCCAATGATAAATAACTAAATTTAATTTATTGTTTTTACATTTATCGAGTACTCTCTCTCAAAGGGGAAAGGGGGACACTTGTCCCAAGGCTAACATGCTTGCTTGGTATGCATCCTGCATGTGATTGGCCAGGCTTGCAGAGGTCCAATGAGCTTTAAGCTTGTGCTAGAAGAGGGGGTCGACCAAAGCAAGTAGGGGGCATGCTTGAGGGGTATCCTACTCTCTCTCTCTCTCTCTCTCTCTCTCTCTCTCTCTCTCTCTCTCTCTCTCTGTCTCATTGTGTATTGGGCAAAGTGCAAGAGCTCCCTCTCCTTCTCCAAGCAAGTAGAGAGGTTGAGATCCTACACCAACACTCTTGGATATGGAATGCAAATCCAACCAAGAGCCATGCTTCAATGCTTAAGCTTGGCATCTTCTCCATCTTCCTTACTATGCGATTATGTATGCTAGCAAGAAGAGTGATGATAAGTGAGGAACTACTTCTTTCTCCTATGAAATGTTTCTTCTTCCTCTTCCCTACCCTCATTACTTGCTAGCTCTCTCCACCTTTAAAGGTGTTTGAGGTCTTGGGACTGAGGCTTGTCATAGTTAATGCTTTCCACAAAGTTTATGTTATGATCGTGATCTATGAAGATTTCCATCTTCATTGCATCACCTAGGTCACAAGGAACAAAGATTGTATTGTAACAAGTCTCTCTTGATGGGAAAAACTATAATAAAAATTCCTATTGGAGGGGCGACCGGCTCCACATATATCCAGTCCTCAACTGTTGTCATGTTCTCTAAACTCTTTCTCTTGCAAAAGTATTGTTCATGCCAAGTTAACTAAATGCTATGTTTAGGTTGCTACCATTAAGTAAGTTTAAGTTCACCCGCTATGCTCACAAATTAATTTCACAAAAGTACTTTCTATAATTTCCACTACTCTCAAAGTTAATAGGCTTTTTCCATTACAATTCTCATGTCATACCACGTTGAAGAGGTTTGGTCATTTGACTGCTTTGGTTTCCACTGCCATGTTGTGCCTTCTTTGGCGGTTATGGACTTCTTTAACTTTTGTACTTTGGTGAGTTTGATGAAGCATTGAGGTGCTGTTGGGATTTCCTCCATAGTTTTGGCATATGTCGAGGAGTTTTAGCTACTTAGAATCTTGGTTCAATCAAGGTGGAGACCGCATTGGAAAGCAGGCTTTGGGTATTCATATTTGCTGAGGTTTGGTGTTCATGATTGACTTTTTTACCCAAAGTTGCTTAGCCTTTTTCCCATAAATGTGTGTACATTGTTGCGGTTGGAAAGCTATCTGTGGCTCCACTATCACCGACGATTCTTCCGTGTGAGACTATACATTCCAAATATGATGTGTTTGTGCCAAGGGGGTAACATAAGGTATGCCCCCTTTAACTTGAGAGTTTACTTCAAGGTGCCGTCGTGCCATTCTGGAACCGCTTTGCATCCATGAAACTCCCAAGATGATTTCCTCATTAAAATTTGTATCAGCTATGATCTGGGATTGATGTGGGCAATGATTACCTTCTTGATTGAGACGTTGGATTGTGCCAAACTAACCATTGTTCTTTTATTAGTTGCCTTTAGCTCAATCTTGGTCAGTTCGATCATGGAGTTCAATGATTTGAGGTATGTCGAATACCTCATAGCACTAACATGCGCCTCGATATCCACAAGTGATCTTTCTGTTCTGCCATTGGCGAGTTGGACATAGATGCATACATACATACCTCCAAGCCAACTTTGCTCAATTTGGACTGCTGCAATAGGAGGAGAACGTGCTTTGCTTGTGGTAGGGGAGTTGACTTTTGTCATTCTTTGCGCTTTAAAATTTGCAACCGAGCTTCCTCCTTTGTGTGTTCTTGAATTTCTTGGGCTTCCTACTTTCTTTCTTTTGCTTCGTAAATATTTTTCAATATTTCCACGGTGAGGGGTTGATGATACTTCTTCTCTGCATCCATTTATCCAATTAGGGATCACTTCTCCCTGTAATGTTGTAAGCTGTACGACAGCACTGGGTGATATGTCATTGATCACAAATGGGCCATTATCTTGCCTTTCAATTTCCTAGAGTGTTGCTTGTAGACTAATACATAGTCACCCTTCTAAAACTCCTTATCACATGTTGGTCATGAAATTCTTTCATTTGTCATTTTTGTCCGTAGATAGTTGCGACCTCTTGAAAGGTTAAGGAGGATAACACATTGAGCCATTCAATGGGTGAAATAGGACATAGTTATGCCTCAATTCATCTTGAAAATGAGTATATGAGAGCCTATTATATATGCATAGGCTAGAGCTTCTTACTTGCATCATAGATGAGGTGTAAGAGGGTTCAAGAATCAGCCCAAAAGAGGATAAACAAGTGGAGAACCCTTATGCACCTTTTAATGGGATGTTTTGACGTGTTTTTTGGCTTCATATGCATTAGGAAAGATGCTAGAAAGGTCCATGGGCTATATATACATGCATGAGCATCATTTGGGATGTGGACATGGTCATGGAGAGCTAGGGAAAGGCTCCATAAGCTAGGATAATCTAGTCTTACCCCAACATATGCCCTCCTAAGCCTAGATTATTCATATGCCTCTAGGAATCTCATTGATACATCTACAAGGTTTACATGAGTCATCACGGTGGTTCTCAATTGGATTCATCACCAAGGTTCAATAGGATACATCATGCAGGCTCACAAATAGAGATCCTAGGGTTTGATTACATGTCAGAGCACATGTAATGAGAGAGTGCCCAAGAGTATCTTCATCTTCATGTTCTTCAATCAATTTTACCTTTGCTTTGCCTCAATCTATGTATTTGTTCTCCATGGTCCTTTCGTTGCCATCATTTTTCAGGCTCACTATAGAAGCAGAAGAATGGTGGATGTCATGTCCTTCCACAATGTTGGCATTCTTTGACTTTGAAGCAATCCTTGGACTGGTGGTTGGTCCTACTGCAATGTGTGCATTTCTTCTTTGAAGAGGTCACTACATATGCCCCATTTGAAGTTGGTTCCTTGTTTCCTTTTATCTTTTCTTCTTCCTATAGAGAATTGATGTAACATTTAATGGCCTAGTAACTTGTGTTTAGCGGAAAATAGCATAAACATAGTGAGCATTTCATTAAAATAGATTCCTAATGAGCATAGCAAGAGTGCTTGGATGGAGAGAGCAACAAAAAGCATAACACCTAGTTAGATAGGCATGAACAATACTTCAAAAGAGAGAGAAATTAAGCTATTGACAACAGTTGAGGACCGGATTTACATGGATCCGGTCTCCCCTCCAAAAGGCTTTGTATTATAGGTTTCCCCCATCAAGGGAGACATTTCACAATGCAATACTTTGTGTTCCTTCAATAACTTGCTGATGCAATGAACATGGAACTTCAAGCACCATACACACACTTATAAAACACAACATCAATTACATCACGGTCTCAGACCCAAGACATCACACACATTTGAAGATGGTGAGAGCTAGCGGGGTATGAGAGTAGATTGAGAGGAAGAAGGAGTAGTTTTACGAGAAAGAAGTATATCTTCTCACATAATCACTCATAAAATCTTAGCATAGCTTAGTAATTAGCATGGTAGAGGAGATGAGCATGCATTGAAGCTTGGCTCTTGGTTGGATTTGCATCACAAAGCCAAGAGTTGTTGGTGTAGGCCTCCCTTCTCAGAATCTTGGAGTAGATGATGACTTTCCATTAAAGCTTGAGAAGGAGAGAGAGATAGTCTTCTTCATTCACACATGAGATTGTGTGAGTGTGTGTGAGATAATGCCTTGCCAAAATCAGCCCCCTCTCTCTCTTGGTCGACCCCTCTTGCAATTTACTCATACTCGCACCCCATTGGACCCTGCAAAGCTTACCCAATCATAATTGAGAAGCATAAGTGGTAGCCTTGTGACATGTGTCCCCCGTTCCCCTTTTGTGAGAGCTTTAGTTAATTAAGTAATGCAATTAAACTCTCATTGGATCCCTTTGTTTTCTGGCTGATAGGAAGCAAGCAAGCCATTGGGCTGCTGAATGCTCATTGGACCCCTTGGGAGACTATCCAATAGTCTTCTAGAGAGCTTAATTCCTATCGGTTCTTTTATCAAGTGTTTTTAAATGAATTGAACTATATTTACTCTAGCCTAATTCTCATTGGTCCAAATCTATGGACATCCAATAGGATTTGAATGCACCTTGTGGGTAATTGGGCTAGGGAGCTGACATGTGTCCACTATGCCCTTTGTGTAAAGGGGCTTGCATGAGTGTGTGTGTGTGTGTGTGTGTGTGTTTCTCTCTCATCCCCTACTAAAAGGGCTCGCTCCCTCCTCTTAGGAGCTTGCAAAGACTTTTTGCACACTATCAAGCATCCAATTTTCCTAAGCATTGACCATTGGACTTAACCTTTGAATTTTGGAACCTTAGCATTTTGGAAGTCTTAATGGGCTGAACCTTAGGTCTTTGAAGCCCATTGCTTCCACATTGCTCTTCTGTAGATGGTCCCCCTTGGGATCCCTATTTTCTCTCCTTTGGATCCCTACTGTGACCAGTCTTCTAGCCTTACCAATAATCTAGCTTTTTCTCCCTTAGTACTTCCCCATATTAAATGATCAATTTAACATGAGAAAATCATTTAGGAGAATTAGATATTAGTTATTATGACAATTGATAACACTTTTGAGTGAGGGTATTGACTCCTTTTCCTTAAGCACAGTTACAATTTGGTTATACTCCTCAAAAAGAGCCTTTAAAAGCACCTCTACTTGGTCTTCTTCTTCAACCGACGACTCTATGTACACCAATTGTGTGCTAATGCTTTTAAGCCTATTAATGAGACTAGAGAAGTCCTCATCACTCCCCATCATGAGCCCATACAATTTCATTTTTAGTGAGGTCTTTGAGTGCTTCCCTTTTGCTCCAAATAGCCTTTCTAGGGTTTTCCATGCACTAAGAGCGGTGGTGGCTTCATCTAAATGATGCACATAATTATCGTGAAGTACTATGAGAATGACACCAAGTGCTTGTTCATCCTTGCTTTGGAATTGGGAAGTACTAGTCCTGGTGTACATAGTTTCCCCATCACCCATTGGTTTTACTACACTCCATAGGCTTTTCTTCATAAGGTAACCCTTGAATTTCACTTGGCAAGTGTAGAACCCAATGCCATTGAATTTAAGTCATCTTTCCCCATAGTGCAAGTGAGTGTGTGAGAGAGGGTCTTGCCAAGGTTTGATCTCTTTACAATTTCTTGATGCCGAGTTGCATCCATTTATCCAATTAGGCATCACTTCTCCCTACAATGTTGTAAGTTGTACGTCACCACCGGTCATTGATCACAAATGGCCATTATCTTGCCTTTTCAATTTCTTAGAGTATTGCTTCAAGGTTTAGACTAATACATAGTCGCCCTTCTAAAACTCCTTACTTATCACATGCTAGTCATGAAATTCTTTCATTTGTCATTTTTGTGCGTAGATGGATGCAACCACTTGAAAGGTTAAGGAGGATAACACATTGAGCCATTCATGGGTGAAATAGGACATAGTTATGCTTCAATTCATCTTGAAAATGAGTACATGAGAGCCTCTTATATAGGCATAGGCTAGAGCTTCTTGCTTGCATCATAGATGAGGTGTAAGAGGGTTCAAGACTCAGCCCAAAAGAGGATAAACAAGTGGAACCCGTATGCACCTTTTAAGGGGTTGTTTTGACCTTCTTTTTGGCTTCATATGCATTAAGAAAGATGCTAGAAAGGTTCATGGGTCATATATACATGCATGGGCATCATTTGGGATGTGTACATGGTCATGGAGAGCTAGGAAAAGGCTCCATAAGCTAGGATAAGCTAAGATTAACCCAACATCACTTTGAGTCACAATTCATCTAATTGGGTTAGCTGTCTACTTGACAACTCGTGTCCCGTCCACCCTAATTCTTGTGCAACACGTAGTGTTGGGAGTCAAGAATTCCATGGGCAGTATGGCATTTATCTCTAATGCTAAATTGAAAGGTGTCATATTCTATGGCGTTTTGTATGCTACCCAATATTCCCATACAATTGAGTGTAGTTTTTGATCCCAATCTGCTCTTGATTTGTTGACAATTTTTATGAGCACCGTGCATATAATTTTGTTTGCGCTCTTGACTTGTCCATTTGCTTGTAGGTGGTGTGGCACTGATTTTAAATGAAGCACCATAAACTCTCACGATAGATAGTCAACCATATTGTTGATGAAATGAGTCCCTTGATCACTCACTATCTCAATCAATAGCCCATTATTAGTGAAAATGTTCTCATACAAGAACTACATTGTTTTTCTGGATCATTCTTTTGTGTTGCCTTGGCTTAAACCCATTTGGTTAAATAATTTGTGGCTACTATGATGTATTGAGCATGCGTTTGATATGCTGATGGTGAGATAGGTCCAACAAAATCTATCCCCCATTTGGCAAAAGCGCTTGTCCCCATCATCATTGGTCTCAATGGAATTTCATCACGTTGCATTGGTACTTTTGTTTGTTGGAAATAATCGCATCATTTGACATAATGTTCTACATCCATGTACATAGTAGGCCACCAGATTCTTGCAAGGAATATCGCTTTTTGGGTTTTGTTGGCCAAAAAATGATCTCTTGCCCCGGTCCTTCATCTGCTGCTTGCTCATCAATAATTGGCAAGTACTCATTTTTTGAAGCAATTATTAGCAAGTTGTTGTCAATCCCTCTCCAATAAAGGCTATTCTCAATGATGATATAGATTTTTGCTTCTCTCTAGATTGAGTGTAGTGTGAATCTGCTCATGTTCATTGGTAAGAATCCCCATTCAATATAATCCACAATATATTTCACCCACTTGGATGCTTTTGTTATGCTAAACAATGTAGCTTATTTGATTGGATTTTGAATGACACAAGTTTCACATGAACCAACATACTCATGTACGTTTTTCTACATATGAGGCCAATAAATCGCAAGTCTCAGTAGTCTCTGATATGTTTGAGTTTTTGCAATGTGAAACCCTGTCGTTTGTACGTGAGCTTGTCTAAAGTACAATTCTTTCTCGGAAGGCTCTATACATAGTCTAAGTATTTTGTCATTTCCTTGGTTATATAGCCATTCGGCTATTAGCACAAGTGATACGAGATTGGTCTCTTGTCGCCCACAACCTCTATTGATTTCTATATATTCTAAACGATGGTGAATCCCCAAGTAGCTGCAGGACTAAGCTTTTGCAGACTAGTGCATAGAGGAAATTTTTGCAAGCAATGCACGAGTCTAGGTTATGAAAAATAACACCAAAAGGTGGAAATGCACCATGCAATCAAAGGATACATGTAATATTCGTCTCTTGTAGCCTACAAACTCTATTGATTTCTCTATATTCTAAATGATGGTGAATCACCGAGTAGTTGCATGACTAAGCTTTTGCAGACGAGTGCATAGAGGAAATAGTTGCAAGCAATGCACACGTCTAGGTTAGGAAAAATAACACCAAAAGCTAGAAATGCACCATGCAATCAAAGAAATTAGTGTAACAAATATGGAACCAAAAAGATAGAATGAATGCTAGCCTCAATGAACATCTTCCTTATTGCAAAAATAGATATAAATGCGATGCCACTAGATCAGAAGAAGTTACATGAATAGAGAGAGCAATACCCAGATAGCTTCACTGAATCAAACCAAGGGGAGAGAATAATCAATCTAGATAGTGGGAGCTTTAGATGAAGGAAATGATCAGCTATATGGGGAAACATCAGATGGAAACCCAAAGGGGTAGGAATAGATCTGATAGATCAGATGTAGGTCAAGCAGTTTTTGAAGGGGAACAATCTACAAGCATTGAAAATACACCTAATTTTGAATGTTCAATTGGAATTCAAACAGAGAAAGAAGTTGAATCCTTGGCCAAAAGAAAAGGGGGTGGGATGTCAAATTGGTTATTAATAGATAATCAAGAAATAGAAGAATGGAACTTGGGATCAAAGGTAGACCCAAAAGTCATAAAAACTAACAAACATTTGAATATACTCTTAACTTACTAAGATTTTTGTGCGCATTTGTCGCACGTGTCAAAGCAAGGGACTTGCCATACACTGTGTGCGAGCCACAAATGGCTACAAGCACACAACCAGATTAATCTAGCAAGCTCAAGAGAGCAAGGGCATGTCACTCACCGCCCTATGCTCGCCTTCATGGAGGATTCCTCGCCGCGAAGAAGAGGGAGCTACCGCCGTGCCACGCTCAACCGCCTTGCCGTTGCCGTGCCGTCGCAATGCTCGATCACTCTCTCTCTCTCTCTCTTTCTCTCTCTCTCTCATGCGCGCGCACACACACACACACACACACACACACACACACACACACACACACACACACACACACACACACACACACACACACACACACACACACACACACACACACACACACACACACACACACTCGAGGGGTGCACTATGTAATCATGTTAATGTATAACGTGAGTTCGAAAGGAGGGGTTTTAAAATACAAAAATTTTAGGCAATTTAACAGAGATACATTATAATAAGGGGTTTTTATATTCAATTTTAGAAAAAAATCCTACAATAAGGGCTCATTTTATTCATTTAGACCTTTTTAAAAAGGGGTTTTTTTAATACCCTACGAACGCACGTTATATAGGGGGTACTGAATGGTGAACCCCCAAGCAAACACACAAGGAGATGAAGAAGAAGATGGAGATGGAGCAAGAGCACTCTTGAATTGCACAACTGAGAGAATGAGTGATTTTTAGGTTTAGGCGAATTTTATATGAGCTCGACCATTCAAACTTGGGCGCCCATGCTTAGCCAACTAACCCTTGAATGTTCCAGTTAGAGTGCACCTCTCATCGACAATCGCATCTGTAGGGTTTGGATAAGTTCCTATCTTCTTCTTGGATCCTAGCCATTGTCGCTCATGAAGATCTCCCTTGTTTGTTTCCATCTTAGTGGTCGTTTAGATCTCCATGGTTTTACCTAAATCAGAATCCTCTTCAGCGTCATTCATATATACGGGGTCGTCACTAGTCCCTATGTTGGTCTTTGAACTGGGGTATGACTTCGCTGCTTTTTGCAATCTCTTTCTTTATGTTTTCTTCTTTTTCTGAGATTGGGCAATTGATGCCGTGTCTCTTTCCTTAAGGATATAATTTTGTTTTTGGAGCATCGATCGTGTGAGTACGTTTACTAGTACCACAGGTGTACTTTGTGATGGCTCCTCGGTAACTTCAATCAAGTTTAATGGCGTGATCTTCGGTGCATTTGGATTATTTGGACATTGGGCAATCAAATGATCTATGCCACATCGATTACACATGAGTATCGGCATTGTAGACGTGCTCGCTTGATTGGTTTGCATTAGTGTGGTGTTCTTTTGTAGCCTAATAGGACACTCGGCTACACGATGTGGACCTCCACACTCATAGCATTGAAGAGGTGGTCTCTTAGATATTTTGGCCTCTTGCCGCAAGAGCAGCTACTTGATATACAGGTTTGACTTCTCCCCAATAGTCCTCCATGTAGTATTGTGGACTTTCTTCAAGCACATCCAACCCATAGGCAAAATATTAGGATCTATATCTTCCTCACAGCCTTCCAAACAAGAAATGGATGACTCACAACCCACTTGATTCACAGAAGTGATTCTCGGATGTGGTGGTTGCGGTCCTAGCACTGGAGGTGGTAAGGGTGTTGTTTGAACAACATTTTGGGCCCTAGGGACCATGTGTTGTGCTGTTTGTTCAAGAGGTGGGGCCGACATCAATGCAAGCACTCGAGGTAGGTCTGTCCATGCTAAGGTTGGTCTATTGGCCATCGCGCGCTTAAATACTATGCAATCCTTAGCTTGATGACCATACCTCCCACAGGCATTGCAGTGCCCATTGAATTTTACTCTAAAAGTAGGGCATTCACTGGTACTATGCGGTCCATAGCATATTGAGCACCATTGTTGCTCCCTTCTTGGATACATATGATTGTTTTGTAGAGCACGATTGTCTCTAAGACTCTCTTGAATAGCCTTGGTGAGATCTGCTAAAGTCATCTCAGATATCTTTGGCTCCTTAGCAATAGGCTTTAGGGTCATTGGCTGATGCCCTGATGCTTACAAGCTAATAGATTTAGGCTCAACAGACACTCTTTCTCCTTGAATCATTAAATTATCCTCCAATTGGATCGCATTGGTGGTAACTTCTTCCCAAGGGGTGATACCTTTAATGACTAGGCCATTGTAGATATCCTCATGTCGTAACCCCCTAATGAATCTATCAAGCAATTGGTTATTGTTAAAGCGCTCATTTGGATTACAACGAGAATTCATATGCTTCAAGCGACTTATAAAGTCTCTCACCGAGTCTCCTTCCTTTCGTTGGGCTTTCTGGAGCTGAGAGGCTACACCCCAAAGCACTCCCTCTTGTATGTATTCTTGTATGTATCCCATGGAAATAAGAACTAGGGTGTTGTGGTTGTGGAGCATAGGTTGTTGAAACAATGGGAGGGGTAGGGACTACATCAGTGCGATGACCCATAGGTGCATACGATTGGTACACACTTGTAGGTACTTTGGCAGGCATTGAGCTACCATGTCGTGGTGCTTTACTAACAAATGAGGTCCATGGCGTGTTTCTTGGCATGCCCATCATTGGGGTAGGCATGGTAGCCGTGGTGTCATCAAGGGAAAGATGAGCTAGACTTGGAAATGTGAAGCTATCACTTGTGGGCTCAGATTGCACTGAGAGCCCTGGAGAAACAACATATGGAGGATCCATCGGACTTACCGAGGGAGTCTCCATTTGCGATAAGGTCGGTTGTTTAGCCTTTCCTGTATCTAAGAATCTCAGGAGACCCGTTGAAGGCATGTTGATCCCCTTGTTCTGTCTCTCTAACTCAAGGACCCTATCGATGACCTCACAAACTCTTTGTTGTTGATCCTCCACACTAGTAGCACCCATTGTGGATTGTAGGACATCTAACCAACCCACGTGATAGGTGTGACATGTGTATAGGTCGATCATAGTTTCCGTTTGTAGTTCGCACTCCCAGTTCTCATTTAAGAACGCTTCATCTAGGATTGAGGTGCTAGGGGTGTCCTTTGAGCTAGATGCAATGTTGCTTTCTAGGGGTTGGCCCTAGTGGTTGCTAAGTAAGGAGCAGTCGATTGCTCTCTTAGCAAGGATAGTGACATAGGAGCTTTTGCTTTTAACTCTCTTTGTTGCTCTGCCTTGCGTAAACTCTCGACTCTCTTTTCCCTTGTTGCAAGGATATATCGCTCAACCTCTTGCACTTCAGCAAGGCTTCTACCATTGAGTAATATGATCTCGGAGGAAAATAACTCTAAAGAGTCCGGAGGTGTAGTGAATGAAGTATGTATAAAGACTTATACTCACAAAAAAGAAAAATAATAAAGAGCAAGAGCAATTAGGAAACGAATATGCACAATAAAAGTCAAAACATTGACCTAGACCTACACATTCACATTCGGTACACTGAAACAGAAACCTATGTCATCAAACACCTTTGATCCTCGTCACTCGAGTGATGGAGGGTAGGTAGGATTAATACAATAGGAGTGTTTCTGTTTTAGAGTTGAGTGATTACCAAAGTTCTTTTTTCCCACTGATGTGCCTCCTAGAGGTATTCTTGTGTTTCATAGTGTGTACAAGAACATGTTGCTGTGGTTAGGATTTGGACCTTCATGGAATCTTTATCTCGACTCACTCTTCAAATCAAGCGCGACCATCGACACAAATAGGTGTTTCTTGTCCATTAGCATTGCCCCTTATCTTTTTTGCATCTATGATTGTCTGCTTTGATTGTGATTGGTAGAATAATATCCAGCACATTTGCTTAGTAACAAATATTTAATTCAATGTAATTTTTTGTCATAATCACTTGTCTAGGTTTAAAAATCAAGCAGTTCGACTAAGCTAGTTTGACCAAGTTAGGTGTTAGAGATCTTCTCTTAATACCATGGGGAATGCCTTCCTAATAATCAATGGTTACTTAGGTTCTTAATCCGATTTAGGCAGCATTGCGTGAAATGTACTAGGGCTTTCTAGTGGGCTTGACCCTATTGACCTTTAGCTTAAGTATTATAAAGGGAGTTTACTAATGTGATGAGCCTGGGGAGGGTAACAATGTTATATCACCCCCCAAAGTTACAAAATTAAAATGTTGAAAATGAACAAACAAAAAATCAAAGTGCCACAATGTAAAATTTTAAGCTGGAAGAGAAATCTCAGCTTGATTTGGTACTTCACTCACATGTATCGCCTATGGTACTAGAGCCCTAGAGGTTCCCAGTGTGGGCGCTTTTCCTTGAAAAGCAAAAAATCCAAGGCATACAAAATAAGCACACACATCAAAATTGAATCACTATGAAAAGACTTTGGGGGGTCAAAGAAAAGGTAATGTCAGGAGATGATTTCATGAGAAATTCCTTTTATCGTAGCTTAACTACAAGGTCTTCTAGGTATAGCCTCTAGTCAGCCCTCGAACATGAAATACTTCGCTCTCGCGATTAAACAACTTAATTGACCAGAGAAAATTAAGAAGCTTACCCATGGTATTAATAGTCGATCTCTAGTGCCTTTCGACCATTAAATTAGCGACCCCAGACTTGTTTAATTTTTTACCTTTACATCTGTTTATGCATTTGATTATATTGCAATTTAATGTTTATTGCTGACAAATTGTTTAAAATTCTGTTACCAATCAATCTGTATGCCTAAAACTGCATATGCTTTTTTATTCTATATGAGAATGCAATTACTGTGCCAATGTTGTTTGATTTTGTAGTGACTGAACCGATACACCGTGTGTGAGCCACAAATGGCTCCAAGCACACAACAAGCCTAAACTAGTAAGCTCAAGGAAGGCGATTGTTAACCCTCACGGCACACGGACACCCCATCACCTACGACGGACGTGTATTATGTATTATTTAGAGTCAGGTACCGGGCTTGTCGGACCAATAGCGAAAGGTAGAGTGATCGTCGATGAGAGGCGCACTTTAACTTGGACATTCAAGGGATTAGTTGGCTAAGCATGGGCGCCCAAGTGTGAATGGGGTGAGCTCCTATAAAAGCCAACTAAACCTAATTTTTACTCATTCTCTCATTTGTGCAATTGAAGAGTGCTCTTGCTCCATCTCCATCTTCTTCTTCTTCACCTCCTTGTGTGTGTGTGTGTGAGAGAGAGAGAGAGGGAGAGTGTGTGTGCGATCGAGCATTACGAAGGCACGACGGCGGCGAAGCGGTTGAGCGCGGCACGACTGCAGCTTCTTCTTCATCGCGGCGAGGAATCCACCACAAAGGCGAGCGTAGAGCGGTGAGTGACACACCCTTTGTTTTCTTGAGCTTGCTAGTTTAGGCTTGTTGTGTGGTTGGAGCCGTTTGTGGCTCGCATACGGTGTATTGGCAAGTCCCTTGCTTCGACAGTGCGACAAGGAGCGCACATTTTTGGCGCCGCTGCCGGGGATATGCCCTACACTAAGCTCGGTTAGCACTTTACGCTTCCTTGTGGTGCAATTTCTATCATAGGAAAGGCAGGGAAGGAGTGTGTGGAAGGTTTCTGTTTTTTGCGTTTTCTGCAATTGCTGTCAAGTTTCAATTTCTGCTATTGTCTGCGTTTTTTCAATTTCTGCAATTTCTGCGTTTTTTCTGCATTCTCTACAATTTCTGCGTTTTTTCTGCATTTTCGGGCGGCGATATTTTTCGAAAATAAAAAACGTGACTTTTAAAACGGACGGGTTGGTTTGTATAAAAGATAGATCGGGATCGGGATCATTTGCCCAAGCCCAAGCCCAGGCCCAGGCCTCAGTCCTCAGTCTTATGATATATACTAGACTCACTCTTATATATATACCCTACTCCCTCAAGAGAGAATGAGAGCATGTGGGACAAGTCCTCCACTCTCCTCCTTTCTCTTCCCACTTGCACCCTTAGACTTTCTAGTTTGGGCCTAGTTCCCTACTGGAAATTGACAGTTTTAGGGATTCCGAGGGCATAGAGTGACCAAACGGAGGGCTGTAAAGCACGGCACGTCCCTCTGACCGATACGCTTGTTTCGAGCTATCACATGGCCCATTCCACGACACGCTCTAAAAAATCTAGCAAAAAAAAACAAACAAAAAACACGCTAAAAACTAGTCACAAGGCCTCCTAGAGCAGCTTTTTGACACCTTAGGGTATCAAAAGCACATGCACTTACGCTCTGGGCGGGTGCTAGAACACGAGCATATTGAGGGTGCCTCTGTTCATACGGACACCCATTACCCATCCACGATAAGCTCTAGACCCTCAGCGGGGACACAAGGTAGCACCACCCAAGACCCTAAAATAGCCGCTAGTGATTCCTCCTCCGACTCAGAAATCATGGAAGCATACCCTACCCAAAACACTGAGAGAGAAGGCCATGCACCTCCCGAAGCTCCACAGCCTAGTACTAGTATGTTTAGCCGTTTCATGGAAACATTAGGTAGAGCTACTCGCTCGGAACCTGATGCAAATGAAGCACACGAAGGGGGTGGGGAAGTGGACTCTCCTTTCACATCGCACGTGGACCCCACACCCCCAAAGAGTGTCCATGTGGATATCCTACCAACTTCTTACCAATAAGGCCCTGTTGAGCTGCCTCCTTTAGAAGTTCCCTCTAGAGTACCGTTGGTGACAAGTAAAACCACGGGGAGCCACATTGCTTGTACCTCACAAGAAACCGTTAACACGTCGACTCTAGAAGGATTGTTCATTAATGATCATTGGACATACGACCTCCATACTGAGGTGTTGACGGATCTACACTCTGGCCACGCCTACCATGTAGGATGGATAGAGATTGTACAATCCACCTCTAGTGCCACGAGCATCGAAGATCAACAGAAAATGATCTGTAATGTTATCCATGGCATTATTCAATCAGAAAGGCAAAACCGAGGGGTAAATATACTCTCAACTGGCCCCATGAGATTTCTGGATACGAGCAAGGCTCAACAGCCTACTCTATCACAAATGGAGACTCCTCTAATGAGTCCCATGGACCCATCTTACGTCATTTCACCTGGGGTCTCTATGCAATCTGAGCCTCCGAGCGACAACTTTAGCTTCCCTAACTTGGCTCAACACTCTATCAAGGAAAACACAGTGCTCACTCCAGGGATAAGCCTAACAGAGAATGTACCGATGATATCTACGGTTAGCACAGTGCCACTACCTAGTGTCGTAGTACCTAATATGGGGCCTCGACCGTATGTGCCTCTAGCCCCTTATGCACACATGGCCCCCACACCTCCAATTGTACCACTTGCTTATGCTCCTCGAGTGCCGCTCCCTAGCTCTTATCCGAGTGGACCTATGCCCGGTTATGTTCCATATCCTGCATCATCTACACATATGCCAAGACCGGTACCCATCCCTCTCCCACATATGATTCCAAGAGTACCTCCACCGGCCCTACCTCCTCACATAGGTGACTTGGCAGCGTTTGCTCAAACCATAGGTCGATCTATCGCGGAAAATATGCGTCATGCATCTGATAGAGAGCCTAGAAGTAAGGCAGTACAAATTGCCAAACTCACGCAAAAATTCAATGGGGACGAAGATGCTAGGAAACACATTGAAGTGTTTGAACAAGTATGTGATTCCTTAGGGGAACGCAACGAACTACATAAGTGCAATGCCTTAAGCTTGACATTAAGTGGGAAGGCTGGAGATTGGTATAGGACCCTAAGGGTGGACGAGAAAACAATCTACCCTACCCTTCGAAGGTTGTTTCTAAAGGAGTACATACGAGAAGGTGTGCTTTGGGGTGTAGCATCTCAGCTACAGAAGGCCGAACGTAAGGAAGGAGAGTCAGTAAGGGACTTCATTAGTCGTCTAAAGCACTTAAACTCTCGCTGCCCTGTAAATGAGCGCTTCAACAATAACCAACTGCTTGATCGATTCATTCGAGGGTTGAGGAATGAAGGAATCTATAATGGACTAGTGATTAGAGGTATCACAACCTGGGAAGATGTCACTGCCAATGCAATCCAATTAGAGGACAACTTGATGATAGCAGGCATGAGGGTGTCTACTGACACGAGATCCACTAGCTCACAAGCCATTGAGTATGAACCCATGACTGCAAAGCCCATTGCAAATGAGCCAAAGGTATTTGAGACATTCTTGACAGACCTCACCAAGGCAATCCAAGAGTCTCTTAAGAATAATCGACCCCCTCAAAATAGTCACATGTATCCAAGAAGGGAGCAACAATGGTGTTCCATTTGCTTAGGTCCACATAGCACTAGTGAGTGCCCTACGTTTAGAGTAAAATTTAATGGAACTTGCAACGCATGTGGTAGGTATGGTCACCAAGCTAAGGATTGTTTAATGATCAAACGTATGATGGCAAATAGACCACCTGTAGCCTGGACGGATGCGCCTCGAGCTCCTGTATTGATGCCTACTCCACCTGTTGAGCAACCACCGCAACACATGGTCCCTAGATCTCAAAATGTTGTACAAGCTACACCGCTACCACCTCCTGTGCTAGGACCGCAGCCCCCGCATCCAAGAGTCGCCCCTATGAACCAAGTGGGTTGCGAGCCATCAAATGCTTATGCAGATGGCTGTGAGGAGGAAATAGACACTAGTATTGCCTACGGACTTGATACATTGGAAGAATGTCCTATATACTACATGGAAGATTGTTGGGGACAAGTCAAGCCGGTTTATCAAGCTGCTGCTCTCGCATCCAGAGGTCAAAATATCAACACCCAGGCTAGGAGGCCACCTCTTCAATGCTACGAGTGTGGTGGACCACATCGAGCAGCGGAGTGCCCTATTAGGCTGCAAAAGAATGCTGCACAGATGCAAGTGAATCAAGGGAGCACGTCTGCAATGCCAATACTCACATGTAATCGTTGTGGCATAGATCACTTGATTGCCCAATGCCCCTATAACCCAAATGCGCCTAAAATCACACCCCTGAATTTGGTCGAAATTGCTAGTGTGACGTCGCCAATACCACCCGTCGCACCCGCTTATGCGATTACACGGTCCATGCTTCAAGGGCCAAGCCATATCCTCGAAGAGAGAGATACCGCATCAGTTATCCAAGCAAAGAAAAAGAAGACACGAAGGAAGAAGTCGCAGAATACAGAAAATTCAAAGCCAAGTTCCAAAACAAACATAGGAACAGGAGATGACCCCGTGTATATGAATGACCTCGAGGATGATTCAGATTCAGTCGAGACAATGGAGACTAGAACCAATACCACAAAGGGAAAGATCGACAAAGAAAACCGTAACATGGAACCAAATGAAAACCGAATAAGAGAAAATCATAAAGAGCCTCTGAAAACACCACAAGTGTTTCCAAATCCAATCCAAGACCCCCAAGATAAACCGCAGGGGCAAAAAGGGAAGAATCGTAAAAAGAAGATTGGGACGTACCCAAACCCTGTAGACGAGATTAAGCAGGTGAAACATCTAAGAGGTTTAGTGGAGGAGACTCAAAGGAAACTAGAACCAGAACCCATGCATGTCAAAATTCATGACACAGTGTTTCCCACGCAAGTTCATCCACCCCACATGAACCATAGACCGCTAGCCATATCTAGTATCATCCAAGAAGGGAGTGAGGACAGGACATCAGAAAGTGAGCATACACCCTTCTTGTTGGAAAGGATGTTTAACGAAGGAATACCTGATCCCATTGAGGAATATGAGATTCCATCCTCACCAGTTCCTAGTCAAGGACCTACACCCTGCAAAACGCCAATGAATGTTGCCAAACTAGTGGACTTCATGTCTTCTGAGGTCCGAACCACGATCATAGCAAAGCTGTATGGAGATCCTGAGTTATTCCTTGCACTTCAAGCATTCCTTAACGGAGAGCTACGAACGGGATTACCGCAGTTTGCGCAACCAAATAGGCATGACTCGATTATGATTGATGAGGAAAATCATGTGCAATCACTTGACTTAGATGGACACGAGTCTGTGATCGAGGTACCCATTAACGAATTAGGGCAGTATTTTGAAGGCGACGAGTCTAATGCGACCCTACCCATCACTACCAAGGGATTAACTATAAAGGGAATTCTTGATGGTGGTGCGGGAGTTAGCATCGTTACAAAAGATTGTTGGGAATCCATGGGAAAACCCCGCCTCAGTGTTACTAACATTGTGGTAAAGATGGCAAATGGTACCATAGCCAAACCTATGGGGATGCTCAAGGATCTTAAGATCAAAGTTCTAGGACACAAGGTACGACATACGTTCATTGTAATGGATTTCTCTAAACACCTTATGTCATATGAAATGATTTTAGGACGACCATTCATGAGGGAAGCACAAATGGTTCACGATTGGTCTAAAAATCATGTCTATTTGCAATTCCAAGACTCTGTCCTTAGAGTGGATTTGGTGACTGGTAAGGTACACCCCTTAGGGAGTAAAACCATTATTGATCATCGCTCTGACACCACAGTTCACTCGGCCCCACTACAATATTGTTACACTTGTAAGAAGGATACAGACATTGGCCAAGATTCTCCTTACATGGATGTGTTACCGGGTATGACGGAATCAGACAATGTGGATTGGGTCCACCTAGCATCAACCATAGACACTTGGGGAAATAGGGGGACGACCTGGGTAACACCTGAGGGGGATGAAATGCATATACCCTTAAATATGCTACAAGCAATGCATATCGCTTCCGACAAGACTCATCCTAATGTAACGAAGAAAACATACAAGTGGGTCCCTAAAGCTTCTTTAGTGACCATAGCTAGTGCTAAAAAACAGAATCCTTGTAAGAAACGTACCACTCGCTCCAAGAAAAGTAAGAAAATGTTGCGATGGATCCCTAAACGACTATTGGAAGCCCAAGGCTACTATCAAGGAAATGATCAAATCTGGGTGCCAAAACGTAGATTGTGCTCTTACCTATCACCGGACCCAAGTGAGCCCAATCCCGTAGCTCCAAAACGAATCAATGATCGTGGAAAGAAAAAAATCACAGAATGCTACACACCCGCTCCCGAGCTAGTTTGGGTACCAAAGAAAGAACGATTTGTTCCACCTAGCTCAGGAAGGGGGGAGTCCCATGAAGATTCTAGCTCCTCATGTAATACATCCATAGAGGTAAAAGCTTCTACACAGCCTCCATCTATAGTAGTGGACCTCCATGAAGCTACAAAAGAATCCACACCTCCCAGTGTTCAAGAATCACCTAATGAACCACTTCAAGTTCGATCCTGGGAGAGTACCTTACCACCCTTGCAACTTGACGAGGCACCTAGGGTAATAACAAACTACTGGCAAAAATCCTCACCTATTACCAACTGGAACAATTGGTTTCAAAGGGTGACAAGCTCATTTCAAATGGTATGATCTACCCAAGGAAGGGGGGAGTGTTTGTGGACAATCCATTATTCACTTGTTTCCCTCTCAACCTTTTTCCCTGACCTCTATATCTCCAATCTTAGGGAATGTACATATAAAGCTTTATACTCACAAAAAAACAAAAAATAAAGAGCAAGAGCAATTAGCAAACGAGTATGCACATTAAAGTCAAAACATTGACTCAGACCTACACATGTCACTTCTGGTACAGTGAAGCAGAAACCTATGCCATAAAACACCTTTGATCCTCATCACTTGAGTGATGGAGGGTAGGTAAGATTAGTACGATAGGAGTGTTTCTGTTTTAGAGTTGCGTGATTAGCGAAGTTCTCTTTTCCCACTGATGTGCCTCCTGGAGGTATTCCTTTTGTTTCATAGTGTGTATAGGAGCGTGTTGCTATTGATAGGATTTGGACCTTCATGGAACCTTCAAATCAAGCGCGACCATCGACACAAACAGGTGTTTCTTGTCCATTAGCATTGCCGTTATCTTTTTGCATCTATGATTGTCTGCTTTGATTGTGATTGGTAGCATAATATTCAGTGCATTTGCTTAGTATCAAACATTTAATTCAATGTAATGTTTTGTCATAATCACTTGTCTAGGTGTAAAAATCAAGCAGTCCGACTAAGCTAGTTTTACCAAGCTAGGTGTTAGAGATCTTCTCTTAATACAATGGGGAATGCCTTCCTAATAAGCAATGGTTACTTAGGTTCTTAATCCGATTTAGGCAGCATTGTATGAAATGTACTAGGGCTTTCTAGTGGGCTTAACCCTAGTGACCTTTAGCTTAAGTATTATAAAGGGAGTTTACTAATGTGATGAGCCTGGGGAGTGTAACAATGTTATATGACCCCCCAAAGTTACAAAATTAAAATGTTGAAAATGAACAAACAAAAAATCAAAGTGCCACAATGTAAAATTTTAAGCTGGAAGAGAAATCTCAGCTTGATTTGGTACTTCACTCACATGTATCGCCTATGGTACTAGAGCCCTAGAGGTTCCCAGTGTGGGCGCTTTTCCTTGAAAAGCAAAAAACCCAAGGCATACAAAATAAGCACACACATCATAATTGAATCACTGTGAAAAGACTTTGGGGGGTCAAAGAAAAAGTAATCAGTCAGGCGATGATTTCATGAGAAATTCCTTTTATGGTAGCTTAACTACAAGGTTTTCTAGATATAGCCTCTAGTCAGCCCTCGAACATGAATACTTGGCTCTCGCGATTAAACAACTTAATTGACCACAGAAAATTAAGAAGCTTACCCATGGTATTAATATTCGATCTCTAGTGCTTTTCGACCGTCAAATTAGTGACCCCAGACTTGTTTAATTTTTTACCTTTACATCTGTTTATGCATTTGATTACATTGAAATTTAATGTTCATTGCTAACAAATTGTTTGAAATTCTTTGACCAATCAATTTGTCTACCTAAAACTGCATATGCTTTTTAAGAGAATGCAATTACTGTGCCAATGCTGTTTGATTTTGCAGTGACTGAAGAAGGCTAAGGACATTCATCTCAAATGCTCTTCCACCTCGACGCACCAGCTTCAACTCAATAGCTTCCGAGGACGGAATCTACATCAGGAAGGGGGGCATGTTAACCCTCACGGCACACGGACACCCCATCACCTACGACGGACGTGTATTATGTATTATTTAGAGTCAGGTACCGGGCTTGTCGGACCAATAGGGAAAGGTAGAGTGATCGTCGATGAGAGGCGCACTTTAACTTGGACATTCAAGGGATTAGTTGGCTAAGCATGGGCGCCCAAGTGTGAATGGGGTGAGCTCCTATAAAAGCCAACTAAACCTAATTTTTACTCATTCTCTCATTTGTGCAATTGAAGAGTGCTCTTGCTCCATCTCCATCTTCTTCTTCTTCACCTCCTTGTGTGTGTGTGTGAGAGAGAGAGAGAGAGGGAGAGTGTGTGTGCGATCGAGCATTACGAAGGCACGACGGCGGCGAAGCGGTTGAGAGTGGCACGACTGCAGCTTCTTCTTCATCGCGGCGAGGAATCCACCACAAAGGCGAGCGTAGAGTGGTGAGTGACACACCCTTTGTTTTCTTGAGCTTGCTAGTTTAGGCTTGTTGTGTGCTTGGAGCCGTTTGTGGCTCGCATACGGTGTATTGGCAAGTCCCTTGCTTCGACAGTGCGACAAGGAGCGCACAGCGATGGTGTGTCAGTCACCGCTCTACGCTTGCTTCGTGGAGGATTCCTCGCCGTGAACAAGACGGAGCCGCCGCTTCTCCGCGCTCAACCACTTCGCCGCCGCCGTCGTGCCTTCGTAATGCTCGATCGCCCACACACACACTCTCTCTACCTACTTCTAACTAATACACCTACTCTTACACACTAACACACTCTATTAACTCTCACTAATCTCCTTCCTACTTACTGTACATAGAAAACTAACTACCTTAATACACAGAGAATAAACACAGAACCTTTGAAATCTCTATTAACAAAGAAAACTAACTACCTTAATACAGAGAGAATAAACACAGAACCTTTGAAAACTCCATTAATAAAAAAAACACACAGTATAACACCAAATCCCTCTTTGCAACACACACACACACTCCTTCCTTACCTTTCCTACAATAGAAATTGCACCACGGAGAAGCACAGAGTGCTACTTGAGCTTCATGTATGGCACTCCCCGACAATGGCGCCAAAAATGTGCGCGTATGTCGAACGTGTCAATGCAAGGAACTTGCCGATACACCGTGTGCGAGCCACAAATGGCTCCAAGCACACAACAAACCTAAACTAGTAAGCTCAAAGAAGGTGATGGTGTGTCACTCACTGCTCTATGCTTGCTTCGTGGAGGATTCCTCACAGCAAAGAAGAAGGAGACGCTGCTACGCCGCGCTCAACCATCGCACCGCCGCCATGCCGCCGCAATGCTCGATCGCACACACACACTCTCTCCTTCTCTCTCTCACATACACACACACACACACACACAAGGAGGTGAAGAAGAAGAAGATGGAGATGGAGATGGAGCAAGAGCACTCTTCTATTGCACCAATGAGAGAATGAGTGAATTTTAGGTTTAGTTGACTTTTATATGAGCTCGCCCCATTCACACTTGGGCGCCCATGCTTAGCCAACTAATCCCTTGAATGTTCCAGTTAGAGTGCGCCTCTCATCGGCGATCACTCTTACCCTTTTCCTATTGAACCGACAAGCCTGGTACCTGACTCTACCAAATAAATAATACAATGTCCGCCGTAGGTTACAACGTCCGTCTCGTAGGTGATAGGGTGTCCGTGAGCCGTGAGGGTTAACATGCCCCCCTTACTGATGTAGATTCCGTCCTCGGAAGCTATCGAGTTGAAGCTCGTTCGTCGAGGTGGAAGAGCATTTGAGATGAATGTCCTTAGCCTTCTTCAGTCACTGCAAAATCAAACAACATTGGCTCAGTAATTGCGTTCTCATAAGCGATGACAAAGCATATGCAGTTTTAGGTAGACAAATTGATTGGTAACAGAATTTTAAACAATTTGTCAGCAATAAACATTAAACTGCAATGTAATCAAATGCATAAACAGATGTAAAGGTAAAAAATTAAACAAGTCTGGGGTCGCTAATTTAATGGTCGAAAGGAACTAGAGATCGACTATTAATACCATGGGTAAGTTTCTTAATTTTCTCTGGTCAATTAAGTTGTTTAATCGCGAGAGCCAAGTATTTCATGTTCGAGGGATGACTAGAGGCTATACCTAGAAGACCTTGTAGTTAAGCTACGATAAAGGAATTTGTCATGAAATCATCGCCTGACTTATTACCTTTTCTTTGACCCCCCAAAGTCTTTTCACAGTGATTCAATTTTGATGTGTGTGCTTATTTTGTATGCCTTGGGTTTTTTGCTTTTCAAGGAAAAGCGCCCACACTCAGAACCTCTAGGGCTCTAGTACCATAGGCGATACATGTGAGTGAAGTACCCAATCAAGCTGAGATTTTTTTCATCTTAAGATTTTACATTGTGGCACTTTGATCCTATTACCTACGACGGACGTTGTAACCTACGGTGGACATTGTATTATTTACTTGTAGAGTCAGGTACCGGGCTTGTCGGTCCAATAGGAAAAGGGTAAGAGTGATCGCCGATGAGAGGCACACTCTAACTTGAACATTCAAGGGATTAGTTGGCTAAGCATGGGCGCCCAAGTGTGAATGGGGTGAGCCCATATAAAAGTCAACTGAACCTCAAATTCACTCATTCTCTCATTTGTGCAGTAGAAGAGTGCTCTTGCTCCATCTCCATCTCCATCTTCTTCTTCTTCACCTCCTTGTGTGTGTGTGTGTATGTGTGTGTGTGTGTGTGTGTGTGTGTGTGTGTGTGTGTGTGTGAGAGAGAGAGAGAGAGAGAGAGAGAGAGAGAGTGGGCGATCGAGCATTACGAAGGCACGACGGCGGCGGCGAAGCGATTGAGCGCGGCGAAGCGGCGGCTCCTTCTTCTTCGCGGCGAGGAATCCTCCATGAAGCAAGCGTAGAGTGGTGAGTGACACACCATCATCTTCTTTGAGCTTACTAGTTTAGGCTTGTTGTGTGCTTGGAGCCATTTTTGTCTTGCACACGGTGTATCGGCAAGTTCCTTGCATTGACACGTGCGACATACGCGCACATTTTTGGCGCCGCTGCCGGGGATTGCCGTGCATTAAGCTCGAGTAGCACTCTGTGCTTCTCCGTGGTGCAATTTCTATTGGAGGAAAGGTAAGGAAGGAGTGTGTGTGTGTGTTGAGAAGAGGGATTTGGTGTTATACTGTGTGTTTTTTTAATACATGGAGTTTTCAAAGGTTCTGTGTTTATTCTCTCTGTATTAAGGTAGTTAGTTTTCTTTGTTAATAGAGATTTAAAAGGTTCTGTGTTTATTCTCTGTGTATTAAGGTAGTTAGTTTTCTGTGTACAGTAAGTAGGAAGTAGATTAGTGAGAGTTAATAGAGTGTGTTAGTGTGTAAGAGTAGGTGTATTAGCTAGAAGTAGGTAGAGAAAGTGTGTTGGCTTAGGTCTGGGCTTGGATCTGGGAGATATTCCCGCTCCCGGTCCTACCTTTAATTTTTTTATTTTTTTATTTTTATTTTTTTTTTTTAAAAAAAGGAGAAGGTCGCTGTGGCCTGCGCGAGAGCACACACACACACACACACACTCTCTATCTACTTCTAACTAATACACCTAATCTTACACACTAACACACTCTATTAACTCTCACTAATCTCCTTCCTACTTACTGTACACAGAAAACTAACTACCTTAATACACAGAGAATAAACACAGAACCTTTGAATCTCTATTAACAAAGAAAACTAACTACCTTAATACATAGAGAATAAACATAGAACCTTTGAAAACTCCATTAATAAAAAAAACACACAGTATAACACCAAATCCCTCTTCTCAACACACACACTCCTTCCTTACCTTTCCTACAATAGAAATTGCATCACGGAGAAGCACAGAGTGCTACTCGAGCTTCATGTAGGGCACTCCCCGACAGCGGCGCCAAAAATGTGCGCGTATGTCGCACATGTCAATGCAAAGAACTTGCCGATACACCGTGTGCGAGCCACAAATGGCTCCAAGCACACAACAAGCCTAAACTAGTAAGCTCAAAGAAGGCGATGGTGTGTCACTCACCGCTCTACGCTTGCTTCGTGGAGGATTCCTCGCCGCGAAGAAGAAGGAGCCGCCGCGCTCAACTGCTTCGCCGCCGCCGTTGTGCCTTCGTATTGCTCGATCTCCCACACACACACACACTCTCTCTCTGTCACACATACACACACACACAAGGAGGTGAAGAAGAAGAAGATGGAGATGGAGATGGAGCAAGAGCACTCTTCTATTGCACCAATGAGAGAATGAGTGAATTTTAGGTTTAGTTGACTTTTATATGAGCTCGCCCCATTCACACTTGGGTGCCCATGCTTAGCCAACTAATCCCTTGAATGTTCCAGTTAGAGTGCGCCTCTCATCGGCGATCACTCTTACCCTTTTCCTATTGGACCGACAAGCCCGGTACCTGAATCTACAAGTAAATAATACAACGTCCGCCGTAGGTTACAACGTCCGTCGTAGGTTACAACGTCCGTCGTAGGTAATAGGATGTACGTGAGCCGTGAGGGTTAACCTCCCTGGCAGCGGCGCCAAAAATGTGCACGTATGTCGCACGTGTCAATGCAAGGAACTTGCCGATACACCGTGTGCGAGCCACAAATGGCTCCAAGCACACAACAAGCTTAAACTAGTAAGCTCAAAGAAGGCTATGGTGTGTCACTCACCGCTCTACGCTTGCTTCGTGGAGGATTCCTCGCCGCGAAGAAGAAGGAGCCGCCGCCTCACCGCGCTCAACGGCCTCGCCGCCGCCGTCGTGCCTTCGTTATGCTCGATCACCCACACATACACACACACTCTCTCTCTCTCTCTCTCTGACATACACACACACACGCAAGGAGGTGAAGAAGAAGAAGATGGAGATGGAGATGGAGCAAGAGCACTCTTTTATTGCACGAATGAGAGAATGAGTGAATTTTAGGTTTAGTTGACTTTTATATGAGCTCGTCCCATTCACACTTTGGCACCCATGCTTAGCCAACTAATCCCTTGAATGTTCCAGTTAGAGTGCACCTCTCATCGGCGATCACTCTTACCCTTTTCCTATTGGACCGACAAGCCCGATACCTGACTCTACATGTAAATAATACAACGTCCACCGTAGGTATGATGTTGTGCCATGTGGTGGTCCGAAGTTCATATGTGTGGCCCTAGGCATAGCAAACGTCAGATGTGACATGCTAATGCTAGCCGGTATAGTCCCATGGGAATAAGAAGTTGTGTATTGTGGTTGTGGAGCGTAGGTAGTTGAAACAATGGGAGGGGTAGGGACTACATGAGTGTGAGCCATAGGTGCATACGATTGGTACGCACTTGTAGGTACTATTGCAGGAATTGAGCTTCCATGTAGCGGTGCTTTAGTAACAAACGAGGTCCATGGCGTGTTTCTTGGCGTGCCCATCATTGGGGTAGGCATAGTAGCCGTGGTGTCATCAAGGGAAAGATGAGCTAGACATGGAAAAGTAAAGCTATCACTTGTCGGCTTAGATTGCATTGAGACCCCTGGCGAAACAACATATGGGGGATCGATGGGACTCACTGGGGAAGTCTCCATTTGTGATAGAGTGGGTTGTTTCCCTTTGCCCGTGTCTAAAAATCGCGGACTGGATAATCCTATGGATGACATTGCAGATCATGTGTTGTTGTTCCTCCAGACTAGTGGCACTAGATGTGGATTGTACAACTTCTAACCAACCCACATGGTATGTGTAGCCCATGTATAGGTCGGTCAAAGTCTCCTTGTGTAGGTCATATTCCCAATTTTCATTGAGAAATACCCCGTCCAAACTTGGTGTACTAGAGGGTTTCCGTGAGGTGGATGCAATGTTGCTTCCCGTGTTTTGACTTTTAGTCACCGCTACCTTAGAGGCGACTTTGGAAGGTGGTAGCTCGGTAGGGCCCTCATTAAATGAGGTAGGTAGAATGTCCACGTGGTCACTTTGACGGAGTGTGGGGTCTATAGGAGATGTGAATGGTGATTCTACTTCCCCACCTCCTTCGTTTACTTCATTAGCCGTAGGTTCAGAGCGCGTAGCTCTACTAAAAGTTTCCATCAAACGGCTAAAAACACTAGTTCCAGGTTGTTGGGCCCATCTAGGTACGGTTTCATTTGTTCCCCCGAGGCTTTGTGTAAGATGCTCTTCCATAATATCTTAGTCAGAGGAAGAGTCGCTAGCCGCTATATTTGGATCTTAGGTTACACTACCTTGGGTCCCCGCCGAGGGCGTAGACCCTAGCGTGGAATGATAGTGAGTACCCCCGTAAATCGACGCACTAGCTAGTTGTTCGGACTCTAGCACACGACCAGAGCGTAGATACATGTGCTTTGGGTGCCCTACAAGTGTCGGCAAGTACCCTCAAAGGTTACTTGCTTTGTTTTGTGGGTGTTTTGCACCCCGTTTTCTACTTGATTTTTTCTTGTTTTTGATTTTTTTGAATGTTTGATTTTTTTGATTGAAGTGTGTGATAGCTCGAAATGAGCGTATCAGTTAAAGGGTCACTGTGTGCTTTACAACACAATTTTTGAGAATCTGACGTTCCATTGGTCCTCAAAAATCAATTTTAAACTACGTGTGAAGCTAAAATTCGTTCTTTTTTTTTTAAGGCGACTGAGGCCGAGGCCTGAACGTGAGCTTGGGCTGAGGTCTGGGCTTGGATCTGGGAGATATTCCCGATCCCGGTTCTACCTTTAATTTTTTTTTTTAATTTTATAAAGGATAAGGCCGTTGCGGCCTGCGCGAGAGCACACACACTCTCTCTCTACCTACTTCTAACTAATACACCTACTCTTACACACTAACACACTCTATTAACTCTCACTAATCTCCTTCCTACTTACTGTACACAGAAAACTAACTACCTTAATACACAGAGAATAAACATAGAACCTTTGAAATCTCTATTAACAAAGAAAACTAACTACCTTAATACACAGAGAATAAACACAGGACCTTTGAAACCTCCATTAATAAAAAAAACACACAGTATAACACCAAATCCCTCTTCTCAACACACACACACTCCTTCCTTACCTTTCCTACAATAGAAATTGCACCATGGAGAAGCACAGAGTGCTACTCGAGCTTCATGTATGGCACTCCCTGGCAGCGGCGCCAAAAATGTGCGCGTATGTCGTACGTATCAATGCAAGGAACTTGCCGATACAACGTGTGCGAGCCACAAATGGCTCCAAGCACACAACAAGTCTAAACTAGTAAGCTCAAAGAAGGCGATGGTGTGTCACTCACCGCTCTACGCTTGCTTCGTGGAGGATTCCTCGCCGCGAAGAAGAAGGAGCCGCCGCGCTCAACCGCTTGGCCGCCGCCGTCGTGCCTTCGTAATGCTCAATCTCCCACACACACACTCTCTCTCTCTCTCTCTCACATACACACACACACAAGGAGGTGAAGAAGAAGAAGATGGAGATGGAGATGGAGCAAGAGCACTCTTCTATTGCACAAATGAGAGAATGAGTGAATTTGAGGTTCAGTTGACTTTTATATGGGCTCACCCCATTCACACTTGGGCGCCCATGCTTAGCCAACTAATCCCTTGAATGTTCCAGTTAGAGTGTGCCTCTCATCGGCGATCACTCTTACCCTTTTCCTATTGGACCGACAAGCCCGGTAGCTGACTCTACAAGTAAATAATACAACGTCCGCCGTAGGTTACAACGTCCGTCGTAGGTAATAGGATGTCCGTGAGCCGTGAGGGTTAACCTCCCCGACAGCGTCGCCAAAAATGTGCGCGTATGTCGCACGTGTCAATGCAAGAAACTTGCCGATACACCGTGTGCGAGCCACAAATGGCTCCAAGCACACAACAAGCCTAAACTAGTAAGCTCAAAGAAGGCGATGGTGTGTCACTCACCGCTCTACGCTTGCTTCGTGGAGGATTCCTCGCCGCGAAGAAGAAGGAGTCGCCGCGCTCAACCGCTTCGCCGCCGCCGTCGTGCCTTCGTAATGCTCGATCTCCCACACACACACACTCTCTCTCTCACATACACACACACACAAGGAGGTGAAGAAGAAGAACATGGAGATGGAGATGGAGCAAGAGCACTCTTCTATTGCACCAATGAGAGAATGAGTGAATTTTAGGTTTAGTTGACTTTTATATGAGCTCACCCCATTCACACTTGGGCGCCCATGCTTAGCCAACTAATCCCTTGAATGTTCCAGTTAGAGTGCGCCTCTCATCGGCGATCACTCTTACCCTTTTCCTATTGGACCGACAAGCCCGGTACCTGACTCTACAAGTAAATAATACAACGTCCGCCGTAGGTTACAACGTCCGTCGTAGGTAATAGGATGTCCGTGAGCCGTGAGGGTTAACTTCCCCGGCAGTGGCGCCAAAAGTGTGCGCGTATGTCACACGTGTCAATGCAAGGAACTTGCCGATACACCGTGTGCGAGCCACAAATGGCTCCAAGCACACAACAAGCCTAAATTTGTAAGCTCAAAGAAGGCGATGGTGTGTCACTCACCGCTCTACGCTTGCTTCGTGGAGGATTCCTCGCCACGAAGAAGAAGGAGCCGCCGCTTCGCCGCGCTCGACCGCTTTACCGCCGTCGTGCCTTCGTTATGCTCGATCGCCCACACACTCCCTCTCTCTCCCTCTCTCACTCTCTCTCTCTCTCACACACACACAAAGAGATGAAGAAGAAGAAGAAGAAGGAGATGGAGCAAGAGCACTCTTCAATTGCACAAATGAGAGAATGAGTGAATTTTAGGTTTAGTTGACTTTTATATGATCTCGCCCCATTCTTACTTGGGCGCCCATGATTAGCCAACTAATCCCTTGAATGTTCCAGTTAGAGCGTGCCTCTCATCGGTGATCACTCTTACCCTTTTCCTATTGGACCGACAAGCCCGGTACCTGACTCTACAAGTAAATAATACAACATCCGCCGTAGGTTACAACGTAAATGATCTTCCACCTCGACAAACGAGCTTCAACTCAATAGCTTCCGAGGATGGAATCTACATCAAGAAGGGGAGCATGTTCACCCTTACGGCTCACAAACACCCTATCACCTACGACGGACGTTGTCACCTATGGCAGACATTGTATTATTTATTTGGTAGAGTTAGGTACCGGGCTTGTCGGTCCAATAGGAGAAGGGTAAGAGTGATCGCCGATGAGAGGCGCACTCTAACTGGGACATTCAAGGGATTAGTTGGCTAAGCATGGGCGCCCAAGTGTGAATGGGGTGAGCTCATATAAAAGTCAAATAAACCTAAAATCCACTCATTCTCTCATTTGTGCAATAGAAGAGTGTCCTTGCTCCATCTCCATCTCCATCTTCTTCTTCTTCACCTCCTTGTGTGTGTGTGTGTGTGTGTGTGTGAGAGAGAGAGAGAGAGAGAGAGAGAGAGAGAGAGAGAGAGAGAGAGAGAGAGAGATAGATAGATAGATAGATAGAGAGAGAGAGAGAGTGTGTGTGTGTGGACAATCGAGCATTACGAAGGCACGACGGCGGTGGCTAAGCGGTTGAGCGCGACGGCTCCTTCTTCTTCGCGGCGAGGAATCCTCCACGAAGCAAGCGTAGAGCGGTGAGTGACACACCATTGCCTTCTTTGAGCTTACTAGTTTAGGCTTGTTGTGTGCTTGGAGCCATTTCTGGCTCGCACACGGTGTATCGGCAAGTTCCTTGCATTGACACGTGCGACATACGCGCACATGGCCTATCAACTCAAGTTGCCCAACCACTGGCTCATACACAATGCTTTCCATGTGAGCCTACTAAAGCCTTACAAAGGAGAGCCACCTCAAGAACCTACTATTGAAGACCCACCAGAGATCGAGGACCAAGAAGAAGTGCTGCAGCCCGAGTCCATTCTCCGACATGAAGACAAGGTACTAAGAGGCGGTAATACTATCCGATAATATCTTATTAAAAATTATCCTTTTGAAGATGCTAGATGGATGCAAGGCATACACTAAAGGGATAACCTAAACCTTGTCAATGCTTCCCAAGAGTAAGCAAATGTAGAAATGTTAAAAATGAACAAAGTTTTTGTCTTATAAGACTCTCTTTTTCTTTATTGTGCACAAATGTGAAGTAATATGCATGCTTAGATCAAGTTTGCGGAGACGATGTCTCCCAAACACCAAGTAGAGCTTGTCACTCTACTATGGAAGATTGATAGGACTAATGTGCAGACATGCTTGTAGCAGCTTAGGCTCTCAAGCGCCAAATGGACTAGTCATCCATTCTGGAATGATGTCGTAGGGTAACATAGGGATCCTCTACCCGCTAGAAAAAGGACTAATGAATATCCTTTAGTTTCTCTACCCTATAATCGAGGACGACTATGATTTTAAGAGAGAGGTAATGTCATAAAAACTAATATCTAATTCTCCTAAATGATTTTCTCATGTTAATCTAATCATTTAATATGGGGAAGTGCCAGGGGAGAAAAAGCTAGAATATTGGTTAAGCTGGCAGACTGGCCACAATAGGGATCCAAAGGAGGAAAAATAGGGATCCAAAGGGGGGCCCATCTGGAAAAGAGAAATGTGCAACAATGGGCTTAAAAGACCCTAAGGTTCAGCCCATTAAGACTTCCAAAATGCTAAGGTTCCAAAACTCAAAGGTTGTGTCCAAAGGTCAAACATTGGGGAAATTGGATGCTTTGTGTGTGTCCCAAAAGTCTTCATGCATCCCTATATACGAGGGGGCAAGCCCTAGTTGTAGGAGATGAGAGAGAAACTCACACACAAGCTCGCTTTACACAAAGGGAATGAGGGACACATGTTAGATCCCTAGCCTAGAGGCCCACAAGGTGTACTCAAATCCTATTGGATGGCCTTGGAGGTGGACTGATGAGAATTAGGTTAGGGTAAATCTAGTTTAATCAATTTAGAAACACTTAATAAAATAACCAATAATTAAGCTCTCTAGAAGACTATTGGACAGTCTCCCAAGGGGTCCAATGAGCATTCAGCAGCCCAACGGCTTGCCTGATTCCTATTGGCCAGGAGACAAAGGGGTCCAATGAGAGTTTAGTTTCCTTTATTAATTGGCAAAAGCTCTCACAAAAGGGGAAAGGGGGACACATGTCAGAAGGCTATCACTTATGCTCTTGAAATCCTATTGGCTAAGCCTAGGGAGGTCCAATGGGGTGTTTGCATGAGCAAATAGCAAGAGGGGTCGACCAAGAGAGAGAGGGGGCTGAATTTTGAAAGGTATTATTCACTTACACACTCACACAATCAATGTGTGAAGCAAGAAGACTCTCTCTCTCTCTCCTTCTCAAGCTTTAATGGGAAGCTTACCACCTACTCCAAGCTTGCACCAACAACTCTTGGCTTTGTGATGCAAATCCAACCAAGAGCCAAGCTTCAATGCATGCTCATCTCCTCTAACATGCTAATTACTAAGCTAAGCTATGCTAATATGAGTGATTATGTGAGGAGATTTATATCTTTCTCGTAAGAATACTCCTTCTTCCTCTCAATCTACTCTCATACCCCGCTAGCTCTCACCATCTTCGAAGGTGTGTGAGGTCTTGGGTCTGAGACCGTGAGGGAATTGATGTTGTGTTTAATAAGTGTTGTGCTTAGTGCTTGAAGTTTCCATCTTCATAGCACTAGCTAGTATTGAAGGAACACAAAGAATTGTATTGTAAAATGTCTCTCTTGATGGGAGAAACCATAATACAAAGCCTTTGGAGGGGGGTCCGGCTCCATGAAAATCCGGTCCTCAACTGTTGTCAATTGCTTAATTTCTCTCTCTTTTGAAGTATTGTTCATGCTATCTAACTAGGTGTTATGCTTTTTGTTGCTCTCTCCACCCAAGCACTCTTGTTATTCTCATTAGGAATCTCTTCTAATGAAATGCTGACTACGTTCATGCTATTTTTCGCTACACACAAGTTACTAGACCATTAAATGTTACATTGGTATCAGAGCACAAGGTTTCTCTTTTCTTGCTCAAGAAGGGAGGTCCTCAAGCTAGCTATAAATGGTTGGTATTATTAATTGCATGTGAGTAAGTAGAATAGGGATTTTTCAACCTTGCAGTGCACCTGCCTTTGTGTAGTTAACGGGGCATCACATTCGAGAGCTATAAATGGTTGTTATTAATAATTGCATGTGAGTAAGTAGAATAGGGATTTTTCAACCTTGCAGTGCGCCTGCCTTTGTGTAGTTAACCGGGCATCACGGTCGAGAGCTATGGTCTTAATAGTGGAGTCGTACGGGGCTTGCCTATGGATTAACCACTATTGAGCTATTAGATGCTTGACAGGAGCCGGTGCTATTTTGGTGTTGAACGACCCTCTCTTCTATTCCTTGCAATTAATGATATTCGAGCCACGGGTACATTAGCTTGAGTGCTTTTTCTAAAGGGGTAAAGAGGAGTAGCAACTAGGGCTTGAAGTGCCAAAGTACACCTAAAATGTTTACACCTAAAAGTTGTTAGAATGGCTGACAATAGTAAAGAGAGTGAAATTAATGTTGATAAATTTGATTTTGCTAATGAGCTGGCTACTATTGATGCCCCTATGCTTGTTAAATATCTTGTTTCTAGGCTTCAACAATCCATGGGCAATCCATCCCTCCAAAGTGAAGTGCAACGGTAGCTTCGTGCTCATGGGATTCTCCAAGCTCCCCACCATGACGAGAGAACACCTAGGAAGCGTCCTTGTGAGACTTACAAAAGAGGCCTCTCTCCAATTCGGTAAGAAGAAGAGGATCCATATGAACGGCTCATAAATTTGCTCCTTGATGACGCATCTCCTTCTCAAAGGAGAATACAAGAGACTCCATCGAAGGAACGAGAAAGAAGTGAGTCTCCTGCCACCTCGACGGAGATGGCTCCACGAAGATGGCGGGTTAAACGCTCTCCATTACCTCCAAAACGGAGAAGACCATCACATACTTCTCCACACCCTACTTCAAAGAGGGATGACAAAAAGCAAGAGAAGAAAAAGGCGAGAAAGAGGACACCCTCTTCTCCATCTTCTTCATCCTCTTCCTCTTATGAAAGCGATGGTGAAGACAAAGAAGATCAAGGCAAGAAAAAGGCAAGAAAGAGGTCACCCTCTTCTCCATCTTCCTCAAATTCTTCACCTTCTGAAGAAAGTGATGGTGCAACCTTTGAGACATAAAAAAGAAGAGGCCATAGGAAATCCTATGCTGCATGGAAGAGGTCGTCCAAGCTCAAGAAGTTCAAAGACGGAGGGAAAAGCATCTCTTTCCTTACCTACGATGGCATCTTTGGTGCTACGGGCAAAGTCTTTACCTTTATCCAACAGTTCGATGCAACGTTTGGAGATGAGGGCTTCACGGAGTCCTTTAAGCTACGCCATGTAGCTATGCACTTTCAAAGTCCACCAGACAATGGTGGTCTAGCCTACGGGCCAACGATAACCTCCACAAACATGGAAAGCTTTCAGAGCTTCCATTATGAAGCATTTTTTGGCCACCAATGCCAAAGAAAAAGTACTCACCGAATGGTGAAGCTTGAAGCTCTCTCCCTACAAATCCATTCACAAATATGTAGACAAGTTTTGGGACTTACAACTCAAAGCCACTGTCTTCAAGAAGTTGGATTTTGGAGAGCAAAAGCAACAATTTTGTTAGGGCTTAACTGAAGAAATGGCGGAGTATGTCAACTCCTAAAGGCCACGCACCATATCAGCGGTTATACACCATACTATGGTGGCTTCTTGAATCAATTTCCAAACTGGGGCTAAAAGAAATTTTAAGCCCACAGCAAACAAGGGTTCCAATGAGCCTAAGGGAAAGGAAAATGTCCAAAAGTCTCCTAAGGGCAATTCCAACAAAGCTAAAGAGAAGGGAGTTTACAAAGGCAAAAATAAACTCTCTCCTAGCTTGAGCATTATCACAAGGATAACCACTGTTTCAAGTGTGGTGAGCAAGGGCATGCGTACCGCGCTTGTCCCCAAAAGAACACCCGCCATGAGCCTCCTAGAGCTACCTTGGTCGAAATCCAAGAGGAGGAAACTCATCACAAAGGATCTCCTCTATGCCATGCTTTGGGTAAAGGTAAGAGAACATGATGCTTTTATTCTCTTTGACCCTGGTTCTACTCATAATTTCATATCCACAGAGTTGGCCACCAAGCTAGGCATACAAGCCTATGAGATGGGAGATGTCCTACCCACAGACGGTGCTTTCAAGGGGAAAAAAGCTTCAGTCACTCCATTAATTGGGAAATTGAGGATCCATGTCCAAAGCTATGTGGACAAAGAGGACTTCTTTATCTCTCCTCTCAAGCATGAGGATGTAATCCTAGGTGGCACCATGGTTTGATCGCATGGCTGCCAATGTTAAATTCCTTGAAAGGAGAATCTCCTTTAGGTTCAGGGAAAAAGATATGTACATAGATGCTAAGGAAATGGGTAACACCATACCCATTTTACATACACAAGCTTTCAATAAGTCAATAAAGAGCTCTATTTCTATGTACATGATTTTTGTTAAAGACTCTCAACATGAATCTAATGTTTTAGCAAAAGAAAATATACACAATCAAAAGGAATTAGAGTTATCCAATTTTCTCAAGGGGTTTCAAGATGTCTTTATTGACGATATCCCTTGTGAGCTACCTCCTAAACGAGGTAATGATGACCATGTAGTTGAACTTCTTCCAGGAAGTTCACCGCCTAACAAACCTTCCTATAGAGTTTCTCAAGCTCAATAAGTGGAGATTATGCGGCAAGTGTATGAGTTAGTTGAGAAGGGCATGATTAGGCCTAGCTCATCTCCATTTTGTTCTGTTGTGCTACTAGTGCAAAAGAAAGACGATACATATCGTATGTGTGTCGACTATAGAGCACTAAATAGGATCACTATTAAAAATAGGTTTCCCGTTCCACGGGTAGAAGACCTATTTGATAAGCTACAAGGGTCCACCTACTTCAGTAGGATTGACCTAAAAAGTGGCTATCATCAAATAAGGATAGTTGATCAAGACATTGTAAAGACCACATTTTGCACTATGTTTGGTCTTTACGAATACATTGTCATGCCTTTTGGCTTGACCAATGCACCAACCACATTCAACCGCTTGATGGAGAAGCTATTCAGGCCGCACCGAACCTTTACTGGAGTGTTCTTTGATGATATCATCATCTACTCTAATTCATTAGATGAACACAAGCAATACCTCCAGGTAATATTTCAAGTTCTAAGAGAGAATAAACTTTATGTTAATCGAAAGAAAAGTGAATTTTTCTTACAAGAGATTCAATATTTAGGTCACATTATCTCTCAAGATGGCATCCAAATGGATCCATCAAAGTTACAGGTAATAAAAGGATGGCCTAAACCAAGGAATCTTCATGAACTAAAAAGCTTTATAGCAATGTGTGCATACTATAGACGCTTCATAGAAAAGTTCTCACTAATAGCAGGACCATTGACCTAGCAAAGAAAAATGTTAGGTACACATGGTCTGCCAAGGAGAACAATGCTTTCAAAAAGCTTAAAGAAAAGCTTATCTCTCAACGTGTGCTTACACTACCGGATCTCTTAAAGTCATTTGAAGTCCAATGTGATGCTTGTGGTGATTGCCTTGGAGCTGTTTTGCTCCAAGAAGGGCACGCCATAGGCTATGAAAGTCGAAGGCTCGACCGTGTTGAGCAAGCTCTAGGCATATATGAAAAGGAACTCCTCGCAGTTCTACATGCCTTAGACTCATGGAAGCACTATTTATTGGGGACTCCTTTCACTCTACGAATGGATCACCAAAGTCTTAAGTACTTCATGATGTACACCAAGCTCTCCGACAAACAAATGAGGTGGGCAAACTTTCTTTCGCAATTTCATTTTCATATTGCTCACATTGCTGGCAATCATAATCAAGTAGCTGATGCACTCTCAAGACGGCCAAGAGTGAATGCGGTTTCCATAGCAACTCACAATGATCTATCTTCTATGATAGATGAGTATGCTATTGATCCCAATTTTAGAGATGTGATTTCAACACTTGCACTAGGGAAGAAAGAGGAACCATTTACTTTACAAGATGGTTATCTTCTCTATAGAAATAGACTATGCATTACTAGCTCACTACGTGAGAAAGTAATGTATGAATCTCATGCTCCTCCTTATGCAGGGCATAGAGGGATTCAGTCTACCCTAAAGGGGATTGAAACATATTTCTATTGGCCTACCATGAAAGAAAACATAGAAGAGTATGTTTCTAAATGTGTGGTATGCCAAAAGACAAAGTTTGATAGAGGGAAGAAACTTGGATTGCTTCAACCTTTGCCAATCCCTAATTCACCATGGGAGAGCATATCCATGGATTTTATCTTTGGATTGCCTAAGTCTATCCATGGGAATACGGGAATATGGATGATAGTAGACAGGTTCAGGAAACAAGCTCATTTTATACCTGTCAAAAAGACTATCAAAGCCCATCAAATGGAAACCCTCTTCAGTTCACAAATCTTCAAGTACCATGGCTTGCCAATGTCCATAGTGTCAGATAGAGATCCTAGAATGACCAGTATTTTTTGGAAGGGTCTCTTTGAGAATTTAGGAACAAGGCTAAACTTCTCTTTGGCCTATCACCCACAAACGGATGGCCAAAGTGAAATAGCTAACCTAACAATTCTCGATCTACTAAAAGCCTATGTGACGGAAGTAGATCAAAGATCCTAATGGGAGAAGTACTTACCCTTAATGGAGTATGCTTACAATAACACTGTACATACTTCCACGGGAAAAGCACCTTTTGAGGTAATTGAGGGAAGATAAAAAAGTCCCCTGCTACTTAAGGTACAGGGAAGATCTTCGCTACAGATGAGTATAGCCGAGACCTACAAGAATCTTTCCAAAAGATTAAGGATGTTATCTCTATCTCACAGAAAAGGCAAAAGGCTGCTGTTGATAGGCACAGAAGAGCCCAAGCCTTTAAGAAAAATGATTGGGTCTTATTAAAATTTCCCAAGGCTCGATTAAGGCACACGACGGGCGAGAATCCTACGGGACACCAAAAGTACTATGCTAAGTTAGCAAAAAGGTACTATGGTCCCTTCCAGATTCTTAGGCCAATCAATGAGATGGCCTATCAACTCAAGTTGCCCAGCCACTGGCTCATACAAAGGTTATAGGGCCAAAAAGATTTTAGGTTTTTTATATTTTTGTTTTTGCTTACAAGATAGGACCATGTCTTTCTCTAGGGCTATAATCCCAAGCCGTTGCCAATAGTAAGGGTCCGTTCCTTGGATTTTTCTTACTTAGAGACTCTAGTTTTTATTAAGCCTAGAGACAAGGACCGCATCATGATTTTTTAGAGTCTGTGGGTTGGGGACCTCTCACTTGATATTAGAGCATGTATTAACGGAGATCATAAACCTAAGAAAAGTATTAGGTATAGGGTTGAAATAAGTTGTTTTGAATATTTCAATTGTGATATATATAACAAAAAAAAGAAAAAGAAAGAGAGAGAATTTCCCTATCAATGTAAGAAGACTTCCATCAGGCCTACCACCACAGGTCCATGGTTCTCAACATTTGTTCATTAGGGCATGCATATCTGGATGATATTCAATGCAAAAAAGTGTGTTGAAATTGTTAGACAAGAGGTTTTATCCTCCTACTTGGAGGATCAGCTGGTTAGGATCTAGCAAAATCTTCTTCATTGATGCTAGAGAGTTAGGAGGCCTTCCACATTATTTGAAGAGACTCAAGTGGGTTGAAGAATTTTGGGTTACTAAATTCTACTTCTTCATTAGAACAAAGAGGCATGATGAAACCATTATAGTAGATAGGGTTCAAGTTTCTCAGAATCAATGGGTGTTTGATCAGGTGTCTAAAGTTATTTACCCTGGTAGGATTAGACCAGGATGCTAGTATAGGACTATTGTTACTCCTGTACCTATTAGGATCTTCATGGATTGTATCATCTTTTGTACATACTATGGTTTTCAGGGGTATGTTATAAGTTGTTTTCTTTACGGCTTAGTCATTGTCTTCATTTAGGGTGTTATTTTATTTGAGTATGAGATAAGTTTAAAATCATAAACAAGGTAGATCTTCATTTAGTACTAAATTCCACTATTCAATCCCAGGGTAATACTCACATGAATAGCCTTTACACGGTTATGCAAGAGAAGAAACTATTACTACATCAAGTCCAATTCCCCACCTTTAAGGGAGAAGGACCCAACCTCGAGCGTGATGCTAAAGCATGGTTGGACGCTGGTGAAGCCAAAGTGTGTCAACCATAGACGATGGCACATGTAGGTATGAATGGGCTAGTAGGTGTGTGGCAAAGGGCTGAAGAAGATGTGAAGATCCTAGGCAGACATGAAGCGATTGTTGTGTATGTATAATGCGGTTTCTAGACCAAAAGGACTCCAGAAAGGTCCAATTGGGATGGCAAGTGAAGGGTGTACAAAGGGCTGATTTTCTACTTGGAGATGTAGAGCTTGAAGTGTTGAGAGAGAAGGTCCAGACAGATTTCCAAACAGAGCCCGGATCAAGAAGATATTGCAAGTGGAAGTTTATGCCAGTCTATGGCAATGAAGTGCCTTATACTTTTTCAATTTTTTGGTTGCATCACTTGGTAGACCTGGGAAGATCAAAATGCTTTGGGATTTGTATGGACTAGAGCCAAGAATTAGGGTTTTCTTTGGGATTTGATGGTTTGATGATTGGATCTGTGGGCAACAATTGGCAGGCAGAGAAAGTAGGGAGGAAAAAAACCCTTTTTATGTAATGTTTGTGAAGTTTTTTTTTGGAGATTAGGGACCCCTGAAGGGGTGCACTGATCTAGGACCACCACATGGAATGTCCAGTTATCCCACGTATGGGGTGGGTGGCCTGAGAATGAAGGTATATATAGAGGAGGGTTAGCTTCTCATTGGAAACATGATGCAGAGAGAGAAAACCTTGGGCTCTTGTGCTATGGCGGCCGTCTCTTGGCTCTGTGCGGGCGTTGACTGGTGGCCCTGCAGGGTGCTTGGTGCCGGTTTTTCTGGATGGAGGTGGTGATGATAGCCGATGATGGGCTCTCAATTGGCATGACAGTGATGATGACATGGTAGTCGGTTGAAGGGGTGTTCCCATAGGGCCTCTAAGTAGCCAATCTTTTTATTGAAGAGAGAGTGGACCCAAGGGGTTGTCACGACACTGTGACATCCCCTGTCATAAAAACTAATATCTAATTATTCTAAATGATTTTCTCATGTTAGACTGATCATTTAATATGGAGAAGTGCCAGGGGAGAAAAAGCTAGAAAATTGGTTAAGCTGGCAGACCGGCCACAATAGGGATCCAAAGGAGGGAAAATAGGGATCCAAAGGGGGGGCCATCTGCAAAAGAGCAATGTGCAACAATGAGCTTAAAAGACCCTAAGGTTCAACCCATTAAGACTTCCAAAATGCTAAGGCTCCAAAATTCAAAGGTTCTATCCAAAGGTCAAACATTGGGGAAATTGGATGCTTTGTGTGTGTCCCAAAAGTCTTCATGCATCCCTACATAGGAGGGGGCGAGCCCTAGTTGTAGGAGATGAGAGAGAAACTCACACACACACACACACACACACACACACACACACACACACACACACACACACACACACACACACACACACACACACACACACACACACACACACACACACACAAGCTCCCTTTACACAAAGGGAATGAGGGACACATGTCAGCTCCCTAGCCCAGATGCCCACAAGGTGTACTCAAATCCTATTGGATGGCCTTGGAGGTGGACCAATGATAATTAGGCTAGAGTAAATCTAGTTTAATCAATTTAGAAACACTTAATAAAAGAACCAATAAGAATTAAGCTCTCTAGAAGACTATTGGACAGTCTCCCAAGGGGTCCAATGAGCATTCAGCAGCCCAATGGATTGCCTGATTCCTATTGGCCAGGAGACAAAGGGGTCCAATGAGAGTTTAGTTGCCTTTATTAATTAGCAAAATCTCTCACAAAAGGGGAAAGGGGGACACATGTCAGAAGGCTATCACTTATGCTCCTGAAATCCTATTGGCTAAGCCTAGGGAGGTCCAATGGGGTGTCTGCATGAGCAAATAGCAAGAGGGGTCGACCAAGAGAGAGAGGGGGACTGAATTTTGAAAGGCATTATTCACTTACACACTCACACAATCAATGTGTGAAGCAAGAAGACTCTCTCTCTCCTTCTCAAGATTTAATGGGAAGCTTACCACCTACTCCAAGCTTGTGAGAAGGGAGGCCTACACCAACAACTCTTGGCTTTGTGATGCAAATCCAACCAAGAGCCAAGCTTCAATGTATTCTCATCTCCTCTACCATGCTAATTACTAAGCTAAGCTATGCTAATATGAGTGATTATGTGAGGAGATTTATATCTTTCTCGTAAGAATACTCCTTCTTCCTCTCAATCTACATCTCATACCCCGCTAGCTCTCACCATCTTCGAAGGTGTGTGAGGTCGTGGGTCTGAGACCGTGAGGGAATTGATGTTGTGTTTAATAAGTGTTGTGCTTAGTGCTTGAAGTTTCCATCTTCATAGCACTAGCTAGTATTGAAGGAACACAAAGAATTGTATTGTAAAATGTCTCTCTTGATGGGAGAAACCATAATACGAAGCCTTTTGGAGGGGGGACCGGCTCCATGCAAATCCGGTCCTCAAATGTTGTCAATTGCTTAATTTCTCTCTCTTTTGAAGTATTGTTCATGCTATCTAACTAGGTGTTATGCTTTTTGTTGCTCTCTCCACCCAAGCACTCTTGTTATTCTCATTAGGAATCTATTCTCATGAAATGCTCACTATGTTCATGCTATTTTCCGCTACACACAAGTTACTAGACCATTAAATGTTACATCCCCCCAAGGTGCCAAGTGAAAATCCCATGCGCCCTAGAGGTGCCTCACTTGCACATCTTGAAAAGGTGGTAGTCCAAAGGGTGGTCCCCATGTAATTGAAGTAGAAAGTAGCACAGGTGTCGATACCATGTCAAATATGAGAAAAAGGGTGTACGAGGTGTGTATAGGATGGAGGAAGTTCTTGAAGAGGCTCCGTTGAGTTGCACGAGCCAAGAGAAACCCCACTTTTTTTGTTTTGGGAGAGGGGAGCTCCCTATAAGAGTAATTTTTGCAAAATGTAAGAGGCCTTTGGTCATTTTTTTGGGGTTTTTGAATGTGGTGAAGAAGGAGAGCAGGAGGAGAGTGCCCTGCATAGTTCATGGAGTTCTTGTCATCAGGTTTTTGAAGTGAAATCTTGCCGTTGTTCCCCCTTTATGTCGATTCCTTGCCCCCTTTCTTTTCTACTTGTGTGCTTTGCATGGTGTTGCTAGTGTCGGTGTGGTTGGGTGCAACCGTGAATCGATGTCTTGGTGTGCAGAGAGAGAGAGAGAGAGAGAGAGAGAGAGAGAGAGAGAGAGAGAGAGAGAGAGAGAGAGAGAGAGAGAGAGAGAGAGAGAGAGAGAGAGAGAGAGAGAGAGATGTTTGTGCGTGTTTGCGATGTGGAATAAGGGTTGTGTGTGTGTGTGGCATGCGCTTGAGCTTTTTTAGGAGCATATGTGTGTATTGGTGTTCCGAGATGGGTGTGTGCAAGTGATTCTATGTTGATTTTGAAGGTGAAATCTAGTGGTTAGGGGTGACGTGTATATCCTCGGCTATAAAGAGGCGATTATGTTTGTGTTTTGGGTGTGTATCCCCTTCCCCCGTTTCAACGCTATGGATGACTACTTTCTGGAAACACAGATTCCTCAAGAGAATCAAGCGATGCTAGGTATGTTTTGCCTCCATAGACACACTAAACTTTGGTGGAAACAACATTGTAGAGACAATCCCACCAGTAGCCGATCTTGGGAGAAGATGAAGCAGGCAGTTAAAGAACGCTACCTCCCTCCTGCATATTAGGCACTTAAAAATGAACAATTGTTTTGTTCTACGCCAATTGAGACTTTCACTGGAGGACTATTACACCAAGTACGTGTCTTTACGATGCTATGCTCCGCGGATGACAATGGAGCAACAGATTGCTTGCATTTGTGAAGGCCTTACAAGCTCTTGAGCATGCATCTTGAAGCTATGAGGCCAACATGAATTCAAGATGCCCTTCTTAGAGCCAAACCTCTTGCAGCCAAAGGAATCACCCCTACAAGGAAATGTAACAATTTCAACAACTTTAGGGGGAGAGCTAGGGTAACCTTCAACCAAGGGTATCAATAATGTGGAGTAGCTATTGTAGTAAACTTGGAGTAGACCTTTTCCAATGTTAAATGTTATGGATGCAATCAAATTGGACACTATAATAATAACTATCTAGAAGAGAAAAACCCCATAATTACCGCCAAAGCCATTCCTCAACCACACAATTAAAGAGGAGGCAAAAATGGAGGGCATGGCAGCGGACGAGTAAGAAGAGCGAGAGCTTATGTAGCCGTGATAGAACCAACTTTAATAAACAAGGAAGATGAAAGAGCTTCTAGATTTGCCACAATTAACAACCCTAGAGCTCCACAACAATAGGAAGTTATCTGAATCAATACGAACCAATAAAGAGAAAAACTTTGAGTGACATATATATTGTAATAGTACATATAATTTTTTTTTCAAAATGCTTAAGGAACATAAAGTTTTCCAATCAAGAAACTAAGGGTAGAACTAGAAAATGAAAAAGAATCTTTCTCTCAATTTTCAGGTAGAATTTAAACTTGAAGGAACCCCCACCTCGTCCTTCTTTGCACCTTATCAGTAGAAATCTATGATGGCATTGTAGGAATGAGCTAGTTATTCAAAAATCAACTTACATTCTTGTGCACAAGATAGCCTTCCTTGAAAAATGACCTAAATATAGAAGTATTAATGCACGAGACTAATTGAAAGCCAAAAACTCTCTTTTAGATTCTACTTTTGCAAGAAGCCAAAGGACTAATCTGCAACCTGGAAACTGAGTTACATGTACTAATTTGGATTCGATTGAAACCAAAATTGACCGGTGGCCTTGTATTATGTTGTTCTAATACTATACAAGTTCAAAAGTCCAAAATTCTGGCTCTGTGTATCAAAAGTAAATAATTGTGATTATTTATTTTTCTCAAATGTTTACACTTTTTGGCTTGTTTTGCCAAGGACTCAACTTGTCAAGGTCTCTGGACAAGTTTTACTGAGTTTGAGCAAAATTTGTTCAAGTTATCAACTGTTTCATGCCTGTAGACTTAGTTTTCAAGAATTTGGCTTAAGTCTCACTTTTGTGATCCAAATTTCACCAAATTTGATTTGTGTGGTCTACTTGATATGCTTGACCTTGTGGTATACTCAAATGTGAAAAAATGTCCAATTTTGTAGCAAATGTAGATAATTGCGATCATTTACTCATGGTATTTTTATGCAAGTTTTTGCTACAATGTTGACACAGAATGGTTAAGCAGCTCAACTTAAGCTCCCTTGCCAAGTTTCATTAAGTTTGGATAATTCCTATTCAAATGGTCAATAATTTTGTGTTTGCAGATTGACTCTGCAAATTTGGTCACAATTTTCACTTCCATGATCCAAATCTTACCAAATTTGATTTGTGGGCTTAATATAACATGCTAAAACTAGTGGTATGCTGGGTTGGTCAAAAAAGTTGAAAAATGGGACAAAAGTAAATAATCGTTATTATTTACTTTTGGTAAATTTTTGCATCGTTTTGGTCAACTGAGCATCTGCAATTGTTTAACACATCAATATAAGCCTATGAGTCAAGTTTCACTGAGTTTGAACAAAATTTTCCCAATTTACACTCAAGTTCTCGACAGTCAGTACAGATTTCAGTTTTTACCAAGTTTTTGGTCAGTTTGGTGATCCAAATTCTATGGGCCTTTAAAAAGATGTTTGTACACATGTATAAAGTCTCTGGTATCAACCTTGGTCACTTTTGAGATGAAAGTAAATAATTGTGATTATCAGCACTTTTCTCAACCTTTTCAGTGGACAATTTTTTAATGATCTATTTTAAGCCTCTGATTCAAGTCAAAACTTAATTTGGCCTAAAATATATTAAAAAAGTAAATAATCTGAGTTTGTGAAAATTCTTGAAATTTCACCTCAAATGCGTTCTTAAGCTTACCCACTGGTTCATACAACTTTTAAAGCATAATCTCCAGTCGGATTCAACGGTGGATAGTCTTCTGGTGCTATTTCTAGTCGTAGACTTGAAATTCTGCAACTTCACATAAACAACTCACAATTGATTCTTTTGGATAGAGCAATGTTTTGAGATCCCACCTCGGATTCTACTTACCCTACTCCTAGGTTTTACTGCAATGGGGTTGTGAAAAGTGTCCACAAACACTCGTTTTCTTGTTTTTTATGGTTTTCTGAGCCTTGATCTTAAGACTTGTCTCGTCCATCAATCATTCTCAAAATCCTAATCTAATTCTACAGTTCTACAATCCTAGAAGGTACTTAGCAAGTACAACCTGCTTCCAAGCTACCTCTACATAGGAAAAGATGACAATTTTAAGCTATGCGGTTCTAGAAAGAAAGTTTTGACTCTAGGTGATCCTAGAGGAAGTTAAAGGATAAATTCACAAGACGCTCGTGTTTTTCCCTATTTTAGGTCTCTTTGACCCCCAACAACGATGCCAAATGTGGGACGGCTGTCTAACCTCACTCCTATCTTATTGCAGACATAGCGAGAATTGCGAATATAATTGTCAATCCATGGGACGAAGCTGACTCGACTAGTGCATAGAGGGTACAAGAGGTTGTCAATCTCTTGGAACACAACAAACAACTCGCATCTAACTCAAGCTACACTCAAATGACAGAAATCACCAAAAGCCATGCGCTCATCAATAAACAAATCACAACCGTTACATCATCAAACAACATCCAAACGTTACAAAACGTTTAGGACATGTTTATAAGACCTAAGCACACATGCTTATGCTCTCAAATCTTACTTTAGGTCAAGTGCAAAAATCGTGATTATTAATAGCAGTGAGTTTTGGACCTAGTCGTTTTTGACCCAGAATACATCTAAATGCTTAGCAATGATGCCCCAATATCCCGCCTATACTTTGTTTATGATTTTGAAGCTTAAATTCCTACTTATGATGAAATTAGGCCGCGGGCCGGCGACGCCAAAAGCTACGGATTACCATGAAATGCTTAGTCAATGCGTAGAGCTCTTACCTGCAGTTGCAATGCAACAGACGCACTGCAATGTGACAGCCAGGAAGGGAGTAGGAAGCGCGAGAAGGAGAGAAGTGAGAGCCGTTAACTCATACTGTATTTCTATTATCCAAAACTTATCGAAATACTTACAAAAATTTGCTTTTATACCTTAGTGTTAACCCTCACACACATTCCTATCACCTACAACGGACGTCGTATTATTTATTTGGTAGAGTCAGGTACCGGGCTTGTCGGTCCAATAGGAAAAGGGTAAGAGTGATCATTGATGAGAGGTGCACTCTAACATGAACATTCAAGGGTTAGTTGGCTAAGTATGGACGCCCAAGTGTGAATGGGGCGAGCTCATATAAAAGTCACCTAAACCTAGAATTCATTCATTCTTTCATTTGTGCAATTGAAGAGTGCTCTTGCTCCATCTCCACCTTCTTCTTCTTCATCTCCTTGTGTGTGTGTGTATGCGTGGGGGAGAGAGAGAGAGAGAGAGAGAGAGAGAGAGAGAGAGAGAGCATTGCGACGACGGTTCGGCGGCAGTGAAGCGGTTGAGTGCGGCGCAGTGGCGGCTCCTTCCTCTTCACGGCGAGGAATCCTCCACGAACGTGAGCGTTGGGCGGTGAGTGATCACACATCCTTGCTTTGTTGAGCTTGCTAGATTAGTCTAGTTGTGTGCTTGGAGCCATTTGTGGCTCTCACATAGTGTATCAGCAAGTCCCTTGCATTGACACGTGCGATAGACACACACACTTAACCAAGGTTTTTGTGGTCAAAACTAATCATCTAAGAGCTCTAACTAAAAACAGGTTGATACAATCTGGAAGCTTGTAACCCCGGCTCATCTATTACACTGTTTATCTGGAAAGTAGGAGTTACAACATTCTCGATTCATGAAAATAATAAGTATGTTTACAATAAAAGCTCCAAAAAATGTTATCCGAGTTAGCTTGTTGCTAATAGTGGCCAACTTAAAAGTGGCCTTATAGCCATCCTTACTCATCAAAATATACCAAGGAATTGGAGGTAACCTGAGACAGGTTGTCTTAAGGATGATCAATCAGCTCTTTCCTAGTTCAACCAGACTAACCAAAATATTTCTTTCTTAGTTTAACAAACAAATGCACAATCTTTCTTGAAAGGTATTCTTTTGTTCTTAGCCAATTTAATATTCCCTAAGTACCTATCCACTCCTTAATGGATGCAATGCTATATCTTAACAAAAAAGACTCAGGCTACTTGTAAACTTAATTCATATTCAAGACCCACCACATGTGGCTGGCCTGGAATTTTTTGAGGCTCGAGGGCACAAACACTCTCATCCGTTGGCCTGCTACTTGGACCCCCCTCATGGTCATAAGTAGCCTTGGCCCTATTTGTATTGATATCATCCTTAGGTTGATGATTTGCATGGGTTCTTTTGGGGACCATAGTTTTTATCCTTAATTAATCACTTAATAACTAGAGAGAAAATGCTAGGATCTTCGAGTCTCTAATCAATTTGTGAAGACTAGGGGCCTATTTATAGGTTTTTGGCAACCAAGGCCTGCATTTAATAGTTCCTATCTCTCCAAGGCAGCCCCCTAGCTTCTCCTAATGCCCCATGTTACTTATTTTGTTTATGGCAGGTTCATAATATCACCCCCTAACACCTATCCAATTAGGTTGATCAAAACTTTTCACTTCAGTTTACTTTAATGATTTAACTGGAAATATATGGCCCATGTGATAAAACATCTAGTATGTTATGTCAAAAGCCCATGTGATTTAATAATTGTAAAGGTTTGCAATTCTTTTATTTAATTAGAGTGACCGTAAAAAATTTTGACAAGGATTTGAGGGTCCGTTTTTATCCAAATTTGTTTCATTTTTTTTTTGATTGAAGTGAAGTTGTGCTTAAGAATCCAAAAATACCAATTTCGAGTATGTGTAGATTAAGGGTTTACTAGTTTGTATTTCCAATGTTCTTAATTAAATCTCAGGGTTTATTTTCCTAATTCCAAAAAGGTGGAAACCTCACAATCAACCCAGCTTAAGAATTTGAGATCTCCTCATCTCAACCAAAGTTAGAGAATTCTTTACAACATAAAACTTTAGCTTTCCATGTAGCATCTTCAAGGGGATCATCTTTCCATATGACTATATTCTCTTTAATTACTTTAGTTTTAATATTTCTTAATCTTGTTTGAGATTCCACAATTCCTTGCTTTGGCATTACTAACTATTTGCTACCCAATTATCCAAGAAACTCTCAATTTCGTACTGAGCCCATCTTAAAAACTTTTACAAACCAAGTGTATCAACTCAAAAACCGGGTCAAATCCTTTCCATATATATAAAAAGATCCATCTATCTAACTTGTCAACATGAACGTGATCGGCCTAACTGACCATTCAGAGCAACTTGCATTCGACAAGTATTATACATCCAGCTTTTCCAGCCTGAACGTGCTTGACATGTTCTTGCCATTCTAAGCAATCTGAGTTTGGCATAAGGATTGAGCTCACATGGGCCCGGTGACAAGTAAGAGCACAATTTACGTTTTGGCACCCAGATTTGATCATTTCCTTCATAGTAGCCTTGGGCTTCCAATAGTTTTTTAGGAATCCAACACAACGTTTCTTTACATTTCTTGGGGCGAATGGGACGTCTCTTACCAGGATCCTGTCTTTTAGCACTGGCTATGGTCGCTAAAGAAGCTTTAGGGACCCACTTGTATGTTTTCTTCGTTCTTTTAGGATGAGTCTTGTCAAAAGCTATATGCATTGCTTGTAGCATATTTAAGGGTACGGGCATTTCATCCCCCTCTTGTGTTAACCATGTCGTTCCCCTGTTTTCCCAAGTGTTTATGGTTGCTGCTAGGTGGACCCAATCCACATTGTCAGACTCAGTCATCCCAGGTAGTACATCCATAGAAAGAGAATCTTCCCCAACATCAGTGTCCTCTTTATATGTGTAACAATACTGCAATGGGGCCGAGTGAACTGTTGTGTCAGATCTATGATCAATTATAAACTTGTTTCCTAGAGGATGTGCTCGACCCGTCACAAGATTCACTCGAATGACAGAATCTTGGAACTGCAAGTAGACATGGTTTTTAGACCAGTCATGCACCATTTTTGCTTCCCTCATGAAAGGACGTCCTAAGATCATCTCCGATGCCATAGTGTGTTTGGAGAAATCCATAACAATGAAGGTAACTCTTATTTTATGTCCAAAGACCTTGATCTTGAGATCTTCTAGCATCCCAATAGGTTTAACAATAGACCCATTGGCCATCTTCACTACTATGGTTGTGGTCACAAGGTGAGGTCTTCCCATAGTTTCCGAGCAATTTTTAGTCACAATGCTAACCTAGCGCCACCATCAAGGATTCCCTTCACAGTTAATCCCTTGGTAGTGATTGGTATGGTCGCATTGGATTCATCACCCTCAAAGTATTGTCCCAACTTGTTAACAGGTATTTCTATAACAAGGTTCTCATCTAGGTTGAGTTGCAGATCTAAGTGTTCCTCCTCTATTGGCATCTCCCCAGCTCCATCCATCTGTGCAAATTGTGGTAGCTCAAACTTCAGTTCTCCATTGAGGAAGGCTCGAAGAGCTGAGACTAGCGAGTCAGGATCTTTATATAGTTTGGACATGATGGTGATTCTAACTTCTGAAGACATGAATACCATCAATTTGGTAATGTTTAATGGCACCTTTTGGCCTTGAGTCCCTTGACGTGGGGAAGATGGGATCTACATTTCTTCAATAGGATCAAGTAGTCCCTCTGTAAACATTCTTTCCATCGAGAAGTGAGTACGTCCACATTCCCATGACTTTAAGTCACTTTCTTCTTGGATGCCACTAGGTATGGCTAAGGGTCTATGGTCTTGGTGAGGTTGTTGTTGCGTAGGGAACACCGTGTCTGTAATCTGGATCTTCCTAGGTGCTGGTTCTAGATCCCTTTGGGTATCTTCTACCAAACTCCTTAATTGCTTGACTCGCTCAATCTCCTCTGTAGGGTTTGGATAAGTTCCTATCTTCTTCTTAGATCCTTGACATTGTGTCTCATGAAGATCTTTCTTGTTGGTTTCTATCTTAGTGGTCGTTTTGGTCTCCATGGTTTCACCTGAATCAGAATCTTCTTTAGCGTCGTTCATATATACGGGGTCGTCACCAGTCCCTATGTTGGTCTTTCAACTGGGGTCTGACTTCACTGCTTTTTGCGATCTCTTTCTTAGTTTTTTCTTCCTTTTATGAGATTGGGCAATTGATGCCGTGTTTCTTTCCTCAAGGGTATAGTTTTGTTTTTGGAGCATCGATCGTGTGAGTACGTTTACTGGTACCACAGGTATACTTTGTGATGGCTCCTCGGTAACTTCAATCAAGTTTAATGGCGTGATCTTTGGTGCATTTGGATTTTTTGGACATTGGGCAATCAAATGATCTAAGCCACATCGATTACACATGAGTATCGGCATTGTAGACGTGCTCGCTTGATTGGTTTGCATTAGTGTGGCGTTCTTTTGTAGCCTAATAGGACACTCGGCTACACGATGTGGGCCTCCACACTCATAGCATTGAAGAGGTGGTGTCTTAGCGGTGTAATTGATATTTTTGCCTCTTGCCGAAAGAGCAGCTACTTGATATACAGTTTTGAGTTGTCCCCAATAGTCCTCCATGTAGTATTGTGGCCTTTCTTCAAGCACATCCATCACATAGGAAATATTAGGATCTATATCTTCCTCACAGCCTTCCAAACAAGAAATAGATGACTCACAACCCACTTGATTCACAGAAGTGATTCTTGGATGTGGTGGTTGCGGTCCTAGCATTGGAGGTGGCAAGGAAGTTGTTTGAACAACATTTTGGGCCCTAGGGACCATATGTTGTGATGTTTGTTCAAGAGGTGGGGCCGACATCAATGCAGGCACTCGAGGTGTGTTTGTCCATGCTAAGGTTGGTCTATTGGCCATCGCGCGCTTAAATACTATGCAATCCTTAGCTTGATGACCATACCTCCCACAGGCATTGCAATTCCCATTGAATTTCACTCTAAAAGTAGGGCATTCACTGGTACTATGCGGTCCATAGCATACTGAGCACCATTGTTGCTCTCTTCTTGGATACATATGATTGTTTTGCGGAGCATGATTGTCTCTAAGACTGTCTTGAATAGCCTTGGTGAGATCTGCTAAAGTCATCTTAGATATCTTTGGCTCCTTAGCAATAGGCTTTAGGGTCATTGGCTGATGCCCTGATGCTTGCGAGCTAATAGATTTAGGCTCAACAGACACTCTTTCTCCTTGAATCATTAAATTATCCTCCAATTGGATCGCATTGGTGGTGACTACTTCCCAAGTGGTGATACCTCTAATGACTAGGCCATTGTAGATATCCTCATGTCGTAACCCCCTAATTAATCTCTCAAGCAATTGGTTATTGTTAAAGCGCTCATTTGGATTACAACGAGAATTCAAATGCTTCAAGCGACTTATAAAGTCTCTCACCGACTCTCCTTCCTCTCGTTGGGCTTTCTGGAGCTGAGAGGCTACACCCCAAAGAACTCCCTCTCGTATGTATTCTTTCAAGAACAGTCTCCTAAGAGTAGGGTAAATCGTTTTTTCTTCCACCCTTAGGGTTCTATACCAATCCCCAGCCTTTCCACTTAAGGTTAGGCTTAAAGCATTACTCTTATGCAGGTAATTGTGTTCTCCTAGAGAATTGCATATTTGTTCAAACACTTCGATATGCTTTCTCACATCCCCGTCTCCACTAAATTTTTGTGTGAGCTTGGCTATTTGTACTGCCTTACTTGCTCTCCATCAGGCGCGTTACACATATTCTCAGCAATAGATCGACCAAGAGCTTGAGCAAATGTTGCCAAGTCACCTAAGTGAGCAGAGCACCATGGGTGAAGGCGCTCCAGAGACTACATGTGGAGTAGGTATTGGCATCAGGCTTGGCGCATAGGAAGCCCTTGGGTTCCACGTTGGGTACAATGTTGTGCCATGTGGTGGTCCAAAGTTCATATGTGTGGCCCTAGGCATAGCGGACGTCGGATGTGACATGCTAATTCTAGCCGGTATAGTCCCATGCAAATAAGAACTTGGGTGTCGTGGTTGTGGAGCATATGTAGTTGAAACAATGGGAGGGGTAGAGACTACATGAGTGCGATGACCCATAGGTGCATACGATTGGTACACACTTGTAGGTTGGAGGCATTGAGCTACTATGTAGGGGTGCTTTACTAACAAATGAGGTCCATGGCGTGTTTCTCGGCATGCACATCATTGGGGTAGGCATGGTAGCCGTGGTGTCATCAAGGGAAAGATGGGCTAGAATTGGAAAGGTGAAGCTATCACTTGTAGGCTCAGATTTCACTGAGACCCCTGGCGAAACAACATATGGAGGATCCATCGAACTTACCGAGGGAGTCTCCATTTGCAATAAGGTCGGTTGTTTAGCCTTCCGTGTATCCAAAATCTCATGAGACCCGTTGAAGGCATGTTGATCCCCTTGTTCTGTCTCTCTAACTCAATGACCCTATGGATGACCTCACAAACTCTTTGTTGTTGATCCTCCACACTAGTAGCGCCCATTGTGGATTGTAGGACATCTAACCAACCCACGTGATAGGTGTGACCTATGTATAGGTCGGTCAGAGTTTCCGTTTGTAGTTCGTACTCCCAGTTCTCATTTAGGAACATTCCATCTAGGATTGAGGTGCTATGGGTGTCCTTTGAGCTAGATGAAATGTTGCTTTCTAGGGGTTGGCCCTTAGCGGTTGCTAAGTCAGGAGCACTCGATTTCTCTCTTAGCAAGGATATTGACATAGGGGCTTTCACTTTTAACTCTCTTCGTTGCTCCGCCTTACGTAAGCTCTCAACTTACTTTTCCCTAGACGCAATGATACATCGTTCAACCTCTTGCACTTCAGCAAGGCTTCTACCATCGGGTAATATGACCTCGGAGGGAAATAACTCTGAAGAGTCAGGAGGTGCAGTGAATGAAGTATTCGCATGCACATTTTCTAAGGACATAGGGTCTACGTTGGTCACGAATGGAAAATTTACTTCCCCACCTCCCTCATTTACATCATTAGCTCCATGCTCGGAGCGAGTGGCTCTACTAAAGGTTTTCTTCAGGCGGCTAAGCACGCTCAGCTTGGACCGTGGGCCCATGGCATGCATGTCTTGGCTCGAGCTATCGGGAAATCCTCCATGACATCATAGTCAGAGGAAGAGTCACTAGCCGCTATGTTTGGGTCTTGGTTTGTACTACCTTGGGTCCCCGCCGAGGGCCCGGAACCTAACGTAGGCGGATATTGAGAACTCGCGTAAGTCGAAATTCTCTCTAGTTGATCCGTCTCTAGCACAAGACCAGAGCGCAGATGCATGTGCCTTTGGCACCCTACAAGCGTCAGCAAATAACCTGGAAGGTTAACCGCTTACCTTTTTTAAGCGTCCATTTTATCTCGTGTTTTTTACGTTTTTAATGTTTTTTAATATTTGATTTTTTTGATTAAAGTATGTGATAGCTTGAAACGAGCGTATCACTTAGAGGGTCGCTGTCTGCTTTACAACACAATTTTCGGGCATCTGAAGTTTCCTTGGTCCTCAAAAAATCTATTTTTAGCTACGTGTGAGGCTAAAATTCGTAATTTTAAAAGGCGATTGAGGCCTAGGCCTGAGCGTGAGCTTGGGCTTGGGTCTGTGCTTGGGTCTGGGAGATATTCCCGATCTCGGTCCTACCTTTCAAATTTTATATATATATATATATTTTAAAATAAATATTATAAGGAGAAGGTCGTCGCGGCCTGCGCGAGAGCACACACACACTCTATCTACCTACTTCTAACTAATACACCTACGGTTACACACTCACACACTCTATTAGCTCTCATAGATCTACTTCCTACTTACTGTACACAGAAAACTAACAACCTTAATACACAGAGAATAATCACAGTACCTTTGAAAACTCCATTAACAAAGAAAACTAACAACCTTAATACACAGAGAATAAACACAGTACCTTTGAAAACTCCATTAATAAAAAAAATACACATTACAACACCAAATCCTTCTTCTCAACACACACACACTCCTTCCTTACCTTTCCTACAATAGAAATTTCACCACAAAAGAAGCACAGAGTGCCATTCAAGCTTAGTGTATGGAATTCCCCGGTAGCGGCGCCAAAAATGTGCACGTCTGTCGCACGTGTCAATACTCCGAGAGAGATCTTTTGAGAGCATTGTTAAAAAACCAGAAACTACCTCATCACAAAAAAAACTGGGTGACACTAAAGCCAGTCGAGGGCTACTTGAGTCACTAGTTTCAATAGAATGGTTTGAAGGACTCGGAATAGGACCAATTGCCAAGAGACCGGGAGTTGAACCAAATAGACGTGTCAGACCAGCTGATTTTCAAAAATGGGTTAGAAAATACAGTGGATCTGGGGATCCATATGATCGATTAGTAAGCTTTAAGCAAGTGCTAAGAGCAAAAAGTATATTTGATTTTCATACTCAATTTGAGGGATTTGGAATGACATTAGAAGAAAAAGCACTGACATGGTTATAAAACATTCCACCAAGGTCAATCATGGACTTAAATACGTTAGCTCAAGGATTTGTAGTTGCATGTTCCAAAACGGGGATCAAACATAATACTGTGGCTCAAATCTATAGCTTCAAACAGAAACAAGGTGAGTCTGTTAGAGATTGTGCAACTAGAATGAAGGAATATATTGTAAGATGCCCAGAACTAGAAATACCTATAGAAGAAAGATTAGTATCATTGTTTCTAGAGGGACTGCTAAACAAAGAACTTCATTATATATTGTATAGCAAGAAACATATGACCCTAGAAGAGTATGTGCCAGATGCTATTGACTTAGAAGACAATTGTGATATTTTCAATGAAGAAGGTGTCCCTAAGGATAATTAAAGCGAGAAAACAACATCCACCAAATCAGCACAAGTGGGAACGGCTACTGCAGCACCGCTTATAGCCATACAAGACATGCTCAAAAGGATGAATGAAATAATGAATAACATGTAAAAAGCACCTATCAAGGGACCAGGGCAAGGGATACCTCAATAGGGACAACCAATTAGGCCACGAAAATGGTGTGAAATCGAGGAAAAATGGACCAACCATGAGAGCAATGAGTGCTATTACTGACCAAAGTATGATGGAAATGTTCAATACGTGCCTATGAGGCCACAAGGACAACCCATGAATGGATATCAACCTAATATGGCCCCAACTCAAAGACCACCGACGGGTATGAAAAGACCTCAACCTGCGTTGGGTCAACAACCTCCATATCCTAGACATAATGTAGTACCTGTAAAGTACATGCGTTCAGAGGGAGTCATAGATGAACAAGCACTAGTGCCTGTTACACCCTATGTTGAGCCTAGTCCATCTACAATAATGGTAGAAAGAGATTGGTATAATTCACATCCACCACCAATGGAAGCACCTGTGACTTATACTACACCAGAGCTTGCATTGATGTACTATGTAGCTGATCAAGGTGTTAGACCTCCAATGGTAAGACCCATGATTAAGCCAAGAACTAGAAACTGTCATAACTGTGGTGCAGATGATCATTGGAAAAATGAATGCCCAGAGCGCCTAACAAGAACAATAAGCCAGTTGAAGCTTTTTGTATGCAATGTTGCAAAAAGGGAGAATACTTCCCTAATGATTGTCCAAAAAATCCTTCAAACAAGGATAAAATAGTAGTGAACCTAGTCCAAGTGATACCTAGTAGCTCATCTGAGAGTGAACCTATTGTTCCAATCAAGGTAATCACCCGAGCCCAGGCTAAGAAAAAGAAACATAACTCCTCTGATGATTTGGAGAATACTAAAATTTCCTCTCAAAAGACCAAGAGAAACAAAAGCAAAAGGTATGAGATGAGAAAACAGAAACAAAGGACTGAAATCGAGGAGAAAGCAAAGAAACTATTTCAGGAAAAAGTGAAAGAAATTGGAAGTGAAACCAAGGAAACCACAGTGAAATCTGGAGGATCAATTTTGGTAGACAAAATTTTTGAGCCAATTAATGCAGCCTTGGAAGCTTACCAAGTGGGACATAAAGCAAGCCAAAACATGGAAAACAAATGGAAAAACTATCCTTCTCCAGATATGGAAGCAGCTAAGCTTGAAGCTTATCAAAATTTGGTAAGAATTACTCAAGAGATGCTGGAAAAACAAAAACCCAAGCTCAAGAGTAAGACAAAACCTGAGGAGCTTGTGGTAGGAACCAGTAAAGAGAAATCCAAAGTGGTGGTAAAACCCCACCTTGAAACTAAAGAGCTAGAACTCATAGTGCCGGGCAGTGAAGATGCCTTAGATGGAATTCCATTCGTTGAAGAAGACTGGCCAGGACTCTTATGGGAAAAAGTTAGAGAGATTAATGACAAGAGCCTAGATCTGAATTCAGCTCCTATAGAGGAAGTTTGGTTAGACAAGCTACCTCATGATATGGACATGGATGTACAATCCTTGTATGGTGATTGCAGCTCTGAAGCTTCAGGAATTTCTAAACCAATAACTTTGAAAACACTACCCTCTTACTTGGGAGATAACAAAGATGAATCCATAGTGTGTAAAACCACTCAGATAAAAAGGGAAAAACAAACCCTAGAGGTAGACAACATCCATTCAATCATGTCTACACCCATTCAATGCACTCTTAATTTAGGAGAACTATGTGCACGTCTCAAGCACACGACTAGACTAATCTAGCAATCTCAAGAGAGCAAGGGTGTGTCACTCACCGCCCTATGCTCGCCTTTGTGGAGGATTCCTCACCACGAAGAAGAAGGAGCCACCACTGCGCCGCGCTCAACCGGTTTGCCGCCACCGTGCCGTCGTCGCAATGCTCTCTCTCTCTCTCTCTCTCTCTCTCTCTCTCTCTCTCTCTCTCTCTCTCTCTCCCCCCCCCCACGCACACACACACACACACACACACACACACACACACACACACACACACACACACACACACACACACACAAAGAGATGAATGAAGAAGAAGAAGATGGAGATGGAGCACTCTTCAATTGCACAAATGAGAGAATGAATGAATTTTAGGTTTAGGTGACTTTTATATGAGCTCGCCTCATTCACACTTGGGTGCCCATACTTAGCCAACTAACCCTTGAATGTTCCAGTTAGAGTGCGTCTCTCATCGGCGATCACTCTTACCCTTTTCCTATTGGACCGACAAGCCCGATACATGACTCTACCAAATAAGTAATACGACATCCGTTTTTAGGCGATAGGAATGTGCATGAGGGTTAACATTCCCCCCTTCCTGATGTAGATTCCGTCCTTGGAAGCTATTGAGTTGAAGCTCGTTCGTCGAGGTGGAAGAGCATTTGAGATGAATGTCCTTAGCCTTCTTCAGTCACTGCAAAATCAAACAACATTGGCACAGTAATTGCATTCTCATATACAATTAAAAAGCATATGCAGTTGTAGACATACGAATTGATTGGTAACAAAAATGTAAACCATTTGTCAGCAATAAACATTAAATTGTAATATAATCAAATGCATATACAGTTGGGAAGGTAAAAAACTAAACAAGTTTGGGGTCGCTAATTTAACGGTCGAAAGGCACTAGAGATCGACTATTAATACCATGGGCAAGCTTCTCAATTTTCTCTGGTCAATTAAGTTGTTTAATCACGAGAGCCAAGTATTTCATGTCCGAGGGTTGACTAGAGGCTATACCTAGAAGACCTTGTAGTTAAGCTACGATAAAAGGAATCGCTCATGAAATCATCGCCTGAATTATTTCCTTTTCTTTGACCCCCCAAAGTCTTTTCATAGTGATTCCATTTTGATGTGTGTGCTTATTTTGTATGCCTTGGGTTTTTTTCTTTTCAAGGAAAAGCACCCACAGTGGAAACCTCTAGGGTTCTAGTACCATAAGCGATACATGTGAGTGAAGTACCAAATCAAGCTGAGATTTCTCTTTCCACTTTAGATTTTACAGTGTGGCACTTTAATTTTTTATTGTTTGTTCGTTTTCAACATTTTAATTTTGTAACTTTGGGGGGTCATATAGCATTGTTACCCTCCCCAGGCTCATCACATTCGTAAACTCCCTTTATAATACTTAAGCTAAAGGTCAATAGGGACTAAGCCCACTATAAAGCCCTAGTACATTGCACACAATGCTGCCTAAATCGGATTAAGAACCTAAGTAACCATTGATTATTAGGAAGGCATTCCCCATGGTATTAAGAGAAGATCTATAGCGCCTAGCTTGGTCAAACTAGCTTAGTCGGACTGCTTGATTTTTAAACCTAGACAAGTGATTATGACAAAAAATTACATTGAATTTAATGATTGGTACTAAGCAAATGTGCTGAATATTATGCTACCAATCACAATTAAAGCAGACAAACATAGATGCAAAAAAGATAAGGGAAACTGCTAATGGGAAACAAACACTTGTTTGTGTTGATGATCACGCTTGGTTTGAAGAGTGAACAAGAGAAAGATTCCATGAAGGTCCAAATCCTAACCACAGCAACATGTTCCTGTACACACGAGGAAACACAAAGAATACCTCTAGGAGGCATATCAATGGGAATAAAGAACTTTGCTAATCACTAAACGCTAAAACAAAAACACTCCTATCGTACTAATCTTACCTACCCTCCATCACTCGAGTGATGAGGATCAAAGGTGTTTGATGAAATAGGTTTCTATTTCAGTGTACCAGATGTGAATGTGTAGGTCTGGTCAATTTTTTGACTTTTATTGTGCATACTCGTTTGCTAATTGCTCTTGCTCTTTTCTTTTTTTCTTTTTTGTGAGTATAAGGCTTTATATATACATTCCCTAAGATTGGTGATTGAGAGGTCAGGAAAAGAAGGGTAAGAGGGAAATAATTCAATAGGCTGACGTGAATGAAGACTTCCCCCCTTCCTTGGGTAGGTCATACTGTTTGAAATGTGCTCATCACCCTTTGAAACTAATTGTTCCAGCTGGTAATAGGTGAGGATTTTTGCCAGTAGTTTTCTATTACCTTAGGTGCCTCATCGAGTTGCAAGGGTGGTAAGGTACTCTCCCAGGATCGAACTTGAAGTGGTTCATTAGGTGATTCTTGAACACTGGGAGGTGTGGATTCCTTTGTAGCTTTATGGAGGTCCACTATTGTAGGTGGAGGATGTGGAGAAGCTTTTACCTCTATGGATGCATTACATGAGGAGCTAGAAGCTTCATGGGACTCCCCCCTTTCTGAGCTAGGTGGAACAGATTGTTCTTTCTTTGGTACCCAAACTAGCTCTGGAGCGGGTGTGTAGGATTCTGTGATTTTTTTCTTTCCACAATTGCCAATTCATTTTGGAGCTACAGGATTGGGTGCACATGGGTCAGGTGACAGGTAAGAACACAATCTACATTTTGGCACCCAGATTTGATCATTTCCTTGATAGTAGCCTTGGGCTTCCAATAGTCATTTAGGAATCCAATGCAACGTTTCTTTACATTTCTTGGAGCGAGTGGGACATTTCTTACAAGGCGCCAAAAATGTGGGCTTCTATTTTTTAGCATAAACCATGGTTGCTAAAGAAGATTTAGGGACCCACTTGTATGTTTTCTTTGTTATATGAGGATGAGTCTTGTCAAAAGCTATATGCATTGCTTCTAGCATATTTAAGGGTATGGGCATTTCATCCCCCTCAGGTGTTACCCAGGTCGTCCCCCTGTTTCCCCAAGTGTCTATGGTTGCTTCTAGGTGGACCCAATCCACATTGTCCGACTCAGTCATCCCAGGTAGTACATCCATATAAGGAGAATCTTCCCCAACATCAATGTCTACTTTACATGTGTAACAATACTGCAATGGGGCCGAGTGAACTCTGGTGTGAGATCTATGATCAATTATAAACCTGTTTCCTAGGGGATGTTCTTGACCAGTTACAAGATCCACTCGAATGATAGAATCTTGGAACTGTAGATAGACATGGTTTTTAGACCAGTCATGCACCATTTTTGCTTCCCTCATGAAAGGACGTCCTAAGATCATGTCGATGCCATAGTGTGCTAAGAGAAATCCATAAGAATGAAGGTAATTCTTATTTTATGTCCAAATACCTTGATCTTGAGATCTTCTAGCATCCCAATAGGTTTAACAATAGACCCATTGGACATCTTCACTACTATTTCTTTGATAGGACCAGGTAGTCCCTCTGTAAACATTTTTTCCATCAAGAAGTGACTACGCCCACTTTCCCATGACTTGATGACACTTTCTTCTTGGATGACACTAGGTATGGCTAAGGGTCTATGGACTTGGTGAGGTTGTTGTTGCGTAGGGAACACCGTGTCTGTAATCTGGATCTGCCTAGGTGCTGGTTCTAGATCCCTTTGGGTATCTTCTACCAAACTCCTTAATTGCTTGACTCGCTCGATCTCCTTTGTAGGGTTTGGATAAGTTCCTATCTTCTTCTTGGATCCTGGCCATTGTGGCTCATGAAAATCTTACTTGTTGGTTTCTATCTTAGTGGTCATTTTGGTCTCCATGGTTTCACCTGAATCAGAATCCTCTTTAGCGTCGTTCATATATATGGGGTCATCACCAGTCCCTATGTTGGTCTTTGAACTGGGGTCTGACTTCGCTGCTTTTTGCGATCTCTTTCTTCGTGTTTTCTTCTTTTTTTGAGATTGGACAATTGATGCCGTGTCTCTTTCCTCAAGAATATAATTTTGTTTTTGGAGCATCGATCATGTGAGTACGTTTACTGGTACCACATGTGTACTTTGTGATGGCTCCTCGGTAACCTCAATCATGTTTAATGGCGTGATCTTCGATGCATTTGGATTGTTTGGAGATTGGGCAATCAAATGATCTTTGCCACATTGATCACACATGAGTATCAACGTTGTAGACGTGATCGCTTGATTGGTTTGCATTAGTGTGGCATACTTTTGTAGCCTAATAGGACACTCGGCTACACGATGTGGGCCTCCACACTCATAGCATTGAAGAGGTGGTGTCTTAGCGGTGTAATTGATATTTTTGCCTCTTGCCGAAAGAGCAGCTACTTGATAGACATGTTTGACTTGTCCCCAATAGTCCTCCATGTAGTATTGTGGAATTTCTTCAAGCGCATCCATCCCATAGGCAATATTAGGGTCTATATCTTCCTCACAGCCTTTCAAACAATCAATGGATGACTCACAACCCACTTGATTCATAGAAGTGATTCTCGGATGTGGTGGTTGCGGTCCTAGCACAAGAGGTGGTAAGGGTGTTGTTTGAACAACATTTTGGGCCCTAGGGACCATGTGTTGTGACGATTGTTCACGAGGTGGGGCCCGCATCAATGCAGGCACTTGAGGTGTGTCTGTCCATGCTAAGGTTGATCTATTGGCCATCGCGCGCTTCAATCCTATGCAATCCTTAGCTTGATGACCATACCTCCCAGAGGCATTGCAGTTCCCATTGAATTTTACTCTAAAAGTAGGGCATTCACTGGAACTATGTGGTCCATAGCATACTGAGCACCATTGTTGCTCCATTCTTGGGTACATATGATTGTTTTGTGGAGCAAGATTGTCTCTAAGACTCTCTTGAATGGCCTTGGTGAGATCTGCTAAAGTCATCTCAGATATCTTTGGCTCCTTAGCAATAGGCTTTAGGGTCATTGGCTGATGCCTCGATGCTTGCAAGCTAATAGATTTAAGCTCAGCAGACACTCTTTCTCCTTAAATCATTAAATTATCCTCCAATTGGTGATAGCTCTAATGAGTAGGCCATTGTAGATATCCTCATGTCGTAATCCCCTAATGAATATATCAAGCAATTGATTATTATAGAAGCACTCATTTGGATTACAACGAGAATTTGAATGTTTCAAGGGACTACTAAAGTCTCTCACCGGCTCTCCTTCCTCTCGTTGGGCTTTCTGGAGCTGAGAGGCTACACCCCAAAGCACTCCCTCTCGTATGTATTCTTTTAAGAATAGCCTCCTAAGAGTAGGGTAAATTGTTTTTTCTTCCGCCCTTAGGGTTCTAGACCAATCCCCAGCCTTCCCACTTAAGGTTAGGCTTAACGCATTACTCTTATGCAGATCATTGTGTTCTCCTAGAGAAGCGCATATTTGTTCAAACACTTCGATATGCTTTCTCACATCCCCGTCTCCACTAAATTTTTGTGTGAGCTTGGCTATTTATACTGCCTTACTTCTAGGTTCTCTATAAGGCGTGTTACGCATATTCTCAACAATACATCGGCCGATAGCCTAAGAAAATGTTGCCAAGTCACCTAAGTGAGCAGGAACCATGGGTGGAGGTGCTCCAGAGGCTACATGTGGAGTAAGTATTGGCATTGGGCTTGGCGCATAGGAAGAACTTGGATTCCACGTTTGGTATAGTGTTGTGCCATGTGGCGGTCCAAAGTTCATATGTGTGGCCCTAGGCATAGCAAACGTCGGATGTGACATGCTAATGCTAGCCGGTATGGTCCCATGGAAATAAGAGCTTGGGTCTTGTGGTTGTGGAGCATAGGTAGTTGAAACAATGGGAGGGGTAGGGACTACATGAGTATGAGGACCTACAGGTATATGTGATTGGTATACACTTGTAGGTACTGTTGTAGGAATTGAGCTACTATGTAGTGGTGCTTTACTAACAAATGAGGTCCATGGCGTGTTTCTTGGCATGCCCATCATTGGGGTAGGCATGGTAGCCATGGCGTTATCAAGAGAAAGATAAGCTAGACTTGAAAAAGTAAAGCTATCACTGGTGGGCTCAGATTCCACTGAAACCCCTGGCGAAACAACATATGGGGGATCCATCGGACTTACCAAGGGATTCTCCATTTGCGATAAGGTTGGTTTTTTAGCCTTCTCTGTATCCAAGAATCTCATGAGACATGTTGAAGGCATGTAGATCCCCTTGTTCTGTCTCTCTAGCTCAATAACCTATGGATGACCTCACAAACTCTTTGTTATTAATCCTCCACACTAGTAGCACCCGTTGTGGATTGTAGGATATCTAACCAACCCACGTGATAGGTGTGACCTGTGTATAGGTCGGTTAGACTGTCCATTTGTAGTTCGTACTCCCAATTCTCATTTAGTAACGCTCCATCTAGGCTTGAGGTGCTACGGGTGTCCTTTGAACTAGATGCAATGTGGCTCTCTATGGGTTGACCCTTAGTGGTTGCTAAGTTAGGAGCACTCAATTGCTCTCCTAGAAAGGATATTGACATAGGATCTTTTCTCTCTCTTCGTTGCTCTGCCTTATGTAAGCTCTCAATTTCCTTATTCCTAGCCGCAATGATATATCGCTCAACCTCTTGCACTTTGGCAAGGCTTCTACCATCAGGTAATATTACCTTGGAGGGAAATAGCTCTGAAGAGCCAGGGGGTGTAGTGAATGGAGTATTCACGTGCACACTCTCTAAGAGCATAGGGTCTATGTTGGTCATGAATGGAAAATTTACTTCCCCACCCTCCTCATTTACATTGTTAGCTCCATGTTCGGAGCGAGTGGATCTACTAAAGGTTTCCTTCAAGCTGCTAAGCACACTTTACCCGGACCGTGGACCCATGGCATGCATGTCTTGGCTTGAGCTATCGGGATTAGGCATTGGAAAACCCTCCATGATGTCGTAGTCAGAGGAAGAGTCACTAGCCGCTATGTTTGGGTCTTGGTTTGTACTACCTTGGGTCCCCGCCGAGGGCCCGGAACCTAAGGTAGGTGGATATTGAAAACTCGTGTAAGTTGAAATGCTTTCTAATTGCTCGGCCTCTACCACACGACCAGAGCGCAGATGCATGTGCCTTTGGCACCCTACAAGCCTTGGCGAATAACCTCGAAGGTTACCCGCTTATTTTTTTAGGCGTCCGTTTTCACTCGTTTTTTGATGTTTTTTAATGATCGGTTTTTAGATTAGAGTGTGTGATATCTCAAAACGAGCGTATTGCTCACGGAGTCGTGGTGTGATTTATAGCACAGTGTTCGGTTACCCGAAGCTTCGTTGGTCCTCAAAAAGGTCAATTTTTACCTACACGTGAGGCTAAAATACGTAATTTAAAGGGGGACTGAGGCCTGAGCCTGAGAGTGGGATTGGGCTTGGGTCTGGGGGATATTCCCAATCCAGTCCTACTTTTTAAATTTATTTTTTTTGTCTTTTTGATAAGGTCGCCGCGGCCGCACTGCGAGCACACACACACACCTAACCTACCTACTTACAACTAATAGAGCTATTGTTACACACTACACACTACTACAGCAACTCATTAGCTAACAAAACTACTTACTATACTTTACACATAACTAACATTATGGATCTACTACCTTAATCCTAACACCTTATCAGAGAGAAAACACCTTATGAATAGAAAAAACATAGTACCTTTCAATATCTTATTAACAAAACAATACACAGTAGCAAAACAAACTCCTTCTCAACATACACACCTTCCTTCTCTATCTTTCCTACATTTCAAAATGCACCACAAAGTAGCATAGAGTGCTACTCGAGCTTAATGCAGGGCATTCCCTGGCACGGTGCCAAAAAAGTGCGCGTCTGTCGCACGTGTCAATGTAAGGGACTTGCCGATACACTGTGTGCGAGCCATAAATGGCTCCAAGCACACAACCAGACTAATCTAGCAAGCTCAAGAGAGCAAGGGTGTGTCACTCACCGCCCTACGCTCGCCTTCGTGGAGGATTCCTCGCTACGAAGAAGAAGGAGGCGCTGCTGCGCTGCGCTCAACCGCTTTGCCACCGTCGTGCTGTTGTTGCAATGCTCCATCGCACACACACACTCTCTCTCTCTCTCATGCATACACACACACACACACACACACACACACACACAAGGACATGAAGAAGAAGAAGATGGAGATGGAGCAAGAGCACTCTTCAATTGCACAAATGAGAGAATGAATGAATTTTAAGTTTAGGTGACTTTTATATGAGCTCGCCCCATTCACACTTGGGCGCCCATACTTAGCCAACTAACCCTTGAATGTTCCAGTTAGAGTGTGCCTCTCATCGGCGATTACTCTTACCCTTTTCTTATTGGATCGACAAGCCCAGTACCTGACTCTACCAAATAAATAGTACGATGTCTGTTGTAGGTGATAGGAATGTGCATGAGGGTTAACAAACTATTAAAAATCAGACCATATTTATGGAGTGATCTACAGAAAACTCTAGAGAAGGTGGGGATAACAAGGCTAATCATGAAAAATTTGAAAAAAATGAAACACGAATTGGATAACAAAGAGATTAGATCCATCCCAATGAACAAAGTCGGAGAATATTACGAAGGGGAAGAAGGAAACACGACCCTTCCAGTAGTGAGATATAATGATATAGAAACCCTGGCAATACTGGACAGTGGGGCAGGCATAGCCATAGCCACAAAAGGAGTATGGGAATCATGGGGACAACCAGCCATAAGACAAACTCGAATGAAATTGCAATTGGCTGATGGACATTGAAAAACCCTTAGGACTGCTTGAAAAAGTGATAGTTAGTTTCTGTGGAATTGATTATCAACATACTTTTGCAATAGTGGACTTTGGAAAGAAACTCAATTACAAAATCATCTTGGGAAGATCTTTCATGCAACAAGTACAACTTATCCAGGATTGGAGAAACAACTACCTGTACTTAAAGCAAGTGGGATCAATAACAAGGGTAAATCTAAAAGATCACACTTATAGAGATGTCATGAAAACGCCTATGCAAGAATTTGACTCAGTCTCTTCGGCTAAAACTAAGCTTCTATCTTGGTTGAACAAAGACACACTTATTTGGATGTACGGAGCCTCAGAAAACGGGAGCTTAAAATGAGAAGAATGTATCTTAAAAAGGGATTGCACAGATGGAGCCTATGTACCTGAACCCTTTCCAAAGCATTTGTTTGAGCCATTTGAGTGGACTCGAATTTTAGCAACAATGGATGTGTGTTTAAATATGTCTATGCCTACTCAATTTTGCAATGAGGATGGCTATGACATAATTCTTATACAAATGATCTCGACCCTTCACATTGAAGACGAAATTCAAGACTCCAAGGACTTAATGAAAGCTCAACAAGTCTTTTTAGACCTCTACTACGATGCAACAGATGAGTTAGAAGAACATTCAGCTACCTCAGATGATTCGAGGTCGAAAAAAGAACATGTGATAGCTAAACTACTCATAAAAGGAGGGAAGGAAAAGTTTTTTGACTTTCCAAACCGGAAACCAAGAAGATAGAAATAGTATAGAAGAAAAAGAGACACGAGAAACTTGAAAGCTACACCTATGCCATCAGTCTCAAGTAGAACACAGTTTCTGACGCAGATAGATGCACATGATTGTATCAAAGACAAAATTATTGGTAGATATCCTTTAAATGAAAAGTAGAAAATATAAAAAACATTGAGAAAAAATAGAAAGGAAACTCAAGCAAAACCTAAATACTAGGACAAGGATTCTACCATGACACGAGTTGAACGGAGAAAGAAGTATCAAGAGTTGAAGAAAGCTCTAAAGGAGATATATACAACTGAAATGGAAACCACCGAGGATAAAGGTAAAGATGTAATGAGTGTTCCATCCCATTACAAGAAATATACTCTACTCATAATCGAACAACTTGTTAGGGAACTACGAAAACAGGGCGAGTCCTACGAAGGACCTGAAAACGCAAAAAAGATAGATATGGCCAAACCAGGAGAAGAGCCCAGACCTGCCTATATTGAAAACGACCTGACGAAAGAAGAAGAAGAGCTTTTGTTAAGCCTAATGAAAGAATACCGAGATATCTTTGCTTGGTCTTATAAGGATCTCAAGGTTGTTGATCCACAAATCTATCAACATACCATATGTATGAGATGATGCGAAACCAAGCAGACAAAGGCCTTACACTTATAATGAGACATTTGCCAGGAAGATCAAAGAAGAGATAGAAAATCTATAGGAGGCCAAATTAATTTATGAAATTGAACACACAGATTGTGTCATAATAATCAATATCTAATTCTCCTAAATGATTTTCTCATATTAAACTAATCATTTAATGTGGGGAAGGCCGGGGGAGAAAAAGCTAGAATATTGGTTAAGCTAGTAGACCGGCCACAGTGGGGATCCAAAGGAGGGAAAATAGGGATCCAAAGGGGAGGCCATCTGCAAAAGAGCCATGTGCAACAATGGGCTAAAAAGACCCTAAGGTTTAGCCCATTAAGACTTCCAAAATGCTAAGGTTCCAAAATTCAAAGGTTGTGTCCAAAGGTCAACCCTAGGGAAAATTGGATGCTTTGTGTGTGCCCTAAAAGTCTTTGCACATCCCTACATGGGAGGGGGCGAGCCCTAAAGGTAGGGGATGAGAGAGAAAGCCACACACACACACACACACACAGGCTCCCTTTACACAAAGGGAATGAGGCACACATGTCAGCTCCCTAGGCCAGATGCCCACAAGGTGTGCCCAATTTCTATTGGATGACCCTTGAAGTGGACCAATGAGAATTAAGCTAGAGTAAATCTAGTTTAATTAATTTAAAAACATTTAATAAAAGAAACCAATGAGAATTAAGTCTCCTAGAAGACTATTGGGCAGTCTCCCAAGGGGTCCAATGAGCATTCAGGAGCCCCATGGCTTGCCTGATTCCTATTGGCCAGGAGGCAAAGGGGTCCAATGAGAGTTTAGTTTAATTATTTAATTACCTAAAGCTCTCACAAAAGGGGAAAGGGGGACACATGTCAGAAGGCTATCACTTATGCTGCTTAATTGTAATTGGCTTGACTTGGGGAGGGCCAATGAGGCTTCAACAAGAGCAATTAGCAAGAGGGCTCGCCCAAGAGAGAGAGGGGGATGATTTTTGCAAGGCATTATCACACACACAATCTATGTGTGAAGCAAGAAAGACTATCTCTTCCCAAGCTTTAATGGAGAGCTCATCACCTACTCCAAGCTTGTGAGATAGAAGCCTACATCAACACACTCTTGGCATGTGGATGCAAATCCAACCAAGAGCCAAGCTTCAATGCATGCTCATCTCCTCTACCAAGCTAATTACTAAGCTAAATCTATGATAATATGAGTGATTATGTGAGGAGATGTACATCTTTCTCGTAAGATACTCCTTCTTCCTCTCAATCTACTCTCATACCCTGCTAGCTCTCACCATCTTCGAAGGTGTGTGAGGTCTTGGGTCTGAGAACGGGGATAATTAAAGTTGTGTTTGTTAAGTGTTTTGCTTAGTGCATGAAGCTTTCATCTTCATTGCACTAGCTAGTCTTGAAGGAACACAAAGAATTGTATTGTACAATGTCTCTCTTGATGGGAGAAACCATAATACAAAGCCTTTTGGAGGGGGGATTGGCTCCATGAAAATCCGGTCCTCAACTGTTGTCAATAGCTTAATTTCTCTCTCTTTTGAAAGTATTGTCGATGCTATCTAACTAGGTGTTATGCTTTTTGTTGCTCTCTCCACCCAAGCACTCTTGTAATTCTCATTAGGAATCTATTCTAATGAAATGCCCACTATGTTCGTGCTCATTTCCGCTACACACAAGTTATTAGGCCATTAAATTTTACATTGGTATCAGAGCTCAAGGTTTCTCTTTTCTTGCTCAAGAAGGGAGGTCCTCAAGCTAGCTACAAATGGTTGGTATTATTAATTGCCTGTGAGTAAGTAGAATAGGGATTTTTCAGCCTTGCAGTGCGCCTGCCTTTGTGCAGATAACGGGGCATCACTGTCGAGAGCTATGGTCTTAATAGTGGAGTCCTACGGGGCTTGCCTACGGCTTAACCACTATTGAGCTATTAGAAGCTTGACAGGAGACGGTGCTATTTTGGTGTCGAAAGACCCTCTCTTCTATTCCTTGCAATTAATGGTATTCGAGCCGCGGGTACAGTAGCTTGAGTGCTTTTTCTAAAGGGGTAAAGAGGAGTAGCAACTAGGGCTTGAAGTGCCAAAGTACACCTAAAAAGTTTACACCTAAAAGTTGTTAGAATGGCTGACAATAGTAAAGAGAGTGAAATTAATGTTGATAACTTTGATTTTTCTCATGAGCAAGCTACTAATGATGCTTCAATGCTTGTTAACTATCTTGTTACTAGGCTTCAACAAGCCATGGGCAATCCATCTCTCCAAAGTGAAGTGCAATGGCAGTTTCGTGCTCACGGGATTCTCCAAGCTCATCACCATGACGAGAGAACACCTAGGAAGCCTCCTTGTGAGACTCCCAAAAGAGGTCTCTCTCCGATTCGGGAAGAAGAAGAGAATCCTTATGAAGGGCTCAAGAATTTACTTCTTGATGATGCATCTCCTTCCCAAAGGAGAACTCAAGAGCCTCCACGGAAGGAACGAGAAAGAAGCGAGTCTTCCGCCACCTTGGCAGAGATGGCTCCACGAAGACGGTGGGCTAAACGCTCTCCATCACCACCAAAGCGGAGAAGACCATCGTATTCTTCTCCTCACCACAATTCGAAGAGGGATGATAAAAAGCAAGAGAAGAAAAAGGCGAGAAAGAGGACACCCTCTTCTCCATCTACTTCATCCTCTTCCTCTTATGAAAGCTATGGTGAAGACGAAAAAGATCAGGACAAGAAAAAGGCGAGAAAGAGGTCACCCTCTTATCCACCTTCTTCAAATTCTTCACCTTCTGAAGAAAGTGATGGTACAACCTTTGAACCATCAAAAAGAAGAGGCCATAGGAAATCCTATGCTGCATGGAAGAGGTCGTCCAAGCTGAAGAAATTCAAAGAGGGAGGGAAGAGCATCTCTTTCCTTACCTATGATGGTACCTTTGGTGCCACGGAAAAAGTCTTGGCCTTTATCCAGCAATTCAATGCGGCATTTGGAGATGAGGGCTTCACGGAGTCCTCTAAGCTACACCATGTAGCTATGCACTTTCAAAAGTCCGCCAGACAATGGTGGTCTAGCCTACGAGCCAACAGTGAAGCTCCACGAACATGGAAAGCTTTAAGAGCTTCCATTATGAAGCAGTTCTTGGCCACCGATGCCAAAGACAAAGTACTCACCGAATGGCGAAGCTTAAAGCTCTCTCCCAATGAATCCATCCACAAATATGTAGACAAGTTTTGGGACCTACAACTCAAAGCCACTGTCTTCAAAAAGATGGATTTTGGAGAGCAAAAGCAACAATTTTGTGTGGGCTTAACAGAAGAAATGGCGGAGTATGTCAACTCCCAAAGGCCACGTACCATATCGGCGGTAATACACCACACTATGGTGGCCTCTCGAATCAATTTCCAAACGGGGGCAAAAAGAAATAATAAGCCCCCGGAAAACAAGGGTTCCAATGAGCCTAAGGGGAAGGACAATGTCCAAAAGTCTCCTAAGGGCAACTCCAACAAAGCTAAAGAGAAGGGAGTTTACAAAGGTAAGAATAAACTCTCTCCTGAAGAGCTTGAACGTTATCGTAAGGATAACCAATGTTTCAAGTGCGGCGAACAAGGGCATGCGTACCGCGCTTGTCCCCAAAAGGACAACCGCCAAGATCCTCCTAGAGCTTCCTTGGTTGAAATCCAAGAGGAGGAAATTCACCAAACTCATCACAAAGGATCTCCTCTATGCCATGCTTGGGGAAAGGTAAGAGAACATGATGCTTTTATTCTCTTTGACCCTGGTTCTACTCACAATTTTATATCTATGGAGTTAGCCACCAAGCTAGGCATACAATCCTACGAGATGGGAGATGTCCTACCCGCAGACAGTGCCTTCAAGGGGCAAGAAGCTTCAGTCACTCCCTTAATCAGGAAATTGAGGCTTCATGTCCAAGGCTATGTGGACAAAGAGGACTTCTTTATCTCTCCTCTCAAGCATGAGGATGTAATCCTAGGGGCACCATGGTTTGACCGCCTGGCTGTCGATGTTAAATTTCCTGAAAGGAGAATCTCCTTTAAGTTCAGGGAAAAAGACATATATATAAATTCTAAGGAAATGGGTAACACCATCCCCATTGTACATACACCAGCTTTCAACAAGTCAATAAAGAGCTCTATTTCTGTGTACATGATTTTTGTTAAAGATTCTCAAAATGAACCTAATGCTTTAACAAAAGAAAATAAAAGCAACCAAAAGGAATTAGAGTTATCCAATTTTCTCAAGGGGTTTCAAGATGTTTTTATTGACGACATCCCTTGTGAGCTACCTCCTAAACGAGGTAATGATGACCATGCAATTGAACCTCTTCCAGGAAGTTCACCGCCTAATAAACCTCCTTATAGAGTTTCTCAAGCTCAACAAGAGGAGATTATGCGGCAAGTGCATGAGTTAGTTGAGAAGGGTATGGTTAGGCCAAGCTCATCTCCATTTTGCTCACCTGTGCTATTAGTGCAAAAGAAAGACGGCACATATCGTATGTGTGTCGTCTATAGAGAACTAAATAGGATCACTATCAAGAATAGGTTTCCCGTTCCACGGGTAGAAGACCTATTTGATAAGCTACAAGGATCGACCTACTTCAGTAGGATTGACCTAAAAAGTGGCTATCATCAAATAAGGATAGTTGATCAAGACATTGTAAAGACCGCATTTCATACTACATTTGGTCTTTATGAATACATTGTCATGCCTTTTGGCTTGACCAATGCACCAGTCACATTCAACCGCTTGATGGAGAAGCTGTTCAGGCCTCATCGAACCTTCACTGGAGTGTTCTTTGATGATATTATCATCTACTCTAATTCATTGGAGGAACACAAGCAACACCTCCAGGTAATATTTCAAGTTTTAAGAGAGAATAAACTTTATGTTAATCGAAAGAAAAGTGAATTTTTCTTGCAAGAGATTCAATATTTAGGTCATATTATCTCTCAAGATGGCATCCAAATGGATCCATTTAAGTTAGAGGTAATAAAAGGATGGCCTAAACCAAGGAATCTTCATGAACTAAGAAGCTTTATAGGTATGTGTGCATACTATAGAGGCTTCATAGAAAAGTTCTCACAAATTGCAGGACCATTACATGACCTAACAAAGAAAAGCGTTAGGTATACATGGTCTGCTAAGGAGAACCATGCTTTCGAATAGCTTAAAGAAAAGCTTATCTCTCAACCTTTGCTTACACTACCGGACCTCTCAAAACCATTTGAGGTCCAATGTGATGCTTGTGGTGATTGCCTTGGAGCTGTTTTGCTCCAAGAAGGGCATACCATAGGCTATGAGAGTCGAAGGCTCGACCCTGTTGAGCAAGCTCTAGGCAGATATGAAAAGGAACTCCTTGCAGTTCTACATGCCTTAGACTCATGGAAGCACTATTTATTGGGGACTCCTTTCATTCTGCGAACGGATCACCAAAGTCTTAAGTACTTCATGACGCAGACCAAGCTCTCCGACAAACAAATGAGGTGGGCAAATTTCCTTTCGCAATTTCATTTTCATATTGCTCACATTGCTGGCAAGCATAATCAAGTAGCTGATGCACTCTCAAGACGACCGAGAGTGAATGCGGTTTCCATAGCAACTCACAATGATCTATCTTCAATGATAGATGAGTACGCTATTGATCCCGATTTTAGAGATGTGATTTCAGCCCTTGCATTGGGGAAGAAATAAGAACCATTTACTTTACAAGATGGTTATCTTCTCTATGGCAATAGACTATGTGTTACTAACTCACTACGTGAGAAAGTAATGTATGAATCTCATGCTCCACCTTATGCGGGGCATAGAGGGATTCAGTCTACCTTAAAGGAAATTGAAACATATTTCTATTGGCCTACCATGAAAGTAAACATACAAGAGTATGTTTCCAAATGTGTGGTATGCCAAAAGACAAAATTTGATAGAGGGAAGCAACTTGGATTGCTTCAACCTTTCCCAATCCCTAATTCACCATGGGAGAGCATATCCATGGATTTTATCTTTGGATTGCCTAAGTCTATCCATGGGAATACGGGAATATGGACGATAGTAGACAGGTTCAGTAAACAAGCTCATTTTATACCTATCAAAAAGACTATCAAAGCCCATCAAATGGCAACCCTCTTCATTTCACAAATTTTCAAGTACCATGGCTTGCCAATGTCCATAGTGCCGGATAGAGATCCTAGAATGACCAGTAATTTCTAGAAGGGTCTCTTTGAGAATCTAGGGACAAGGCTAAACTTCTCTTCGGCCTATCATCCACAAACGGATGGCCAAAGTGAAATAGCGAACCTAACCATTCTCGATCTACTAAAAGCCTATGTAACGGAAGTAGATCAAAGATCCCAATGGGAGAAGTACTTACCCTTAGTGGAGTATGCTTACAACAACACTGTACATACTTCCACGGGAAAAGCACCTTTCGAGGTAATTGAGGGAAGATCAAAAATTCCCTTGCTACTTAAGGTACATGGGAAGATCTTCGGTGCAGATGAGTATAGCCGAGACCTACAAGAATCTTTTCAAAAGATTAAGGATGCTATCTCTATCTCACAACAAAGGCAAAAGGCTGCTGCTGACAAGCACAGAAGAGCCCAAGCCTTTAACACTAGGTTGGTAACCTAACAGGACATAAAAGTGTCCTTTCAGGGTTTTGAAAAAAACCTCCAAAACCATAGTAGATCCACTCATTTTGTAAAATCCTTTCATGAGGTTATAGTTCAAGGCCTACTACACATGGAAAAAATAAGAAACTTGTAAAATTTCTCATCTTTTGGTCACACCAAGCCTGCAAAGTTGATGGACCAGTACATTTTCATAAAAACAGTCATTTCTTACGTTTTGTGGCATAAAAATAAGATTAGGGATTTTTGTAGGACTTGAGATAAATTCCCTTGTTAACTTCAATGGGTTGGTAATCAGAACATATGATTGCTTCTCACTCACTATTTTTTGTTTTGCCAAAAGAAATAGGTACAAAAAAGTTGAATTTTTACCATTCTGCAAACCTTTTATCAAAGTTTCTATAGCCACGCTCAATACAAATAATATATGCATGTTTTCTTAGTTTCCTATTGTCCTTTAGGTTCATAAGGAGCCATGGACCATGTCAAAAGAATAATACATCTCTTACCAAGGGGAATCTTGGGGACAAAGATGAAGTGCTAAATACAGCAAACATGAAAAAACAGGGTTCAACATTATGAGTTGTAGAATCCCATAGAAACTATTCAATATCTAGCCAAATTTGATCCTTATGACTAGATATGGTTACTACCTACAAAATGCATGTAGTTGTCACAAGAAACTAACAATATTGTAAAAGCTATACTTGATATACTAGAATGTTTCGTTTTCTTCTATAATTGAAAAAATAAACCATCGTTGTCTACGATGCAAAATAGGGTATTAGGTGCCCCAAAACTCAAGAAATATTAGCTTTATGTTACAATATGGGACATAGAAAATCAAAACTGCATTTGGATATCATAAAAGCCACCAAAAAAATCATAGAAGAGCTAAAATTGACTAAAAAACAGGATTTGACAATTTTTGTAATTTGGTCATAACTTACAACTTTAACATTTATTTCTCCCTATAAGCATCAAGACATGTTGAGGACTACTAAAGATAGTTCTCTAGCATTATAGACCTCACAATCATGAATTCTAGAGTGGTATAGTTGCAAAAAGTTGAAAAAAGCCAAAAACAGGACCCGTTTTTTCAGACAGTTTAGGTTGTGAAATGTTGTGCAAGGACAAGGGTAAAGATGGAATTGATATTCCAAAAAAATGTCGAGTTTTTTTCAGCTCATGAGACAACTTTCTAGATAGATAGCACCTCAAAATCCATTTTGAAACTCTTGACATAATTCAAGGAAAATGGTCACTTAACAGGACATAAAAGTGTCCCATTACCAACCTAGTGTTAAAGAAAACGATTGGGTCTTGTTAAAGTTTCCCAAGGCTCGATTGAGGCACACGACGGGCAAGAATCCTACGGGCCACCAAAAGTACTATGCTAAACTAGCAAAAAGGTACTATGGTCCCTTTTAGATTCTTAGGCCAATCAATGAGATGGCCTATCAACTCAAGTTGCCCAATCATTGGCTCATACACAATGCTTTCCATGTGAGCCTATTAAAGCCTTACAAAGGAGAGCCACCTCAAGAACCAACTATTGAAGACCCACCGGAGATCAAGGACCAAGAGGAGGTGCTGCAGCCCGAGTCCATTCTCCGACATGAAGACAAGGTACTAAGAGGCGGTAAGACTATCTGACAATATCTTATTAAGTTTAAGAATTATCCTTTTGAAGATGCTAGATGGATGCAAGGCATACAATTAAAGGATAACCTAAACCTTGTCAATGCTTACAATGCTTCCCAAGAGTAAGCAAATGTACAAAATGTTAAAAATGAACAAATTTTTTGTCTTATAAGACTCTCTTTTTCTTTATTTGTACACAAAAATGAAGTAGTATGCATGCTTAGATAAAATTTGCGGAGACGACGTCTCCCAAACACCAAGTAGAGCTTGTCACTCTACTATGGAAGACTAATAGGACTAATGTGTAGACATGCTTGCGGCAGCCTCAGGCTCTCAAGCGGCAGCCTCAGGCTCTCAAGCGTCAAATGGACTAGTCATCCATTGTGGAATGATGTCGTAGGGTAACATAGGGATCCTCTACCCGCTAAGAAAAGGACTCATGAATATACTTTATCTTCTCTACACCATAGTCGAGGACGACTATGATTTCAAGAGAGAGGTAATGTCATAATAATCAATATCTAATTCTCCTAAATGATTTTCTCATATTAAATTGATCATTTAATGTGGGGAAGGCCACGGGAGAATAAGCTAGAATATTGGTTAAGCTAGCAGACCGGCCACAGTAGGGATCCAAAGGAGGGAAAATAGGGATCCAAAGGGGAGGCCATCTGCAAAAGAGCCATGTGCAACAATGGGCTAAAAAGACCCTAAGGTTCAGCCCATTAAGACTTCCAAAATGCTAAGGTTCCAAAATTCAAAGGTTGTGTCCAAAGGTCAACCCTAGGGAAAATTGGATGCTTTGTGTGTGCCCTAAAAGTCTTTGCACATCCCTACATGGGAGGGGGCGAGCCCTAAAGGTAGGGGATGAGAGAGAAAGCCACACACACACACACACACACACACACACACACACACACACACACAGGCTCCCTTTACGCAAAGGGAATGAGGGACACATGTCAGCTCCCTAGGCCAGATGCCCACAAGGTGTGCCCAATTTCTATTGGATGACCCTTGAAGTGGACCAATGAGAATTAAGCTATAGTAAATCTAGTTTAATTAATTTAAAAACATTTAATAAAAGAAACCAATGAGAATTAAGTCTCCTAGAAGACTATTGGGCAGTCTCCCAAGGAGTCCAATGAGCATTCAGGAGCCCCATGGCTTGCCTGATTCCTATTGGCCAGGAGGCAAAGGGGTCCAATGAGAGTTTAGTTTAATTATTTAATTACCTAAAGCTCTCACAAAAGGGGAAAGGGGGACACATGTCAGAAGGCTATCACTTATGTTGCTTAATTGTAATTGGCTTGACTTGGGGAGGGCCAATGAGGCTTCAGCAAGAGCAATTAGCAAGAGGGCTCGCCCAAGAGAGAGAGGGGGCTGATTTTTGCAAGGCATTATCACACACACAGTCTATGTGTGAAGCAAGAAAGACTATCTCTTCCCAAGCTTTAATGGAGAGCTCATCACCTACTCCAAGCTTGTGAGATAGAAGCCTACATCAACACACTCTTGGCATGTGGATGCAAATCCAACCAAGAGCCAAGCTTCAATGCATGCTCATCTCCTCTACCAAGCTAATTACTAAGCTAAAGCTATGCTAATATGAGTGATTATGTGAGGAGATGTACATCTTTCTCGTAAGATACTCCTTCTTCCTCTCAATCTACTCTCATACCCTGGTAGCTCTCACCATCTTCGAAGGTGTGTGAGGTCTTGGGTCTGAGAACCGGGATAATTAAAGTTGTGTTTGTTAAGTGTTTTGCTTAGTGCATGAAGCTTTCATCTTCATTGCACTAGCTAGTCTTGAAGGAACACAAAGAATTGTATTGTACAATGTCTCTCTTGATGGGAGAAACCATAATACAAAGCCTTTTGGAGGGGGGACCGGCTCCTTGAAAATCCGGTCCTCAAATGTTGTCAATAGCTTAATTTCTCTCTCTTTTGAAAGTATTGTCGATGCTATATAACTAGGTGTTATGCTTTTTGTTGCTCTCTCCACCCAAGCACTCTTGTTATTCTCATTAGGAATCTATTCTAATGAAATGCCCACTATGTTCATGCTCATTTCCGCTACACGCAAGTTATTAGGCCATTAAATGTTACAGATTGGGTGTCTCCAATTGTGGTAGTACCCAAGAAAAATGGAAAATTATGAGTATGTGTGTCAATCTCAAGAAAGTGAATGCAACTACCATTAGAGAAAACTTTCCTCTTCGAATCACTGAGCATGTTTTAGAATGAGTCGCAGAAAAAGAAGCTTTTGATATGGCTAAAATTCATGTTATTGTTGATTTGACTAGATCGACAACAGTGAAAGGGGTTGAAGCCTTTATGGGACATTGTGGATATTACAAACAATTTATTTACATGTACACTATAATTGCAAAACCCATTTATAGCTTGATTACACTCTTTGAATGGACTGATGAGTGTGAAGAATCCTTCATGAAGCTTAAGAAAGCTCTCACTTCAGCCCCGATATTGAAAGCATTAGATTGGAATAAGATATTCCACATACATGTAGATGCTTCCAATTTTGCCATTGGGTGTATACTGGCTCAACCAAGAGACAGAAGAATTAATTTTCCTATTTCTTATGCTAGTAGACAGTTGCATATGGCAGAGAAAAATTATACAACCACCAAAAGGAAAGGATTATGAATGATCTATGCCATAAAAAAGTACAGACATTACCTACTAGATAACAAATTTGTGTTCTTTGTGGACCACCAAGCCTTATTGTACTTGGTCAACAAGCCATGCAACACAGGAAGAATAGTGAGATGGTTCATCATTCTTTTGGAATTTGTTTTCACTGTAGTTGTGAAAAAGGGCACCACTTACCAAAGAGCAGATCATTTGTCAAGGATTGTTTCAGGAGAACCACCAAAGGGAGTAGCCGATGATCTACCAGATGCATATCTGTTCTCCGTGGAAATGATACCTCGATGGTTGGAAAATATGGTATCATTGATGACCATAGCTCAAGTGGATTTGCAAATACCACTTCCTATTACAACCGGATTAATTGAGCAATTAGCTATGTATCAATTACTAGCTGGAAGGCTATACAAAAGAAGTCAAGATGGAATATTGTTGTTATGTATTAATCCCGAAGAGAAAACCCAATACCTAAGTCAAGCACATATTACCATAGTGGGGCTTCACTTTGTGGAAGACCAAACTATGCAATGGATCTTGAGACTTGGAGTATTTTGGCCAACTATGAGGAGTGATGTTCACTCATTTGTAAAAAAATGTCCTCAATGCCAGAAACAAGCACCCATACCTCATGTGACATTGTTCCAAATATCACTAGTTCCTAAGTGGAGTAACTATCTAGCTACTTACTTATCAAACCGAACATTTCTTGAGGATATGAGTAAACGCCGCCAAAGAGCAATTGAAACTGAAGCTAGAGACCATGCTCTTATTTGGGAACCAATTGTATCGAAGAGGAAAGGATCAACATCTGCGTCTTTGTGCAAATGAAGACGAATATATTCCCATTATAGAACAAGCACATGCTGGATTAGCTGGAGGTCACTTTTCTAGTGAGACCACCACAAGAGCAATCTTAAGGGCAGGCATATGGTGGCCAACACTTTTTGCAGATGCCAAAGAATATGTTCGAAGGTGTGATGCATGCCAACAAGAAAAAATGCCAACCTGTGTAGATAGCATGCCCTTAAGACCAATGATGGCGGCAAGAGCTTTTGCAAAATGGGGTATAGACTTTGTTGGGTCAATACAGCCACCTGCTTATAGGACCCAAGCTCAATATATCATTGTAGCTACAGACTATTTGACCAAGTGAGCAGAGGCTAAAGAAACCCAAAAGAATGATGCCAGAACCACAACCGCATTCTTGTATGAGAATATGTTCACAAGATATGGACTGCCGATAGAGATTGTCAATGATAAGGGACCTCATTTCCTCAATGAGGTAATTGAGTATATGCTTAATGAATTTATGGTCATCCCTAACAAATCAGCTCCCTATCACCCACAAGAAAATGGACAAGCTGAGTATACAAATAAAATTATTAGCTCGATATTGACTAAAGCGGTTAGTTCAGGACAGACAGATTGGGAAATGAATCTCCATGCCGCTCTATGGGCTTATAGAGTTTCATTCAACATAGCTTTAAATGATACATCCTTTAACCTTGTTTATGGTCCATTGAACTGTCAGAGAGGCTTGAAGATTTAGAAATGCTTGATGAGCAAAGGCTAACTGCTGTAGCTCACATCTATGCACAAACGCAGAAACAAAAATATTTTTTTGATTCCCATCTAATTATGAAAATCTTCCAAATGGGGACTTAGTTTTAGTCTATTCCCTTAAGCAACACATTTCCAAGTTTACGAAAAACAAAAACGGACCGTTTATCATTGAATATGTATCTCCAAGTGGAGCAATTAAGTTGTCCACCCTAGATGGTGAACCAATGGCTAATTGCATTAGTGGATGCCATTTAAAGAAGTATAATTTGCCACTAACCAATGAATTGCTAGAAAAGATGCATGCAGTAAAGCAAAGAAAGATAAAACGACAGCAGGTCATTGATGAAGCCCAAGAGGAAGCTTGGCTTTGAGTACTCAAAGGAAAGCCACTCTCAGTAATCAAGAAATACCTATTCCCATCAACACTCTAGAACTAGATGAATGACTATGGGAATTACAGAAAGATGCAGTGTCAACAGATGATGAATGCTTAAATGGAATGGACCTTCGCATCAAAGTACAACTGAATAATCATAGCACAAATGCATTGGTTGATACAGGAGCTTAAGTAAATGCAATCAGTTATTCCATGTACAAGAAAGCAACAAATCAATCTTTGACATCAGGAATAGCGGATATTAAAGGATGCAACAAGAACCCCACACCGGCATTGGGAATTGTCAACTTACATATGATAGTACATGGATGTTCATACCCTCATCAATTTGTATGCTTACCAGATGAACACATGAATGAAACAATGATTCTTGGAATCTCATGGATGAGGACGTACAAGGTAGTACCAGATTGGGATACCAATCAGCTCAAGTTATCACCTAAAGGCACACAACTCATTGTTCCAATTGCACCAAGCAAAGAAGAATGGAAAAGAGATTACCAGCAGAACAAACCACAAAGCAATCAATCTTCTCCATCCTATAAACAAGAAAATGCTACAAGTAGCATGCAAGGAGTCAGGAAAATTTGGGTACCAAAAGTACAGCTTAAGGACAAGCCGATTCAAATTTGGGTGCCCAAAACATCATCTACTATAACAAAGATGATTCCAAGGTTCAAAACAAAAAGAGGAGCATCTTTGAACAGAGAACCTAAAAGACAATGCATTTGGAAGAAAAGGAGCACTTATCTTCTCCGCAAACTGTAAAACCGATGACGCAGTGGAGAGTTAAGTCTCAAAACACTCCACCACAACATTTCATTGAGATGTAGCTCTCTCTCTCAAAATCTTTAAATGTAGTTGCCTTGACCATTGTCAGTGGGGGTATCACCCAATGGATTCAAATGTAGCTTGCTTGATGTATCTCTCTCTCTCTCTCTCTCTCTCTCTCTCTCTCTCTCTCTCTCTCTCTCTCTCTCTCTCTCTCTCTCTCTCTCTCTCTCTCTCTCAAATCTTTAAATGTATTTGCCTTGCCCATTGTCAGTGGGGGTATCACCCAATGGATTCAAATGTAGAAAATCCAAGCCTCTTGCACCAAAGAAGTATTGGATCGCAAAGATTAAAGGCTTTGTGGCAAGTAGGACTAGTGTCCTTCAAGCAGTAGTTCTTCTTTTGCACGCTTTTTTCCTTCAAATTCTATACTAAACCTTTAATGCATCCACTTTAGTTTGAATTTAATCTTTTTTCCCTAGTAAGCTCGTCACTAGCTCACAGTCAAGGCCTCCAAAATTCCAAAAAAAAGAGCTGGCAAACATGGCAGCCTCTAAATCATAGTTAGGAGAGATGGCTGAAATCTTATTTGAGGCCCAAATCGAAGTTAACCAGCCACTCCCTCAAGGATGGATTCATACAACCTCCTACTATCATAGGCTTTTCAGAGCTAGAATGACCAGAGGTAGAAGGACATTATAAGGTGTTGACACAAGACTTGGAATGCTCTAATGCAATATGAAATGGAAACGAACACTACGTGCAAGGACTAGCTAGAGCAAGAAGCTCTCTACCGCTTCATTCAAAAAGAGAATGTTGGATCCAGTGCTCAAGGGGTCCCAATGCACCACCATACGCTCTTTACAAGCCTTGAAGGAGGAAAGCTCCAAATAAACAAAAGACAGTCAGGTGGATTGAGAATGCTTAATTCTTCATTGATCACTCTGAAGACTTGCAAAAATTTTGGAAAATTTTCAAAATTCAAAGAAAAGGGGGAAGGAAATGTAGATGATGGGAACAACCTCTAGGCAGGAATTCCAGACTGGCGGCTATAAATAGGGCCCACTATTCATTTTGCATGTTACACATACACACACTATTCCACTATCACAGTGTCTAGTGTCTTGGAGCTCTTACACTCTTGTACTCTTTTATCATTAAATCCATAATACACTTTGGCTCATACTCTTGTACTCCAGTTGTACTGATCTGAACATACATTCCGATTCATCTCATTTTCATTCTATTTTAGTTCCAATCTCTATATCTCATTTCAGTCTTTGTGTCTAGTCTGCAATTTGAAGTCTATCTCTAATTATGCTTGCCTGATCTGAACTAACTCTAACCGACCAACGCGGAATAGCTGCCATAAGTGACTAGCTCATTCCAAGTCATAGATCCAAACTTTCTCTACTGCGATCTCTCTTATGTTTGTGTAAGCTGGCAATTATAAAGGGTCACCTGCATTTGCAATTCTTTTCTTTCTAGGGTGGTTTGCTGCAAGGTGTACTCTTGAATCGTCTATATCATGGATGTTCAAGATGTATTTTTTAAATCCCTCTATACACATGTTCCACCATATATGAAATGGCCCCTCTTTCTTCATAAACCTATATTTTTGTTTCAATTTTTCATTGTTATACCCCTCTTTTAAATGTAATTTTTTTTGTAACTACGAGAAATTAAGGAAACCCCTTTGGGTGAACTCACGTGATACACTTACACATTTTGAGGTGGAACCTCCAGGCCTGTACTTCCTTGGGCTACTAATCTTGATAGACAATCCCAATCATCGGCCTATCTATAATCTATTGTGTGTCAATCATCACCTAGTCCTATATGGCTATATAGGACTCCAAACAACTCCAAAGATTTTTATTTTTTTTTAAAAAGCTCTTCATAGGAATATTGGTTCTCCCTCAATAGAAGAAGGTGATAAAACTAGGGTTTTAGACAATATTTTGGGCTCTTGAGAAGAAACGGTTTACTACTTGTAGACAGAACTGCTCCATAGAACTAGGGTTTTAGAGGGTATTGTGGGCTCCTAGTTATCTAAGACACGTAAAGATAGATCTCTATTCTCAAAAGGAATAAAGTACTATGCGAATAATGGAGGAATCTATCCTAAATTGGTCCAAGGGTATATCGCGAATCTCTAAAATTTGAGGGTATCTTGGGAATTTCCACAAATTTCAAAGGCATTGTGGTGATTCTTCCCGTATATAAATAATTTTTATTGTTTGCATTTGATGTGTGTGTGTGTGGGGTCTGTATAAAGAGAAATCATCGTGTACTCCCACTTGATCGCCGATCATCTCAAGTTGGTTGTAAATGTTGCATTTGCGGTGGGTGTGGGCGCACGACGCAAAGGCCAAATGGGACAGAGAGGGTTGTAGGCAGGGGTATGTGGCAATAGATGGTAAAATGTGTGTGGGGCAAGTGGGGAGCGGGGATATGTGCAAGAATGACAAGGAAGAAGAATCTAAAAATGTGCTTAGCTAATGGGGTTATCGTCAAAACATGTTTTGAGGGATTGAGTATGAGCACGTCGTCAGCACAAAATGTAGTCAACAAAAAATGGCGGAGGAGGAGACGGCACCATAATAACAACTATCGTGAATCGATGTGCGGGAAGGATTAAGCAGGCAGCGGGCACCCACACTCACAACATGAGGTATTCCTGGTGGAGTGGGCGCTTAAGCTTCGCAGCAGTAAGTCGTTTACTTCCTTCATCTCTTCATCCATCTTAATCACATCATTAGCAGTCATAATTAACGTAGCATCACTCCATTTTTTATGGTTAACCGCCTTTGCTGCCCTGCCATGATTAGGATTCTCATCAACATGATCCCCATTTTCTGCTGTCATCGCCGGCACTCAAGGTTGCCCTCATTGTCGGCATCTCCGACATGGTGGGCATCAGCTTGTCAAAAATCCTTGCAAGCTCAGATGCTCCTGGTGGCCCATGGAAGGTGTACGGCATCGCGCGGTCTCCTCTGCCTGAAGGCTGGCCGGACGAATCCCCCATACATCTCCTCAAATGTAACATGCTCGACCCAGCCGAGGTCATGGCTAAAATCGAGCCCTTGCGGGATGTGACTCATCTCTTCTGGGTGCCCTGCATGCACACCCCCATCAAACAAGAGAAGCACACCCATGCCATGGCCACCCACATGTTTGAGAACATCATAGGTGTGCTGCTTACGCATGCCCCAAACCTTCAACACGTATGTATGCAGACAAGCGATAAACACTACACTGTAAGCCAATCATACATGCGGGATGTGCCATTCCATGAGAATATGCCACGCCTCCATGCCCTTAATGTGTACCACAGCTTGGAAGATATCCTTGTGGATACTGCCGGCAAGCGACCTGCCGGTGGTATCACTTGGTCTGTTCACCGACCGAGCATCATTGTAGGATTCTCTCCATGGAACTACACAAATCTTGTTGGTGGGCTTGCTGTGTATGCAATCATCTGCAAGCATGAGGGCACCCCATTCCGATGCCCCGGCAACGGAACAACGTGGGAAAGGTTTGTGGATTTGGCAGATGCAAATCTTGTTGCAGAGCAGGAGGTGTGGGCGTGCATCCAGCCGAGCGGGAAGAACCAAGCATTTAACATTGCGAACGGAGACGTCATAAGCGTGAAGAGGCTATGGAATGTGGTGGCAGACAAGTTTGGGTTGGAAGTGCCGGTGCCATACAATGGGAAACTGGCAGTGAGTTTAGAGGAGATGATGAAGGGGAAGGATGAAGTGTGGGATGAGATAGTGATCAAGTATGGCTTGCATTCTACTAAGCTTAGTGAAGTGGGATGCTGGTGGTATGTGGACTCCATACTGAGTGCGTCTACCCCGACTATTCTCAACATGAACAAGAGCAAGGAGCTCGGATTCGTCGCATTTCGCAACACAGAAGCATCTATTCTACATTGGATAGACGAAATGAAGCACAGAAGGTTCATACCTTGAGCATTTGGTCTCATTTTCTGCAGTGTTCTTCATTCAATGGAGGTGTTTATGAATTTTTGTAAGGAGAGAGGCAAGCCCTCCCCCCAGCCCGCCACTCATACACGCACAAACACACAAGCTCTTGCTCATCTGTTTACAACATGCCTAAAGCATCTTAGTTGAATCTGACCATTCACATTTAAACATTATTCTTCATCTTCACAGTAATGCTGAGGGAATAAAAGAAACATTGGCTTTGCCTTGATGTAACACTCTCAATGTCCTAAGAGTGTCTATGAATGCAAAGGGGGTAGAGAAAGTGCATAATATTGAGTGGCAATAATGAATGTGGCTATAGAAAGATTGATAATACACTAGCAAAACGAAAAAAGTAAACCGAGTTTTTGTTACTAATTCCATGTTTAGAATGAACATTGTGGAGCTTCAACAACCATAGATTGTGATCAAGAATCCAGCAAAGCTTGCACAGAGAAAATTGATTTGTGGTATAGAGAACTCCTAAACTCCTTAGGATGGGCTTGACTCAGAGAATTTGTTGGCTATGGTAAAGTGGAGTAGAGCGAGGCTTGCCATGAAGAAATGGTGAGAACTTTGAAAGGCTACTTATTTTACCAACCTATTGTTAAGGGCCATGAAAAGTATTAGGTGAGTCACAAGCTTGTGGGGAATATGCCTTAAAGCTTTTGGACTCACTCCTTACTTGGGTGGACATTTGTGCTTATTATTAACACAGATCATTAGAGCCTAAAGACGATTCTAACCTAACCTGGCCATGCACAATTCAGGGTATGCTTTAGACATGGCTTCCGATACAAGCCACATGCATGCCTTATGTGTCAATAGGATGCCTCTTTGTTATTCTTGCAGAGCCAATCTTTCAAAGATCTTTCTCCTTTGGAAGCTCCTCACATTCTTTGGGCATGTGGGCTCTGAATTGTCTAAGACACTTGAACATAGATCTCTATTGTCAAAGGGAATCAAGTATGCAAAAAACGGGAACAATCCATCAGGACTTGGTCTACATATAGCCATCTGCAATTGACTGTAATTATCCCATTCACCGTAGGATGCAAATAACAAATAGGGTAGACCGTGTTGTAGGCAAGGGTTTGACCGTAGGATGCAAAGTCCGTGTTGTCACAAGAAGTTTTGGACAAATTCTCACAATAATTCCCACATTGTGACTTACCTCAACATCATGAGCTTCTGCTCGGGAGGCACCGGGCCGGCGGTCCCCTACCCCCAATCGTACCTAGCTAGGTATGCGGTGCCTCCCTCGCAGAAGCTCACGATGTTATGCATTGTATGAAAAACACTGAAAAAGACTCCATTTTCCTACGTGAGAAAATTTCTAAATCTTCTTGTGTGTAGGCAGGGGTGCAGGTGCATTTGTGTGGGGTACGTGCAAGAATGACAAGGAAAAAGAATCGTATAATGTGCCTTCAAGTTCATGGTCTGTGAATCGACCAAGCCTCGTCGTAGGATTCTCTCCTTTTAACTACACAAATCTGGCCAGAGGGCTTGCTGTTCATGCAACTTTTGGCAAGCAGGAGGGATCCCCATTTCGATGCCCCTACAATGGAGTGACCCAACATAAGCTCTTGCTCATCTTTTCACAACATGTCTACATTGTATTAGTTGAAATTTGACCACTCACATTGAGAATTTGAGCATTATTCATCATCTTCATAGGGATGCTTAAGGAATAAAAGAAACATAGGCTTTGCCTGAATGTAACATTTTCTCAATGTCTTAAAACTGCCTTAATGTAGCACTCGCTCGATGTCTTAAAACTCTGAACACCTTTCTTTGAGACATTTTCAATGTCTTAAAGAACTCATCTTTTGCTTTAACACATTTTCAAGGGGGCTTTGTAAGGAGTTTTACCAAACCCCAAAGGAACTTTTCTGAGCAAACAAAACACCAAGCGAGCCATACATTTAATCAAGAAAAAGATTGATTACAAACATCACTTGTCCACATTTTTACAAAAGGAAGATGGTGTATAGAACAGAATTTTAATTTATGCTCATACTTCCATTGAAGAGATGCTCCGTATTCATGACATGAAACCCATTCATTTACCTTGCTTTGCAGAGAGTAAGGACAACTTGTATGAACTAATATGCATGTTGACTCAATATTGAAGAGATTACCTTGCATAATGACTTGGAAGCCATCTCTCTAGAGACAATAAAGATTGTAATAAGTACATTTGATATAGAATTAAATTTACAATAAAGTATGTTTTAAAGATATTTTACTTTGGATACGCTTTGTTCTGACACTTAACGAAAGAGAGTGGACGTGATCAAAAACCTCACAAGGTATTTTATCATAGAGTCTTCATTATCATACTACTATGTGAAAGAGAGAAATATTGATAATTTTGATTTGTCATTGCATTTGAAATGCCCATAAATCTTAGAAACAACCATTGCATTGAGATGTCTAAAAAGCCTTGAAATTAAATACCCATATGCTTAATTATGAAGTGAAAATATTCAAAATGGCTTTGAACCATTTTAATTTTTTTATGGTTATTAGAATCTTACAATTGTGACTACACCGTCGTCTCATTCTAACACCCAAAGATGGGGATTTGAACGAAAAAAGGTCCCAAAACCTCTTGAAAAGGACTCGTAGATGCAAAACCCTTTCAGGCGCTTTTCAGATGGAATTTGATAATTTTGGTCACAGGTTGTTTTTTGAATGGCCCAAAATTGTAGAAATAACTATCCATATGCAAAGGATGGCCTTTACATATGGATAGTTGTTTCTAGGGTTTTGACTATCCATACACAAAGGCCCAAAACCCTAGAAACTATCAATATGCAAATGCCATCCTTTGCATATGGATCGTTATTTCTACAATTTTGGGCCATTTTGGATGCAGGGCCATAGAGCCAAAGTTGTCAAATTCCATCTAAAAAGCACTTGAAAGGGTCCCCCATTGGCATGAGATCCTTTTGAGAGGCTTCGAGGTATTTTTGGTTTAAAACCTCGTCTCCAGATGTCAGAATGAGATATATGGACATTTGTTTTTGAGATTTTTGAGCATTTCGAACGCAACATTCTGGTCAAAATTATCAAATTCCAACAACTAAAAAAATTTATACAGTGTAAAGCTTTTTGAAAGTTTTCACTTTATTTTGAGTTTAAAACTCCATCTATAAGCTCATAATGAGACATATGGATATATACTTTTAAGGTTTTGGTAATATTTCAAATACAATGGTGTAGCCAAGATTATTAAATTTTATCTCTCTCTCTCTCTCTCTCTCTCTCTCTCTCTCTCTCTCTCTCTCTCATAATGTCATCCATAGAAATACTCAATGAATCAATTTCTATAAATGTAGATATTTCAAGAGGGAATTAGATCATATTTAAGTCGAACATTTCTTCCTCAGGTGATATGTGAGGCATATGGATGCTTTATTTTAAGTTGATTATCAAATATGCCTTTGTTTTCTAGCTCAAATTTGTGTTTTTTATACCTGTTCTTTTAATAAAATCTTGTAACAATGTTGTCTATTGGTGTTTGTAATGTCCTCTTGTTTGCAGAAATAAAAAAATGGATAACTTCTGAAAGTAATTCATCTTCCATCTTTTGTGTGGGCACCTTTTAAGATTGTGGTCAATAGCAACTTCTTGAGCTCTACTAGGGTTTTCTCGGCGGGGGGTTGCTGCCTGCGAGCTTTATGTGGGGTTGGGGGGCCCTTTGGAAGAGGCTATGATAGGGCAATTCCGGGGAAGGCACGAGCAAAAACGATTTTTGGAAACTGGGTGCCTTGGGGGCCTCTCATCTTGTGGCGAGGAACGTTCTTGTGTTCTGAATGGGGATGCGGGTTGCAAGCTTCAGATGGATCCTCCATCGAGGGCGGCTATGGATCCTCTAGGAGCAGGCAATGCTATAGGAGTTTGGGGGCTACATGGGATCTTTCAACCCTTGGACCGAACCCTTGGACCAGAGTGGGGACTTGTCTACTGACGCAAGGCCTGTCAAATCTTGAAGAAGGGTGTCGGTTAACAATTTGCATCTCTGGCCATTGCATCATGATGTAGGGGCTCCTTGGATCCGAATGGTTGATCATGTGGTTTGTTTGCGACTTGATGTCAGTGGTGCTGGGATCTGGTGACTCGGGACAGGTGATCTCTAGTGGTTATCCTTTCTTCTGATGCAGGTTTTCTTGCTTATGACCTTTCTTGTTTGTTTGTTCGTGGCGGCTTGTTTGGGGCATGAGGCTTGCCAATGGCAGTGGTGTCCTCGTGGTGGCACCTTAGGTGGTCTCAGGCGATGATGGGGTTTCTTGGCCCCGCCCTTGAATCACCAAATTTTCTATTTGTCTGATCGGTAGGGTGGCACCTTCTTCAGCTAGTGTATTAGTGTGGTCTGATGTCTCACCTTGAGGATGAGTTCTTGTGGAAGTGGAAATCCTTGGATGCTCTGTGGTGGCAGCCTCATGATGGGTTTTGGATATGTTGGTTATAAGACCATTGTAATTCTATTTACATCCATGGATTTGTTTGAGCATGGATTTGATGTATAATCTTATGATTTTAATTTATCACAACTCGCTCAGTTGAGTGAGTACTGTAAAAAAAAAAAAGATTGTGGTCAATAGCAATTTAAAGATAGAACTGCTTGAAAATAATTTTGGCTATAGAGAAAGATTGACATTGAAAACTCTTTGTTTTCAAGGGTCATGTGCCTTCTCTCTTCATTGACTTGTTAACATTTTTGTACCAACAACATGGTCTCTCATCTCTTTGGTTGTTTCAACCATGTGGTTGTCTTTATCTCATGATTTTCCACTAATGCATCAAGGCATATGTAGGTAGAAGACAATGGTATTATCCTTAAAATTGGGGGGGGGGGGGGGGGGGGGGAGAGAGAGAGGAGAGAGAGAGAGAGAGAGAGAGAGAGAGAGAGAGAGGAGGAGGAGGAGGAGCAAGTCCTCTATGTTAAAGTATCAAGTTGAGAGTATACCAAATATATTTAGAAGAGAGGGGAGGTGAGATAATTAGAGCAGCATGGGAGTTTATACAAGCCTGGACATACGGGTGGGTGACCTAAGTAGTTAGGTCAAAGAGGTGAGGACATAAGAAGTGGTGTGGAAAACCACTTCTTATGTCTGGACATACGGCTTCTTAGGTCACCAACCCATACATAAGAAATGGTGTGGAAAACCCCAACCAACTTGTATATAAGGATGTATTCTCAACAAAAGTAATAAGGAGGATAGAAGATGATTTTTTTTTTTTGTCTAGTTTTGAGTTTGATTTATCTCTTTCTCTTCTCTTATATGCACATGCACATTATGAATGCTACACTAGTGCACCATCCTTGTTGCACTAACTATGGTATCAGAGCCATTTAAGCATACTTTCTCTCTTCTTAGCTTAGTCATACAATAACCTATCTCTCATTTATTTCATGATCGGTAAGGATATGTTCATGGTTACTCCATTGAGCAAGTACCCTCATTGTGAGGCTAATCAAGTCAATAAATAGTGTGTGAGCATACTTTTATAATAAAGTTCTTTGATTAAAGCACTTTTTAGTGACTTCATTAAAGTGTATGTGTATTTTACTACATTTCATTTAGCTTATCAAACTCATTAATTGAGAATTTCTAGTACTTTCGTTATCTGTGTGTGCACAAGGTAGAATCTTGCATTAGGAATCAATTTCATCTTGCTTTATTTGGTGCCAATTTTCTCTATTTCACATCCCAAATTAATCTCTCCCTAGAACATATTTTATTCCGCATTCATTGTGTGGGCATAGAACTTTGCACAAGCTTTTCAACAAGCCCATGTTGGGGGTTAACATCGTAGCATAGCTCCAATGACCAACAATAATTGTCAATCCGGAGTAATGAGCTACCCGGATAGGGCATGGAAACACTCATCCGACTAGTGATCTAATCATGGCAACACAAATGGTGACTCTATGAGGTGAGCTTCTTGGCCTATGGAGGAGCTAAGCCACAATGATTGGAAATCTCTGCATCCACTCCTCTTCACCTCAGATCAACACAATCACACACACTAACAATTATAACAACGCACATATCATGAATCCCATCATGCAACACACTATTCACAAGCACACACACATAGATCTATTGAGCATCCTCACTTCAATCAAACCTTAATGTGCACATAAAGAATAGAGGGCAATCACACAATATTAGAGTGGGATTAACCACTAATTAGTTACGATCTAGCTAATCAAAGCATCATTAACAATCACAAGAGAGTATGAGAGAGGCATAGTGAAAGAGAATTAAGCATTGATTAGAGTTAATCAAGTCACATGAGCAGGGACAAGCTCAAGAACTTCATAGCCACACACCTCATGAGCTCTCACTAAAGAGTGGTCTCCACAAATGAAGTTAACCCTAATTCAATTTACACACTATCTTATATACCTAGGATAAAAATATGCAATATATGGGCGCCCACGGCATTTAGGGCTCCACAACTTACTGAATCTGCAACCTAAGCACACTAACTAACCTATTCTTTATAGCTTGGAACTCCCATTGAGCTCGTAACACATTAAAATTATTACAATGTCTTGAAATAAATCGGGAAATTACAATACATGGCCATTTTGGGAAATGTGAAAAAATGTGTAGCTCCAAGGTGCATTGCTTCTTTGTATTAGTCTTTGATGTGCATTTGTAAGGCTTGGGCCTTCAGAAACTTTTGTTAACTGACGTCGGCTCAGTTAACATTCCCCCCTTTTGATTTTAGTGCCCGTCCTCGAGCACTGTTGAGAAGTGTCTATGGAGGCTGTGGAGGTTGTTGATTGGTTGTTGATGGGCTAGTTTCATTTGTCACTCAATTTTTTGATGAGATTGATTCTGTTGTAGCATCTTCATTGGTCCAAATTTGTTTTTGGTGTGAGAGATGATATTGCATTTGTCTGTTGTAGAAACATATGGTGAGACTTCTGTTTATTTATTAAGAGTATGTACACGAAGGGAAGTAGAAAGATGACGATCTAAATTAGGGTATAATACTTGGATGACCAAAGGAAAAACGCCAGTGGAAAATACGTGTCTTTGGGATACGCTCATTATTGGATTACTTATTAGCATGGAAAATAGTATTAAAGTACTGAAGGGATTATTCGCCAATAATATAGAAATAAAAAGATAGCAAATATATGAGGGTAGAAATATGGGAAGTTGGCTTTCCTGTTATAGTCCATTTCAAGGTGCATAGATGGAAGCAAAAAAGACTGTCTATATCTAGTGATGGGACATCCTATATATGCATACATAGATATGCATGGAAAACAATATGCTATGCAAGAAATATTTTTGAGGGGTTTTAAAAAAGAAGGTGTAGCTATAAAAGCATATGTCGTGGCTTTACAAGATGGCACCCCTTTAAGAACGATTTTCGCTATCAAGGATATGTATTCTCATCTTACTGTCCACTATGCATCAGTGTTGGACTCTACGACGTCACTACACCATGATTAACTTGATAAACTTTGACTCTTATGCTCATCTCATCCATCATGAGTGACACGACTTAAATATGCTCAACTCTCCCATGTTGAGCGTAAGCCTAATAACTACGACTCTTAGCACAAACTTTATTAAGACTTGAAGCTTTTGGACTAATACTTTGATCATTTTTTGGTTCAGCACCCTCACTCTAACTATGCCAAAGAGTGTTTTTTTGCACCTTGGTGACTTGACAATTCACATTCTTGAGCTGACTATAAACATTTCTTCAGGTAAAAGTAAGCTTGAATCCCTAAAAAGTGGGTTATTGAAGGACCAAGTTGGCATTGAAGGTTTCTTTTGCTATACCTGTTTTATCATCTTTGAATCTAAAGCTTTGTTGGCAGGATTGTCCTTCTTTGACTTTGAAGATTCCATTGCGTGTTTGATTCTCCATTTAGGCTTATTGTAAGGAAACTTTGAGTTGATGTAGGCCTTTGTTGTCTATCAGCATCTAATTTTTTACTCGGAGCATTGGAAGAATTGAAATTCAAATATCTTTATCACCTTTGTAGCTTCCTTGATGACTTTTCTTGGCATAAGGTCTTTTTGAACTCTTAAGATATTCATGCATCTTGTCTGTGCCATTAGTCTTTGGTTGACTAGTAGCCAAATCTTTGTATAGCCTTTGTAGAGCCTTTGTGCAAGAAGAATATTCTTTGGAGTCTGTTTTTTATTTGCATCTTCTTGAGGTTTGTTGTAGACTTGAGTAGCATTCAATGTTGTTCTGTTTTTTAACCACTTCTTAGGTATCCTAGGACATTGTTGAGGTTGATACCCATTTGACCTTATTCCTTGGGAGGGTCTCGATGGCACTTGATATGCTGCGATCTTTGATTTTGGTACCCATATCTATCTATTAACTCTGTGGTATTCTTGCTCTGCTAAACTGCATGGCGATGCTATCCATCCCATGTGTTTGTCTTTTTGTATTGTTCTTTCATCTTTAATCCATACTAGATCAGTGACTTTTACTAGACTACTCGGAACAAACATTTGTTTGACTTTCTTTTGCTTTCTTGAGTACTTGGGTTGATATACCTTTGCCTTTTTTGGTGGTTCCCTGGAGGTTTTGTTTGGGTCAATAATTGACTTGAAGATTTTAAAGCCTCACTTCCTTGAAGAAGCTGATCCACGAGGGTTCTTTGATGGAGAAGCATATGATGCTACACCTTCTGTGTTAGTCGGTTTTAGGTCTACTTTAGCTTTACCTTTGTTTGCAAGATTTGTCTTTAATTCTTGAGACATTTGGAACTTTGAATCTATCATTAATGGTACATGTAGTTGTTGCTTGCCACCACTTGGAAAAGAGAGTAGTAGCACTGTATCTTCTCTATGGGCATGGTGTTGGTCTAACCATTGATGTCCAAGGATGACATCTGCAGGCATTTATCTTGAATTATTTACTTGAAACTTTACTTGCTCTCATGCTTTTGAAGGCTAAGAGTAGAAACTATTTCTCCTTGACTTGTATCCTTACCCATGATTTATTTGTTATCTTGCTTGCATGGATTCTTTGGATTTTTTTTGAAACCATGTTACACTTCGCTTCTTTATCCAATAGAGCATTGCATATAACACTATCTCCATTTGCATTGTTGAGGACTATAGCTATTATCATTCGTGGTTCTATTGAAGATTTATCTTTTACTTTTTCCTAGTCTTGTCCTGATCTAGCATAGGCTCTATGGAAGGTGATTTTTTAAGACTTTGTTTTTTACTAAAACTTACATTGGTTGATTCAGCTAGAAATTTCTGACAGATCTTTAGACTTCCTATTGCTTCTTGGTTATATGCAACCTCAATCTTCTTAACTTCTTACTTTGATGGCATTTTTTGCTCAATAGATTTCATGGTTGTTGTTTGCTCTATTTAAACTGCACTTGATGTCCTGATCTACTTTAAGCTCTTCTGAGGTTCTATTGGGTGGAGATGAATCATGTCCAATAAACTTTGCTTTGGCATCGGTCTCCATTTTAACTGCACTTGAGGATTTTGTGTTGTCTTCCATCGGTGACCAGTCTTGGTCCTCATTCCTCGTTCTCTTTGACGATTGCATTTGGTTTGAACTTTTTATCTCTAAAACCTTTTGGGCTAGTGACATTCCCAATATAATGTCCTTTGATACATTTTTTACTATCATCACACTAAATTGAGCTATGATGGTATGTGAACCTATTTAAATGGTGATGATAATGATTCCCCAGCATTATGCTCGTTTGTTTCCAGATATGCTAATAAATTCAGGAGCATCTTCCAACTGTGGTTGGCCATATTTTTTCCAAGTGCAAAAAGACATGAGGTTTTTTTCTAGTTGAAATCTAGCTTGACTTCATTTGAGAGCTTTCCTTCATGTTTAATGATAACGTTGCACTTGATCTTCTCAAAATATCTTTTTGTATTGACTGGTCTTGCCATGGTTGTGTCCTTGGGTCAAAAATTTTCTACATCTTCTTTTCTTTGATCACCTGCTTCAATTGATGTTGACTCATTTGGTTGTGATAGTGCACCTTTGCTTGCAGTTGTTGAGAAATTTCTGCCTAGAGTCTAGGCAACCTTTGATCTTAAAAGATCCACTTTACTTTTTGGTATAATCTATCTCTTCGAAGGAGATTTTGGTGGTGACCTTTGTGTAGCTTTATGAGCTTTAGCTTTTGTTGATTTTGACATATCTATCACCTATTCTGGCAGCTTGAGGTTCTCCATCAACTTGAGACAATCTTTGACTTCAGACTTATCGTTTGTATGGGTTTTTACAAAGTCATAGACTTACCATCTGTATCTCGATATGCATATGTGAGCTTGGTTGCATGCAATTGCTTGAGCACTATGGGATTCATTGGCTTTTGACTTTGACTTGTGGAATTTAGCTAAAACCTTTGTCCTTGATGATCTTCATAGAAGCATTTGTCATCAGATTGTGAGGGAATCTCGCTGAATTGGAAATTTCCAGCAAACATATGGTCTTTCAATGGCTTCTGCTTTGAAGGGATCTTGCTAGAAGTTCAAGGGATTCTAAATGATGTCACATTTCCTAGTACAAGGACTGAGTTTGATGGATTTGCAACTCCGCCCTTCCTAGGGTGACCACTAAAACTTTTTCTATAAGCTAGGCTTAAGCCTATTGGACTCTAGTTTGATCTCACCTTTTGGGACTATGAAGGCATACTGTGTGTAGCACTGTCAATGTTTGGCATCTGCAAACCTTCTATATAATTGTCTATGTACCTCGTGAAACATGATAAATGGTTCCCCAAGTCCAGCTATAAATGGCATTATCTTCACCTTGATATTGTCTATCATGTGGGTCTCCTTTGATATGAGCTTCGGTGGTTTCAAGTCCCAAGGCATTATAGATTATAGACTCTCATCTTATCTTCACCTTGATATTGTCTATCATGTGGGTCTTCTTTGATATGAGCTTCTGTGGTTTCAAGTCCCAAGGCATCATAGATTATAGACTCTCATTTATATCTATGTGCATTTTGATCAAAGTATATGTTTGTTTGGTCACATCATTGAAGCTTGATTGCAGATGGATGAGAGTTTGTCTCTAAATAGATTTTGGGTTCACTTGAGTAATGTCATTCAGCTCTACAAAGGATGGGTTATAATAGATTCTTTCCTTTGAAATGAATCATCCTTCCTAATCTATCACTGGGAATAATTCTATGGGTTGGTATGTAGGCCTTTCAAACACTGGTTGACTCTTCTTGTATAGTTTCCCTTCTCGGTCTACATAGTGTGCATATGAATTATGTGTGCCATACAATGCTAACAACATTCACTTTGATGTGTCCCTTAGACTTATGAATGATTGCACACTAGTGGTAGTGGATGCAGAATCACTTGCAAACCAAACACTCTTTTCGACCTTTGGTGATAGCTGGACACTCTGATTAAGTTACACATGACTTTTTTGTTGAACGGTTCCAATTTAATCTTTTCACGTGCATGTGCCTCTTCATGCAAATTTTGAACTTGCAATGCTTTTAATGGTGCTTCTAATGGTAATGAAGGAACATCTGATTGCACCAAAAATGACAAGTTAGATGCACTTATCAGAATTAGTATATCCAATTTGCTCTATGTTGTGCTCTTGCAGCTGCTATGTCTGTGTTGTTCGGATTTCTTGGACAATCATCTAGAAAATGTCCACCTTTTCTTCCACAATCTGAGCAATACACTATTATTGATGGTATTTTAATTGGTTCTTCCATCTCAAGCCCTTGTTCAGGAGTTTTTGCTTCTATGTTGACCAAGTTGTCAACATCTTCTTTCAAAACACTTAGCATCAAGCTATAAATTTCTCCATCTTGACCTTTATACTACCTTTGACTTGGTTCTTTGATTAGACTTGCTTCTATCGGCTGATCTGCTGGATCTTCCATTTGTGGCTCTCGACTATAGATCCAATCATTGTAATACATGTATAACAATTTTGATTGCATACTCACCAATTGGATGGTTTGCTAACTTGTGGATAAACACTTTGATCAAATTTTTGCAGTTCATCTTTGTGCTTGCAATATTTGGCTCCACTAAAATCTATAAACATTTGGGAGTTCTCTGGATCTGTCTTTACTGTGATAAGTAGGATCTTGACTTTTGTGCTACTTTTGCTGCTCATTAGATACATGTGGCATTCTAAATCTGCAAATAAGACTTTATCTCCAATGTACCTATATAGCTTTAAGATTTTCTCTGTTGCACTTGTACTTTTTCTACAACTGTTATTACTCATTGGCTCTCTCTCTCTCTCTCTCTCTCTCTCTCTCTCTCTCTCTCTCTCTCTCTCTCTCTCTCTCTCTCTCTCTCTCTCTCTGTCTCTCTCTCTCTCTCTCTCTCTCTCTCTCTCTCTCTCTCTCTCTCTCTCTCTCTCTCTCTCTCTCTCTCTCTCTCTCTCTCTCTCTCTCTCTAGTATAGCCATCTCGTGCACTTGAATTCTCAATTGAACTTGAGTCCATGTTGTGCTTAATTTGTAAATACTATCTCTAGTAGATTCTGATATTGCACCGATAAATTCCTCTTGCTTCAGGTTGACAAGACTGCTTCTGCCAAAGCAATTTTGAAAATTGATTGCTTAGCTTGAAAGTTTCAAACTTCGACTTCAATATTTTGAAATGATGAACACTTGGGCTTTGAATGGCTTAATCTGCAATCATTGGTGTTATTGATATTCTAATGCTAGGCCCAATTAGCAATGCAATTGCTTGCACTTGCGACTAAAACACTAATGTTTTTCATCAAAATGATTAGGTCCCAAGTCCCAAGCGTTTTCCCTACTTCTAGGTCAAATTTGAACTTGAGCGAGTTTTATGACTTGAGTTTCTAGTTTTTTTCCCCAAAATAAGGTCAAAACTTGCCCCCGACTAGCAATTTGGATCATGAATAATGCTCTAACGATTGGATTTTACTAGAAATCTATTTTGAGTTGGGTTTTGAGCTATCTTTTTTATCAATAGTCTCTTGATGTCTCGATTTCTCAAGAATTTGTTTTCTGCTCTTTTTTGTAAAAATTTTGAATTTTTTTCGATTGCTCACGGCTTGCTCATCTCGATTTTCTTTTCTTGCATCTCTCTTTTGCAGGTTTTTTTTTGGCTATTTGCTTTCTTTTTTGGCTTTTCTCTAGCTGATCTTACTCGCTCATTGTGTGATCTCCTGCGTGGATTATTTGCTTTTTTGCCTTTTTTTTAAAATACACAACTCTCCTCTTTTTTTCTTTGTAAAATTTTGTTGATTTTATGAATTTTTTGGTATTTTGTGATTTTGTGGTTTTGTGATTTCCTTTCAATGGCTGCCTCCCGGTCTGTTTGAGCCAAGACATAAAACCAAAACTAGGTGGCAATATCCAAAGAAGTGATAAGTTGTTCGCTTGCCTCATTAGTCACGCATGTGTGGTCAAGCTGGAGTAGGGTGTTGTGAAACCCTAGGTCGGAGATGCAAAGGAGGAGCCCTTGTACAATGGGTGACAATGGGGGGGTGAGTGTATCATAACGCAACTAGGCAAGTGCCAAATCCCATCCATTTTCTTGGAGTACAAAAAAGTAAAAAATTATATATTAAAGGATAAAAGAGTGGCCTTACACTTGACTAGGGGTTAGGTGTGTGTGTAGACACATCCAAGTGGGTGTTAAATAAAGGTAGATACCCTTTATGCTCATGGGGTCATTGAGCAGATGTTTACAAGCTGGAGGTTGAGACATTAGAATAGGGCCCACTCCAACCACGAGAGAGAGAGAGAGAGAGAGAGAGAGAGAGAGAGAGAGAGAGAGAGAGAGTAGTATATCAAATGAAGCCTATAAGAAAACCTTTCTCCTTCAAAAATACTTAAAATTGCAAAAACATCTCAATTTTTTAAAGCTAGCCATGGTGTTAAGCCTTCGATTAAGCAATTTTTACAAAGTTTTTCAGAAAATGGGGGAGAGAGAAAGGGCTAGGAGCAGGGGTGAGTTCAAGGCATAGGAGCATTAACCAAAAGAGTCCCCTGTTACCTGTCACCATCACCAAAAAACAAAACCAAAGTTAGCTCTTTCGTGGAAGAGTAGGGTGTCAAGGAGGATACTTACATGTTATAGATGTCCAAGTCATACCACTATTCTAAACCTACACACCTGTGTAGGAGGCTCCATTCCAAAACTTCAAGGAGTTGAGTAGTATGTGGTTTTTCCTGGCAGTTTGATTCACTTTTATGTGCTAGTGTCGAAAAGCATTACCCTTATATAGGTATGGAAAGTCATAAGTCTCTTTTTTTAATATTAAAGGGGCTGAGAGAAGGGGTGAGGTGGTGGAGATAGAGAGAGCCTTTCAACATTTTGGTTGATAGTAGTGGTGTAGTGGGAGGTTGTATAACTCCACTCTAGATCCTTTCTAGGAGATGGAGAGATACATTCAAAACAAGTGGGTAGTTATTATGGGGTAGGCTAGGATAGCCTCCTAGCATCCCTTCCTTTTAGGAGAGGGTTCCATTCATCCAACCCTCTTCCCTAGCTAGGAGGGAGTTCTCTTGCAAGCTCCTTTGAGTAGAGCATGTGACTAAAAAATAAGGGGCTAGAAAGGAGAACCGCCTCCACCCACATGTAGGTTAGAGTATGGTGTCTCCCTTTTGGGGGCACTAGGCCCCAAAAGGGGTCCTAGTGACCACCAATGCTAACAAGGTTCATAACATCTTGAGGGTTACTTATAAAGCGTGAGGTTGCACTGTCTTGGAGGAACCTGCATACTAATCTCCATAATTTAGTCCTTTCAAGCCTGTTATTGCAGAAGGGTTTAACAAATGTTTTTATGTCCATGGCAGCTTGTGATGGGTGAGTGTTGCAAAAAAGTATTGGTTTAAGTTGGGATATAATGACCTTATGTGCCCATTTGCTAGGCCGATTGCTAGATCTCCTAAGGTATGGTATAGGAGTGTATTGCAAAGAGTCCTCCTTCTTAGCCAATCATTTTATAAGACATCCTTGTTCAATATTGAGGGAGAGGTTAAGAAATTTTGCCGTTATGTCAGAGGAGCTTTCCACAAATAGACATTGTGGATAGATTTTGTGTTGAAGGATAAAAAACTTTTGATCTTGAGAATCTATCAATAAGATATCATCAAAATATCTATATGGTGTTCCAAGTTTGGAGAGAATATCTTGTGGGTGTGGGGAACTCAAAGTAGTGTTTAAGAGCTTGAATTCTAGTGCATGCAAATAGAGGTTGCACCAAAGTGGTGAGCAAGCCATGCCCATGGGGACCCCATTGGTTTCTCTATACACTTCTCCTAAGCATTGCACATACATATTGCTAATTAGCCAGTATTGAGCATTATTACCTCTTCCAAATTAAAAGAGACTCTTGACTTGTAGGGCTATGATGACCAGGTACCTTCTTGATATTGGGAAGGGAATTTCTTGAAGGAAATGAAATCCTCTTGCATTGTGGAGAAAGTGTACTTGATGAGATAATTGATTTGGGTTATGAGTCCTAGCTCACCAAAATGTGGTATATTCTCATAACACTTTTTTATGTCCCCATATAACATTCTTGTTGCATTTTTGGGTAGGTGTAATACACAATCATAGACAGACTCTATGATCCACCATGCCTGAATGTGAATGTTATGGCATAATAGAGCCTTTTGATTAAGTTTTCTTGCCCTTTCCTTGAGTTGTGGGATGCATGTTTTCAAGAGGCATGCCATGAGTAATGATACCTTTGAATAAAAACATGAGGAGCCACATGTGATCCATCTAAAGGATTTCTTATCGAGCTTGTATATTGCGTTAAATATGGTAAATTTGGGTGACCAAGAGTGCTAACTTTTCTCATGAAAGCTATGAGGTTGTTTGTAATGTCCTCAATGCTATCTTGCCAATGAGCAAAGTCTAAGCCGTTTAAACGCTTTTGGGCTTCATTTGCAATGAGTTTTTTGCATATAAGGACCATGTTGTTAGGTTCGTTATCTATGCAAGTAATGAAGAACAAAGATTGTATCTCATCAATCTGTGTGAGAGTATTGGATACATGTTGTGTTTCCTTTTTATAGGAAGATTCTTAGTACAATATGTGTGGAAGAGTGAGAGTATGGTGCCTCTTTCTAGGCTAAGTGGAAGAACCACACATCCTAGATTAAGGATTACATTTAACACACACTTAAGCTCCTCACACACATCCATCATCATAGGTGGTTTGGTGGGTATATGTCCCATTCCCTCATTGCATACACGTGTAAGTGTTGGACTCATAAATTTACCTAATTTTAATGTAATTAGATGCTCCTCTCCAAGATCATGATCCATAATATGCTGACAATTACAATGAATGACATCTTTTGAAGTAAAAATCTCTCTTGCATTGGAAAAATTTCCCTTGATAGGAGGATCAAATGCCCATGCAAACACACATTCATCCCACAAAAGGATGGTTGTGAGGCACAACCCAAAGAAAAACAAGGCAAAAAAAGGAGACACATTCTTGAGATCCATAAGTGGATTTACAAACTTGAGAGTGATAAAGCAACCCTCTTTATTGCTCCTTGGGGAAAGCTGATAGCGTCCATGAGTGTCCTTCAGCACCTGCATTTAATCATACAGTACGGACTTAGCGTTGGCGAGGCAATTAGGATTTGCAGCAATCTTTGAACGAGGGGATGGTGGTGCAGCCGGTTGGCTATTGGGGGGTGGTTGAGTGAAGTGTGGTAGGTAGGTGGGAGTTTAAGGAAATAAGATGTAGCTAAATAGATAATTGAGTAGATTACTTAATGGAGAGAGATAGATTTACATACACGAGATTATAGACTAGAGAGTGAGAGAGAGTACACACGATATACATGGTTCACCCAATGTGGGCTACGTCCACGGGAAAGCAGCCACTCAATGGCTTTAGTACTTCAAAACAAGAAGTAGTTTACAAAGGGATTATACCCTTAATGGAGCTCCCGCCTTGCTTCACTCTCACCACCTCACACTCACCTTGTTACATCAACTTCACACACTATAAAATGTGTGTAGAAATGGCCTCCTTTTATAGGCCAAAAGGGCTGCCCTCTCTTATGAGAGGCAGCCATGTGTAGCCGCCCTTGTGTAGATAAGTCCAAATCGGACCCTTCAATCCGCCCATGTGTGGCCGCCCTTGAGAAGACAAGTCCACTTTTGAATTCGGCCACCGGCCACCTGCCATTGACTACTGGCCACCGGCCAACCGACGGTTGTTTTCCAACCACTTTCCGGCCGCCGTCCGGCCATAATATTCCAGCAAAAAGGAATATTCCGGCGAGGGGGGAAAAAGTCAATGGCCTAAAGTTGCCCCTCATTCTTGGCCGTGAAAATTTTGGTTTCCGGTGAGTGATTTTCCTTCACACACGATGGCTTCTCCTCATAATGGGGGCCTTACAAATGTGCGCTTTTACCATAGAAAATTACAAGGGTAAATCGGGCTCCATACTTAACAATCTCCCACTTGGAGACTGATCTCCAAACCAAACCTGTGACTGCTTTCCATCCTGGCTTCTTATCCTTGAATGCCGATTGAAGATGAGCAAAAGCTCAACTTCTCCTTGTTGACCACCTTTGTAAACATGTCTGCAGGATTTTCACTTGTATGCACCTTTCCTAGCTTTAGCTGTCCCTCTTCCAAAAGAGTGCGTATGAAGTGATATCTCACCTCAATGTGCTTCGTCCTTGAATGAAAGGCTGAGTTTCTTTGCAAGATGCATAGCACTTTGGCTATCACTATACAAGACACAATTGTCTTGTTTGAATTCAAGCTCTTCTAAGAATCTGTGAAGCCACATAATTTCTTTGCTTGCCTCCGTCATTGCTACATACTCTGCTTCCATGGTAGAAAGTGAAACCACTTTCTACAGCTTTGAAGCCAAGCTTACTGCTGTGCCTCCAACTGTGAACACATAGCCAGTAGTGCTCCTTCGAGTATCTTTGTCACCTGCCATATCTGCATCTGCATACCCTTCTAGAAAAATATTAGTTCCTCCAAAACACAAAGAATTTGTTGTTGTCCCTTTTAGATACCTAAGTATCCACTTCACAGCTTTCCAATGCTCTTTACCTGGGTTGTCCATGAGCCTACTCACAACTCCCACTACATGTGCAATGTCTGGCCTTGTCCAGACCATAGCATACATTAGAGAACCTACCGCTGCAGCATATGGAACTTTAGACATATAAGCTATCTCCTCTTGTGTCTTTGGACACATATCCTTCGTTAGTTTAAAATGACCAGCCAAAGGTGTAGAAACTGGTTTTGCATTTTGCATTGCAAACCTTTCTAGTACCTTCTTGATGTAATCTGCTTGAGATAGCTTTATTGTCTTCTTCGTCCTGTCCCTTGATATTTTCATACCAAGTATCCTCTTTGCAGCACCTAAATCTTTCATTGAAAAAGATTTAGACAGCTCCTCTTTTAGGTCTTTGATGTCCTGCATGGTAGCACTTGCAATCAACATGTCATCAACATACAACATTAGGATGATGAATTTCCCATCTCCCAAATTCTTCGTGTAGACGCAGTGATCCGAGTTGCATCTTGTGAATCCATGATCCAACATCCATCGACCAAACTTCAAGTACCATTGTCTTGATGCTTTCTCTAAACCATACAAGCTCTTCTTTAATCTGCAAACCATTTTCTCCTTACCTTTTACTTCATACCCCTTTGGTTAAAGCATGTAGATTTCCTCCTCTAAGTCACCGTGAGGGAATGCCGTATTTACATCCATTTGCTCGAGATTTAGATCATGAGCAGCCACAAGGCTTAAGACAAGCCTAATTGAGTTCATTTTTACAACAGGAGAAAATATTTCATTGAAGTCAATACCTTTCTTTTGAGAAAACCCTTTTACCACAAGCCTAGACTTGTACCTTTTCTTCCCACCTTCTTCTTCCTTCAGCTTGTACACCCATTTGTTTTGAAGTGCCCGCTTACCTTTAGGCAACTCAACCAACTCCCATGTTTGGTTGCGATGTAGTGAGTCCATCTCCACTTGCATGCTCTTCGTCCATTCTTCTTTGGATTCATGTTGCATAGCTTCTTCGTATGATTCCGGCTCTCCAAAATTTGAGATCAAGAGATGGTTGAAGGAAGGAACAAACCTTTCTGGAGGTCTACTTGCTCTTGTAGATCTTCGGGGAATAGGTTGAGGCTCCTCATTTGGTTGATGTAGTTGCACATTGTCACCATTTGCAGTCCTTGAGTCTTCACCATCCTCAAGCTCCATGTACTCATCACCTGTTTCTTTTGTTTGTTTTCTTTCCAAGTAATCTTTGTACATATTTTGTTCGTTAAAAATTATATCCCTACTCCTTAATATTTTACCATCTTCAGGATTCCATAGGCGATACCCAAAGTCACCTTCTCCATAGCCAATGAAAAAACACTTTTTGGACTTTGCATCTAGCTTTGATCTTAGGCTTCTATATATGTGCATGAAAGCCTCACACCCAAACACTTTGAGAAATACTTAACTCACCGGTTTACCTGTCCATGCTTCTTCTTGAACTCCCACATCCAATTCCGTTGAGGGTGACTGATTGATTAAGTACACAGACGTACTTACAGCTTCCGCCCAAAGCTCAAGCGGTAGGCCTGCATGTAGCCGCATGCTTCGTGCTCGCTCCATGATTGTCTTGTTCATCCTTTCCGAAATCCCATTTTGTTGAGGTGTCCTTGGGGTTGTCCTTTGCCTCTGAATGCCATTGCTAGCACAAAAGCTTTCAAAAGCTTGGCTGCAATATTCGCCTCCATTGTCGGATCTAAGGCATTTAACCTTGGTACCTGTTTCATTCTCCACAAAGGCTTTCCACCTTTGAAATATGGAAAATACATCGGATTTATTCTTCATGACATAAAATTATGTTTTTCTAGTCGCATTGTCTATGAATGTTACATAGTACAATGAGCCACCAAGTGATGGTGTACTTGCGGGACCCCAAACATCAGAATGAAGCAACTCAAGTTTTTTATTTTTTCTTTCATTTCCTAATTTTTGAAATTTTACCCTCTTTTGTTTACCATAAACACAATCTTCACAGAACTCTAAGTCCACTTCTTTCAAACCTGGTAGAAGCTTCTTTGTTTGAAGGATTTGCATTCCTTTGGCACTCATATGCCCAAGTCGGTAGTGCCACACCGCACTATCAACTTCTGTAGTTGTTGCACAAGCTAAAGGTTGCGTGCTAATAGTACAAAAGTAAAGTGTACCGACATTTTCTCCCTTGGCAACCACCAAATATCCCTTTGAGATCTTCCACCGTTTGTTTCGGAATGCAATGTTGTGACCTTCATCGTCCAATTGTCCTGTAGAGATCAAATTTTCACGAAGAGAAGGAACATGCCTAACATCTTTAAGCTTCCATTCATTTCTGTTAGCAGTTTTGACAGAAACTGTACCTTTGCCGACAATCTCACAAGCTTCATCATGTCCCAAGTATACATACCCAAAATTACCTTTGCTGTAGTCTTGGAAATGTTGCTTGTGTGGTGTTGCATGGAATGAAGCCCCGGAATCTACTATCCAAGAATAAAACACATTGTCTAATGAGAGAATTAGAGCATCTTGCTCTACTTTACCTACCACATTGGCCTCCGATGTTGGCTTGTTGTCTTGAGACTCAGTCTCCTTCTTCTTCTTGGACCAACAATCCTTCTTGACGTGGCCCTTCTTGCCGCAGTTCCAACATTCAAGAATTGACTTTGTGAGTGACTTGCTCCGTCTTGAGCGATCACGACCCTTTTGGTTTTTGAGCCTCTCCTTAGGCCTTCCTCTTGTTTCCACTGACAGTGCAACACTTGATGATTCTCCTGTGCGTCTCCTTCGTATTTCCTCGCTTAGGAGAACACCCACAACATCATCAAACTTAAGAGTATATGTGCCAGAAATAGAATTACTTACAGCCATCACAACGCTGTCCCAACTATCCGGTAGAGATGATAGTATAAGGAGAGCTCGCACTTCGTCATCGAAATTGATTTTCACCGATCGAAGTTGACTTATGTTTGTGTGAAAGTCATTTAGGTGTTCTGCAACTGAACCATTCTCTACCATCTTTAGATTGAACAAGCGCTTCATAAGAAATACCTTATTGGATGTCGATGGTTTCTCGTAGAAGTCGTCAAGTGACTTCATCAAGTTCTCCCTGGTCTTCATCTCTGAAACATTGAAGGCCACCGTTGACGCCAAGCTTAACCCGATTGTTCCCAGTGCCTTTCGATCAAGGACAATCCATGCTTCATCTGCCATTGTTGCGGGCTTCTTCGCAAGACCGCCTAGTGGCAAATAGAGGTCCTTCTGGTAGAGATAGTCTTCAATCTGCATCTTCCAATGTTGGTAGTTTTTGCCGTTGAACTTCTCAATCTTGAGCTTCCCTTCCTCCGCCATAACTCCCACTCAATTCAAGGAATCCTTTCCTTGAGATAATTTAGCTACGAGCAAACCTTGCTCTGGTACCAGTTGTAAGGAAATAAGACGTAGCTAAATAGATAATTGAGTAGATTACTTAATGGAGAGAGACAGATTTACATACACGATATTATAGAGTAGAGAGAGAGTGAGAGAGTACACACGATGTACGTGGTTCACCCAATGTGGGCTACGTCCACGGGAAAGAAACCACTCAATGGCTTTAGTACTTCAAAACAAGAAGTAGTTTACAAAGGGATTATACCCTTAATGGAGCTCCCGCCTTGCTTTACTCTCACCACCTCACACTCACCTTCTTGCATCAACTTCACACACTATAAAATGTGTGTAGAAATGGCCTCCTTTTATAGGCCAAAAGGGTTGCCCTCTCTTATGAGAGGCAACCATGTGTAGCCGCCCTTGTGTAGATAAGTCCAAATCGGACCCTTCAATCCGCCCATGTGTGTCCGCCCTTGAGAAGACAAGTCCGCTTTTGAATTCGGCCACCGGCCATTGACTTCCGACCACCGGCCACCGGCCATTGACTACCGGCCAACCGACGGTTGTTTTTCGACCACTTTCTGGCCGCCGTCCGGCCATAATATTCCGGCAAAATATTATATGGATGGGCCATTTCCGCGCCCTTGTGCCCAGGCTTTTTTTGGCCCTTGGTAGGCTTATCTACCCCCTAGGATACTTACAAAGCACAAATTTATTGAAATGAATTGGTTTTGCATCATTAATTTAGATGCACCCTTTTTATGGCAATTCCAGCATATGTTCACACTCAAGGACACTAGAAAAGGTGAAATCAATTATGAAATGAAGTTTCCAGCACACTATCACTCACTTTAGCTCTACCTAGTACACCCCTGCACCAAAAACTCCAATTACATTGGACATTTGAAAAATCCAAATTAACGTTGCATAGACACTTGGTTTCACAATATGTTATTTTTTTTAATATCCTATAGGGAATTCAAAGCTTGAAATGGCCAAAAAAGGGTGTCCACAAGGATCCATGTAAAATAATGTTGCAAAACCAATAGGTTTTAGTAAATTTGTGCTTTTTAAGTACCCTTGGGGGTAGATAAGCCTACAAGTGGCAAAAAAAAGCCTGGCCACAAGGGCGCCCAAATGGCCCATCCAAAACTGATGGATGAGCCATTTGCGTGCCCTTGTGGCCAGGCTTTTTTTTGCCCCTTATAGGCTTATCTATCCCCAAGGGTACACTAAAATTGACTAAAATTACATACAGAACTTGAAATTACAAAGTCATTTCATTACAAAGATAATTGACACAGTAGACACAGCTGTTGATCATATTGTCATTGGAAAGTCAAATCATTACAAAGATAAGGGTGTGCAATACAAAAAGAGGGGTAACTTCGGCTAATGCTCGAAGTCTCTTCGCAATCAACGTGCAAGCTGCATATCTTTTGGCTATATTGTCACTCGCTTTGCATGAATGACTCATAGGTTGGTATCTTCCAACACCGAAATGATGTGGGCCTCTGCAGCTTCTTGAATAGCCTCTAGCGCTATTGCTTGCATTCTATACTGATTTCCATAGCTTTGAAGCACCTCCTTCACAGTGCGAGCAAAGGGGGCGCGTCGAATCAAAAGCTCCGTCGTCTTCTGGTAGTGGAAGATTTCTGCAAATGCCCTTGCTATTTTTCAGCGCCGCTGCGGTTGTCTTGGGGGCACTTGCACATTTGTTGGCGGGCGGCGTTTAGTCTTCTTGAAAAACTTAGAGTTGCATATGTTTACATGCTTAGGGGCTGTTTCTGCAGTCTCTTATGATTCTTCCTCTTCCCTTGGCTGCCGATCTTGTTGTGTGGGGAGAGCTCCCTGGCCTCGAGACAATGTCTTCCCTCCAACGGCCACCCGGTGTGTGCGCGGTATTTTATCTCGCATCCATGGTGGCTCACTCTCTGATTCAGTGTCTGTATGGACCACCCAAGTCCTGGATGGTCCTGCTTGTGATTGGTGGCGCGACGGCTGCTCCCTATCGGACTCTGTTGGTTGCTGGCCCTCTTCTTCTCTCCAGCGCTGGGCACGTTGCTTCATTCTCCTTCTAGGTGTTATATCTTGAGGAGGTGGAGATTCAATAGTCCTCGATGACTCTCGTGCCCTACAAACCATGCCCACTACCAGATGAGTTTCTGGAACGGCCAGGTGTTCGTTGTCGTTTTCTTGTGCCTTTAAGCCATGACGGCTTCTCAGATCCTTGGAGGGTGTTTTTGTTGGCAAGCGGATGCTCTTTCGTGGTTTGTTTGGTGCGCGCCATTTTGTTGGTAAGAGCTCACCTGTTCTTAAGAAATGAGTAGTTTATGAGAGCATGCAATATTTATAAGGGACCATTTAAAAAGGGCCCTATTCACACTTTTTTTTTTTTTAAAGTATTATTTTTTAAATAAACATGTCGCTAAGAGTTGGACACTGCGTTCACGTTTACTGACTCGCGCAGTATCCACTTTGATCCTTGTCACACTCTACATCGCCGCCATGCAGCATGCTTGGTAGGACCTTGCGACATTTGCCACTTGTTGCTATGCTCTTGACGACTCCATTTCCGCACTTCAATAGCAATCTTGGATTGTCGCGCACGCTCCATTGTGAGCTTACGAGAAAATGTTGTGCGAAAAAACCAGTTGAACATCTCCTCCAAATAATTGGATTGTACCATTCCACCACCATGTCGAGTATTTTTGAAGTACACACCCCTTGCTCGATAATGGGACCATTAAGCAGAATTTGGACTCACAAAGGGGTCCTTTAAGGAGTTTGACTTTACCTCTCTCTACCAAAACGAGCGCATGGATAAATTTTTGCAAACAAACTCCAAAGTTGGCAGAGGTTTGACAGTTAGAATGTCCTCTTCAAGCTCTATCTACTGATATATAGCACGCCATGAGATTCCTCATATTTTAGAAGATTCTTTTTTATATTCACCTACGATGTGACAACTCTATCGGAATCTAAGTGAATCAAAAAAAGAATCTTCTAAAATATGAGGAATCTCATAGCGTGCTATATATCAGTAGATAGAGTTTGAAGAGGACATTCTAAGTGTCAAACCTCCGCCAACTTTGGAGTTTGTTTGCAAAAATTTATCCATGCGCCCGTTTTGGTTGAGAGAGGGAAAGTCAAAGTCCTTAAAGGGCCCCTTTGTGAGTCCAAATTTTGCCTACTGTTCTCCATGCCTTGAGTGCTAAAAATTTCAAGCGATCCATACTTGTGCATTAAAAATGCACCATGCGCAAACAAGATATGTTGTTCACATGAGTAAACGATCCACATTATTAAATAAAAACAATCCCTTCTAATGAATATACCATGTAAAATGACTTACCATGTAATGTGTGATGTTATTTTCACCCCAAGAAAGGGTGAAGACCTTGGTAAAATCCACCAAGGCTTCTTGAAATGATTGGCGTTGTTCTTCTGTTGTGCTGTTAAGGCCCATAAGCTTGACCATTTTATCAAAATGTGCCCAAATTTGCTTGCGCTTGTTTGCAAGCTCGCCATTTGAATCATTGTCGGTAGTACTTTGCATAACTCCTTCCAAAGCTCCCAAAGGTTACCTGCCTGCTGGTTGGAGCTGTTTTGAGCATCATATCGACTTGTCTTTCCTTGGGAAACTTTCTTCAAAAAGTGTCTAGCTTTTTGTCCACTCATTGACACTTGTTGAGCAATTTCATGGGCCTCCCCTGTGTTCTTTGCAGCAACGATAGACACATTTCCACCGTGACAGCCAATGGAATTCAAGAGTACCTCCACTCTTTCAATCGCTTCGTGGGACTTTTCCAACGATTTCATTGTGAAAGCATAGTCAATGTGGAGCTTTAATAGCCTATCAAAAATGCGCATGAATGCGTGGAATGTACAAAAATGTACATTCAATAGAGAAAATCGAAAGATTGGATTCCAAGCGTGGTCCTTTTGATCATGGTCTGGGGCATTGTGCATGGGACATCTCAGAATAGACGCTTCCCATTCTCTACCTTCATCTCCGACATCACGACAATCTAACCCTTGTTCTCCATGCCCTTGCCATGGAAGCATGGAAACGGCCTTTGCAATGCTCTTATGTGATTTTTGTCCATTAGGTTTGTACCCTCGAGTGCAAAATGGACAAGGCATGAGAGAAGAAGCCGCTTGTTTGCAGCCAAGCAAACACTTTATGGTCTTCAAATCCCCACCTACGTGCCAGTCCACATCATAACTACCAAAACCCTCAATCTCCAACTTCTGACCTGAAATTTGGGAGTGTATTACTTCTGTGATCCATGGAGTTCTCTCAAAAATCCATGAAAGTAATCCATTGGTCTCTTTGGGCACCTCAATAGCACCCAACCACCAAATGTCTTTCTCTGATTGCACGTTAAAAGATGGGATGGGAGATGGCTCGACTGAATCCCTTCGCTTGGTGTGCAGAAGGGCCTCGTTCATTAGAGTGACACTTAGCCTCTCTAACCTTCGGCCTTTCACTATTTGACACTCATCGAGTTTCAGCACAAAAGCGACTTTTGTGCCAAGCACTATAAAATAAATAGTGCTAAGACCTTAAACTTCAAAGTCTATGATAAGAATAATACCAAAGAAAAAAGTAAAGTGTGTCACCTTCTTCAGGTAACTCGTAAAATCTAAGCATGGCTTCTTGAAGCCTTTTAAGATCCACGAAAATATTGTTCCACATTGTGTAAGGAAAGCCCTTCTCCGAAGGTCTTATGAATTGTTTCTTACGTTTTCCCCTTGTCTTTGTTGCGCACGAAGCATAAAGGGAAGTTGGCATTGCGTCCTCAATGTGTAGGTATGTCCCAATGCAGAAGAACACATCTTCGTTTGTGGCCTTCTTTGCAAGCTTGACCTTGTGAGGAACGGGAAATAGGTTTTCCACAATGCCATGTTCTTTGAGGGCATCCTTTAGGAGTTGGAAAATAGCTTGATAGGCTTTGGTGTTGATTCCAGCCTCATCACAAGCTTGTTGAACTTCATCATCACTAACCACATTTCTTAATTTACGCATAAGGTCCTTGGTGACTGCATCCTTAATGTGCTTACCTCCAGGTGATTGTAAGATAGAAATCACGTCCTGGGTATTGAGACAACTAGTGAGAAGGTTGACTCGATCATCTTGGCTTGCTCCACCGCATGCCTCCTGGATGAAGTTTCTAGCAACAAATGAACATAAATGTTAGAAAATAGTGTGAAGTAAGAATGCATCATGCAAGTAAAGACTAAATCACCTTGTGGCTGTAACTCGTCATTTGCGTGCTCCTCCCGAATGTGCAAGAGTTTCAATGGATGAATACGTGTGTTTGCGTTCCCTTGCACCAATGGGTGTTTCTTTCAAGTATGTGATGGTGTTGGTAAGCTTCTGGATGTGGGACTCCTTTTCTTGCATTTGTTGTTCAAGAGTTTTAACTACCCTCTCCGAAGAGGCAACACTCTCTTGTAATGCCGTCGTCTTGAGGTGAAGAGCTTGATATTCGTGCATCCACATATGCAAAGAAGCACCTGCACCCATACACAACCGCTTGCAATAGCCTAACAAGCCTGCTTCTCCCCTTCCAAGAAATTGAAGAAATGTGGAAAGGCTATTAAACGGTGGATGGAAGCAGCTTATAGGATCGTAAGGGTACAAATGGCCATCCACCCAAATGTCAACATTGGTCTCACAAGCAGTGCGACGTTCCTGTGATGACCTTTGATCACCTTCACTAGTGGTCTTCGGTGCAAATGCCGTGGGTAAGAGAATATGTATGCTTTTAGTGTGCGGAGTACGTGGTGGTGGAAGCAAACCATTTGTGATGTCCGTGAGCACCATGGAAGTTGTTGCGTGAGGAAGCAAATGATGAAAAGATAGAGGGGGAAGGGTAGAGAGGTTGAGGAAGATGGGAGGAGAGAAGGAGGGAGGGGGGGGAAGGGAGAGATTGGGGAGGAGGAGGAAGGTAGGGGTAAGGAGGGAGAGGGAGAGAGAAGGGAGGAGGGAGGAGAGAACAAAATGTTTATTACTTTTTGGGGGAAAAGATTTTTGAAAAAATGAACTTTTTAAGCTTGTGGGTTAAAAAATGGGTCAAAAAATGATTTTTGGATATGTATATATGTTGGGAGGGAGTTTTAAGTAAAAAACAAGTAAAAATGAATTTTTTTTTAAAAAGTCAAATTTTGACTCTTTGTGACCCACGTTTTTGCTGATGTGGACACACCCCTATGCTTCCTTCACTTTAAAAAAAGCTAGAGAGAGAAAGTAACCCTTTAGGTCCACATCCTACATTTGTCTAAAAAAAAGGCTAGAAAAGCCTACTCAAAACTACCTTCTTCAATGCCCTTTCCCCCTAAACCCTACACAACATTAGCCTTAATCCCTAAAAATTAGGATTCCTTACAAGGCCCATGCAAGGTTCATATTTCTCCTAATGTTGGGCCAAGACATGTGGCATACAAAGTAACCAATGCACTTCCAAACATGAGTTTCTCAAACAACCCCTACCTAGCATTCTCATCATGAATTCTCCTAAGCACATGAAAGAGCAACAGGCCTTCAAGGTGCAAGCAACTAGATACTTCAAATTCCTACCATAGTCATGCATATAGAGCAATGGCTAGAGAGCTAGATATCATACTTTTGTTCCCCATACTTTTGTTCCCCACTTAACAATGGCTGAGAATACACATGTGAGGTCCACGCTTTAGGCTTGGATAGAAGAACAAGGAGTGTGTATAAGAGCATATGTGGATATGCATCTGACACAATTTAAGAACCAAAAGCTCACAAATTCCTCATGTAAGATAACCCAGTAAAGAAGTCGTAGAGTAGACTCAACACAACTCAAACCTCAAAGCTCAAGTGACTAATTGGTTGAAAGTGATCTTTTACTAAAAAACACATTGTGTTTTTGCTGCACAGCAAGAGCATTTCTGGAGAAAACCTAAATAAGAAAATACCCAACCTGCTATTACTTGGGTCTGTGGCTAGCTATGACTCTATGGCATTTGCAATCCCTCAGTTTTTTATGCCATGTACAACCCACATGCCCTCACTGCAAATCCTTCTCTCCTTGCATGACCAGAGAACTCTTTTTTCCTTCCCTTTTGTCAACAATCCATGTTTTTTTTTCCCTCCTTTTCCACTCCCTCCATTTGGTTGAGACAATATAGGTAGTTTACAGTAAATTGGTTCACACTAAACAAAACTCGAGTTGGAAATCGTAAAAATTCTTGTGTATATAACCTTCATCTTGTCACAAAAGTTTTCTGTGTAGTAACAATCCAACATTTTGCTATGTAGATACTTCATCTTGGTGAAATAGTTCCTATTGTAGTGGCCATCAACATTCTTAATATGTTTTTGTTGCACAGCAAGAGCATTTCTGGAGAAAACCTAAATAAGAAAATACCCAACCTACTATTACTTGGGTCTGTGGCTAGCTATGACTCTATGGCATTTGCAATCCCTCAGTTTTTTATGCCATGTACAACCCACATGCCCTCACTGCAAATCCTTCTCTCCTTGCATGACCAGAGAACTCTTTTTTCCTTCCCTCTTGTCAACAGTCCATGTTTTTTTTTCCCTCCTTTTCCACTCCCTCCATTTGGTTGAGACAATATAGGTAGTTCACAGTAAATTGGTTCACACTAAACAAAACTCAAGTTGGAAATCTTAAAAATTCTGGTGTATATAACCTTCATCTTGTCACAAAAGTTTTCTGTGTAGTAACAATCAAACATTTTGCTATGTAGATACTTCATCTTGGTGAAATAGTTCCTATTGTAGTGGCCATCAACATTCTTAATATGTTTTTGCTGCACAGCAAGAGCAACTATGGAGAAAACTTAAATAAAAAAATACCCAACCTGCTATTACTCGGGTCTGTGGCTAGCTATGACATATGGCATTTGCAATCCCTCAGTTTTTTATGCCATGTACAATCCACATGCCCTCAATGCAAATCCTTCTCTCCTTGCATGACCAGAGAACTCTTCTTTCCTTCCCTTTTGTCAACAATCCATGTTTTTTTTTCCCTCCTTTTCCACTCTCTCCATTTGGTTGAGACAATATAGGTAGTTCATGTTAACCCTCACGGCTCACGGACACCCCATCACCTACGACGGACGTGTATTATGTATTTGGTAGAGTCAGGTACCGGGCTTGTCGGACCAATAGGAAAAGGGTAAGAGTGATCGCCGATGAGAGGCGCACTCTAACTGGGACATTCAAGGGATTAGTTGGCTAAGCATGGGCGCCCAAGTGTGAATGGGGTGAGCTCATATAAAAGCCAACTAAACCTAAAATTCACTCATTCTCTCATTTGTGAAATAGAAGAGTGCTCTTGCTCCATCTCCATCTCCATCTTCTTCTTCTTCACCTCCTCGTGTGTGTGTGTATGTGTGTGTGAGAGAGAGGGAGAGTGTGTGTGCGATCGATCATTACGAAGGCACGACGGCGGCGAAGCGGTTGAGCGCGGCACGACTACAGCTTCTTCTTCATCGCGGCGAGGAATCCTCCACAGCAGGAGCATAGAGCGGTGAGTGACACACCATTGCCCTCTTTTGAGCTTGCTAGATTAGTCTTGTTGTGTGCTTGGAGCCATTCGTGGCTTGCACACGGTGTATCGGCAAGTCCCTTGCTTTGACAGTGCGGCAAGGAGCGCACATTTTTGGCGCCGCTGCTGGGGAAACGCCCTGCACTAAGCCCAAGAGGCACTTTGTGCTTCTCCTATGAGTTGTTTGTAGTAGGAAAGAAGAGGAAGAGGAAGAGGAATGAGTTGTTTTTCTGCAAGTTGTTAATTTCTGTATTGTCTGCAAGTTCTGTGATTTCTGCATAATGTGGTGTTTTTTGTTTGCACACAGTCTTTGCACAATTAGTAGTCGTTAGCTTGTTTGCAGTGAATGAATAAGTAGGAAGGCAGTTAGCAATTTCTGTTGCACACAGTCTGCACACAGTTTCTGTCAAGGTTTGTCTGCACACAGTTTTTGCACAGTAAGGTAGTAAGAAAGGAAGTAGGTGGACAGCTAGCTCACTGTCAGTAGGCAGTTAACAGATTAGTTAGTAGATTAGTTAGTGGTTAGCAGCACTGCTAGTAAGTAGATAAGGTAGTGAGCTGTCTGTGAGCTATGAGCTGTTGATTGGAAGGTTAGGTAGGCGACAGTGTGTGTGGCCAAGAAAGGGTCACCAAAACCGCGCGCGGTCGTCGCCACAAAAAAAAAATTAAAAATTAAAAAAAATAATTTTTTTATAAAAAAAACGAAAATATTTAAGCGTTAAAATTCTGATCGGGATCAGGATCATTTCCCCAAGCCCAAGCCCAGGCCCAGGCCTTAGTTTTATGATATATACTAGACTCACTCTTATATATATACCCTACCCCCTCAAGAGGGAATGAGAGCATGTGGGGCAAGTCCTCCACTCTCCTCCCTTCTCTTCCCACTTGCACCCTTAGACTTTCTAATTTGGGCCTAGTTCCCTACTAGAAATTGACGGTTTTAGGGATTCCGAGGGCATAAAGTGACCAAACGGAGGGCTGTAAAGCACGGCATGTCCCTCTGACCGAGATACTCGTTTTGAGCTATCATACGTTCTATTCTATAGCTGGGTCAGAAAAAAAGGACCAAAAAATCAAAAAATAAGAAAAGACTTGGGTTGCAAAACACCCAAAATTACTAGGTGAGCAGCCTTCACGGGCCCTCACTGACACTTCTAGGGGTCCAAGTCATATGAACCTACGCTCTGCACGAGTGTTAGAGCACGAGCATATTGGTAGTGCCTCCATTTACGCGGGCACCCATTATTCCTCCACCCTAGGTTCTGGACCTTCGGCCGGGAATCAAGGTAGCGCGACCCAAGATCCTCATATCGCGTCTAGTGATTCTTCCTCTGACTACGAAGTCATGGAGGGGTATCCTACACCAAACCCTGATAGTTCAAGTCAAGACATGCATGCCATGGGCCCACGGCCCGGGTCCAGCGTGTTTAGCCGCTTAAAAGAGACCCTTAGTAGAGCTACTCACTCCGAACATGCGGTTAATGAAATAACTGAAGGGAGTGGGGAAGTAAATTCGTCATTCATGCCTAAAATGGACCCTATGCTTCTTGAGAGTGTGCATGTGAATGTTCCATCCACTGCACCTCCTGATCCTTTAGGACTATCTCCCTCTGAGGTTTTACTACCCGATGGTAGGAGTCTTGCCGAAGTACAAGAGATCGAACACTATATGCAAGCAACAAGGGAGAGGGAAATTGAGAACCTACGAAGGCTAGAACAAAGTCGAGCCCCGAAAGCAAAGGCTCCTATGACAACAATCATGCCAGCCGAGCAACCGAGTGCTCCCAAGGTAGCAGTCATGGAGGGGCAAGCTATGGGGAGCAATAATGCTTCCACTTTAAGGGAAACCTCCAGCACGCCAGGCCTAGATGGGATATTCCTAAACGAAAATTGGGAGTATGACCTACAAGCAGAAGCTTTAACTGATCGGTACACAGGACACACCTATCATGTGGTTTGGTTAGATGTTCTACAATCCACATCGGGTGCTACTAGCATAGATTAGCAACAACAGAAAGTCTGTGATGTCCTCCATAGGATTGTCGAGTTAGAAATACAGAACACAGGGATCAGCATGCCTTCAACAGGCCTAATGAGATTCTTGGATACAGGAAATGCCAACCAACCAACCCTATCACAAATGGAGACTCCCTTAGTGAGACCCATTGATCCTCCATATGTTGTTTCGCCAGGAGCCTCAGTACAATCTGAGCCCACAAGTGGCAACTTTACCTTCCCAGATCTAGCTCATCTTTCTCTTAATGACACTACGGCTACCATGCATATCCCAGTGGTGAGCATGACAAGAAGTACACCATGGAGTTCATTTGTTAATACTGCGCCGATGCCTAGTAGCACAGTGCCCCCAACTATACCTACATGTATGTATCAATCATGTGCACCTGTCGTACCTCAGCCTCATGTAGCTCCTACATCTCCGATTATTCCAAGAGCTTACAATCCACAATGGAATTATCCAAGCTCTTATACAAGTGGAGCCATGCCATTTAATAATAACATGCCATATCAGGCACCCCCTATGCCTAGGGCCACGCCTGTAAACTTTGGACCACCGTCTGGTACACCACCATACGAAATTTGGGACCCAACAGCCGCGCGTATGCCAAGGCCAAGGCCAACTCCCATCTCATATGTGGTTCCAGGAGCACATACACCCATTATACCTGCTCAAATAGGAGATTTGGTAGCATTTGCTTAAACTATCGGTCGCTCTATTGCGGAAAACATGCGTAGTGCACCTGATAGAGAGCCTAGGAGCAAGGCATTTCAAGTAGCTAAGCTCACACAGAAATTCGTTGGAGACGGAGATGCTAGAAAGCATATGGAAGTCTTTGAACATGTGTGCGATTCCTTGGAAGAGCACAATGAGCTACATAAGTGTAAGGCTTTGAGTTTGACCCTAAGCGGAAAGGCTGGAGATTGGTATAGAACCTTAAGAGTAGAAGAAAAAACGATCTACTCTACTCTTAGGAGACTATTCTTAAAATAATACATACGAGAGGGAGTACTTTGGGGTGTAGGCTCTCAGCTCCAGAAAGCCCAACGAGAAGAAGGTGAATCCGTGAAAGACTTCATTAGTCGCCTAAAGAATTTGAATTCTCGATGCAATCCAAACGAGCGATTCAACAACCAATTGCTCGATAGATTCATTAGGGGACTACAACATGAAAGTATCTATAATGGCCTAGTCATTAGAGGTATCACTACTTGGGAAGCAGTCACCATGAATGCAATCCAATTGGAGGATAATTTAATGATTGCAGGAGAAAGAGTGTCTGTCGAGCCGAAGTCTAGTAGCTCGCAAGCATCAGGGCATGAGCCAATGAAGATAAAGCCAATCGTGAAAGATAAAACGATATCTGAGATGACTTTGGCAGATCTCACCAAGGCCATCCAAGAAAGCCTTAGGGGTAATCGTGCTCCACAAAACACTCATATGTATCCAAGAAGGGAGCAACAATGGTGCTCAATTTGCTTGGGCCCACATACTACGAGTGAATGCCCTACTTTCAGAGTAAAGTTTAACGGGACTTGTAACGCGTGTGGTAGGTATGGCCATCAAGCGAAGGATTACCTAATGCTTAAACGCATCATGGAAAATAGACCGCCTATAGCTTGGGCAGACTCACCTCGAGTTCCTGCATTGATGCCTAACCCACCCATGGAGCAACAGTTGCCCTTACAACACATGGTCCCTAGAACCCAAAATGTGGTCCAAACCACACCGTTGCCACCTCCAGTGCTAGGACCGCAACCCCCTCATCCAAGAGTTACACCTATGAACCAAATAGGTTGCGAGTCATCTAGTACTTATGTAGATTGCGAAGAGGACATAGACTCTAGTATCACCTATGGATTCGACATGCTTGAGGAGTGTTCCATGTACTATATGGAAGACCATTGGGGACAAATCAAACCGGTATATCAAGCTACTGCGCTAGCAGCAAGAGGCCAAAACATTAATAGTTTTATCAAGAGACCACCTCTTCAGTGCTACGAATGTGGTGGACCACATCGAGTAGCTGAGTGCCCCATTAGAATACAAAAGAATGCTGCACTAATGCAAACAAGTCAAGGGAATGCATTGGCAATGCCAATACTCATTTGTAATCGTTGTGGCATAGATCATTTGATTGTACAGTGTCCTAACAATCCAAACGCAGCGAAAATCACACCATTGAACATAATAGAGATCGTTGATGGGACACCACCAACTATAAACATACCACCAGTGAATGCACTCACACGGTCGATGCTCCAAAAGCAAAATTACATCCTCGAAGAGAGAGATGCTGCATCCATTGGCCGAGCGAGAAAGAAGAAAAAACGAAGAAAGAAATCCCTTAATGCTTCTAGCTCAAAACCTAGTTCAAAGACTAACATAGGGACAGGAGAGGATCCCGTGTATATGAATGACCCTGAGGATGACTCAGATTCGATAGAGACCACGGAGACCAAAACTGTTACTACAAAGGAAAAATCCAGTGAGGAGGATCACGAGAGGGAATTACGACGAACACCAAAAGAGTATTCAAAGTTAAACTACCCAGTTGTGAACCCCCAAGATAAGCCACGAGAGACAAAAAATGAGGATTGCAAGAGAAAGATTGGAACCTATCCAAACCCAACAGTGGAAATTGAACGAGTCCAACAACTGAGGGGTTTGGTGGAAGAAACTCAACGAACATTAGAACCTGAACCCAAACACATCCAGATGTCGGACACAGTGTTTCCCACACAAGTTCAACCTCACAAGAACTACAGGCCGTTAGCTATACCCAGTATCATTCGGGAAGAGAGTGAGGGTAGGACATCTGAAAGTGGACACACACCTTTCCTACTAGAGAGAATGTTTGGTGAGGGAATGCCCGACCCCCTTGAGGAAGTGGAGATTCCATCTTCACCATTCTCTTGTCAGGGTCCTACGTCCCACAAGATGCCATTAAATGTTGCCAAATTGATGGATTTCATGTCTTCTGAAGTTAGAACCACCATCATGTCCAAACTATATAAAGGCCCCGAGCTAGTCTCAGCTCTTCGAGCCTTCCTCAATGGAGAATTACAGGCCGGATTACCACAGTTTGCACATATGAACAAACCTGACTCGGTAATGAATGATGAGGAACATTTAGCACCACCATCTGACCTAGCGGGACATGAATCTGTAATTGAAGTGCACGTTAACAAGTTGGGGCAATACTTTGAAGGTGATGAATCTAATGCTACTCTGCCAATCACTACTAAAGGATTAACTGTAAACCTTGACGGTGGTGCGGGAGTCAGCATGGTGACAAAGAGTTGTTGGGAGTCTATGGGGCGACCTCACCTTGAAGCCACAAGCGTAGTGGTAAAAATGGCTAATGGATCTATTGTTACGCCTATTAGAATGCTAAAGGATCTCAGAATCAAGGTCTTGGGACACAAGGTAAGGCAGACTTTCATTGTTATGGATTTTTCCAAGCATCCTATGTCATTTGAGATGATCTTAGGGCGTCCATTCATGAGGGAAGCAAAAATGGTGCATGACTGGTCCAAAAACCACGTCTACTTACAGCTCCAAGACTCTGTCATTCGAGTTGATCTTTTAAGTGGTCGAACGCATCCTCTAGGAAATAAATTCATCATTGATAATTGATCAGACACAACAATTCACTCAGCTCCATTACAGTATTGTTACACATGTAACGAAGACACGGATATTGGGGAGAACTCTCCTTATATGGATATCCTACCTGGGATGACTGAGTTGGACAATGTGGATTGGGTCCACCTAGCAGCAACCATAGACACTTGGGGAAATAGGGGGACAACCTGGGTAACACATGAGGGGGATGAAATGCCTGTACCCTTAAATATGCTACAAGCAATGCATATCGCTTCTGACAAGACTCATCCTAATGTAACGAAGAAAACATACAAGTGGGTCCCTAAAGCTTCTTTAGTGACCATAGCTAGTGCTAAAAAACAGAAGCCTTGTAAGAAACATACCACTCGCTCCAAGAAAAGTAAGACAATGTTGCGATGGATCCCTAAACGACTATTGGAAGCCCAAGGCTACTATCAAGGAAATGATCAAATCTGGGTGCCAAAACGTAGATTGTGCTCTTACCTATCACCTAAACCATGTGAGCCCAATCCCTTAACTCCAAAACGAATCAATGATCGTGGAAAGAAAAAAATCACAGAATGCTACACACCCGCTCCCGAGCTAGTTTGGGTACCAAAGAAAGAACGATTTGTTCCACCTAGCTCAGGAAGGGGGGAGTCCCATGAAGCTTCTAGCTCCTCATGTAATGCATCCGTAGAGGTAAAAGCTTCTCCACAGCCTCCACCTACAATAGTGGACCTCCATAAAGATACAAAGGAATCCACACCTCCCAGTGTTCAAGAATCACCTGATGAACTACTTCAAGTTCGATCTTGGGAGAGTACCTTACCACCCTTGCAACTCGACGAGGCGCCTAAGGTAATAGAAAACTACTGGCAAAAATCTCCACCTATTACCAACTGGAACAATTGGTTTCAAAGGGTGACAAGCTCATTTCAAACGGTATGATCTACCCAAGGAAGGGGGAAGTGTTTGTTGACAGTCATCATTCATTTGTTTCCCTCTCAACCTTTTTCCCTGGCCTCTCAATCACCAATCTTAGGGAATGTACATATAAAGCTTTATACTCACAAAAAACAAAAAAATAAAGAGCAAGAGCAATTAGCAAACGAGTATGCACAATAAAAGTCAAAACATTGACCCAGACCTACACATTTACATCCGGTACACTGAAACAGAAACCTATGTTATGAAACACCTTTGATCCTCATCACTTGAGTGATGGAGGGTAGGTAATATTAGTACGATAGGAGTGTTTCTGTTTTAGAGTTGAGTGATTAGCAAAGTTCTCTTTTCCCACTAATGTGCCTCCTGGAGGTATTCCTTTTGTTTCCTAGTGTGTACAGGAGCGTGTTGCTATTGATAGGATTTAGACCTTCATGGAATCTTTATCTCGACTCACTCTTCAAATCAAGCGCGACCATCGACACAAACAGGTGTTTCTTGTCCATTAGCATTGCCCCTTATCTTTTTTGCATCTATGATTGTCTGCTTTAATTGTGATTGGTAGCCTAATATTCAATGCATTTGCTTAGTATCAAACATTTAATTCAATCTAATCTTTTGTCATAATCAGTTGTCTAGGTTTCAAACTCAAGCAGTCCGACTAAGCTAAATTGACCAAGTTAGGTGTTAGAGATCTCCTCTTAATACCATGGGGAATGCCTTCCAGATAATTAATGGTTACTTAGGTTCTTAATCCGATTTAGGCAACATTGTGTGAAATGTACTAGGGCTTTCTAGTGGGCTTGACCCTATTGACCTTTAGCTTAAGTATTATAAAGGGAGTTTACTAGTGTGATGAGCTGGGGAGGTGTATCAATGTTATATGACCCCCCAAAGTTACAAAATTAAAATGCTGAAAATGAACAAACAAAAAATCAAAGTGCCACACTGTAAAATCTTAAGCTGGAAGAGAAATCTCAGCTTGATTTGGTACTTCACTCACATGTATTGCCTATGGTACTAGAGCCCTAGAGGTTCCCAGTATGGGCGCTTTTCCTTGAAAAGCAAAAAACCCCAAGGCATACAAAATAAGCACACACATCAAAATTGAATCACTGTGAAAAGACTTTGGGGGCTCAAAGAAAAAGTAATCAGTCAGGCGATGATTTCATGAGAAATTCCTTTTATGGTCGCTTAACTACAAGGTCTTCTAGATATAGCCTCTAGTCAGCCCTCGAACATGAATACTTGGCTCTCGCGATTAAACAACTTAATTGACCACAGAAAATTAAGAAGCTTACCCATGGTATTAATATTCGATCTCTAATGCCTTTCACCGTCAAATTAGCGACCCCGGACTTGTTTAATTTTTTACCTTTACATTTGTTTATGCATTTGATTACATTGCAATTTAATGTTCATTGCTGACAAATTGTTTGAAATTCGTTTACCAATCAATTTGTCTACCTAAAACTGCATATGCTTTTTAATCACTTATGAGAATGCAATTACTCTGCCAATGTTGTTTGATTTTGCAGTGACTGAAGAAGGCTAAGGACATTCATCTCAAATGCTCTTCCACCTCGACGAACGAGCTTCAACTCAATAGCTTCCGAGGATGGAATCTACATCAGGAAGGGGGGCATGTTAACCCTCACGGCTCACGGACACCCCATCACCTACGACGGACGTGTATTATGTATTTGGTAGAATCAGGTACCGGGCTTGTCGGACCAATAGGAAAAGGGTAAGAGTGATCGCCGATGAGAGGCGCACTCTAACTGGGACATTCAAGGGATTAGTTGGCTAAGCATGGGCGTCCAAGTGTGAATAGGGTGAGCTCATATAAAAGCCAACTAAACCTAAAATTCACTCATTCTCTCATTTGTGCAATAGAAGAGTGCTCTTGCTCCATCTCCATCTTCATCTTCTTCTTCTTCACCTCCTCGTGTGTGTGTGTATGTGTGTGAGAGAGAGAGGGAGAGTGTGTGTGCGATCGAGCATTACGAAGGCACGACGGTGACAAAGCGGTTGAGCGCGGCACGACTGCAGCTTCTTCTTCATCGCGACGAGGAATCCTCCACGGCAAGAGCATAGAGCGGTGAGTGACACACCATTGCCCTCTTTTGAGCTTGCTAGATTAGTCTTGTTGTGTGCTTGGAGCCATTTGTGGCTCGCACACGGTGTATCGGCAAGTCCCTTGCTTCGACAGTGCGGCAAGGAGCGCACAGTTCACAGTAAATTGATCCACACTAAACAAAACTCAAGTTGGAAATCTTAAAAATTCTTGCGTATATAACCTTCATCTTGTCACAAAAGTTTTTTTTGTAGTAACAATCCAACATTTTGCTATGTAGATACTTCATCTTGGTGAAATAGTTCCTATTGTAGTGACCATCAACATTCTTAATATGCACGGGAGCTCTCTTAATACAAGTACAAAAAGATTATATCCAGTGAAGCTGCTCCTTACCAATTTGTACCAGCTGGGAGTTTATAAAAATAAAAAAATGTAGAAAAGAACCTTGTCTGGAACTTCAGCTACATAATCATAATAACAAGGGAGGTGAAGGGTGCCCTCGTGTGCACAACAACTACCAAGGAAATCTCATCACTAAGCAAGGAAAGAGATTGAAAAAGGGTAAATGGATTGCACGTTTGAGACCTCAAGCGGAGCCCATGGGGCAGGGAGGGGAGAGAGAGAGAGATTAATTATCATCCACAGAGGTCAGATATGACCTATGGGATTGGAAACAAGACATTACAAAGAGTCCATCAAAGCGAGGGAGTTGTGAGATACATTTCAATTAAGGACTGAGTGTCCAACAAGGGTAAAAAAAGGAAGATAAGTTGAACAAAACCTATGGAGGGGAAGATGAGGATGAAGCCGGTTTGGAAGTTCTAAACTTCTGGATGATACCTTTACCTCCTCGATAGACTGCCCATTTTCTCGCTGCGCGCGCTTCTCGCATCTTTGGAAGTTCTGCCTTCTTTTGTTTGAGTTGAGTAGGTGTAAGATCTTCTACAAACCACATTGTGGTGTCCTTGAGAAGCCTCGATTGCTCAAGGAGAGTTTGCTTCGGTATGTCTTGGTTTTGAAGGTAAAGATGGCATGGTTGGTACAGTGTTCGTGTGTAAGAGAGGCGATTGTTGCTATATCCCATTGTATCATGTGGGTATTTTCTTGGATGCGGGCAAGGGATTCGTGGAACCCCTCCCCTTTCCAATCGCTTGGGAGCCCACCAATGCGAACATTGGGAGCGATTTCCTCTTGTCGTTGTTGCTCGCATAGCTTGGACGCCACATGGTTTTCAACCTTGGAAGACATTTCCTCTTTCACTTGAGTTTGGATTTCCTTTGTGAGGGTCGTTTTTAATGCCACCTTTGCTTCATTGAATTTGACTTCCATCTCCTCCGGTTCTTCTTTTTGCAGTTCTCCATTGCGGCGAGCATAAGCCTTTGCTTCAGCTCATCATTCTCCTTGCGGAATCTTTCAACTTCGGTTTGAAGGCAAGCCATGCTGTCCATCTTTGGAGGTGTCGCCACAACTCCGGCAAAGCTGAGTTTGCCTCAGGATGATGCCCGAGTGGCCATGGGCGACACTGGACACTTGTCACTCACGTGCTTTCTACAGAAACTTTTCCTACTCGCACCGCTGTAAATAAGAGCTACACGAACCTTTCCATATCTGCAACTGCGTCGTCGGGCTTCAGGTCGGGAGAGCAGTTGACGTTCACACCATTGTCGACAGAGCAACAGTTCACACCATTGTCGGGCTTGAGGTTGACAGAGTAGCAGAAGATTCTGGTTGACGCCGTCAGGAATCAGGTCAACAGAGTGTAGATTCACGCCGTCGTCGATAAAGCTCAAATAGGTCCTCAATTCAGGGTAGATGATGCGTCATTGTCGATTCAGGTCAGCAAAGCATCAGATGTAGGGCGGGGCGGGGTGAGGCTATGGGTTAACGCCTCCCCTAGGGCAGCCCCTCGCCCAGGGGAAAACTCAAAGATCCAAAGAGGGAGGTCGAAAAAGAGAGAGAGAGAGAGAGAGAGAGAGAGTGAGTTGTATGTGACTCCAACTGTTTATATTGCACTGCATCGACCTAAGAAGAGCAAAACAGATTGCGAGAAGAGCACTTTGAATAAAGCAGAAGAAATTGAACGTCGAGTGCAGACAAAGAGTCAGAAAGTGGGAGAGCCTGTTGAACCCACTTAAAACATCCCAAAGCTTCCTTGCCACATCCATCTTCCGCGAACGTGTTCCAAGAGATGACATTTTGGACAGAAAGTTTGTCAACAACTTCTTGTGCTTGGAATAGGGCACCACGTTTGGCATTTGCATCCGATTTATATAGCTTCCTTGCCACACCATGCTTAGTATCATAAGACATATGCATTCAAGGTGAAAGCATGGGTGATTTCATTTGCCATTTTTGGCATACATATAGACCAAGGCATTGGCAAACACAACATGTTTTGCCAACAACCCCTAACTAGCAATCTCATCATGAATTTTCTCACCCATGTGAAGGTCTATATAGGGCCACAAACCTTTCAAGGTGCAAGCATAGGTGATTGCATTTGGAGAAAGGTCTTCTCTTCACATTCGGTTAAAATAGCATGAAGCTTTTTTGCAATAGCTCTGTTGTACATATCGCGCAATGGCACGTTCCAAGAGATGCAATTTTGGACAAAAAGCTCATCAGTGAACTTTCCATGCGTTGATAGTGGCACCACATTTGGCACTTTTTTTTTTGGTTCAGAGAAGCTTTCTTGCCACACCATTCCTTGGAGTTGCAAGCATGTGTGATTGTATCTATAGGGGGGAACTCTTTGCATCTAATAAAAACAAAAGAAAGCTTTCTTGCCACAACCATGTTGGGCATATCTTGGGTTCCTAGAGAGAATATTTTGTACAAAGAGCTCATCAAGTTCTTTCACAAGTGCACCACATTTGGCACATGCCATTTCCAACACCCCTTGGCTAGCAATCTCATCATGAGTTCTCTCACCCATGTAAAGATCTTGTGTAGGGCCACACACCTTCAAGGTGCAAGTATATGTGACTTTTCATTCTCCCACTTTCTCACTCTTTCTCTACACCCAACATTCGATTTCTTTTGCTTTATTCAAAGTGATCTTCTTGCAATTTGTTCTGCTCTTATGCAGTGTGGAGGATTTGAGATGATGTATGATGCCTGCACATTGACCATGCCTTCTCTTTTCCAAGCTCATGTTTGCCTCTGGTTATTACCGACTGTGTGGTCTCAATGGTAAGAATCCTTTTGGATTCCACTGCAATGGCATGCCCATCAAGGCTTGTGCAGACAAGGTAAAGTGTGAGATTGAGCAGTTTGGTAATGCTCCTCAATTTCCCACCGATCAGGAAATTACAGGTTTAGCAGATCAATAGCCAAATGTAGCATGGCCCCCATGTACAAAAGTAACAAAGAAAGCCTCGCACGTAGAAGCTAAGGCGACAAATACTCATGTTGGTAATCATTTTCCCAAGTCAAGTAAGAAGAAAGAGTACAAAAGCAAGAAATCTAAAGCAGAGGCAAAATCTGGTGGTGAGGCCTATCAATGGAGGATTATGTCATCTGTCGGGTATCCGAAAGATGAAACTCCAAGGTTCACTCACCCAGCATATTGGATGACTTACTTTCCTAGCAATGCCATTGAAGATCTCACGTCTCTTAGTGCCGCTATTGTTTGGCATCGATCATTCATCATCATAGACATGAATCTTGACTACAACACTTTTGTCAAATGGCAGTTCAGAGCTTTGAAGAAGCAGGGAAAATGTTTCAAGAAATTGCTTCTATTTCTTATAGAGTCTCTCTTGGATTCGATACTCTACATGGCTTTCTACACAATAGCACACTTGTTGCAAGGAGGTGAAATCTATAAGCAAAAGGGTAATGGCATTGGGGGCGAGCAACTGATGGATGAAGTTTGGGATTACATTCTATGTGATGGACCATTTCCCTTATCAGACATTTAGGAGAATCACCTGATACAAATGAGAAGTGGGCCAAAGCTTTTAGGTGTAATGGTTTTTTGATGCTCAAATCCAAGAAAATAACAAAACAACTGGGGAATTTCAAGACTTTGAGACAAACCATAGCGGAATATTGGACCAACGAGACAAGATTAGCATTGGTGGATGCTGGTGATCATTTGGATGATGCAAATTTCTCCACAGTGACAGCCAGCAAAGGGATTGAGTGTCTGATGCAAGAACTTATGCATCACATTATCATCCAGCTCCCATTGTCAAGGAGGGACCCATCAGCCATCTATGGCTTGCATCAATAGCATACTCTACTGTTCCATTGGGTATGACCTACCTTGATCCACATCAGGCTTAAAAAAATCAGTAAGCATCTCCAATTTGCCTAGCTTAGCCCAGCTTTGATTGATCATGCTTAGTGGCCCTTTTTCTTCCACTTCCTCTTACATCCTGGTCTCTTTGTATTGCATTATCACTCTATCTACAATCCTATCACGGGGCCCTTTCCCAAGGTCCCATATTAGGCCTTTATGCCCATTTTCTTGTGGCAATTGATTATCATACCAAATGGGTGGAAGCAGTGGCATTGAAAGACAATGCATCACCCATTGCTACTTTATTGATCTCTACTCACAACTCAAACTAAAACTAAAAAAACTATAGGAGACTGAGCAAAAAATAAACATTAGGATTAAGCATTTCACCATGAACTACATCCATTAAAAAAATGATCATATTAGTCCAATCTTACTGTGTCAGATAGCTGAGTTAGATGATGTGCCAAGAACCAGGTGACTGTGTGTGTGCACCTCTTGGCGCAAGCAAGTTTGTGTTTTGGGATGTAGTCGTATGTGGTTGTGAGGTAGATGATGTAGCTTTCATGATGAAGGGAACTCTCACTACAAGAGGTTGTGTGCTCTTGTGACGCTTTTAGCGACGGAAATACATTGGGTTTTTATAACCCCCGGCGTCGCTATGAGCGTCGATACGAGGACGTCGCTATGCCAGTCGCTATAAACATCACTATAAACGTCGCTATATAGCGACGGCTTTAGCGACGCTGCAGAGCCATCAATAGCGACACTGCAGAGCCTTATATAGCGACAGTCATAGCGACGCCCGAGAGAAAAAAAATTTGGTGGCAGGGCATTCACCCATCAACCATATTGAATGTTTCATTTGTCTATTTACCTTTGAAAAAAAGTGCAAAGGTAAATATAAACCCAAAATAGTCACCCACAAGACAATATAATCATTAACTCCATCATCCATAGTACGTATTGTTTGCAAAATAAAGATACAAAATTGACAAGAGTGAATTGATGAAAGTAAATCAATGACAATTGTACACATAGGCAAAATCACTTAATTGTTAATCTTTGCAAATGTAATAGTTACAAACCATTGTCATTATTTTAAAAATATACATGGTTTTCAAAAAGACGTATAAAAGTCGTCTCATGATACATAAGCTATGACAAAAAGAAACTAATGCTATCTAGCTATGGCTAAACAGACGTCGTCTAATCAGACGTCTCATCCCGTCCAAGCGGCGTATCTGTCGGATTCTACAAAAAAAAACAATAAGATAGCTTTTTGTAAGTATAAACATATAGCGACGTTTATAAAACAATACAATAAATAGAAAAGAATAAACCCTAATACTAACCATGTTGCCGCAAGAACTCAGGATGTCGATAAGGGCGTTTAAGCCCTTCCTGCCTGCGTACTCGCTCGTACGGTGTGGGATCACATCCTGTAAACGACCACTGTCAAAACATACAAAGAATCCATTATCTTAGAATTTAAAATCCCATAAACCCTAAACTATCAAACATAGAGAGCAATGCGAAAACACTTACAAAATCGGCCTCAAATGATGTCCACCCGCCGCTCCCCAAGTGGTGCGAGCTCCCTGCCTCTACTCGCGCTCTGGCTGCCTCCTTTTGTTGCTTCCACTTGTCGAAATTCTTGCACGCTGCTTTCTTTGCATTCTTCCAATCTTCTTTGGCCAGCCAATCTAGTATGCTCCACCCATGCTTGATTGCTTTTTGTACTTCGGAACGCTTATGCTTGCAGTATTCACGCATTCGAACGTTCATCACATCTTCATCGAAGCGGTAATCCCGTGTTGGAACGGGAAACTCGTCATGAAGCATGTTGATGACTCTGTCTTTTCATTCATTCGGTACTTGACTCTAGGTGTTTAGTATGTAGTGTCTAAACACCTGAGAGCAAAGACAGTGCATGCGCGAAATCACCTTCTTGCCTTCATCATCCAAGATGATGCCGCCGCTGAAGTCGACGGAGTAAGGCAAGCCCTCTCACCGCTGACGCATGAACCTGGGTGTCCCGACAGGGGTCTCTAGCGGCGTGTCAACGGGGGTACGGATGCCAGGTGTCTCCACTGGAGTCTGAGCCCCGAAGTGAGGAGTGTCCACTAGAGTGACTTCTGGAGGAGTAGCTAGTGGTGTGTAGCTGCGGGGAACGGCAATCAGCCGCACAAAACCTGGTGTCGATGGCGATTCCGTGGCTGCTGTCGGGACGAGAACGCTAAATGATCCAGCTTGACTGTTTTCTTAATTAAAATGAAGTGAGCTTGCTTGCTAAATGTGTCAATGACAGTCCAAATGCCATCATGCCCACTCTGTGTCTTCGAGAGATAAAAAATGATATCCATTGCAATACTTTCCCAGGGTGGGTGGGAATAGGTAAAGACTGTAGTAATCAGAGTTACCGGGGAACGGACTGAGCCCCGTTGAACACGATGCGGTGTCGAAGCATCGATGGCGGCACCCCCATAACAACCGCCACCGCCACCACTAGAGCGCTGGCGCCTAGACGAGTGTGAAGATCGTCTCGTTGACACCGAAGCTTCGGAGCCCGTTGAGGCCTCCAAAACATAGGGAGATACGGATAGAGTAGGAACGCCCGATGGTGCACCAGAGCGATGACGCTCCACCACTGTCTCTGCTGGGGTGACAAAGAAGAAAGAAACTCCTCATCATCCATACCTGCATTAAACACATGAACATTTAAGCTTAATATTGAATGAATGGAGTAGAAAACATGGACAAGTGGATAGAGAGAGAGAGAGAGAGAGAGATAGAGATGGACCATTAAATACAATGACGCAAATACTTAGAGAGCCAGAGTTTTTACAAAACGGAGTAAAATTGTTCAAAACGGAGAATCGTAAAAGAACTTGAAGGTGCTTGTAGCTTTGGAATGTTCAAAGGCTAGTAGCAACAGAAAGCGTTCTTCTTCTATTCAACTTGACTGATGGAAGAGGCAAGTGCATAACTCTCTCTTTTCAATCAAAAGAGAGAGAGAGAGAGAGAGAGAGAGAGTGCACACAATTAAATCTTGCAGTCAAAAAACCAGGTGGTGGAGCTGCATGTGGCCATGGATTGCCCAAGATGTGAGCGCAAAATCAGAAGAGCGTTATACAACATGGAAGGTACTTAGAGGGCCAGAGTTTTTACAAAACGGAGCAAAATTGTTCAAAATGGAGAATCGTACAAGAACTTGAAGGTGCTTGTAGCTTTGGAATGTTCAAAGGCTAGTAGCAACAGAAAGCGTTCTTCTTCTATTCAACTTGAGTGATGGAAGAGGCAAGTGCATAACTCTGAATTTTCAATCGAAAGAGAGAGAGAGAGAGAGAGAGAGAGAGAGAGAGAGAGAGAGAGCCAGAGTTTTTACAAAACATAGAAAAATTGTTCAAATACAATATTTATGGCTTTAAGAGATTTCTCTCTCATCCTCGCATAGCTCAGCATAACTTCCTATATCTATATAGAGCTCTCCATTTAAACAGATGTCCTCTGTTTCATTTTTTAGATCCTCTGCATGCACCCCATAGAGAGTAGCAGCTTGATGTTCGTCTGGCACCACCTCCACGGCTTCTAACTGAGCATCTTCTTCGATCTCCTCCATTGATGCCGTTGTGATTGAAACATGGTAGCCTTCATACATCCATGCACTACGAGGGGCTACCTCTATGGCGTACCACCAGTTTGATGCAGACTTTGTAGGATGAAATATCACCTGCCAGAGCCACATAACTTACATGAGAGCTTCTAAACACATAAATTCTAAAATGGGATGTTAACTATTTACATTCTTACTTGTTCACAATGCTCGGGTAGTACGAAAGTGTCTCTTAGGTCAGTCCATTGCTTAGTTGAATCCACCTCAAGAAAACCAGACTCTCCTCTACGCACAGTAGCGTTGCGACCCTTCATGATTATCTTGAACCATTGCACATCGAACAAGTCGACAAAAAATCCTCTGTAATCGATCCTCAAAATCTCTTGTAGCGTGCGGAAGTAAGTGAGTTTCGTCACCACAAGATCTGCATCAGACGACCGTCGTCGACTAGACTGTTCAAATTTTGCCATGATTCCACAATCTTGAGTAAAACGCTTATTGTCGATCCATTCCATCCTAAAATGTCGACCTTTACACCATGCTGCTGTGTATGACTTATACTACAACCAACAAAGATTATGAGTGGCCGTTCAAATATCTAGAAAGTTACTAGTCGTACATTGCAAACTTACCTTGGTCGCGCAACCCCGAGAGTACTCCCACTCTTCCTCGGTCACTTCTTCACCGCACTGTTGTGCGCTTTTCAATTGGTTGTGCAACCATCTTAAGCTCATGAATGTTGGTAGGCTCTCCAGACCTTATCTTAAACGATAAAAAGAAGAAAATGGTATAACCTTTCTATCACCCAAGTATGATAGATTGGTTATGCCAATTCCCTCTTCAATAATAAGTAAATAACGTAAATAAACCTAAATCTAATCTAATATAACGTAAATAAACCTAAATTAATAAACCTAAATCTAATCTAATATAACGTAAATAAACATAAATCTAATCAAACGTAGATCTAACTAAAAATAAACCTAAATCTAATCTAATTTAACTTAAATAAACCTAAATCTAATTTAACATAAGTCTACATCTAACCTAATCTTTAACGTCTTTTGGGATAGTTTCCTACAACGTGAAAACTCTCTTCTTCTTGTGTGTGTGTGTGTGTGGGTGTGTGTGCGCCAATAAAAAGAGAAAAATGGTATAACCTTTCTATCACCCAAGTGTGGTAGATTGGTTATGCCATTTTCTTCTTGAATAACATGTCTTGATTTCAACTCCTCGTCGGCTAGATCTTTAGGTCTCTTTAATTAGTTTCCTATGATGTTAAATTAAACTCTCTTCCTCTCGGGTGTGTGTTTGGTGTGTGTGCACACCAATAAAAAAATGAGAAAAATGGTATAACTTTTCTATCACCAAAGTGTGATAGATTGGTTATACAATTTCCCTCATGAATAACAGGTCTTGAGTTCAACTCCTGTCGACTAGATCTTTAAGGTCTCTTGGGATAGTTTCCTACGATGTTAAGACTCTCTTCTTCTTCTTCTTCTTCTTCTTCTTCTTTTCTCTCTCTCTCTCTCTCTCTCTCTCTCTCTCTCTCTCTCTCTCTCTCTCTCTCTTCCTCTCTCAATGTGTGTGTGCATTCTTTGTTTATGCATGCTCTCTCTCTCTCTTTTCCTCTCTCAATATATGTGTGCATTCTTTGTTTATGCATGTGTGTGTGCGTTTTTTTGTTTATGCTTGTGCTCTCTCTCTCTCTCTCTCTCTCTCTCTCTCTCTCTCTCTCTCAAAAACACAATGTGTGTGTGTGTGTGTAAGAGAGAGAGAGAGAGAGAGAGGGAGAGAGAAAGAGGGGAAGGGAACATGAGAGTGAGGAGAGGGAAGGAGCATACTTGGCTCTCCTTCCTCTCCTCGTGTGTGTGTGTGTGTGTGTGTGTGTGTGTGTGTGTGAAGAAGAAAGAGAGAGAGAGGGAGAGTGCGCGTTACCTTGCTTGCTTGAGCACGCGCTGAAAACCCCTCGAAAACTCAGATCTGAGATCTGCGTTTTCGGACGCTCTCTGTTATTTTTTTTAGCCCTAGCGGCGTCGCTATAGGCGTTGCTATGAGCGTCGCTATGTTACAAGTAACATAGCGACGCCTATAGTGACACCGTGGTTTTTCATCTTTGAGCGTCGCACTACAAGAGTCGCTACTATTAAGTACCTCTTGTAGTGTCTATTTTGCAATTATATTACTCTATTACTTTACTCTGCATAAATACTCTCATTAGGTGAAATTTGGACTCACAAAGGGGCCCTTTAAGAAGTTTGACTTTACCTCTCTCTACCAAAACGGGTGCATGGATAAATTTTTGCAAACAAACTCCAAAGTCGGCGCAGGTTTGACAGTTAGAATGTCCTCTTCGAGCTCTATCTACTAATATATAGCACGCCATGAGATTCCTCATTTTTTAGAAGATTCTTTTTTTTATTCACTTAGATTTCGATAGAGTTGTCACATCATAGGTGAATCAAAAAACTAATCTTCTAAAATATAAGGAATCTCATGGCGTTCTATATATCAGTAGATAGAGCTTGAAGAGGACATTCTAATTGTCAAACCTCCGCCAACTTTGGAGTTTGTTTGCAAAAAGTTATCCATGCGTCCGTTTTGGTAGAGAGAGGTAAAGTCAAACTCCTTAAAGGGCCCCTTTGTGAGTCCAAATTTAACCTAATGATGAGTCTTCTTGCTCAGTTTGAAACTTCATTTTTTAGATGTTTTAATTGTGTTTCATATTCTATTCTATGAGTTTTCTCATGTAAATTATTGAATCCCAACACATTTAGCAATCTTGCTATGTCTATTGTGTTTCATGAGAGATGATGCATGCCCGAGAACGCAAGGAGAGACTCCAAGGTATATTACACTAGGGCTTAAGCCCATGCGGACAATATAGTTCCATTTAATTATGAACAAGGTGTAGATGATGCTGGCATGGAGCCAATTGCCGAAGAGAAACCATTAGACCAAGGATAAGAGAGTGTTGGAGAATCAGATGGAAGGCATGTGAGGCCACATATGAGATGGCAAGTTATTTATTCAAGGGTTTAAGGAGAAGTTTGAAGAATGCATTGGCAAGTATTGATATAGTAGGTGGATTTAATAATCTAGTAGTTGTTGCAGCTAGGGTTGAAAAGAGGCTTAGAATGACCAAGACCAAAAGTAGCAAAGGAAGCACTGATTCAAAATAAGAATCAAAAGATGAATCTGGCTTTGATCAAGAAACTCCCTCAAAATTATCATCAACCAGCGATGATGAAGGAAGAAAAGGAAAAAAGAAGAACAAAAAGAATGTTAAGAAGAAGAAGGACAACAAGAATAATAAGGATGATTTGGTCAATCAATTAAAAATTATTGGGTATTCTATTATAGCACCAAAAGGGAAGCAATTTTGTCAGATATGTGAAACAGAGGACCATAGTACTGCCAACTCCCAATGTAGGAAGAGGAGGAACCGACGTGGATGCCAATCAAGTAGATCTCGTGGAAAATTGGATAAGTGGTTGTTGATTATGCAAATATAATCTACCAATAAGGATGTAAGATCAAGTGAGAATTGATCATTGATGAAGCTCAAGTAGAAGCTTAAAGTAGACTATTAAAGAGAAAAGCAACGATGTGCCCAATGTAGGAACCAATTCCAATAACCTCCTTGCAGATTCATGCTCTACAATCACTCAATACCTAACGAAAGATGAAGTAGAGATGGATGACGAATGGTTGGATGGACTTGACATGAGGATAACAGTGGCATTAAAGGATGAAATCAAGGTTAATTCATTAGCACATATAGGGTCTAGGATCAATGCTAGAGAGATAACATGCAAGAAACCTCGACATTGGGAACCCTTGAGCAATCTTCTCAATACCCTCCTCTTGCACATCAAAGTATTTTAAACTCCATTGACAACATTAGCATGGTAGAGCCATTTTGGGCTAACCCATGCACCGCACTACCCGGACCACATATTGTCATCTCAAAGAGACTTCATATAGGAGGGGGAAGGCATTCCAAATACAGATCCACCTGCTAGATATCGTTATTAAAAGGGCAATGTTCAAAGAGTTACTAAGATGTTTACATGTTAATATGTGATTTTTCTAAGTCAAGAAAATAGGGGGGGAATGCAATATAATAACCCCTTGGTGTGTGTATATGGTTTAAATATCATCAAAAACCCAAAAATCTACAAGTTTTGCTTGTTTTGTGTGTTTTTGGTCAAAAAAGCAACAAAAATGGAGCAGTCCACAAAAAATATCGCCAATTTTAGTATTTAAGTGTATTTGTTAATTATCTACTTGGATTTCTATTTTTTAAAATTTGGAGGGTTGCTCAAAGCTGTTGCATTCTCAAAATCAAAAAAAAAAAATTGTGGAAATATTCACCTTTGAACCATGATACAACACATTGGGTACCAAGAGGGGGAATAGGGATGGAGCCAGCATACCCTCATTTCATAGTGCACATGAAGGTTACGTACAAACCAATACAATATTCTCTAACCAATTTAATATAAGAGTACTACGTTAAGAATACTTGTAATTAAAAGTCTAAGTCTAGGTATAGTGATAACCTGACCAAGGGTAACCAAGGAGAATTTTATGTGTGTGTGTGTGTGTGTGTGTGTGTGTGTGTGTGTGTGTGTGTGTGTGTGTGTGTGTGTGTGTGTGTGTTTATGTTCAATTTTCCTTTCTTCAATACACAATCATAGACAGACTCTATGATCCACCATGCCATAATGTGAATGTTATGGCATAATAGAGCCTTTTGATTAAGTTTTCTTGCCCTTTCCTTGAGTTGTGGGATGCATGTTTTCAAGAGGCATGCCATGACTAATGATACCTCTGAATAACAACATGAGGAGCCACATGTGATCCATCTAAAGGATTTCTTATGGAGCTTGTATATTGCGTTAAATATGGTAAATTTGGGTGACCAAGAGTGCTAACTTTTCTCATGAAAGCTATGAGGTTGTTTGTAATGTCCTCAATGCTATCTTGACAATGAGCAAAGTCTAAGCCATTTAAACGCTTTTGGGCTTCATTTGCAATGAGTTTTTTGCATATAAGGACCATGTTGTTAGGTTTGTTATCTATGCAAGTAATGAAGAACAAAGATTGTATCTCATCAATCTCGTGTGAGAGTCTTGGATACATGTTGTGTTTCCTTTTTATAGGAAGATTCTTAGTACAATATGTGTGGAAGAGTGAGAGTATGGTGCCTCTTTCTAGGCTAAGTGGAAGAACCACACATCCTAGATTAAGGATTACATTTAACACACACTTAAGCTCCTCACACACATCCATCATCATAGGTGTTTTTGTGGGTATGTGTCCCATTCCCTCATTGCATACACGTGTAAGTGTTGGACTCATAAATTTACCTAATTTTAATGTAATTAGATGCTCCTCTCCAAGATCATGATCCATAATATGCTGACAGTTACAATGAATGACATCTTTTGAAGTAAAAATCTCTCTTGCATTGGAAAAATTTCCCTTGATGGGAGGATCAAATGTCCATGCAAACACACATTCATCCCACAAAAGGATGGTTGTGAGGCACAACCCAAAGAAAAACAAGGCAAAAAAAGGAGACACATTCTTGAGATCCATAAGTGGATTTACAAACTTGAGAGTGATAAAGCACCCCTCTTTCTTGCTCCTTGGGGAAAGCTGATAGCGTCCATGAGTGTCCTTCAGCACCTGCATTTAATCATACAGTACGGACTTAGCACTGGCGAGGCAATTAGGATTTTCAGCAATCTTTGAACGAGGGGGTGGTGGTGCAGCCGGTTGGCTATTGGGGGGTGGTTGAGTGAAGTCTGGTAGGTAGGTGGGAGTGTAAGGAAATAAGACGTAGCTAAATAGATAATTGAGTAGATTACTTAATGGAGAGAGACAGATTTACATACACGAGATTATAGAGTAGAGAGAGAGAGAGAGTACACACGATATACATGGTTCACCCAATGTGGGCTACGTCCACGGGAAAGCAGCCACTCAATGGCTTTAATACTTCAAAACAAGAAGTAGTTTACAAAGGGATTATACCCTTAATGGAGCTCCCGCCTTGCGTCACTCTCACCACCTCACACTCACCTTGTTGCATCAACTTCACACACTATAAAATGTGTGTAGAAATGGCCTCCTTTTATAGGCCAAAAGGGCTGCCCTCTCTTATGAGAGGCAGCCATGTATAGCCGCCCTTGTGTAGATAAGTCCAAATCGGACCCTTCAATCCGCCCATATGTGGCCGCCCTTGAGAAGACAAGTCCGCTTTTGAATTCGGCCACCGCCCACCGGCAATTGACTTCCGACCACCGACCACCGGCCATTGACTACCGGCCACCAGCCAACCGACGGTTGTTTTCCGACCACTTTCCGGCCGTCGTTCGGCCATAATATTCCGGCGAAAAGGAATATTCCGAATTCTTGGCCGTGAAAATTTTGGTTTCCGGTGAGTGATTTTCCTTCACGCACGATGGATTCTCCTCATAATGGGGGCCTTACAAATGTGCACTTTTACCACAGAAAATTACAAGGGTAAATCAGGCTCCATACTTAACAATCTCTCAGTTGGAGACTGATCTCCAAACCAAACCTGTGACTGCTGTCCATCCTGGCTTCTTATCCTTGAATGCCGATTGAAGATGAGCAAAAGCTCAACTTCTCCTTGTTGACCACCTTTGTAAACATGTCTGCAGGATTTTCACTTGTATGCACCTTTCCTAGCTTTAGCTGTCCCTCTTCCAAAAGAGTGCGTATGAAGTGATATCTCACCTCAATGTGCTTCGTCCTTGAATGAAAGGCTGAGTTGTTCGCAAGATGGATAGCACTTTGGCTATCACTGTACAAGACACAATTGTCTTGCTTGAATCCAAGCTCTTCTAAGAATCTGTGAAGCCACATAATTTCTTTGCTTGCCTCCGTCATTGCTACATACTCTACTTCCGTGGTAGAAAGTGAAAGCACTTTCTGCAGCTTTGAAACCTAGCTTACTGTTGTGCCTCCAATCGTGAACACATAGCCAGTAGTGCTCCTTCGAGTATCTTTGTCACCTGCCATATCTGCATCAGCATACCCTTCTAGAAAAATATCAGTTCCTCCAAAACACAAAGAATTTGTTGTTGTCCCTTTTAGATACCTAAGTATCCACTTCACAGCTTGCCAATGCTCTTTACCTGGGTTTTCCATGAACCTACTCACAACTCCCACTGCATGTGCAATGTCTGGCCTTGTCCAGACCATAGCATACATTAGAGAACCTACGCTGCAGCATATGGAACTTTAGACATATACGCTATCTCCTCTTGTGTCTTTAGACACATATCCTTCGTTAGTTTAAAATGACCGGCCAAAGGTGTAGAAACTGGTTTTGCATTTTGCATTGCAAACCTTTCTAGTACCTTCTTGATGTAATCTGCTTGAGATAGCTTTATTGTCTTCTTGGTCCTGTCCCTTGATATTTTCATACCAAGTATCCTCTTTGCAGCACCTAAATCTTTCATTGAAAAAGATTTAGACAACTCCTCTTTTAGGTCTTTGATGTCCTGCATGTTAGCACTTGCAATCAACATGTCATCAACATACAACATTAGGATGATGAATTTCCCATCTCCCAAATTCTTCGTGTAGACGCAGTGATCCGAGTTGCATCTTGTGAATCCATGATCCAAAATCCATCCACCAAACTTCAAGTACCATTGTCTTGATGCTTGCTTTAAACCATACAAGCTCTTCTTTAATCTGCAAACCATTTTCTCCTTACCTTTTACTTCATACCCCTTTGGTTGAAGCATGTAGATTTCCTCCTCTAAGTCACCGTGAGGGAATGCAGTATTTACATCCATTTGCTCGAGATTTAGATCATGAGCAGCCACAAGGCTTAAGACAAGCCTAATTGAGTTCATTTTTACAACAGGAGAAAATATTTCATTGAAGTCAATACCTTTCTTTTGAGAAAACCCTTTTACCACAAGCCTAGACTTGTACCTTTTCTTCCCACCTTCTTCTTCCTTCAGCTTGTACACCCATTTGTTTTGAAGTGCCCGCTTACCTTTAGGCAACTCAACCAACTCCCATGTTTGGTTGCGATGTAGTGAGTCCATCTCCACTTGCATGCTCTTCGTCCTTGTTTCTTTGGATTCTTGTTGCATAGCTTCTTCGTATGATTCCGGCTCTCCAAAATCTGAGATCAAGAGATGGTTGAAGGAAGGAACAAACCTTTCTGAAGGTCTACTTGCTCTTGTAGAGCTTCGGGGAATAGGTTGAGGCTCCTCATTTGGTTGACGTTGTTGCACATTGTCACCATTTGCAGTCCTTGAGTCTTCACCGTCCTCAAGCTCCATGTACTCATCACCTGTTTCTTTTGTTTGTTTTCTTTCCAAGTAATCTTTGTACATATTTTGTTCGTTAAAAATTACATCCCTACTCCTTAATATTTTACCATCTTCAGGATTCCATAGGCGATACCCAAAGTCACCTTCTTCATAGCCAATGAAGAAACACTTTTTGGACTTTTCATCTAGCTTTGATCTTAGGCTTCTATATATGTGCATGAAAGCCTCACACCCAAACACTTTGAGAAATACATAATTCACCGGTTTACCTGTCCATGCTTCTTCTTGAACTCCCCCATCCAATGCCGTTGAGGGTGACCGATTGATTAAGTACACAGACGTACTTACAGCTTCCGCCCAAAGCTCAAGCGGTAGCCTTGCATGTAGCCGCATGCTTCGTGCTCGCTCCATGATTGTCTTGTTCATCCTTTCCGAAATCCCATTTTGTTGAGGTGTCCTTGGGTTGTCCTTTGCCTCCGAATGCCATTGCTAGCACAAAAGCTTTCAAAAGCTTGGCTGCAATATTCGCCTCCATTGTCGGATCTGAGGCATTTAACCTTAGGGTACCTGTTTCATTCTCCACAAAGGCTTTCCACCTTTGAAATATGGAAAATACATCGGATTTATTCTTCATGACATAAACCCATGTTTTTCTAATCGCATCGTCTATGAATGTTACATAGTACAATGAGCTACCAAGTGATGGTGTACTTGCGGGACCCCAAACCCCAAACATCAGAATGAACCAACTCAAGTTTTTTATTTTTTCTTTCATTTATTGATTTTTGAAATTTTACCCTCTTTTGTTTACCATAAACACAATCTTCACAGAACTCTAAGTCCACTTCTTTCAAACCTGGTAGAAGCTTCTTTGTTTGAAGGATTTGCATTCCTTTGGCACTCATATGCCCAAGTCGGTAGTGCCACACCGCACTGTCAACTTCTGTAGTTATTGCACAAGCTGAAGGTTGCATGCTAACAGTACACAAGTAAAGTGTACCGACCTTTTCTCCCTTGGCAACCACCAAAGATCCCTTTGAGATCTTCCACCGTTTGTTTCCGAATGCAATGTTGTGACCTTCATCGTCCAATTGTCCTATAGAGATCAAATTTTTGCGAAGAGAAGGAACATGCCTAACATCTTTAAGCTTCTATTCATTTTCGTTAGCAGTTTTGACAGAAACTGTACCTTTGCCGACAATCTCACAAGCTTCATCATCTCCCAAGTATACATACCCAAAATTACCTTTGGTGTAGTCTTGGAAATTTTGCTTGTGTGGTGTCGCATGGAATGAAGCCCCGGAATCTACTATCCAGGAATTAGACACATTGTCTAATGAGAGAATTAGAGCATCTTGCTCTACTTTACCTGCCACATTGGCCTCCGATGTTGGCTTGTTGTCTTGAGACTCAGTCTCCTTCTTCTTCTTGGACCAACAATCCTTCTTGACGTGGCCCTTCTTGCCGCAGTTCCAACATTCAAGAATTGACTTTGTGCGTGACTTGCTCCGTCTTGAGCGATCACGACCCTTTTGATTTTTGAACCTCTCCTTAGGCCTTCCTCTTGTTTCCACTGACAGTGCAGCACTTGATGATTCTCCTGTGCTTCTCCTTCGTATTTCCTCGCTTAGGAGAACACCCACAACATCATCAAACTTAAGCGTATTTGTGCCAGAAATAGAATTACTTACAGCCATCACAAGGCTATCCCAACTATCCGGTAGAGATGATAGTATAAGGAGAGCTCGCACTTCGTCATCGAAATTGATTTTCACCTATCGATGTTGACTTATGTTTGTGTTAAAGTCATTTAGGTGTTCTGCAACTGAACCATTCTCTACCATCTTTAGATTGAACAAGCGCTTCATAAGAAATACCTTATTGGATGTCGATGGTTTCTCGTAGAAGTCGTCAAGTGACTTCATCAAGTTCTCCGTGGTCTTCATCTCCGAAACATTGAAGGCCACCGGTGACGTCAAGCTTAACCGGATTGTTCCCAGTGCCTTTCGATCAAGGACAATCCATGCTTCATCTGCCATTGTTGCGGGCTTCTTCGCAAGACCGCCTAGTGGCAAATAGAGGTCCTTCTGGTAGAGATAGTCTTCAATCTGCATCTTCCAATGTTGGTAGTTTTTGCCATTGAACTTCTCAATCTTGAGCTTCCCTTCCTCCGCCATAACTCCCACTCAATTCAAGGAATCCTTTCCTTGAGATAATTTAGCTACGAGCAAACCTTGCTCTGATACCAGTTGTAACGAAATAAGACGTAGCTAAAAAGATAATTGAGTAGATTACTTAATGGAGAGATACAGATTTACATACACAAGATTATAGAGTAGAGAGAGAGAGAGAGAGAGAGAGTACACACGATGTACGTGGTTCACCCAATGTGGGCTACGTCCACGGGAAAGAAGCCACTCAATGGCTTTAGTACTTCAAAACAAGAAGTAGCTTACAAAGGGATTATACCCTTAACGGAGCTCCCGCCTTGCTTCACTCTCACCACCTCACACTCACCTTGTTGCATCAACTTCACACACTATAAAATGTGTGTAGAAATGGCCTCCTTTTATAGGCCAAAAGGGTTGTCCTCTCTTATGAGAGGCAACCATGTGTAGCCACCCTTGTGTAAATAAGTCCAAATCGGACCCTTCAATCCGCCCATGTGTGGCCGCCCTTGAGAAGACAAGTCCGCTTTTGAATTCGGCCACCGGCCATTGACTTCCGACCACCGGCCACCGGCCATTGACTAGCGGCCACCGGCCAACCGACGGTTGTTTTCCGACCACTTTTTGGCCGCCGTCCGGCCATAATATTCCGGAAAATTATTATATGGATGGGCCATTTGCGCGCCCTTGTGGCCATGCTTTTTTTGGCCCTTGGTAGGCTTATCTACCCCCTAGGATACTTACAAAGCACAAATTTATTGAAATGAATTGCTTTTGCATCATTAATTTAGATGCACCCTTTTTATGGCAATTCCAGCATATGTTCACACTCAAGGACACTAGAAAAGGTGAAATCAATTATGAAATGAAGTTTCCAGCATACTATCACCTGCTTTAGCTCTACCTAGTACACCCCTGCACCAAAAACTCTAATTACATTGGACATTTGAAAAATCCAAATTAATGTTGCATAGACACTTGCTTTCACAATATGTTTTTTTTTTTGATATCCTATAGGGAATTCAAAGCTTGAAATGGCCAAAAAAGGGTGTCCACAAGGATCCATGTAAAATAATGTTGCAAAACCAGTAGGTTTTAGTAAATTTGTGCTTTTTAAGTACCCTTGGGGGTAGATAAGCCTACAAAACTTGAAGGTGCTTGTAGCTTTGGAATGTTCAAAGGCTAGTAGCAATAGAAAGCGTTCTTCTTCTATTCAACTTGAGTGATGGAAGAGGCAAGTGCATAACTCTCTCTTTTCAATCGAGAGAGAGAGAGAGAGAGAGAGAGAGAGAGAGAGCGAGAGAGCGAGAGAGAGAGAGAGAGCACACAATCAAATCTTGCAGTCGAAAAACCAGGTGGTGGAGCTGCATGTGGCCATGGATTGCCCAAGATGTAAGCGCAAAATCAGAAGAGCGTTATACAACATGGAAGGTACTTAGAGAGCCAGAGTTTTTACAAAACGTAGCAAAATTGTTTAAAATGGAGAATCGTACAAGAACTTGAAGGTGCTTGTAGCTTTGGAATGTTCAAAGGCTAGTAGCATCAGAAAGCGTTCTTCTTCTATTCAACTTGAGTGATGGAAGAGGCAAGTGCATAACTTTGAATTTTCAATCGAAAGAGAGAGAGAGAGAGAGAGAGAGAGAGAGAGAGAGAGAGAGAGAGAGAGCCAGAGTTTTTACAAAACGGAGCAAAATTGTTCAAATACAATATTTATGGCTTTAAGAGAAGTCTCTCTCATCCTCGCATAGCTCAGCATAACTTCCTATATCTATATAGAGCTCTCCGTTTAAACAGATGTCCTCTGTTTCATTTTGTAGATCCTCTGCATGCACCCCATAGAGAGTAGAAGCTTGATGTTCGTCTGGCACCACCTCCACGGCTTCTGAGTGAGCATCATCTTCCATCTCCTCCATTGATGCCGCTGTGATTGGCACATGGTAGCCTTCATACGTCCATGCACTATGAGGGGCTACCTCTATGGCGTACCACCAGTTTGATGCAGACTTTGTAGGATGAAATATCACCTGCCAGAGCCACATAACTTACATGAGAGCTTCCAAGCACATAAATTCTAAAATGGGATGTTAACTATTTACATACTTACTTGTTCACAATGCTCGGGTAGTACGAAAGTGTCTCTTAGGTCAGTCCATTTCTTAGTTGAATCCACCTCAAGAAAACCAGACTCTCCTCTACGCACAGTAGCATTGCGACCCTCCATGATTATCTTGAACCATTCCACATCGAACAAGTCGACAAAAAATCCTCTATAATCGATCCTCAAAATCTCTTGTAGCGTGCCGAAGTAAGTGAGTTCCGCCACCACAGGATCTGCATCAGAGGACCGTCGTCGACTAGACTGTTCAAATTTTGCCATGATTCCACAATCTTGAGTAAAACGCTTTTTGTCGATCCGTTCCACCCTAAAATGTCGACCTTTACACCATGCTGTTGTGTATGACTTATACTACAACCAACAAAGATTATGAGTGGCCGTTCAAACATATAGAAAGTTACTAGTCGTACATTGCAAACTTACCTTGGTCGCGCAACCCCGAGAGTACTCCCACTCTTCCTCGGTCACTTCTTCACCGCACTGTTGTGCGCTTTTCAATTGGTTGTGCAACCATCTTAAGCTCATGAATGTTGGTAGGCTCTCCAGACCCGTCGCATAGTGCATCGGTGGTCGTCTTTCCTGTCTCCACTCGATTCGTGCCCTTTGTCGCTCTTGCTTTGCATCCTCATATTGTGAAATCCACTTCTGCATGACTGGATTGTGAAGCATGCAAAATCGGTTGATCTTTTGTCATCTTCTTCTCAACACCGAGATTGCACATGACAATCCCAAATATGCGCTCATCATCTATGGTTCGCCATAGCGTGTCCCGGGCTTTATCAAATCCGTCTAGCTGCTCTCCAATGTACACTAGGGACTCTGATACCAGCCAACCTTCTTCCATGCTACCCTCCGGACGTGCCTTCTGACACACATATCCCTTGAGCGTTTTCATGAAACGTTCTAAAAAGAACATCCATCTGGAATGTATTATGCCAGCTATTTCCACCTCATCAACTATGTGAACAAGAAGATGCACCTGAATGGTTAGCATGGTAGTAGAAAAATGTTTCTCAAACATGCACACAACCTCTGCAGTGTTTAGTTTGGCGAATGGTATGGAGTCTATGTTGATCTCCTTTTGTGAGATCCATTGCACAAACTTCGCAAGTTTGTAGATTGTGTTATGGACGTCAAGAGACAAACATCCCTCAATGGAAACCGGAAAAATAAACTGCAAAACACGTGCAGCAATGATATTAAAGTCCACACAGGAATTTGTTACACAATTCCCACTATGATATACTCCACTATAAACATACCTGGCACATTTTATGCCAGTCGTGTGACTTCAAACCGATAAGCTTTCCTTCTTTAGTAAAACACGTTCGGAGCGAGTGCATTACGCCAATGGGGGTCCGCAAAGATCGAATGGTCTCTTTTACTTTGCGTTCTTGGGCTCCTGTGAAAATCCATGGTGCTTTAGGGAGTTTTATCGATCCATCGGATGCTGTTTGCGGCCAATATTGCTCCATACGATCCACATTTCTAAGGTCAACTCTAGGTCCCAAAGTATCTTTCTTGCCGGTCAGATGGTCCCATAGTAGATTACCCACATTCTTGAATATGTGCATTGGATCGAGCAAGTGATTGATCATCAGTCAGGGCCAGTATGGTAACTCGTACCATAGAGATAGTCTCTTCATCCCTGGAGACAATCCGTCATCACACATCTCCTTCTTCTCTAACCATGCTTATGCAGACATCCTCGGTGGCTCTCTTCCCAAAAATCCGTCACGTAATACATGATTCTCTGGAAGATACGCTTGATGACCTTCGTAGATTTGCTTCTTCAATGAGGGTGCCCTATGTGCATTCAGTCTAGGTCCACATGTGACACATGCTTTGTATCCGCTTGTTTGAAGCCTTGCATGTATACACATGATAATAGATCAGCTTGAGAAAAACCAAGATTTACAGTGTCTGAGTGAGGAGTGTAAATAGATCACCTGAGCATTCTCTTAGTCCAAGATAGTCATGCATGGTCCACATTAGAATGCCTCTGATCAAAGCATTCCGTCGACCTGTGTGTCGGCTCATATCCACCACTTCTATGCCAATCCACAATTGTTGTAGCTCTTCCAATATTGGACGAAGATACACATCCATATTCTTCACTTTATATCGCCCCGGCACAATCAAGCTTAGCCATAGGTTCCCCTTCTTCGTAGTCAACCACGGGGGAATGTTGTAGTTGACGATGACAACGGCCATACACTGTAAGATGTTGATCTTTGACCAAATGGATTTATGCCATCCATAGCCAGGCCTAAGCGCAAATTTCGAGCTTCCTTGGCAAAATCCGACCATGTTCCATCTATATGTTTCCAGGTTGCACAATCTGCAGGAATCCATAGCACACCATCCGAAGATTTATTCTCCTCATGCCATGATGCTAGGGCGGCCATGGACTTACATTTGAAGAAATGCTTGATGCGAGGAAGCAAAGGAAAATGTCGCAAAACCTTTTGCGAAATTTTTGTTCCGTGGAGATCTACTCGATATCTTTCGGAATCACATTTCGGACACTTCTCCATGTCTATGTATTCCCCTTTGAAAAGAATGTAGTCATTAGGACAAGCATGGATCGAATTGTAATCCATCCCCAAGTTTCACAAAATCTTTCTTGCTTCATCTCGAGAATCTGGCATCACATTATCAGCTCGTAGTATGTGCTCTTTGAGCAATCTACACAACATAAAAATACGATACAATTGTGTAAAAATCTATCAGATCATTATACATTTAGAGTTTTATTAAAGTAAACTAATTGTAATAGATCACCTGAAAAGCGTTGTGACGCTAGTGTCACTCCATCCAAACTTTGCCTGCATGTTGAGAAGAACCAGGAGCGCTTTCAATCTAGACACACGTGCTCCATTATACAATGGCGTATCGGCTTCACTTTTCATATCATCATAGATAAGCCTTTTTGAATTCATGATTGTCTCGATCATTTCATCAATCTTGGGCTCAAACATTGCCTCGTTGGAAATGTGGTCTGCATGATCATCCCCCGAGCTGTCAGAGGCTACATCTTGTGGCCTCACATATGCTGCTTGACCAAAGCGCATGCGAACACGTCTATTAGGTTGCAAGATTGCTGTCTGTTGGCCAGCGTCAGAGTCCGACGAGTTATAATTGGCAACAACTCGATCTATAATAGATGGATCGAACTCGCCAAATTTGCGAACGTGCTACAAAGAAACGCGTCGTGTCCGTCGCACAGCATGCTTGCAATGATTACAAGGACATAAGATCCTCGTTGAGAGATAGGTGTTTCGGTTGGACGGCCCCACATCCTCATCACTACTCATAATGAGGGTAAAAATCTTATAACCTGGACAACAAATTTAATCTTCTATTGGCATTCTTCGTCTTCTCTCTCTCTCTCTCTCTCTCTCTCTCTCTCTCTCTCTCTCTCTCTCTCTCTCTCTCTCTCTCTCTCTCTCTCTCTCTCTCTCTCTTTGTTCACACTGTAAACTACCTCACATTCTCTAGTCATGTCCAATCCCCGCACACCTCGGTCTAGAGGTGCACGGAGATCAGAACCACCGGGTTATAATCTCGTCTTTATTGGTCAATGTCTATATTTGTGGGTACAAGAAATCTACACACCCACGTCTACATGATACTGCATGTAGTGGACAAAACCCCTTTGCCTCTTCTCTAGCTATAGCATTTCACAGCATCTTAATATCTTTTCACAGTAGATCTTTGCTTGTAGCATGCAGGTACACCATTCTTGCAATGTAGCTGATGTCTGCTCAAGGCACTTAATTCTTACTCTAGATTTGACGGGATGTGGTGTGTGTGTGTGTGTGTGTGTGTGTGTGTGTGTGTGTGTGTGTGTGTGTGTGTGTGTGTGTGTGTGTGTGTGTGAGTGACCCTTGGAATCGTCATCTTGCATCACTAATTTCTGTGTAGGCTCAATTTGCTCTTCCATTAGCTGATGATGACGGCTTATTGTATGGTAGCAAGAGTCGAACATGCAGGTGGAATTGCTGGTCCGCATGGACTGTCGAGACTGTGAGCGTAAGAAATTTTCTCGCCATTTCTGACAAGCATCGGCGGCTCTCTGAGTTGCGCCCACACGAAAATCTAAATCTAACCTTATCTTAAACGATAAAAAGAAGATTGGTTATGCCAATTCCCTCTTCAATAATAAGTAAATAACATAAATAAACTTAAATCTAATCTAATATAACGTAAATAAACCTAAATCTAATCTAATATAATGTAAATCTAAATCTAACGTAAATAAACCTAAATCTAATCAAACGTAGATCTAACTAAAAATAAACCTAAATCTAATTTAGTTTAACTTAAATAAACCTAAATCTAATTTAACATAAGTCTACATCTAACCTAATCTTTAACGTCTTTTGGGATAGTTTCCTACAACGTGAAAACTCTCTTCTTCTTGTGTGTGTGTGTGTGTGTGGGTGTGTGTACGCCAATAAAAAGAGAAAAATGGTATAACCTTTCTATCACCCAAGTGTGGTAGATTGGTTATGTCATTTTCTTCTTGAATAACATGTCTTTATTTCAACTCCTCGTCGGCTAGATCTTTAGGTCTCTTTAATTAGTTTCCTATGATGTTAAATTAAACTCTCTTCTTCTCGGTTATTTTTTTTAGCCCTGGCCGCGTCGCTATAGGCGTTGCTATGAGCGTCGCTATGAGCGTCGCTATGTTACAAGTAACATAGCGACGCTCATAACGACGCCTATAGCAACGCCGTGGTTTTTCATCTTTGAGCGTCGCACTACGAGCGTTGCTACTATTAAGTACCTCTTGTAGTGTCTATTTTGTAATTATATTACTCTATTACTTTACTCTGCATAAATACTCTCATTAGGTGAAATTTGGATTCACAAAGGGGCCCTTTAAGAAGTTTGACTTTACCTCTCTCTACCAAAACGGGTGCATGGATAAATTTTTGCAAACAAACTCCAAAGTTGGCGCAGGTTTGAGTGTTAGAATGTCCTCTTCGAACTCTATCTAATAATATATAGCACGCCATGAGATTCCTCATTTTTTAGAAGATTCTTTTTTTTTATTCACTTAGATTTCGACAGAGTTGTCACATCATAGGTGAATCAAAAAACTAATCTTCTAAAATATGAGGAATCTCATGGCGTGCTATATATCAGTAGATAGATCTTGAAGAGGACATTCTAATTGTCAAACCTCCGCCAACTTTGGAGTTTGTTTGCAAAAAATTATCCATGCGTCCGTTTTGGTAGAGAGAGGTAAAGTCAAACTCCTTAAAGGGCCCCTTTGTGAGTCCAAATTTCACCTAATGATGTGTCTTCTTGCTCAATTTGAAACTTCATTTTTTAGATGTTTTAATTGTGTTTCATATTCTATTCTATGAGTTTTCTCATGTAAATTATTGAATCCCAACACATTTAGCAATCTTGCTATGTCTATTGTGTTTCATGAGAGATGATGCATGCCCGAGAACGCAAGGAGAGACTCCAAGGTATATTACACTAGGGCTTAAGCCCATGCGGACAATATAGTTCCATTTAATTATGAACAAGGTGTAGATGATGCTGGCATGGAGCCAATTGCCGAAGAGAAACCATTAGACCAAGGATAAGAGAGTGTTGGAGAATCAGATGGAAGGCATGTGAGGCCACATATGAGATGGCAAGTTATTTATTCAAGGGTTTAAGGAGAAGTTTGAAGAATGCATTGGCAAGTATTGATATAGTAGGTGGATTTAATAATCTAGTAGTTGTTGCAGCTAGGGTTGAAAAGAGGCTTAGAATGACCAAGACCAAAAGTAGCAAAGGAAGCACTGATTCAAAATAAGAATCAAAAGATGAATCTGGCTTTGATCAAGAAACTCCCTCAAAATTATCATCAACCAGCGATGATGAAGGAAGAAAAGGAAAAAAGAAGAACAAAAAGAATGTTAAGAAGAAGAAGGACAACAAGAATAATAAGGATGATTTGGTCAATCAATTAAAAATTATTGGGTATTCTATTATAGCACCAAAAGGGAAGCAATTTTGTCAGATATGTGAAACAGAGGACCATAGTACTGCCAACTCCCAATGTAGGAAGAGGAGGAACCGACGTGGATGCCAATCAAGTAGATCTCGTGGAAAATTGGATAAGTGGTTGTTGATTATGCAAATATAATCTACCAATAAGGATGTAAGATCAAGTGAGAATTGATCATTGATGAAGCTCAAGTAGAAGCTTAAAGTAGACTATTGAAGAGAAAAGCAACGATGTGCCCAATGTAGGAACCAATTCCAATAACTTCCTTGCAGATTCATGCTCTACAATCACTCAATACCTAACGAAAGATGAAGTAGAGATGGATGACGAATGGTTGGATGGACTTGACATGAGGATAACAGTGGCATTAAAGGATGAAATCAAGGTTAATTCATTAGCACATATAGGGTCTAGGATCAATGCTAGAGAGATAACATGCAAGAAACCTCGACATTGGAAACCCTTGAGCAATCTTCTCAATACCCTCCTCTTGCACATCAAAGTATTTTAAACTCCATTGACAACATTAGCATGGTAGAGCCATTTTGGGCTAACCCATGCATCGCACTACCCGGACCACATATTGTCATCTCAAAGAGACTTCATATAGGAGGGGGGAGGCATTCCAAATACAGATCCACCTGCTAGATATCGTTATTAAAAGGGCAATGTTCAAAGAGTTACTAAGATGTTTACATGTTAATATGTGATTTTTCTAAGTCAAGAAAATAGGGAGGGAATGCAATATAATAACCCCTTGGTGTGTGTATATGGTTTAAATATCATCAAAAACCCAAAAATCTACAAGTTTTGCTTGTTTTGTGTGTTTTTGGTCAAAAAAGCAACAAAAATGGAGCAGTCCACAAAAAATATGGCCAATTTTAGTATTTAAGTGTATTTGTTAATTATCTACTTGGATTTCTATTTTTTAAAATTTGGAGGGTTGCTCAACGCTGTTGCATTCTCAAAATCAAAAAAAAAAATTGTGGAAATATTCACCTTTGAACCATGATACAACACATTGGGTACCAAGAGGGGGAATAGGGATGGAGCCAGCATACCCTCATTTCATAGTGCACATGAAGGTTAGGTACAAACCAATATAATATTCTCTAACCAATTTAATATAAGAGTACTACGTTAAGAATACTTGTAATTAAAAGTCTAAGTCTAGGTATAGTGATAACCTGACCAAGAGGGTAATCAAGGAGAATTTTGTGTGTGTGTGTGTGTGTGTGTGTGTGTGTGTTTTTTATTTTCAATTTTCCTTTGATTTGAACTATATCAAGGTTTGGAGTTTGAGATTAGTATTCATATTTAGATATTCAAGTAAAGATAACAATGTACCAAAGTAAAACCTTTAAAAACAATTCATATGAAAACATGGATAAAATATGATTGAAGATAGTGATTTCTCAAGGCACTTCTTAAAATTAGATTCTCTCATAACTCCTGGTTAGTCCCAATAAGTTGCAAAATACAATGTTCCAAAGATAACAATGTCCCAAAGTCACGATGTAAACCCTTTTCAAATAGTTAGATTATGAAACCATGGATAAAATATGATTGAAGATAGTGATTTCTCAAGGCACTTCTTAAAGACAAATCCTAGTTGGTCCCAAAAAGTGGCAAAATACACTTTCCTATTGAAAATCTCGTCATTTGGACTCTATTCATCCACTTTCTAGGAAATTTTCAAAATCAGGCATCATGTGCTTAAGGACTTCCCATTTCCAGTGTCAGAATTGAATAAAATTTGGCATGCTTATCCGTCATATCTTTGAGATCACCAATGTATATCTCGTTTCTCCATATGATCCTCTTTGTTATTATCTCTCGTTGATGTCTTTCTTAATTCTCTTTATTTCATTGGTTGCCAAGACATTTTGACCTTGATTTCTACTTCTCTCCTTTACATGCTATAGTTAATAAAATTTTCTATATCAATCATTTACATATCATCCCTTTAGTTTTAAAGCATTCTCCTAAACTCATTAATCCTCTCTTAGGTCTTTTTTTGCTTGATCAAGAGGAGGGAGATGCACTATATTCCCTTGTAGGGGAGTCATCTGGTAAAGTAGATAAGTCTTTGTCTACTTGTTTTTCAGCGGTCATACCCATGTTACCTCCCAAAAAAGTTGAACTTGATCAATCATTGTAACCCTTTCACCATTCATCCACTTGGTTTATTACGGAGCATTGCACCTGCGGTGGTTGAGCAGTGTAAACCTTATGCTTTACAAACAAAGCATATTTTGGCTTCTAATTTTTTCTTCAATTTGAAGTTTATTAAGCTTTCCTCAGTTGACCTGAACAAATGCTCTATTTCTTTAATTTCTTGGACAGAAGGACTATCTTTGACCAAGAAAAGCAAAGATCCATAACAATTTTCCAAAAATTGTTGAAACACTTATAATCCCTTCTTGAAGTGTGAGTGTAAGAAATAGGACCCTCATTCCTCTTGTAATTCCACTATCATTTGGTTTTTTGTTTTTCCAAAACTTACCTAGATTTTTCAAATTTTCCTATGGCCTAGCCCAATTATATGCCTTTATTACATGGACTTCATCTACACCCCCCCCCCCCCCCCCCCCCCCCCGCCGAGATTCGTCATGTTTTAATTGTGTACTGTGCATTTTATGAGGATATAATTAAGACTGCTAAAAGCTTGGTCTTATTTATAGCTACCTTCCCCTTAAATCCCATATTATATAATCTGCATATCTCCAATACCATTGAAACCATTGTCAAACCAACTAAAGGTAAAGAATAAGGTAGAAGGGCTACCAACACATCGACCATGTGGGCTTTTGCCTCTAAAAAGCATCCCATGCAATTTTGAGATTCTGAGGACTTTAAAGAAACTACAAGACGCTTGTATTCCACAAGGATACAGATGAGGTATACCATTGTTTGCTTATGAAAATGGTTTATACTCTTTGGAAAAAGAATGCAAAAGAAAGAAACTTTGTATTCATGTACTATATTGTAATAGGTTTATGGACTCTATATATAAAGACAATGGGTTTCTATGTTAACATACTTCAACATTATGAGAAACTCAAATGCATTTAACATAGGAAATATGGAAAAAGCCATAATTATATGCGTTACGAGCCTCACAACGTATTTTCCATACACTTTGATACTAATATTGAATGCATATGTGCTAAATCAAAATATTTTGCACTTTTCTTAATTGATTATAAACATTTTTTCATACATATCTTAACACTAGATTGGTAACCTAACAGGGCATAAAAGTGTCCTTTCAGGGTTTTGAAGAAAACTTCCAAAACCATAGTAGATCCACACATTTTCAAAAATTCTTTCATGAGCTTATAGTTCAAGGACTACTACATATGGAAAAAATGAAAAACTTGTAAAATTTCTCAACTCTTGGTCACAACAAGCCTCCAAAGTTGATGGACAAATCCTTTTTTTTTATAAAAAACATCCATTTCTTACGATTGATTGCATATAAATGAGAATAGGGATTTTTGTAGAACATGATATAAAATTCTCCGTTTACTTCAATGGGTTGGTGATCAAATCATATGGTTGCTTTTGCCTCACTAATTTTCTTTCTGGCAAACAAAATGGGTACAAAAGAGTTGCATTTTTGCCATTCTTCGGACCTATCATCAAAGTTTCTACAGTCATGCTCAATTAACTACTATATATACATGTCTTTCTAGTTTCCTTTTGGCCTTTGGATTCAAAAGGATCCATGGAGCATGTCAAAAGAATAATAGATCTCTTACCAAGTGAAACCTTGCGGACAATGATGAAGTGCTAAATACAAGAAACATGAAAAAATTGGGTTAAGCATTATGACGTATATCCCATAGAGACTAATCAATATCTAGACAAATTTGAAGTTTAAGATTAGATATGGTTACTACCTACAAAATGCACACAATTGGCTTACAAAACTAGCAATATTTAGAAAGTTATACTTGCTACAATAGAATGTCTAGTATTCTTCTACAATTGAAAAACTCAACCATTGTCATATACTATGCTATATAGCATATTAGGTGCCCCAAAACTCAAGGAAGATTATTTTTATGTTACAAATGCCACTTACACAATAAAAATTTGCCTTTGTATATCAAGAAAGACATCAAAAGAATCATAAAAGAGCTAAATTTGGCTTAAAAATAGGATTAAGCAATTCTTGTAATTTGGTCATAACTTTCAATTTTAATACTTAAACCTTCCTAGAAGCATCAGAACATGTTGAGAACTACTAAGGATAATCCTCTAGCAATCTAAACCTCACAAACATGAATTTTAGAGTGGTATAGTTGCAAAACCTTGAAAAAAAGCCAAAAATTGGACATCTTTTTCCACACAATTTAGGTTCAGAAATGTTGCACAAGAGTAAGGTTAATGGTGAGATCAATATTCCAAAAAAATGGCAAGTTTTTTTCAACTCATAAGGCAACTTTGTGGATATATATCACCTAAAAATTCAGTTTCAAACTCTTCAAATAACTCAAGAAAAATGGTCACTTAACAGGACATAAAAGTGTCCCATTACCAACCTAGTGTTAAAATTAATATCCCACCATCTATAGACACCCACACTTTTGTGAGCTAGTATAGAAAGGTCTCAACCATATCCTTGTAGCTCCCATAGACCATAAACTAGTCATTATGGAATATAAGAAATGGCAAAATACTTGTCAATGTATGTGTGTGCACAAGCGCATGTATACGCATTTGTGTCTACAAACGCATGCATGCACGCTGGTGCAACCAAAGTTGGTCAGTGCTAGGAAGTGTGCTATGCATGGTAAAGGGCTAAAGCCAGTGTGGGTGACATAGGCAGGAAAAATCTAGTGGAAATGTTTGCATAGTGTGGTATTTTGGGCCAAGAAGGCTTAGAAAAGGCTAACTGGGGAAGCAGGTCCAAGTGTCTCAAGGGCCTCTCTAATGCCTAAGAATGTGGTGTTCAAAGTGCGTTAGGATCTCGTCCAAACGTCTCGTCAAATGGAGCCCCGGTGTAAAAGATATTGAGGTTCAAAGTAGGAAGGTCTTGCAGATTCTTAATGTGTAGGGCAGATGGGGACAGGTGGCCCGGACTGGAACAAGCACGTAGGCATGTGAAGCTCAAAATTGTGGAGCATGAGGTCTTCTTGGATCTTCAATCAGAGCTCCAGGAGGAAAGTTATGGCCATTCGAAATTTCAACGGAAACCAGTTGTGTGCGTATTTGGGAGCGTGCCATCTGAGGTTTTTGGAGCCTTGCCAGGTTTTGTATGTGAAACATGCGGCAAGTGAACGCCACAGGAGTTTACGGCTTGTCAAACGGAGTCCGGATTGGGAGGATACATGTAGTTGAAGTTGGAAACGGTCTCTAGTGAGAGGGAGTCAGATACTTTTTTCCCGTTTTGGCAGTCTCGATAAGCGGGTGCGAAAAAGTTGGAAGGTGGCGGTATCTACACAAGACAAAGTCAAGAACCGGGTCTACAAGTGGGATTTTACAGCTCGGGGAGATGAGATCAAGTGAAACAAGCCGCCCACAAACTCGAGGTGTAACTAGTCGTCCATGGGAAGGGGCTCTATGTCGCCCAATTAATAAACACGGGGTCTTATGTGTGAAAGGGAATAATTTGCTTCATTTGTATAAAACAAAAAGGGTAACGGCATTGCCCATCTCAAAAAAGCATGCTAAAAGTCTAGAAAAAGAAAAGGAAGAAGAAGGAAGAGAGGAAAAGAAGTAAGAGGAAGAGAAAGAAAGAAGAACGAAAAAAGGGGGGGTTCTCGCAGCTCGTCGGGGGAGGATTTCTCGAGGGGTGCTCAAGGGAGTTTAAGGAGTGTTTTTTTCCCCTAAGGGAGGAGTTTAACGAGGATCCTTTGTTTGGGACTTTCAAAGAAGAAGTTGTGGATTGTTTTTTGGAGCCAGCAAGGGTACCAATACGGGGTCCTCTTTCCGCGCTCTCAAAGACGTGAGCCAAACATTAGTGAAGCTAGCAAATGCCCCAAAATTTGGTTGCTCAATGCAGTCATGCCGAGCCGGATCGTAGCAGAGATTTCTATGGTGTTTGAAAATGATTTTTTTGTCGTAATTGAAGAAAACCCTATTAAATTTCAGTGTCGTCTCTTTCCTTCCCCCCCCCCCCCCCCCCCCCCCCCCCCCCCCCCCTTCTCGTCTTTGCTCTATCCTCACTATCTGGTGCCGATTGGAGAAGTGTGTGTCTCCTCAGATCTCTGCTGCGAGTGTGAGAGAGAAAGAGAGAGTGGTTTTTGTTGTGTGGAAGTTGTAAATCGACAAATTTGGTGTGGTTTGCTATCAATTGTTGGTGCAAAGTTTGTGTGCATATGGTCGTGTGCAGGCGGTGGCCTCCTAGCAGGAAAGAGAATTTTGAAGGTGAATCCCAATGGATTGGGGTGTTGTGTTTACGTTGAGCTGTAGAGAGGCAGATTGTTTGTGTTCCGGGTGTGTACCCCCTTCCCCCTTCCATCTTCTAGTGCCCCCACAGAGGAGAATGTTGATTGCTCCCTGGTGATGCATTTGTAAGCGAAAATTCACATGATTATATCAACTTTCAGTCTTGATTGTGTGGGTGTGGCCATTGAAAGATAAAATGCAAGCGATGAGAATGTGGTTGAAGTGGATAGCATTACGTGAGTAAAATGGCATATCAAACAAACAACAATGTTGGATAGGGGCCCATCGCAATGCTTTGTTCCCATTGATGGAATGCGTAGTGGATGTGAATATGTATTGAGGATAATGAGATTCAATGTTCAAGGAAGAGACGATACACTTTCATCAATAGGATGCGAAAAGAAAAAGCAGCACCAGCCTCAAAATTCTATCTATCAACTGAATCAGTTCAAAGGGTCTCATGTATTGATTGTTGTGCACAAAAATGTTGTCAATATGCAAAATCGTGATATGGTGTTGAGGTTACAAATTTTTTTGGGGGAGAATCTCAGAAGACACGAACAAATTATGTTTATGATGTTCTCTCAATATGCTATCAAAAAGATGAGAGTGTGCAGTGCTAGTTTAAGATGGAATACCAGAAACATCATTTTACCACTACAAGGAAAACTTTGAGAATGGTGTGTGTCAATATGTGCATGGAAACATATGTACATTGAGAAGAGGATTTCAACATACTAGCTTAGAGCATTGATCAATGAATTTGTGGATAACAACTCTGAAAAGATGCCACATAGAAGTAGAACGATGTTGGATGGCTCAAGGGAGACTCAACTAGTAATTTCATCAACATACAAACAAGTGGATATTTTAAGTAAAATCATCACTACACTTGAACAAATAAGGTATGAGAAGAATCTTTCCCAGTATTCTTTTGGTAGAATTTGTAACAAAGAGTACTCACATGTCACCTTAACAAGATGAGTGAGTTCTCTAAGTGCTATATTTTGCGTTTAATCAAAGAAAGATGGAAAGCCAAACCTAACCTTGAAGAAAGAGCTCTCCTCTTCAGGGAGAGAGAAGTTTGCATGGCACAACAAAAGAGTTGCAGGAGCCTATATTATGCATGTCACACATTTTCAGAAACTCAATCAGATAAATATGTATGCATAATTCATGATAAGATGGATCAAAAGAAGACAACAATTCCAAAGCTACACGTTGTTCTCAAGGGTGTGGATTCAAGTTCCAATTTGCAGGTGGCTCTAATTCGTATGATCACTCATGGACATGGGGAAGGTCATTATGGACACTTTGTTTTGAATGGTTTTTGGCAAGCTAATCCAAACCTTACAGTTGGCTCAATTGCTAATTGTTTACACAACTTAGAAAGGATGGATAAGCATCCACTTGTTCATCTAGTAACAGATAGGCTTCCAAGGAGCACTGTTTCTCTATTACATGCTTTGAGCACAAGGGATGCTTTAATCTACCACAACATGAGTGACGGAAAAGAATCCATGTTTTGATAAACTGAAATTGTACAAGAGGATTTGCTACCAACATTTCGCAAGTTGCCAGAGAACTTATTACTACAACTGGACAATTGTGCTAGGGAGAATAAAAACCGATATTTATTTGCTTATTTTTCATTGCTTGTTGCAAGAGGGGTTTTCAAAACCATCTAGCTATGATTTTTAATGGTTGGGCATACACATGAGGACATAGATGATATGTTTAGTAGATTTTTAGAGAAATTGAGAGTTACACAAACCTATACTTTGCCACATTTGATGGATACATTGAGAACCAGTTCATCTTCGGCTCTACCTCCATTCTTGCTCACTAATGTTCTTGATTTCAAGAAATATTGTGATGTCTATCTATGTGATGGACGTGACATACTTGTTGGTCACTTCAAACAACTTCAATTTTAGGTTCTTTATGCAAGATAAAACACCAAGGATGCAATATAAGGTACATGTAGGTGTTTTAAAGTGGAGTGGAAGTATTCTTCTTTGGCAAACAAATAGTGAGAGGAGTCCAATGTTACCATAAGGAAATCCCCCTTTTGTACCAAAATCCAATGGTGCAATATGTAAAGGCCCGTTAGAAAGTGATTCTAGGACTAAAGGATTACATAAGGTTTTGGCAAAATTTAGGAGATGGTACAAGTATCCCAAGGTACTTTAGACCCGTGATAGATTACTGGAGTAAGGTGATCGAAGAGATTGGAAAAGAAATCAAATCAGAAGCATTGTTGTATGAACATTTTTGGCCAAAAACTCAAGAATATCATCAGTTACAAAGCAGTGTGATGAAATCAGTTAAAAAGGGGTGCACTGCACAGGGTGACAATGTAATACTACTACCAAGTGACACAAAAATATATCAAGTTTGGCTTACCATGGCATTGTCAGACATTGACAAAGAGCTTACATCACCACAATATAGAAAGCTTTTGATTCAATATTGGTCATCTTTTGCTAGAAAGAGTGGTATACTGATGCAATATTGGTCATCTTGTGCTAGAAAGAGTGGTATGATTGATGCAATATTGATCATCTTGTGCTAAAACGAGTGCTAGAAAATCTTGCTTTGGCTTTTGCTTTGGATTCTTGAAAGGCATGCTCTAAAAGCCAAAGCAAGGTTGACTCGTGCACATCAACCATGTTTGAATCAAAGGCTTGATGTGGCATCAAATGAGGAATAGATTTATGGGATTATATATTGTCATTGTACTACTCAATTTTATAAAACAAGATCGGGGTGATTGTATCTTTTCTATTTTAATTAATTCATGGTATGCTTCTAATTACACCCTATGTATTCTCTTAAGTTTTAGTGTTTATCAACACCGCAATATATAGGATTATCATCTATAGCTACCAACCATAGCTGAATATGATTACCTCATCTTTTTCCACTTTAAGCAAGAAATTTCCTAAGTACATGAATATGCTTGATTTGAAGATTTCCACATCATCAACTTGCACAGGACCGCCGCCCACTGGGCGCCATGGCTGACTGCCCGGCCATGCCTTCTCCGGCCAAAACAACACCAAGCACCACAGAGTGACTTTTTCCCACAAGGAGTCCAAACATTGTTTTATGCTTGCATATTCTTGGCGCTTGTTTTATGTGCAAATCTTGCTATGTTTAGCATCAATGTACTCCATTTATGATGTTGAGTTGCAAAAATTGTTTTGTTTGTCGATTCTGGATCCATGTTGGCATTTACGATAGTCCTTATCATTTTTGACACTTGATCAGTAGGTGGTCATCGTCATTGAGCTTGACCATAGTTTTGAATCTACATAACCTTTTACAAGGTGATGGTGAGGTTTTATTGAGCTAGGTAATTCTTGAACATTGAGATCCTTTCGGTAATATAGGTTGTTGGAGTACCCCTTTTACAAGGCCTTGCTATGGGATATGTATAGAGAGGACTAGATGCTTTGATGCTATGTTGGCAGTCTTTTGTATCATTTGTGATGAGTGGTAGATGAGTCTATAGTCACTTGACACTCTTTATGACTTTGCTTATACTTTTGACATCACTTTTTCTCCTTTCAATTTCTTCTAGGTTTGAAAAGGACATTCATGGCACAAATTTTCCCACATGGAAAGAGTAGATTCATAATGTTTTTATCCAAAAAGGTTAATTGGATTCATTATTTGAATGAATTATGAGATATGTTGTGTAATACATATGAGAGCAAGAGTGTAGGTAATAAGGTTTATTTGATGAAGACGTTTTTAAGCTTTGTATGAAAGAAGGTAACACCATTTTTGGACACTTGAATGAATTCAATGTAATGTTCAGTTGATTAACGTCACAAGGACTCAATTTCGATGAAGAGTTTCAATGTGTTTTCTTGTTATGCTCTCTACCTTCCTCATAGAATACTTTTTGCATATCCATATGTAAGGTTGCGCTTAAGGGCAAGTTGATCTACAAAGACGTAGCCAGTAGTTAGCTCACGAAAGAGATTCACACGAAATCTATTGACCCTACCAAGGGCGGTAATGCTTATGTTGCACAGTCTCGTAAAGAGAGAGGTCACAAGTCTGATCGTGCCAAGTCTAAGGATCACAAGAACTCTTGTAGTAAGTCTTGTGGCTCCATGTGCAATGTTAAGTGCTAACATTGCCATAAGAAAGGGCATGTGAAAAAGTATTGTCATGTTGTACAAAGAAACAAGAAGTTCTTTATGGATAACTGGATGACTTGGGATACACTACAAAATTTGAGAATCGATCTTGGATAATAAAAAATGGAAATCTTGTGGTTCTCAAAGGTCAAAAGCATAATACTCTGTATTCCATGTATGTGTTTTTTTGTAAAAGAAGATTTTATTTCTATAGTCAAGAGCTACCATCTACTGAGTTGTAGCATAGTCGACAAAGCCATGTGGACCAAAAAGGAATGAAAACTCTAGCACGAGTACTTGTCAATGTTGAGTTTTAGTGAGTTTTCTTTGCGTAAACATTGTGTATATGGAAAGCAAACTAAGATTGCTCATTTACCATTGGATAGAAGACGTGTTGAGCCACTAGAGCTTCTACATACTTACGTATGTGGTCCTATGCCTACCAACTATCTAGGGGAAGCCACTTACTTTGCAACATTCATAGATGAGTCTATTGGGAAGGTGTGGGTTTACCCTTTGAAACACATGGACAATGTATTCTCTACATTTCAAAAGTTCTTTGCACTTGACGAGAATCAGTCAGGTAAAAATCTTAAGAGCTTGAGGATTAATAACGGTGAAGAATGTCTCAAAAGACGTGATAGACTACTATGTAAAGAGAGAGATTTGATAGCAGTCTAGTGCGTCATACAGACCTACTCAAAATGGAGTTGCTAAGCGTATGAATCGCATGATTCAAGAGTGTCTTAAAGCTATGCTTCCTATCGCAAATTTGATACAAGGATTTTGGCCTGAAATTATTTTGATAGCGGTTCACATCATAAATAGATGACTTAGCATGCCATTAAATTACAAGGTTCTAAAGGAGTTGTGATCAGGCAAGAAGCCACACTATGATCATTTACGTGTCTTTGGTTGAGAGACATATGCTCATGTGCCAAAGAGCTTAGAAAGAAGCTTGACCCAAAATTACACAAATTCATTTTTGTTGGATACAGTATAGATGGAGGGATGGGCTATCGGCTCTAGCACTAAGAATATTATAAAATTATTTACAATTCACACATGACCTTCAATGAATTTAAGATGCATAGAAAGCCTATTAAAGAGGTTGAGTGCAGAAGAGTCACATTTAAGGATGTTGCTTCAGGTTCAATAAGAACTCATAAGGCTAGTGAGGAGCCTTCTACTAGCAACACTCCAAAGAGAGCAAAAAGTCGTAGTTAAGGATTGAAATGCTCTAGTAGAGCCCAACATCCATCTGAGCGTTTTCAACCAATTGTGGATTATGTCATACTAATCGACTACGATGAGCCGTCTTGCTTCCAAGAAGCCATGCACATGGATGATAAGTTGCAATGAGAGCAAGCCATGCAATCAGAACATGATTCAATTGTCAAGAATGAGCCTAGGGAACTCGTCGAATTGCTTGTGTGAGAGAAAGCTTCACCTTACAATTTACAAGAAGAAATTTACATCGGAAGATTCAAAGCCCAAGTATAAGGGTAGACTCGTAGCCAAAGGTCTCAAGCAATAGAAAGGTGTAGATTTTGACGAAGTCTTTTTATCTATGATCAAAATGACTACTTTATGTATGATGTTTAGATTAGTATTGGTCCACATGGATGTGAAGGCAACTTTTCTTGATGATGATCTCCAACACAATGTATACATATAGTCACCTAAAGGGTTTCTTAAGCCAACGAGAGAAGAGCTTGTATATAGACTTAGAAAAGCACTTTATGACTTGAGCAAGGATCTAAGAAATGGTATCAAAAGTTCGATACAATTATGTAGTCTCATGGATGTAAAAGGAGTCAAGAGGATCACTGCTTGTACACGGGAGAGCTCAGTGATGTATCACTCATTCTTCTTATATCGAAGACATGCTTATTGTTGGAAAGAACTCTCATGAGATTTTCAATCTAAAGCAAATGTTGGGTTAGAATTTTGCTATGAAGGATTTGGGAGAAGCTATTCTAATCTTGGCATGCATATCATACGTGACAGGTCAAAGGGCCCTCTTGAGTTGTCTCAAGAATCGTACATACATAAGATATTGCATCATATCAATATGCAGGGGGGAAAGGCATATAATATCCCAATGTTAGCATATGTAGAACTAAGCAAAGATGATTCTCCTACATCGGACATTGAGGAGGCTAAGATGGCTAAGATTCCATAGTTGTGGGGACAATCTCATATATAGTGGGACTTGAAAGGTACAAGCGAAAGATGCTTACACTTTGAAAATAGTGATGCATCCGTCGTTGGATACGTATATGCGAACTGTATAAACGTTCACATCTTGTTGTGTTTTTATATTTGTTGGAGAAGCTCTCTTGGAGATCATGTCTTCAAAACTATATGTCCTCTTCCACTACAGAGGCGGAGTATGTTGCAATGTTGTCAGAGGCCAGCAAGGAGTTGACACATTTAGTAGAAGACTTAAACAAGGATCAACAGATTACACTGTTACATTGTGAAGTCAGAATGTCATCGCTTTGACAAAGAATCCTGTGTTTCATTCCAAAACAAAACGCAAACGTGAGGCATCACTTTATACAAGATGTGTTAGAAGATGAGCAGATCGAGCTTCTCAAAGTTCATACAAATGAAAACCTTGCGGATCTTTCAACAAGCTTTGCCATAGAGTCGTTTGCACATTGCATAAAGTTGATGGGTGTGGGATGAAGCCATTGTCATGCTTCACAATATGGAAGTGTTTGTACATAGCTTTGCTTTACTCCACTTAGAACACATTGACCGTTAAGTGGAAGGCTGTTAGGGTGTTGTTAGGGTAATGGCCAAGTGGCCAACCAGACTATCCTCACACACAACCATCTACTAATACTAACTCTGTTCTTCTTTATCAATAGAATAAGGAGTCAATGAGAGACAGCTCCCCACCCCACATACTACATGCACTCCCTGCTCTCATACACTCTTCATATGTAACAAGAATGAGGTGTCAAAACTTGCTCATCTATACTATCAATCAAGAAAGACATGTAGATAATGCATACATGGAAAATTAATACTTTTGTTATTTGCAGATGATGTTATTTTGGCTCGTACTCAAGATCACAAAAGCTAGTGACCATAATTAAAACCCTTTGCTTGCGTAGTGGTTTGATGATGGAGAATACCTCATACTCACACCGAGGAGAAACCAGGCACACTCTCACTCTCTCTCTCTCTCTAAGGTCTCTTGGGATAGATCTTTAAGGTCTCTTGGGATAGTTCCCTACGTCGTTAAAATTCTCTTCTTCTTCTTCTTCTTCTTCTCTCTCTCTCTCTCTCTCTCTCTCTCTCTCTCTCTCTCTCTCTCTCTCTCCACAAAGATAGCATTTGAGTATCACCATTGAGTGAGAGAAATGCGTGTTGTGCAGCAAAACAACATTATGGAAACCAAAATTCACAAATAGCATGCATCAAACAAAGCACACTCAGAGAACCGGTTGTGGCAAAAGTTTCTTCCTCTACATTCCTTTCGAACACACTCATGCCTCATCCCTCTCGAGCACTCACAATAACATGTATAGGCAAGGGCGAGGCACTACATTGACGGGGACATGCACGAGTAATATGGCATGGACTGCATGTTAAGAATCAGGGTAAGATCAGGAAAACACTGAATTGTGATCCTACGCTTGCCAGTTTATTAGGTGGATACACCTTAATACTTTTTCTATGCAATGCACTGTCATCAATGGTGTGGCAACAATTCACACATATGCATGCAAGCATGCGTATACACTTGAAAAAGATATCAGCCATGTAGACTACACCTCGTTAGTTGTTATTGACCCCAATAGACTAGCAACGAAGTCCATCAGAAATGCAAGTCGTTAAAAAGAATATCGATATTCACATTGCTATATAAAAAAGTAAACCTATTTTTACTTTCAATGTCTCTGGTTTCTGTCTGCACAAAACTATGTATTCACACGGTCCAGAAGGGAAGTAGTCAAAAGCCATACATCACCAAGAGCTGCCTTTCAGTTTGTAGCCGTGGTTCCACCAACAATAGCAGCAATTAGAGAGAGAATTGCCTAAAATGATGGAAACAATCAATTTCAACTCAGTTAAAATACAATTTCTTTCTACAAACAACTTACTAATATGAGCAACCAAAAATTTACCAGTTTGAAGATCATAAAATGAAAATTATAATCACCTACTCTCATGGTTAGGTTCACCATTTAGATGAGATTCCTACGTTTGCCAATGGAGTGCAGCCACATTGACCTTGCTTTAGCACTTTGCTGGGTGAGTTGCGGGCCTATTTGGCTCCTCCTTTTAGCTTATTCCTCAATTTTCGGGTTACCGAGAGGAAGCAGTCCTCTCCTTAGTTTATATGTTTTTTCTATGGATCATGGGATATGGCTATTTAGACCTTCACTTATTTTGACATCTAAACAAAAACCCCTCACATTTCTGACCCATTCTGGGTTATAAGATATGAGTTTGCCAGCATCTTTAATTTATCCTTTTCATCTTTCTTTGCTAGATGTTAACAATCTCAGTATCACTTGCACCGCTTTCTATGGTGCACTCTCTCCTTTAGCCTACTTTCGTGAAATTCTGGGACTCTTCATTGCAAAATAGGACAGAAGAGAGTATGAATTTGATTTTCCGACAGTGGAAAGAGATGCTGGCACCATTAACTCCTCAGAAGAAGGAAAAGCCATCAGCAGTCAGACCGTCTCAACCATCTTTAACTAGAAAAACAGTTAAATCTTCCATTGCAAAGAAGCAAGTGAAGGTTCTAGTGGTCAAGAAGGCTCCTTCAAGCAAAGAGTTAACACAAGTGACTCCTTTCGGATTTGTTTTTTGATTATCTGGATTTGGATTTAGACAAGGTGCCATTTCTACACTAGTATGATCCCACGTTTTCAAGGATATCCTCAAGGACCTTTGTAGGGTATGATACCAGGCGACGGGCGTGCACCCAATGGGCGTCTAGTATCCGACACCTGTGTGCAAAAGAGAAATAAGATTAGAATTGTTCACCCAAGGGAAGCATTTCACTTCAGGGGAACGATGACATATTTATGCACTGGGTCCGACCAAGGGGGAAGACAAAGAAGTAGAAGAATTAAGGGCAAGGCACAAGCTAAATAAGTGCCTTTGGACACATAATGTGGAAGATCTGCAGAATCACTTTGTAACTTTCTTTTTCAACCCCCCCCCTTGCGCTGCCAGCACTCCCTGCTGCGCACGCGCTGCCCCCCGCCTCCCCCTTGCCTTGCACTTCCCCTCCCTGTCCGCCCTCAGCCCTCTGCCCGCTGCCCTCATCCATTGCCGCTCCCGGTCCGCCCCACGCTGTCCCCCCCCCAGCTCCTTTCTTCGCTCATTGAACCCCCCCCCCCCCTTCTCCTTTCGCTCTCCGCCGTTCTACACCCGAAATTTTCTCTAGATTGGCTCTAGCAGTGCTGGTTCCTGGAAAAGTGCTAGTCGGGGATTTCTTGCAGAAAATTACTCTATCCGCTTCTCCGACACAGCAACAGACACAAATGAAGGCTCAAGCTCCGCCACAGAGGGACTCTACTGAAGTCCCCTCGCCCGACCCAACTGAGCCCACCATTCGACTTGCTCTCTCTCCGACAGAGTAAGCGAGCATAGCCGCATAGGTGGATTGTCTGCAAGCGACTTCCGTCATCTGCAAGATTCTCGGCACCAGACCTAGCAGAGGAGAGCTGTGTGACCTTCTCCAGACCCGCCTTCTTGCAGAGGTGGGCAAGATCTTGGACGTTCACTTCCTCGGACGAGTCTACTACCAGATCGAGTTTGAGACCTCCGAGATGGCGTCCAAGGTCATCGCCATGAGTCCCTTGACCATCCAAGCAGTTCGAGCCCACTTTCGACAGTGGAGACATGGTTTTGACCCGGCTTCAGATGTTCTGGTAGAGGAGGCAGACCCTTCCCATCTCCGTCTGCTTTCCCGGTTTGAGGGGGGAGTACCTACCACTTTTGTCCAGGATAGGCTCAGCTATTGGGATTGTCCTGGAGACACCTCGCACGGCAGCCTCAGTAGCTGCCAAGGCGGCCGGCATTCCCTCCGTACGTGTTCTGGTTAGGGACACCCACACTCTCCCGAGTGTTATCTTACTTCCTCAGGTGAGTGGGGGCTGGTTCTGACAGAGCGTGGAGTATTCGGGCTCCCGAATCAATGTTTCATTTGTCGACAGATGGGCTCGCCAAGGCCTGTCCACGGAGGAGAGCCCGACCTGCACCACAAGCCCAGCCCCAGCCCTCAAAGGCTTTTTGAGAAGCCTTTGAGGGCTGGCCAGCAGCAGCAGGCAGAGCCACAGAGTTCACAGGCAGCGCCACCCTCCGAGCCTGGGGCTCAAGCAGAGGAGGGATGGCAGTAGGTTCGTGGTCGACGTCGGCAGGGGCCACCGTGCCAGCCTGGCACTTAGAGTCGTCCTCAGGCTCCTGCCCAACAGGAGTGGGTTACCACGGGGAACCGATTCGACCCTCTTCAACAAGATGAGGTCCCTGCTCCAGCCTCCACCTCAGCTTCCCCCTCGACAGCCCCCTCCCCTCACCCCAAGTTCCCCCCTGCTCCCGCTCCGCCCCTCCCCCTTCTCCCTCTGCCTCTTCACCTCGCCCTCCCTCCTCTGCCGCTCCTCCTCGCCCCCTTCTCCCCCTGCTCCCTCACCTCCTCCCGCTCCAGTCCCTCAGCCGTCCCAGGGGGCGGCCCTAGACAGATTATCCAGGCACAATGTGTATAAATGGAGCAGATTAGATCAAAGCAGAGCACTCAAGTGGAATGACCTTCAGGCATTGAGACATTTGTTAGATGTAACCAAGATATGATCCCGGTACTCTTAGATAACATGGTGGCTCAGCGGCCATGGATTGGATATGGACCATCTGCTGCCCTTCCAATATGATCCGGACTCCCAAGTGATCCACCTTTCAAGTAGTGAGAGGAACAGATAGACAAGACAAAAGAAAAGCTTTACGTAGGGGAGACATGGATCAGGCTGATGATGCTAAAATATAAAGACAAGTTCATATTGAAGGATGAACCATAGGCTCTATTCGGTAAGCACAACTCACTCCACCGAATTTTCAAGGCCAGGAACCATTGACGGAAGGGACAGTTTTTGAATTAGGACTATAATGCTCACAATCAGTTGTGTTGTTGCATTAATTATGTATTTTTGTTGCAGTTAGCATTGGTTTGTTCTTTTATTTTTCCAGTGAAAAGGTGTAAAAAAGACGTGAAAGATGTTAAGAATGCCATACACTGTTGCTTAATGAAATCTTGGTGTACTGCTCACACAAAGTATTTTTGTCTAAATCATGTCAAGAGACCCAAAATCGCTATATTTTCCCTCACATTACATCCTTTCGAAGATGATGAGCTAATGAGAAGACCCTATCATCAAAGACATCCTCCAACAGAGACTTTTGGCTCTTTGGTCTCTTGAGCATTTTAGCCAGGAGATTGTCCAGTTTCAAGCTTTGACCTTCTCTTATTCAGAGCGCTTAGCTGCAGTACTTTCATGAAAGAGGATCAACTAACAGGTGTAAATAATCCATATTTGCTCTTGTACCCGTCTAGTTGCTTCTCTTGGATCATTTGAGAGGCCTAAGAATTGGATATATTGGGTGGCTGGTACCAAGCTCGAAGGATGAGACATTTTGCAGCACCCCACTCACAAAGATCTCAAAGTCTCAATGAAGCAGGCCAGTAAGCGTCACACTTGACCGTGAGTGCATTCAAGCCAGCCCGTGATAAACTCATCATCTCCGGTAAAAGTGGGTTCAACGGAACAGGGTCAATGCTCGTAAATTCTAGGCTATCTGACTGCCCACCTGTTCTTATTTTACTACTGCTGTTTATTTGTGATATGATGTGCAGTTCCTAGCTTATGTGTCAAGAAGCATGTGAATATGCTAGGCGCACTTAACTTGTCTGTAAAATACACCATCCCTGGCCAATTCCTTTTCTAAGTAGTAATCATCTTCTATACTTTTTACTCATTTCTGTGAACTGTGCAGCCCTAGGCCATGCAAGTCATAAAGTACAATTTTTAGCCTTGCACATTGACTGTGAGTTCCCAATCTGGACTACATCACAAGGTACTGTGCATACCCTACTTAACTTTTTGCCAGTAAGATTTTGTTAGCACCCATAATAAAACCTCTGCAAAGTCTACAAAAGAAAAACATTGCTACATTTAAGAAAAAATCGACTTACAGCTACTGTGCAGCAAACTAGACCAACCCTCTCTCTTGGATCTGGTCTTGTACACACAAGAATGATTGCTCCAGCATACCAAGGAATAGAAGCCAGGAACCATCCCACTATAAACCTGTCAAACCAAAACCCTGCACTTATACTCTGAAAGCAAAAAAATTGAGGTTATTGAGGAATATTGATGTTTCATGAGCATGTTTGTCATAATCAAGAGGAGAATTGCAACTTGCAGATACGCAATTAGTTCCCTAATCATCATTATGTTCCTTCCTAACCTTCCACTCACACTGTACTCCAATTTAGTATGACTAGCCATTCTGATGTTTGTCAAGCCAATAAAGCCTAAACAAATATAGCCAGCACACTTTTCCTTGCATAACCTCACCCAATCACCAAGGACACTTCATCACTATACACGTTCTATTTATTTTATGTTGGTTTGCTTTATTTTTATTTTCCTTTCTTTTCTTTCTTTTACCCCGAAACTCTTGATACCAGGAAGTGGAAAAGGCCTAAATCTCCCAAGGTAATGCATGGCCAGTGCGAAATGGACCCAAGTCGACAACGAGCCTGGTTTGTGTGCCAATCAGCATTGAAATCTGAGGTGTACACGAAGCGGCCTCTACACCACAAGAAGAAGAAGAAGAAGCTCAAAGCTGGAGAACAAGATGTTAAAGTCAAATGTTATAATTTAAACAGGATTGATACGAAGGCTCTTGCTTTTAATTGACAATTCGAGGTACAATTCTGGAAAAACGCAAACCCAAAGACTAGGAGGAATTCAAAAAGGAATTCTACGCTCAGTTCCATCCCCCCTGACATTGCCGACGATGTGAAGAAAGAATGGGATTGGCTCTCCCAAAGAGAGAATGAAGTTGTGTCCGACTACATCGACAAATTCTGGGAGGTCCTCGTTAAAGTTACTCTCTTTATGAAAGTTTCTGATGAAGAGATGATGCGCAAAAACCCTCCTTTGCACCCCCCCCCCCCCCGGGCCTCCCTTTGTTTAGCCTCGTCAGTAGTGTTTTTTGGCGGGCTCTCCTCCATGCCCGCCTTTTAGCAAAGGTGGGCAAGATCCTCAACGTTCAGCTTCTCGGACGTGGCTATAACCAATTAGAGTTTGAGACCCCCGAGATGGCGTCCAAGGCCATTGCAATGAGCCCCCTGGCCATCCGAGCAGTTCGAGCTCATTTTCAACAGTGGCGCCATGGTTTCGACCCAGCTAACGACGTTCTTGTCGAGGAGGCAGGCCTTCCCATCTCAGTCTACTTCCCCGGCCTGAGGAGGGAGTACCTTCCGCTCCTATCCAGGATAGGCTCAGAGATTGGGACTGTCTTGGAGACACCTCACACGACAGCCTCTGTAGCTGCCAAGGCAGCTAGCATTCCCACAATACATGTTCTGGTTCGGAACACCCACACCCTCCCAAAGGTCATTCTACTATCTCGAGTGAGTGGGTTGGCTCCGCCAGAGCAGAGTATTCCCGAATCAATGTTTCATTTGTCGTCAGATGGGCCATCTTGCGAAGGCCTGTCCACGGAAAAGGCCACCTTCACCTCGGGCTCAGCCCGAGCCTCCTCCTAGGGCTAGCCAATAGGAGCAGACAAAGTCACAGGGTACTCAGGCAGACTCACCCTCCGAGCCTAGGGCTCAGGTAGACGAGGGCTAGCAGCAAATCCATGGTCGGTGTCGACAGGGGCCACCACGTCAACTTAGCCCTCCGAGTGGTCACCAGGCTCCAGGCCAATAGCAATGGGTTCCCACACGAAACCTTTTCAGCCCTCTTCAGCAGGGCGAGGTCCCAACTCCACCCTCCACCTCAACCTCACCTTCGACAGCCCCTCCTCCCCCGAAGTTCTCCTCCGCCCCTCCTCCCCCGCCTCCTTCCTCCTCCTCGCCTCCCCCCTCTCCTTCTGCTACTCCCCGCCCCCCCCACTTCCCCCCCTTTCTTCCACTTCTCCTCCCATTCCTACCCGCAGCCGACCCATGGGGTGGAACCTTCCTCAGCTGCTAGGAGATCTATTGGCAACGCTTTTGCCACGAGTCACTTGGCGAGAGAGGCAAAGCCTTTCTTGCTAACCCCCCTTCTAGTGCAGACGTCCCCCTTTGCAGCAGTCCCTCGTGGACTGACGAGCTTCGACATTCGTCGTAGGTGGGACTTCTTTGCCTACGACTTCAGACAGTTTCTCGATGACCCTTCACCAGACTTTGAGGCAGCTTGTTTCAGAGTTCATATATTGTTCCTTACAGCTAGAGGGATAGAGACCCTGGACTCGGCGGTTGCCTTCTCTTTCCCCCTATGTGGCATGGACCAGTCTGAGTGGACTCTAGACTCAGTGATGGAGTGGCTACAGGCACAGGCCCTCGAGTTCTCTCACCACATGAAAGACCTGGGGGTTACAGACCGGGTACAAACTTTGTGGCCGTTGGCCAAGTTCTCAGTGACACCTCCAGACTCGGCAGGATGTAGACACATTGTGGTACACTTCTTTGTTGACACGTAGAGCCCACCATGCTATGTTGTAAGGTGTAGCGGAAGTGAATGATGATATTGCTCAAGATGAGTGCTCTGAACTATGCACAAGGGTTCCTTTTACTTACGGAAGGGATAGCCTTCCGTTCTTTAAAGAGAGAGTGCAGTGATCACAAAGAAAGTGAATGCTACTGTGAATGAAGGTGCTGAGACTGAGAGAAAGAGAGAAGAATACGACTAGACGGTTCTCAAACCCTCCTCCAAGGGCCCCCCTCTCTACGGCGAGAGAGGTCTATGTTATAGATTGCACAAATCTAGTACAATGGTCTAGATGCAATGGACTTGCCAACAATGTCGACGACCTTGATGACGACGACAAGGACGGACTCAAATAACCCAAAAGTCGTCTGAAAGGCTGTCTTGTAGACGTCTCCCGACGCGATTCGAATCTTATGATATCCACTCTTCAAATCGATCCTAGAGTATATCATCGATCCTAGGAATCGGAAATTTGTCCTTGATGGTGATTTTGTCGAGAGCTCTATAATCGGTGCACATTCTCCAAGATACGTCTTTCTTCAAAACCAACAACGCTGGAGAGCAATACGGTGAAGTACTAGGTTGGACAAGACCCTTTTCCAAGAGGTCTTTCACTTGGTTCATAATTTCTTCGTTCTGGGCTCGGCTCACACGATAAGGTGGCCGGTTCGGTGGTGTGCTTCCAAGTATCAAATCAATAGTATTATCTTCAGGACGAGCGGGTGGTAACTTGCCTAGCAGGCCCTTTGAGAAGCAATCGGCATGAGAGTGGAGAAAATCTTGGCGTTCTTTATCAAGTTCAGACATATTTGTGGTATCCTCATCACTCAACTCTTTCAAAAAGATCGAGTAAACAAACAGACTGGATTTCATTAATTTGGAAATTGCCAAAGCCGATACAATAGGGACAGACTCGCCCTTAAGTTTTACATCAACTACAATGGTTCTGTCCTTCTGATTCCGGACACTATTGGCGATCTCCCTCGACGCCATACAGTTCGGTACCAGTACCTCACTTTGAAAAGGACGGGATGTCACGTGCACATCAAGTTTTACATAGAGTACAATGGTTCTGTCCTTTTGATTCCGGACGTTGTTGGCGATCTCCCTCGACGCCATACAATTCGGTACCAGTACCTCACTTTGAAAAGGAGGGGATGTCACGTGCACATCTAACCCTATGTGTACGTGGACAAGCTACTTCATGACTAGGGTTCAGTTCAGTTAGCCTAGCTTAGGAAGTGTTCTGGCACTTTTGTGAGTCTATTCGCAGACCGTGCATGTCCAGGCACTTAGAGTAGATGCATATCCTCTGGTTGCACACAGCATAATTATCAGATTACCATCATAACCCATCAGGAGCATTTTTATAGTGCACAGACCTATTTTCCCTATTTTAGCCATTTTTCACTTATTAATAAGTGACTTTGTTGGGAAACTGGGTAGGGCAATTTAGCCAAGCCAATATATAAGAAAACCTAGCCCTCGCAATATCTGGCAGAAGCGGCAGCAGGGACCAAGTGTCCAACAGAGCACCTTCTCAGCAAGACTCCCCCCGACAGTCAACCTAGCGTTTTCAACCAACAAGGACAAGCATTTTTCAGCATTGCAGATCAGCCCAGCGTTTGCATTTGCAGATCAGCCTGGTGATAGCAGGACACAGTAGAATCCATAGCGTTTTTGCATCAAACAACACACCTAGCCTAGTGTTTTTGCATTTGCAAACCTGCACCAACGTTTTACTGATTCTCCGCGACACAAAGTACCATTAGCTTCAGCGTTTTCAATTTTCAGCAAATAGACACCGCTAAATAGTCCCCCAAACCTCACAGACCTCACCTTCCCGCAGCAGATCCTCGTCGCACCGTCTCGCACGGTTAGATCAGCCAAAGTTTGCAGATTCAGCCCGCTATTCGCAAATTTCAGCATCTGAGTTTTCAGCGCGTCGTCGTCGCATCGTCATCATCGCCGTCGTCACCGACATAGAGTCGGAATTCAGCAGTTACAAGATTTGCAGATTTCAGCCCTTAGTGTTTTCAGATTTCAGCCCGTCTCGTCGTCGTCCTCGACATCGTCGGCAAGTCCATTGCATTGTAGAGATTGTGCAATCAATAGTAGACCACTCTCGCCATAGAGAGAGGGGCCTTCGGAGGAGGGTTTGACAACATCATGGTGTCATATTCTTCTCTCTCTATCTCTCAGTCTCAGCACCTTCATTCACAGTGTCTACCACTTTTTTTGTGATCATTTGCACACTCTCACTAAGGAACGGAAGGCTCTCCCTTCCGTAAGTAAAAGGAACCCTTGAGCACAGTTCGGAGCACTCATCTTGAGCAAAGTTCAACATCACTTCCGCTGCACCTTACAGTAACCTCCTACATGTTTGTGCCACTGACAAAGCAAATTGAGAAGTATTGTTGTGGGCTACCTAAAGGGCTTCGAGATTACTGTACACATGGGTATACTTCAAGCAAATGTTTGCATCTATGTGGCTGTCAAATGAATTTGAAGCCGATGTTATGACAGATTGGCACGAACTCACTGCGGCTACTTGCAAGAGCCTACAAGAGTACAATCGCAGGTTTTGTAAAGTGTTGCTATCAGTAACCTCCTACAGGTTTGTGCCACTGACAGAGCAAATTGAGAAGTATTGTTGTGGGCTGCCTAAAGGGCTTCGAGATTACTGTACCAAGAACAGAGTGGCTACCCTCACTCAGCTTATGGAAGTTGCCAACATTGCTCTTGCCTTGTTAAAGGGAGAGGACATTGGGTTTTCGGGCAACGTGAAAGGGGGGCAACAAAAGAAAAATTCAACAAAGAAGCCCTTTGTGAAAACGGTTCCTGAAGCCTCACAGGGTCCAGAAAAGGTCAACAAGGACAAGGACTCAGCCGGAACATCTCGAGCGCACGCAAAGAAGCAGAAAAGGAAGACTTTTGTGCGTAAGTCACTCGAGGAAAAGAAGGTCTTGATGGCTGAGAATAAATGCTTTATATGCGAGCAGCCTGGTCACTTTGCTGCAGATTGTCCACAAAGGAAAAAGACCAACTTACTCAGATGATAAAGAGGACAAAAAAGGAAAGAAGCCCAAACCCACGGCAGGTTTAGTGCCAGACATGGTGGGTGACAGGCGAAGCACGGATGCCAACAAGTTATGCAGAGCATGGGGTAAAGTCAAAGATCAGACGGCACTTACTTTCTTTGATTCAGGTACAAAAGCGAACTTTATCTCACCAGAAATAGCTATGAAGTTGGGCATCATAGCTAAAGAGATGCGGTACACGGCAGAGGCAGGATTGACATGTCCTGGCCACTCAGAGTGTGTTACTCCCATCATTCGAAAGCTGGGTCTGCATATTCAGTCATATGTGGACACAGAAGAGTTCTATATCATGCCATTGGAAGGTGTGATGCGCTACTAGGAATCTCGTGAATGTACTGGATACATGGCGTGCTGGATGTCTTCGGCAAAACGATCACCCTTCAGCATAGGGGCAAAACTCATGTTTTGGATGTAAAGCTCAAAGGGGAGTCTGTCCCTATTGTATCTGCTTCGGCTATCACTTCTGTAATTAAACATCATCTTTCTGCGTACTTGGTTTTTGCACGTGATGTTTCAAATAGTTGTAAGTCAAATTTATCTATGTTAGATAAAGAAAGGTCAGCATTTTTGCGAGAGTTTAATGACTTTTTTTCTAATTCATTACCGTCACAATTGCCGCCGGAGAGGCCTGAGGACCATGCGATAGATTTGGTGCCACGGTGTAGCCCACCAAACAGACCTCCCTACAGGGTTAGTGCGGCTCCGCATAAAGAGATTATGGGCCAAGTTGAGGAGCTTTTAGAGAAGGGGTTGATTCAACCTAGTTCTTCACCTTTTTGCTCCCCAGTGCTCCTAGTGCAGAAGAAGGATGGCTCTTGGCGCGTGTGTACAGACTACCGTGCGTTGAATAAGAATGCCATCAAGAACAGGTTTCCTATCCCAAGGCTTGACATTATTCTTGACCGTTTAGGGGATGCTGCAATTTTCAGCAACATAGACCTTAAGAGTGGGTACCATCAGATTCGTATAAGGCTAGAGGATGTGCACAAGACTGCGTTTAGGATGACATTTGTTCTCTATGAGTTTTTACCCATACAAAGGACAAGATCTTTGAGGCAGATCTATATGGTGAGAACATGGATGAAATGTATAAGAAGATTGAGCTTGCCTTGGAGAAGACTTAAGCAAAGCAGAAAAAGGCTACTGATCGTCACCGTCGTGAATTACTGTTTTACTTGGTGATTGGGTACTTTTACGGTTTGAAAAGGCAAGGTTCAAGAAGATGAAGGGCAAGGAAAGGTTATTTCCGAAGCTCAGCATGCGTTACTATGGGCCCTTTTTCAAGTGCTTGATAAGATCAACGATGTTGCTTATAGGCTGAAATTGCCTGAAACTTGGATGTCCCAGAAGATATGCCACAGGAGGATCAGCCAGAAGTTGATGAACTTGATGAAATCTTGGTACCTGAGCAGATCTTGGCACATAAACAAAAAAAAGTTAAGGGACAAGTTGCAAGATGGTATTTGGTAAAGTTCAAGAACTATCCACCTATGGATGCAAAGTGGATGGAAGAGTCTGTACTGCTAGTCACCAAATGTATTGCAGCTGTAACTTGAGGCCTTTGGGTTACAGCCTACGTATGCCCCAACTCAACGTGTTCAAAGGAGGGGTAATGATAGAGTTAGCACATCAAATGTACATACGGATTCAGTGCAATAGAAGTGTGCATCGCTCTTCAAGTGTTAAAGGTATTATGCTCACTTCTATCATAGATGGAAATGACAAAAGTATGAAGGTCTCGTTAAGTCATCTGTATCTATGTGTCATGACCTTTCTTGCGGGTACATGCGATGACAAAAGCGTGCTAACAACACAAGATCATCAATGGCATGCAATCGAGGACGTTTGCGATTTCAAGAGGGGGGTATGTCACGAGGACGTGGCAACTGCAAATTACTGTCACGAGGACGTGGCAACTGCTAACCTTAGTTGTTGGTTTCTTTCCGATGATTTTTATTTAATTTTTGGGACCCTCTTTTTGAAGTTGCAAATGGCCCGACATTGTAAGGCCAGTGTGAAATGGCCGACCGGCGAGAGTTTCACCCGCACATGGGAAGGCCTTGTCGCCACGAGTTGGTCGGGCCAACCAGCACTGGAATCCGAACAGTGAAAGGGTGTCTAGGCTCAATTCAAAGTCATTAAGGCCCCCTTGCTACACTTCTAAGTCGGTGGGTACTAGGAATTAACTCTAAAGAGGCAAACTGGACACCTGGCGACTCTGTAGCAAATTGCCAGATCCATCAACTGGAGGGGGTGCCCATTTTGAAGCATGCCAGAGAATGAGCCCTTAGAACATATTTATAGGCGCTTGGCCTACAAAGAGGCAGTTTACATGAAAAGCCTTCAAACTCAAAAGCTTCTAGTCCAAAAGCAATGCCAAAAAGCTATTGGCGTAAATCACAGAAAACCGTACAACTGCCATGTCAACAGTCAACGCAAAACGCGGAGATCCGTACAGTTTGCCACGTCATCAGCCAGCGAAAAATCCGCAATGTCCGTACAACTGCCAAGTCATCGGCTCATGCGCAAGCCTTTGTGTGTAGGTCCTGCTTTATTTTAATCCTTTTTGTCACTTGGGGCCCCATCAGAAGGGGTCCCCATAAGTTGGTAGGACCTCTTCTTCTGTTACTTGTTTTTCTTAGGGTTTAAGCCCCTTGGCCGGCATTTGCAAGTTGGCTCCATTCTTCAGGGCTTTGACACATCAGCAGTTTGTGACGTCTCCCCTTCTTGAAAGAGAGATCGTCCGCCATTACAGCATATCTGCAAAACAACTCAAGTTAGCTCCAAAAAAAAATCCGAGGGACAATCAATTTGCTCTTTTTGTTAAGGAGTTAGCTTCTCCTTTCGGCTCTTTTGATCAAGGAGTTGGCTTCTCATTTCATCCAAATCGAAACTCTTCATATTCCGACGTAGTAAAATTAGCCATCACACCCAGACCGCACTGATCTTCCACGGGTGTCTTGTACACTAAAATTACATACCCAGGCAATCTCATCCAATTAGGAATATTCAGTGGTTGGCACATCACAATGCAACACAAATGCTCACATATGCATGTTACAAGGCATAGAAACATAAAGTCGCCAATAAACACTCCTCCTACATAACCTAATGAAACCGGCCCGTAGGGCAGTAGGCTTTGGCTTTCACCCGAAATTCTTTACTTTAACTCTATGACACAACGGAACTTCACGAATAAGCCTATGAATGGAATTCAACACTTCAAGACAAACCACGGCCTGGCAGCTAGAGCGCTACCAAGCAGACAACGACACCCTGTTGGCTCCAAAGACTGGCACCCCTTTCGGTATTTCTTTATTCTTATTATACTTGAGAAAAACCTATAAACTTCCACAAAATGTCCCACTTTTAACAAGCTGAAATTCCTCTATTCCAACCCGATTTCGGCAACATAACCACAGTAGAAGTCTCGGACAAAATCCCAAGCGAACATTGACTTTCCACGCACTTTAGAGCGCTTTGCAAAACCTGGCGAGAAATTGCAGCTCGCTAAATTCTTTGTTTTGCGCTCCGATCTACGTGCCGATCACTTTTCTGGGTAGCCCTCGAGCTCTCGTACCTGTAGGGTCACTTGCCCCTTGAATTAGACGAGATTCCTTGCGGGAAATCTCTCCAAAATGGCATGTACAAGCACCCAATGCTTTCCCGAGGCTCCCCTGACAAATAAACGATCTGAACCCTTGCACCTAGCCCTCACCAAGCTATCCAAACCTGTCCATGGCTGTAATTGCAGGTTTTTGACCCAATTTCGCCAACATAACGGCGCAAATATCCCTGTAGGTCAAAAGTACACGTCAAGGATGTAAGAAAATTGTTGACGTGTCAAAGCCTAAAGAATAGAGCCAACTTACAGATGACGTGGTTGCCCGAGAGCAGAAACCCTAACCCTAAAACCTGCAAACCCTAATTCTAGAAACCCTAAGAAGAACAAGTAACAAAAGAAGAAGTCCTACCAACTTATGGGGACCCCGTTCGATGGGGCCCCAAGTGACATAAAGGCATTAAAAATAAAGCAGAACACGCTCAAAAGACTTTGCACATCAAAATGTGATGATGTGGCACCTGTACGGATGTTTCGGAATTCGCGGCGGATTTTTAGGGAAATTCCGAAATTTTAGGAAAGTGATCTTTTAGGGTCAGCTTTTCATATTTGATGCTTTTAGGCTTTGGGCCTTTAAATATGAGCCTTGGGGGCCCTCTCTGGCACTTTTTAGCGCGCAGATTGCAAAGCAGGTGCTCCCCGGCTGTTGTACTTTACGAACCAGTAGTAATATAAAGAAATACCGAAAGGGGCGCCAAAATTTGGGGCCAATACTCTCTAGGGTGGAATTCCGCCACTCCGCTCCGTGTCGCGTGTCGTCTCTCTCTCTCTCTCTCTCAACTCAATTGTTATTGAAGTGCTAAAAGTCTATTCAGTCTGTTCTTTTCTTTTGGCATGTGGTGCCCGCCTTGTGACAGTGGTATCAGAGCATCAGTCGTGTGCTTTTCTGAAAGCATACCGGTCCTACAAAAGAGCAAACAAAGCTATTGGAATTTTATTCGAGGTATCTTCGCCCTCCAACCCAGGTTTATTAGCAACTCCCACCCTTACTTCATCGCGTATCGGGCGCTTCCGTCTTCACCGCTCATGTCTTACAGGGCATAAGCCAATTAAGATCACTTGCAAGAGAAGGATCCAATTTGTTTCAAGTCACTGTTTTTCTCAGAAGCAGTGCCATGCAGATGTTGATGTCTACAGCTACCAAGCAGCATACTCCAAGTACTTGGCAAGCTTTCAAGGAAAAAAAAAAAAATTGCCCGAAGTTATATGGTTTCTGACATCTTCCTTCGGAGTGCAACTTCTGGCAGAGTGGGTATCCTGAAATGCTTACCATGGAAACCCTAGCAGATTATAACTTGAAATTTCTCGACATCTCTCCGGATATGTCTCTTCACGAGGAGATGATCTTGGAGGTTCGGGGTGATTGCTATCTCTTGGGACTACCATCGCCGCCAAAGAAGAATCTTCTGTCCAAGAGCTGATGGACCACGCTGTGCTCGGCTACGACCTCAGGAAAGGAACCTAACCCTAATTTTTGGTGCACGTTTCAAGATGGAAAGTCAGTCGACTTTTCGAGCTCGATTGATGTCGAGATTGCTTTTTAAGTTTGAGTTTTGTTTGATCTTGTTTGGTGATCCTGTTTGGAATTTGTTTGAAATGGATGGTATCTGTTTTGAACCTGTTTTGGTGCCGATTTGAATTGTTTGACTCTGGTTTTAATACTGGTTTCAATGATTGGTGATTTTACTCCCGAGTGGAGTAGTGAGAAATATTGTTTTGGCATTGTTTGAACCTCGGAACGACGCAGGCCGATGCCTGGGGAGCGTTTCGTTGTATGTTTGAAAACCTCCGAACGACGCAGGCCGATGCCTGGGGAGCGTTTGGTTGTATGCTTGTAAAATAATTGTTATTGTGACTCCCGGCCCGGACCTGGATGGTTATGCGGGAGGAGTATTAAGAAGTCTGAGCATGGTTACTCTCAGCACCTCCAAACGACGCAGGCTGCGGTCTGGGGGGCGTTTGGTTGTAAAAGGCCTCTATATCTCCCCACCCGGACCTTTTTAGGTTATGCGGGAGGAGTGATGAGGGAATCGTTGAATATCTCCCGGCCCGGACCTTGTTAGGTTATGCGGGAGGAGTGTTCATTGACGGCTTTATGTTTCTATGTCTTGTAACATGCATATGTAAGCATTTGTGTTGCATTGTGATGTGCCAACTACTGAATATTCCTAATTGGATGAGATTGCCTGGGTATGTAATTTTAGTGCATCAAGATACCCGTGGAAGATCAGTACGGTCTGGGTGTGATGGCTAATTTTACTACGTCGGAATATCAAGAGTTCCGATCTAGAGAAAGAAGAAGCTAACTCCTTGATCAAAACAGCCGAAAGGAGAAGCTAACTCCTTGATCAAAAGTGCAAATTGATTGTCCCTCGGAATGTCCCTCGGAAATTTTTGAGCTAACTTGAGTTGTTTTGCAGATATGTTGTAATCGCGGATGATTACTCTCTTTCAAGAAGGGGAGATGTAACAAACTGCTGACGTGTCAAAGCCTAAAGAATGGAGCCAACTTACAGATGACGTGGTTGCTCGAGAGCAGAAACACTAACCCTAATTTCTGCCAAAAACCCTAATTACTGAAACCCTAATTTTGGAAACCCTAACCCTAAAACCTGCAAACCCTAATTCTAGAAACCCTAAGAAGAACAAGTAACAAAAGAAGAAGTCCTACCAACTTATGGGGACCCCGTTCGATGGGCCCCCAAGTGACATAAAGGCATTAAAAATAAAGCAGAACACGCTCAAAAGACTTTGCACATCAAAATATGATGTGGTACCTGTATGGACGTTCCGGAATTCGCGGCGGATTTTTAAGGAAATTCCAAAATTTTAGGAAAGTGATTTTTTGGGGTCAGCTTTTCATATTTGATGCTTTTAGGCTTTGGGCCTTTAAATATGAGCCTTGGGGACCCTCTCTGGCACTTTTTAGCGCGCAGATTGCAAAGCAGGTGCTCCCCGGCTGTTGTACTTTGCGAATCAGCAGTAATATAAAGAAATACCGAAAGGGGCGCCAAAATTTGGGGCCAATACTCTCTCGGGTGGAATTCCGCCACTCTCTCTCTCTCTCTCTCTCTCTCTCAGTTCAATTGTTATTGAAGTGCTAAAAGTATGTTCAGTCTGTTCTTTTCTATTGGCACGTGGTGCCCGCCTTGTGACAAAGGACACTTTCTCTTGCGGTATGGAAGCTTTCCAATGAGCTACAGGTCAATTTCAGCATGCTGTAATTTTCTGTTTTGCCACTTTTAGGTGCCTATTGCCCTGTACACGCATCCCAAGGCCTTTCCGAGGCTCCCCTGGCGATTCCCTGCAGTTTAGGTGCAAAACCCTAAACCTGCAGAAAAACACAGCATGCTGCAATTCTCTGTTTTGGACCGTTTTGAGCGGAGCGAGCACGCCTACGCGTCTCAGGTGCTCCCGTACGCAATGGGACAGTTCCCCTGTAAATCGGACGAGTTTTCACGCGAGAAAACTCTCCAATTTCGCATTCCTTCGCGATGGAACTGTGCATACTTGAAGGGGATTAGCAATTAGCTAATCCAGTTCCTGTACAGGTACAGAAGGCTCTTGTTTTGGTAAACGCGCATAAACCCCCAGAACTGTACATGGTCATCTGAGAAGCCCAACTAGTAGGGCATTACCATATATGCAAAGGGAAGAGAGAGATGCGCGAGAGCAAATCGTCGCGCTACATAGAGCAAGGGAGAAGGCAAGCTTTCCATCAAATGTTAGGTGCAACGGAATGAATGTTTGCGCTTTGCTCAAGATGAGTGCTCCGAACTGTGCTCAAGGTTCCTTTTGTTCTTATGGAAGGGAGAGCCTTCCGTTCTTAATGAGAGAATGCTATGATCACAACAAAGTGAATGGACACTGTGCGTGCAAGTGTATGAGACTGAGAGAGAGAGAGAGAGAGAAGAGAATATGACACCAGAGACTGTTGTAAAACCCTCCTCCGAAGGCCCCACTCTCGTCGCGAGAGTAGTCTACTATTGATTGCACAAACTGGTACAAACTGAATGCATGTAACTGATGCAAGTCTAGGCTATGTCGGCGATGACGACGGTGATGACGAGACCAACCTAAGGGCTGAAATCTGCAATCTTTCTACTGCTGTCCAAAAACGCTATGGGCTGAAATCTGCTCCGGGTCCAAAAACGCTGATTTTTGGGGCTGTTTCTGTGGATCTTTGTCGCTGAAATTCTGCAGGTTTAGGGCTGAAAACAGAGGTTCTTAAGGGCTGAAAACTGATGGTCTTTCCGGGCTGAATCTGCTACCTTCTTAGGGCTGAATCTGCAAGTAATTCATTGTTGAAAAACGTTGCAGGCTGAGGTTGCTACTGCTGAAAACGCTAGGTGTAGCTCTGTCAAAAACGCTAGGTCAAGCTGAGCTTCTTCAAAAACGCTAGGTGCTATGGGATGCTACGGGAAGATCTGATGCAAAAACGCCAAGGCTGAGGCTTGCTGGCGATGGTCCAGATGCTGAAAACGCTAGGCAATGGCTGATGAAGAAAACGCTAGCATGGGGGGGAATCTGCTGCTCGGAGGGAAGGTCTGCCAAGGGGTCTTGCTGAGAAGTTGCTTGCTGAGCTTGGCTCCTATTGCCTCTTCTGCCATTTAGTGCTAGCTCTAGTTTGCTTATATACAAACTTAGCAAAATTGCCCTACCTACTTTCCAACAAAAGTCACTTAAAAATAAAGTGAAATGTCAAAAATAGGTAAAATAGGCTAAATGCACTCGAAAATTCCCTTGAAGGATTCTGATGGATTCTGATGGGAATGCTTATGATCATGCTGTGTGCAACTAGAGGATATGCATCTACACTAAGTGACTGGGCATGCACGTTCTACGAATAGACTCACAAAAGTGCCATATCACTTCTAAATCTAGACTGACTGGACTGACGGAACCCTGTTATGTTGTAGCTTGTCCACGGACACATAGGGTTGGATGTGTCATGTGACATTAAAGCTGTGAGCACCTGCACAGCCCCCTCTCTTGAAATGGGCGCCTCCTCTTCTTGCAGACCTAGCAAATACATGTGGAGACGCCATGTGTCCAATTTGCTTCTTTTGAGTTAATTTCCTAGTACCCACCAAACTCATAAGTGTCGCAAGGGGCCTAAATGACTTTGAACTGAGCCTAGACACCCTTTTTACTGCTGGGATTCAAGCGCCGATTAGCCCGACTGTAAGGTGCAACAGAATGAATCTTTGAGCTTTGCTCGAGATGAGTGCTCCGAACTGTGCTCAAGGGTTCCTTTTACTTATGGAAGAGAGAGCCTTCCGTTCTTTGATGAGAGAGTGCAATGGACACAAACAAAGTGAATGGACACTGTGCGTGAAAGTGCATGAGACTAAGAGATAGAGAAGAGAATACGACACCAGACGTTGTAAAACCCTCCTCCGAAGGCCCCACTCTCTATGGCGAGAGCGGTCTACTTATGATTGCACAAATCTCTACAATGCTTGGAGTTGCCGACGATGTCGACGACGATGAGGATGACGACGCGGGCTGAAATCTGAAAACGCTAAGGGCTGAAATCTGCAAATCTTGTATCTGCTGAATTCTGACTCTATGTCGATGACGACGATGCGACGACGACGCGCTGAAAATGCAGATGCAGAAATCTGCGTTTTCCGGGCTGAAACTGTAAACTTCGCGGGATCTGACCATGCGACGAGGAACTGTTGCGGGAAAGCGAGATCTGTGAGGTTCGGGACTTGATCTGCGGTGTCTAAGGGCTGAAAACTGAAAACGCTGGTGCTTCTGCTGATTCCGTCGCGGAGGAACTACAAAACGCTAGGTGCTCTAATTCCCAAAAACGCAAGGGCTGAAATTGGTCCTGCTGTCGCCGGTGGTTCTACAAATGCAAAACGCTAGGCTGATCTGTTGTGTCGTGATGACGCCAGCGCTGATCTGCTGTGCACAAAACGCCAAGGCTGATCTGATGCAAAAACGCTAGGTCCTCAGATGGCTAAAAACGCTAGGGCTACTGCGGGTGTTGGTCTTGCTGAGAAGTTGCCTGTTGAGCAAGGTGCTCCTGCTGCCTCTTCTGCCAAAAAGTGCTAACTCTGGTTTGCTTATATATTAGCAAAATTGCCCTACCTACTTTCCAACAAAAGTCACTTAAAAATAATAAGTGAATGTCAAAAATAGGGAAAATAGGCCTATGCATTGTAAAAATGCTACTGATGGGATCTGATTGGAATCTAACGGTCATGCTGTGTGCAACCAGAGGATATGCATCTACACTAAGTGCCTGGGCATGCACGGTCTGCAACCAGACTCACAAAAGTGCCAGAACACTTGCTAATTTAGACTGACTGGACTGACTGAACCCTTGTCGTGTTGTAGCTTGTCCACGAACACATAGGGTTGGATGTGTCACGTGACACCGACCAACTCATGGTGACCTACCCTTCCCGACTGCGGGTGAAACTCTCGGCCGTCGGCCGTTTCACACTAGCCATACAATGTCCGACCATTTGCAACTTCAAAAGAGGGTCCCAAAAATTAAACAAAAATCATCGGAAAGAAACCAACAATGCAAGTTAGCAATTGCCACGTCCTCATGACACCTAACAAGGTCCGGCCCGTGAGATATTCAACGACTCCCTCATCACTCCTCCCGCATAACCTAAAAAGGTCCGAGCCGGGAGATATAGAGGCCTTTTACAACCAAACGCCCCCCAGACCGCAGCCTACGTCGTTTGGATGTGCTGAAAGTAACCACTGCTCAAACTTCTTAATACTCCTCCCGCATAACCATCCAGGTTCGGGCCGGGAGTCACAACAACAATTATTTTACAAGCATACAACCAAATGTTCCCCAGGCATCAGCCTGCGTCATTCCGAGGTTCAAACACTATTTCTCACTTCTCCACCCGGGAGTAAAATCACCAATCAATGAAACCAGTATTAAAACCAGAGTCAAACATTTCAAATCGGCACCAAAACAGGTTCAAAACAGATACCATCCATTTCAAACAAATTCCAACAGGATCACCAAACAAGTTCTCAAACAGAATTTAAACTTCAAAAGCAATCTCAACATTAGTCGAGCTCGAAAAGTCGACTGACTTTCCATCCTGAAAATTTGCACCAAAAATTAGGGTTAGGTTCATTCCATAAGGTCGTAGCCGAGCACAGCATGGTCCATCGGCTCTTGGACAGACAGTGTTTTCTTTGGGGGCGATGGTAGTCCCAAGATAGCAATCGCACTTGACCTCCAAGGTCATCTGCTCGCGAAGAGACATCTACCGATACCATTGTCACAAGACGGGCACCACGTGCCAATAGAAAAGAACAGAGTGAACAAACTTTTAGCACTTCAATAACAATTGAACTGAGCGAGAGAGACGACACTGAGTGGTGGAATTCCACCCTAGAGAGTATTGGCCCCAAACCTTGGTGCCCCTTTCGGTATTTCTTTATATTGCATGAACTCAGTACAAGCCGGTACTCCAGACTCTGCACCTTCTCCAAAAGGCATGCCAGAGAATGAGCCCTTAGCACATATTTAAATGCGTAAATCACGGAAATCCGTACAACTGCCATGTCAGCAATCAGTGCAAAACGTGGAGATCCGTACAGTTTGCCACGTCATCCACCAGCGAAAAATTCGAAGTGTCCGTCCGCCACGTTATCAGCTCATGCGCAAGCCTTTGTGTGTAGGTTCTGCTTTATTTAAATCTTTTATGTCACTTGGAGCCCCATCGGACGGGGTCCCCATCAGTTGGTAGGACTTCTTCTTCTATTACTTGTTCTTCGTCTTATGGTTTAGGCCCCTCAGCCGGCATCTACAAGTTTGCTCCATTCTTCAGGGCTTTGACATGTCAGCAGTTTGTGACATCTCCCCTTCTTGAAAGAGAGTAATCATCCGCGCTTACAGCATATCTACAAAACAACTCAAGTTAGCTCATTCCGAGGGACAATCGGTTTGCTCTTTTTGTTAAGGAGTTAGCTTCTCCTTTCGGCTCTTTTGATCAAGGAGTTGGCTTCTCCTTTCGGCTCTTTTGATCAAGGAGTTGGCTTCTCCTTTCGTCCAGATCGGAACTCTTGATATTCCGACGTAATAAAATTAGCCATCACACCCAGACCGCACTGATCTTCCACGGGTGTCTTGATGCACTAAAATTACATACCCAAGAATTCTTATTCAATTAGGAATATTCAGTGGTTGGCACATAACAATGCAACACAAATGCTCACATATGCATGTTACAAGACATAGAAACCTAAAGTCACCGATGAACACTCCTCTCGCATAACCTAACAAGGTCCGGGCCGGGAGATATTCAACGACTCCCACATCACTCCTCCCGCATAACCTAAAAAGGTCAAGGCAAGGAGATATAGAGGCCTTTTATAACCAAACGCCCCCCCAAACGGCAGCCTGCGTCGTTTGGAGGTGCTAAGAGTAACCACTGCTAAGACTTCTTAATACTCCTCCCGCATAACCATCCAGGTCCGGGCCGGGAGTCACAACAACAATTATTTTACAAGCATACAACCAAACGCTCCCCAAGCATCGGCCTGCGTCGTTCGGAGGTTTTCTAGCATACAACAAAACATTCCCAGGCATCAGCCTACGTCGTTCCGAAGTTCAAATAATACCAAAACAGTATTTCTCACTTCTACACCCGGGAGTAAAATCACCAATCAATGAAACCAGTATTAAAACCAGAGTCAAAACATTTCAAATCAGCACCAAAACTGGTTCAAAACAGATACCATCCATTTCAAACAAATTCCAACAGGATCACCAAACACGTCCTCAAACAGATTTCAAACTTAAAAAGCAATCTCGAAAAGTCGACTGACTTTCCATCCTGAAAACCTGCACCAAAAATTAGGGTTAGGTTCATTCCATAAGGTTGTAGCCGAGCACAGCATGATCCATCGGCTCTTGGACAAATAGTGTTTTCTTTGGCGGCGATGGTAGTCCCAAGATAGCAATCGCACTGGACCTCGAAGGTCATCTGCTCGTGAAGAGATATCTACTGAGAGATGTCGCGAAATTTCAAATTATAATCTCCAGGATTTCCTAGGCAAGCATTTCAAGATACCCCACTCTGCCAAAAGTTGCACTCCGAAGGAAGATGTCAGAAACCATATAACTTCGGGTAAAAATTTTCTCGAAAGCTTGCCAAGTCCTTGGAGTGTGCAGCTTGATAGCTATAGAGATCAACATCTGCATGGCACTACTTTTGAGAAAAACAATGACTCAAAAAAAATCTTGGATCCTTCTCTTGCAAGTGATCTTTTAGGCTTATGCCCTGTAAGACATGAGCGGTGAAGACGAGAGCGCGCCCGATGCGCGATGTATGAAGGGTGGGAGTGGCTAATAAGTCAGGGGTCGGGACCCAAAAATAAAATTCCATTAGTCTCTAGTTTGCTTTGTCTGCACTTCGATAGGACCAGTATGCTTTCAGAAAAGCACACGACTGATGCTTTGATACCACTGTCACAAGACGGGCACCATGTGCCAATAGAAAAGAACAGACTGAACAAACTTTTAGCACTTCAATAACAACTGAACTAAGCGAGAGAGACGACAAGCGACATGGAGTGGCGGAATTCCACCCCAGAGAGTATTGGCCCCAAACCTTGGCGCCCCTTTCGGTATTTCTTTATATTGCATCAACTCAGTACAAGCCAGTACTCCAGACTCTGCACCTTCTCCAAGAAGCATGCTAGAGAATGAGCCATTAGCACATATTTAAAGGCCTTGGCCTATGAAAAGCAGTTTACATGAAAAGCCTTCAAACTCAAAAGCTTCTGGTCCAAATGCAATGCCAAAAAGCTGCGAGCATCAATCATGGAAATCCATACAACTGCCACGTCAACAGTCAGCACAAAACGCGGAGATCCGTACAGTCTGCCACGTCATCGGCAAGCGAAAAATCCGCAGTGTCCGTACAACCACCACGTCATCACCTCGTGCGTAAGCCTTTGTGTGTAGGTCCTGCTTTATTTTAATCCTTTATGTCACTTGGGGCCCCATCAGACAGGGTCCCCATACGTTGGTAGGACTTCTTCTGTTACTTGTTCTTCTTAGGGTTTAGGCCTCTCGGCCGGCATCTGCAAGTTGGCTCCATTCTTCAGGGCTTTGACATGTCAGCAGTTTATGACACCCAGACAGGTTTTGTCAACGAGCGTAGTATCCTTGACAACATCTTCACATTTTAGGAGGTGTCTCCTCCGAGGTGAGGATCTGGTGATACTTCTTCTTGATTTTGGGAAGGCCTACCACAGAGTTGACTGGGTCTTCTTAGAGGGCACTTTACGCAGGATGGGCTTCTCAAATGCTTGGATCAGAGTTGTGTCAGCTCTCTACAAACGTGCACACAGTCAGGTGCTTTTGACAGGAGGTAGAGAAGACAGTTTCATGCTCACACGCTCGATCAGATAGGGCTGTCCTCTAGCCCCCTTCCTCTTTCTGTTCTATGCTGAGGCAATGAGCAGATTCTTGGTTTCACAGCAGGTTGATCTACGTGTCTTAGCGCTCTCTATTCGGGGCGAATCGCGATGAGCTACTGGATGTTGAGTTTGCAGACGACTTACCTTTGTACTTGGAGGGGCATAAGGCCAACCTGCACAGGTGTGAGCAAGCTCTAGAGACGTTTTGTTGTGCATCAAGCGCACTGATCATCTGGAGGAAGACAGTGGCTTTCTGGGTTGGCAGTGCTCCTACGCATGATTGGCTGCCAGGTGAGGGTTTTAGATGGATTTCCCCCAGGGACTACAATTCGATACTTGGGCTGTCGGGTTGGCATGGACTTGTCTCCTGAGCAGCAGATTGCTCCCCTCCTCCTGTCCATCAGGAGGAACATTGGAGTTCGGAACGACTCTCTTTGGCACGTAGAGTTGTAGTGGCCAACCAGGTGTTGTTGGCTACTATGTGTAGGTTATTGGCTACTATGTGGTACATTACGTCTTGTTGGATCTTTTCGAGTTCACCAAACTTGAGGCTCCAAAAATCGTTGTCAATCCACATCGTCTTCTTCATTTCCTCTTCTATAAGCGTACTTCTCCTCCCAAGATCAACGAGCCTAGGGCTCTGATACCATGTCAAAGTCGACAATGCGTGTCACAAAGTGATGATGTGGCATGGCCTTTAAGACAAAACCCAGCTGAGGGGCCTAGAAAGAAGCAAAAGAAGATGTTCTAACTAACACGTTTCAGCCGAGTGGGCCAAAGTGGGTTTGGCCTAAAAACATAATCCTCCCAATTTACAGAACCTGGCCGAGGGGCCTAAAACCCAATAAAATAAAGCAGGACTCCAAAAAGTGCATAGAAGTGCTGACGTAGCAAGTTGTATGGACGTTCCACTATTTACACTGCTAACATGACAGGCGAATTCCGCAATTTGTGCTAGGATTATTGGAGCGCCAGCTCTTGGTCCTATAGCTTTCAGAACCGATGCTTTTCATTGTAGCTGCTTTTGGACAGGCCAGGGGCCTTTATAAGTGTGCCCAGCGCTCACTCTTGGCAGATTAGCTTGGGAGCATCGCCAAAGAGAGGACCCTCAAACATTGTACATTGCGAAGCTTAATAATAAAGAAATACCAAGAAGGGGCGTCAGTCTTTGGGACCTGAACTTTTTTGGATATAACTCACCATTCCGTGTCAACTCTCCTTATCCTCCCTCTTTTCAAGTTCAGTTCAGTTGTTTGTAGTTGTCTCACGTGTGTTGTTGTAGATATTCGGCTTGGGGTGTCCCAAGTCTATCACAGAGCTCAGACAATTCTTCTTCTATAAAGGATCCGATCCCTTTTCCACAACACACATGAATTCCGCCAGGGAGGAAACTGTCCCACCTACTCGCACGAGTGAGGAGATCAGAGGAGGTTCTAGAAGGAGCCAGTCTCTTTTCAAGGAATCGAGAGCCGAGCATGGCCCTCTTTGTCACGTGGACATCTAACCCTATGTGTAGGTGGACAAGCTACTTCATGACATGGGTTCAATTCAGTTCAGTCAGCCTAGATTAGGAAGTGTTATGGCACTTTCGTGAGTCTGTTCGCAGCCCGTGCATGTCCAGGCACTTCAGAGTAGATGCATATCCTCTGGTTGCACACAACATGATCATCAGATTTCCATCAGAACCCATCAGGAGCACTTTTACAGTGCATAGACCTATTTTCCCTATTTTAGCCAAATTCACTTATTATTTTTAAGTGACTTTTGTTGGGAAACTTGGTAGGGCAATTTTGACAAGCATGCATATAAGAAACCACGCTAGCACTTTCTGGTGGAAGAGGCAGCAAGAACACTTTGTTCAACAGGCACCTTCTCAGCAAGACCTTCCCCGACAGCAAAACCCAGCGTTTTCAGCCAAGGACCAAACATCAAGACAACCAGCGTTTTTCATAGTTTGTAGATCATCCAACGTTTTGCATTGCAGCAGTCTGGCGACAGCAAGATCAAGCAGAACACCTAGCGTTTTGGCATCAGATCGCAAATCAGCCCTAGCGTTAGCAGAATCAGTCCCTAGCGTTTTTGGATCAGCACGACTCCCAGCGTTTTGCTGATTCATCACGACAAGACTCAGAATAGCATCAACGTTTTCAGTTTTCAGAATCAAGACTCCGTAGTAGAAGCCCCAAACCTCGCAGATCTCACCTTCCCGCAGCAGATCTTCGCTGCACGGTCGGATCCAGCGTAGTTTGCAGATTCAGCCCGAAAAACGCAGATTTCAGCATATCTGCGTTTTCAGTGCGTCGTCGTCGCATTGTCGCCATCGCATCATCACCGACATAGAGTCAGAATTCAGCAAATAAAGATTTGCAGATTTCAGCCATTAGCATTTTCAGATTTCAGCCCGTCTTGTCGTCGTCCTCATAGTCGTCGACATCGTCAGCAAGTCCAAAGCATAGTAGAGTTTTGTGCAATCAATAGTAGACCACTCTCGCCATAGAGAGTGGGGCCTTCGGAGGAGGGTTTGACAACATTCTGGTGTTGTATTCTTCTCTCTCTATCTCTCAGTCTCAGCACCTTCATTCACAGTGTTTATCCACTTTGTTTGTGATCACTTGCACTCTCAAAAAAGGAACGGAAGGCTCTCCCTTCTGTAAGTAAAAGGAACCTTGAGCACAGTTCGGAGCACTATCTTGAGCAAAGTTCAACATTCACTCACCGTTGCACCTTACATTGGTATCAGAGCTTTGGCAGTGTTCTGTATCACCCAAGGAAAAAAGAACCACATAATTTTTTTTTGTTTGTTGCGGTCGCACGTAACCCAAGTCCTCTTGGGCGTGTCGATTCCTAATCGTGTTTTTAAAGAGTGACAAGAAATCCAAGAAAGAAGGGCTTGTCCAGCCTCCCTTGTTTCTCTTTTCACTCATTGAGAGCGGACCGTGCACTTAGCATCCGGCCAATCGACGTGAGGTGGGAAAAAGCAACCTTGGTGTGAGCGCAAGGCCGCCAAGGGGTGCGCCCGTGGAAAAGAGAAGAGCTCAGGTAAGAGAAGATCCTTATCTAACACAGACTGCAAGCGAAACAAAAACCTCAAGAACCTCAAGCACCTCAAGGCTCAAGATCCTCAAGAACCTCAAGAACCAAGAACCACAAGAACCCAAGTTCCTCATGAACTTAAGAACCCAAGACTTCAATGGATGGTCATCACCCGAAGCGGAATGGATACTTCACATGGAGGTGGTGAGCACGGGAGTGGCGAAGAAGAGTTTTCCCCACCAAGAGGTTTTTCCGACCCTCCCCTTTCCCCATCTACGCCAAGGATTGCACTAACTCTTATGGAAGCTTTCGACAAGATGATGATGGACAGGAAGCTAGAAAGCAATGAAAGAATGGCAGCCATAGAGCGTAAATACGAAGAAAGAATGGCAGCCATAGCACGTGAACGCGAAGAAAGAATGGCAGCCATAGAGCGTAAGAGCGAGCAAGCGCGCTTGGAAGCCAAAGAAAGACCAGGCGAATTGAATCGTGAGCGCAAAGAAAGACAAGCAGACTTTGATCGCGAGAGCAAAGCAAGAAAAGATATGAGCGACCAACACATGAAAGAGTTGTTGCGACTTTTTTCTAATGTGCAGGCGCAGTTTGAAAAGGAACAGGAGAAGGAGACTCTTACATGATTTGCATGATAATGACAAGCATGATGATTTGCATGATCAAGATGTGATTTCTCACAAGCATGTTGATTTGCAGGAAGATGATGTGATTGTTCACAAGGATGATGGTTTAGTTGATACTTTGTCTAGTGAAGCTAACCTCATTGCAGATTCGATCAATCACGAAGAACCAATCTTGGCTCTCAAGTCGAGGTCCACAAAACCCCCACAGGAAGATTCGATCAATCACGAAGAACCGATTTTGACGAAGTCCAAAGAGCCCCCACAGGAAGTATTATGTGTTCAAATGATTAGTCAAGACGCATTGTTCGAGTGTTTCATTCGTGATGCTTTCTTGTATTTTAGTCACCGTCCTTATGTGATCCCTTTTCATAGGCATGACATATTGTACGATGAGCACAATTCACTCATAAATGAGCACGGATGTATGCGGATTACTCATGAAAAGATGAAATGTTTGCATTAATGGAATTCACATTCCATGTCTCTGGTCACGTGACACATCCAACCCTATGTGTCCATGGACAAGCTACAGCATGATCAGGGTTCAGTGAATCCAGTCAGTCTAGATTAGAAGTGATCTGGCACTTTTGTGAGTCTATTCGTAGACCGTGCATGCCCAGTTACTTAGTATAGATGCATATCCTCTGGTTGCACACAGCATGATTATCAGTATTTCCTTCAAAATCCATCAGATTCAATCAATCAGGGGAATTTTCCAGTGCATTTAGCCTATTTTCCCTATTTTTGGTATTTTCACTTATTATTTTTAAGTGACTTCCCAACAAAAGTAGGTAGGGCAATTTTGCTAAGTTTGTATATAAGCAAACCCAAGTTAGCACTTTCTGGCAGAAGAGGCAGCAGGAGCTTCCCGCTCAAATGGCACCTTCTCAACAGGAACCCCCATCAGCACCCTTGGCGTTTTTGGTCTCCATCCTCGCCATAGACTTCAGCCCCAGCGTTTTGGTCTTCTCCAACACCACCCTCTGCCTGACGTTTTCCAATTCCCATGATCGCCAGCAAATCCTCAAGGACCAGCGTTTTTTTACTAACGCTAAGTAGTCAGCCAGCGTTTTTCATTTCAGCCCCTTTGCTGCAGATGTTCAGCGTTTTTCAGCATTAGACTCGGCAGCAGATTCAGCCCTAGAAGCATTGCAGATATCTTCATTTTCAGCCATTAAAAACGCAACAAAACACTCATTTTCAGCCACCGAAACAGCCCCAAAATTCAGCAGATAGAAGACCACAGATTTCAACCCTAAAGTCGTCGTCGTCGTCACCGTCGTCGTCATCGGCATAGTCCCAAGTTGCATCAGTCCATTGCATCAGTCCATTGTACCACCTTGTGCAATCAATAGTAGACCACTCTTGCCGACGAGAGTGGGGCCTTCGGAGGAGGGTTTTACAACGTCTCTGGTGTCGTATCTCTCTTCTCTCTCTATCTCTCAGTCTCATACACTTGCACGCATATTGTCCATTCACTTTGTTCGTGATCATAGCACTTTCTATTAAGAACGGAAGGCTCTCCCTTCCATAAGAACTAAAAGGAACCCTTGAGCACAATTCGGAGCACTCATCTTGAGCAAAGTGCAAACAATCATTCCGCTGCACCTAACATTGGTATCAGAGCTTTGGCAGTGTTCTGTATCACTCAAGGAAAGAACCACAAGAACCACAAGAATTTTTTTGCTTGTTGAGGTCGCACGAACCCAAGTTCGCTTGGGCGTGTCGATTCCTAATCGTGTTTTGTTGAAGAGTGACAGGAATCCCAAGAAAGAAGGGCTTGTCCAGCCTCCCCTTTCGTCTCTTTTCACTCATTGAGAGCGGACCGTGCACTTAGCGGCCGGCCAATCGACGTGAGGTGGGAAAAAGCAACCTTGGTGTGAGCAAAAGGCCGCCAAGGGGTGCGCCCGCGGAAAAGAGTAGAACTCGGGTGAAGAGAAGATCCTTCTCAAACACGATTTGCAAGCAAAAGAAAACCTCAAGATCCTCAAGATCCTCAAGAACCTCAAGAACCCAAGACCCTCAAGAACCCAAGTTCCTCGTAGACTTAAGAACCAAAGATCATAGTGCATGGTCGTCACCCGAAGCGGAATGGATACTTCGCATACAGGTGATGAGCATGAGAGAGGCTACGAAGAATTTTCCCCACCAGGCGACTTTTTCGACCCTCCCCCTTCGCCATCTACGCCACGAGTTGTACTAACTCCTATGGAGATGATGGTCAAGCAGATGATGGCCATGATGGACATACAAGAAGCAAATCGCCTTGCTAGGGACCGCGAGCAAGAAGCAAATCGCCTTGCTAAGGACCGTGAGGGCGACGAAAGAGACGCAAGACTTGCGCACAACAAGAAGACAATCGCCTTGCTTTAGAACGCGAGCGTGACGCATGCAAAGAACAAAAACAACAAAGAAAGGCGGAAGAGGCGGCAAGAAGCGCGGCCTTGGAGGCCGAGCGTACAGCTCAAAGATTGGCTTTGGAGACCGAGCGTGAAGCTCAAAGAGAGCTACGCACTCAAGAATTGCTTCAACAAGTGCTAGCCTCGAAGACCGAACCACCCAAAGATCGTGGGAGTTCCTCAAGTGGTGCAAGCCACGACGCGGATTCCAATCATCCACTCACAGAGAAGTTGACTTTCAGTAAGTATGACGGTAAGATGGATGCTACGGTTATTCATTCTTGGTTGCATCAATTTAATGCTTATTTTGCGGCAACTAAGAAGACAGGAAATAGCAAAGTTTTGACGGCAGCTGTGTACCTTGCCGGTGATGCCATCAATTGGTACCACGCATGGCAAGAGGCACAGCTAGCCGCGCACCTAGAGGAAGCCGACGGATTCACGTCCCTTTCCTTCAATTGGGCTGATTTCCAAGACGACTCAAGGTGCGGTTTATGCCACCTCAGTACCTCGCACGATTGAAGGACGATTGGCGCTCTCTCAAGCAAAATGGTATGCCAATCATGTCTTTTTCTAATCGTGTTTTGCAGCTAGGCACTCTATTACGAAAATCGGATGATGAGCGCAAAGAGGCTTTTCTCTTTGGATTGGACGAGTCCATCAAGTACGATGTCGAGGTTCTCGATCCAATCGATTTCAACAAGGCGGTAGCGATTGCTCTCGCACAAGAGATGAAGCACAACAAGGGAAAGCCTAAGGAGAACAAGACTTCCACATGTACCTCGCAGACTTCTCAGAACCCTCAGAACGGTAAGAACGGTAAGAATGGTAACTCTTCTAACCATCTTCCAACAGTCTCTCAGAAAAGCATTATTCCAATGAATCTAAGGCTAAACCTAAGCTTACTCCATATGAAAAGGTAGCACAAGGAATTGTAGGAGGATACATCACGACGGAAGAGCAAAGCACTTATTCTAAGGAAGGTCGTTGTTTTCATTGTCACATTAAGGGTCACATAAAAAGAACATGTCCTAAGCTTGAATCGAATGAATCTAAAAAACCCACAGAACCCACTTCCTCTGTCAATGCAATTAATGATAACACGAGTGTGCCCCAAGTTTCTCAGGACCCTCCCATTGATGATTCACTCATTAAATGTTATGGTCGTACGTCGGGACAGCATTTTGTCATATTGTTTGACCCAGGTAGTATGCATGATGTGATCAGTTCCTCTCTTGTTGAGAGAGCCCGCCTCGAAGTTAGTCCGAGATCTCCTATCGAGGTCACTGGCTTTCGTCCCGGTATGGACGCTCTCATCACGGAGGAGTACCTTGATGTTTTGTTTGGAATTCAACAAGCTGCCTTCACTAGAAGATTTATTGTTTCTCCTCTCTCGAGTCTCAGGATGTGATATGATTTTGGGCATTCGATGGTTTCGTAATACTAACGCTCTCATTGATTTTGCGGCTACCACTTTAACTCTCAATGCCAAAAGTGATTCTCCTATTGTCATTCATGGAGAGGACATTGTTCATTCTCCATCTCTCATTGCTAATATGCAGGACAAGATTGAAAGGATTCATGAGAAGGAGACTCTCGCAGTCTCTTTTTCTCCACAGGATTTGCATGATTGTATAAAGCATGATGATTTGATTGACAATGATCCGCATGATGATTTGGATGATAATGACAAGCATGATGATTTGCATGATCAAGATGTGATTTCTCACAAGCATGATGAGTTGCATGAAGATGATGTGATTGTTCACAAGGATGATGTGTTAGTGGATGCTTTTTCTAGCGAAGCTAACCTCGTTGCAGATTCGATCAATCACGAAGGATCGATCTTGGCACTCGAGCCTAGGTTCAAAGAACCCTCACAGGAAGTATTATGTGTTCGCATGATTGATACGCACGCATTGTTCGAGTGTTTCATTCGTGATCGTTTCTTGTATTTTAGTCAGCATCGTTATGTGATCCCTTTTCCTAGGCATGACATATTGTATGTTGAGCACATTTCTCTCATGGATGAGCACAAATGTATGCGGATTTTTCATGAAAAGCTGAAAAGTATGTATGTCAGAAAGTCACATTCCATGTCTCTTCCTTGGCATGACACAGTTTCCGAACGAGCACATGAAAGTGTGAGCACCAAGCATGGGCATTTCCATTGTGATTTGCCACAGATTATTGATTTCGATCAAACAGAAAAGATTCGATCTCATTGTTTGCATGTGTTTGATGAACGGTTTGTCACTCCGTCTCTATGTTCATCTACATTGCATACAAAGTCTTTAGCGAAGCCGCGATGTTTTCCACGCACTTTACATGGAATGGGTATGTTCATGGTTTTGTGTTGGAAATGGTTTCAGGAATTTTCAGCCATGGAGATTCTTGAAGAAGAAAGAAGCATGACTCTCGACGAAGTTGAAGTATTAAAAGAGCCACAGAGGACTTTGTGTCGCTTTCGGCACGGCCCAAAGAAGCAAGCGTTGCAGACCTTTATGAAGTTCAAGTACCGCACGACCCACACATCAGAGTGGTCCGACGAAAATCCCTTCCAAGATTCCGGATGCTATTGGCGATCTCCCTCGACGCCATACAGTTCGGTACCAATACCTCATTTTGAAAACGAGGGAATGTCACGTGACACATCCAACCCTATGTAACCGTGGACAAGCTACAGCATGATCAGGGTTCAATGAGTCCAGTCAGTCTAGATTAGAAGTGATCTGGCACTTTTGTGAGTCTATTCGTAGACCGTGCATGCCCAGTTACTTAGTATAGATGCATATCCTCTGGTTACACACACCATGATCATCAGTATTCCCTTCAAAATCCATTAGATTCAGTCAGGGGAATTTTCCAGTGCACTTAGCCTATTTTCCCTATTTTTGGTATTTTCATTTATTATTTTTAAGTGACTTCCCAACAAAAGTAGGTAGGGCAATTTTGCTAAGTTTGTATATAAGCAAACCCAAGTTAGCACTTTCTGGCAGAAGAGGCAGCAGGAGCTTCCCGCTCAACAGGCACCTTATCAACAAGAACCCCCATCAGCACCCTTGGCGTTTTTGGTCTCCATCCTCGCCATAGACTTCAGCCCCAGCGTTTTGGTCTTCTCCAACACCACCCTCTGCCTGGCGTTTTCCAGTTCCCATGATCGCCAGCAAATCCTCAAGGACCAGCGTCTTTTACTAACGCTAAGCAGTCAGCCAGCGTTTTTCATTTTCAGCCCCTTTGCTGCAGATGTTCAGCGTTTTTCAGCATTAGACTCGACAACAGATTCAGTCCGAGAAGCGTTGCAGATATCTTCATTTTCAGCCATTAAAAACGCAGCAAAACAGCCATTTTCAGCCACTGAAACAGCCCCGAAATTCAGCAGATAGAAGACCACAGATTTCAGCCCTAAAGTCGTCGTCGTCATCACCGTCGTCGTCATCGGCATAGTCCCAAGTTGCATCAGTCCATTGCATCATCATTGTACCACCTTGTGCAATCAATAGTAGACCACTCTCGCCGACGAGAGTGGGGCCTTCGGAGGAGGGTTTTACAACGTCTCTGGTGTCGTATCTCTCCTCTCTCTCTCTCTCTCTCTCTCTCTCAGTATACACTTGCACGCACATTGTCCATTCACTTTATTCGTGATCATAGCACTTTCCATTAAGAACGGAAGGCTCTCCCTTCCATAAGAACTAAAAGGAACCCTTGAGCACAGTTCGGAGCACTCATCTTGAGCAAAGCATAGTTACAAGGGACGGGGGGGACGGACCCTAGGGCCGAGGGACGGCCGTAACCGGGCCGGGGACGGACGGGGACGCCTTGGGACGATCGGATTTCTGGCCGGACGAGCAGGTCGCAGGTTGCCGGACCGGGGACGGACCGAATAGCCGGGAACGGGCATTTTCAGGTAGGTAAAAAATTGCCGTTTTTTACCGTTTTAAACGACTAGTTGCAGCCCAACGTTCATATTCTGGGGGGGCTTGGCCCTTGGGAGGCTATAAAAGCCCCCTTGGGCCTCTTATTCCCTCAAGCTCTCATAGCCTCATTGCTCAAGGCTCAAGCATGACTACGTGCCGTGGCTCGTACGCTCTACGCTCTACCCTTGAGTCTCCACTCTCTCCCTCTTCTACCCACTTTGAAGCTCTCCTCTCCCTCTTCTACCCACTTTGAAGCTCTCCTCTACTCTCTCTCCACACAAGCTCTCCTCTAACTCCGCTAACTGCTAAGCCCTACTCTCTCGAGTCTCTCCACCATCATGTCATCTCAAGCCAGCTCCACTTCTCAAGCCGGTTCTTCTCGAAGGAGGCCCGCCATGCAAAGGTGGTCGTGGTGGGATGAAGTCGACTTTAGCACGCGTCGCAAAGGTGGCGGTGCAAGACCATGGACATGCAAGCTATGCCCATACAAGAGAACGGGTGGTTCAAACAAAGTGCGAGCCCATCTTCTTCATGAACCCGGTCACGAGGTGAAGTTTTGCCCTCGAGTAACTCCCGAGAAGAGGTTGGATCTTCTTGAGAAGCTCACGGTGTATGAGGTCGCCGAACCGGCCAAGAGCGGCAATTTTGTTTCCGTTGATCACTCCGCCACGACGACACCGCGAGAGCAAAGGAAAGCCAACCTTGACGACATCTCTCGAGGCTTCAAGAGCCATGCATCTACACCGTCCTCTTCCATTCCGCATCACCAAAGCACTCTCAACGAAAATTGGAATCCTAAATTGAAGGAAGAGGTGGATAGGTCGGTTGCCCGATTCTTCTTCCACGACCACATTGCCTTCCATGCTTCGCGGTGAGTTTCCTTGGCATATGCACATTGCAATCTTCCATTTTGTATTTATAATGGGTTCTAACTTCTCAACTCTCGACTCTCCATACTAACACAACATGCTCTATTTTGTGTGGATAGGTCTCCATACTTTCGAACCATGGTTACAAAAATAGGGGAATATGGCTCCTCTTATGTGCCACCTTCATCGGAGAGGCTTTGCGCCACCCTCCTTGACAAAGAGAAGCTTGAAGTGGAGCAAGCGGCCCAAGCAACAAACGGATCCATCCCGGATGGCAGGCGGCCATTCACTTACCTCTTAAGTCGGCAATGAAACAGAAATCAAAGCCGAGTGCAGATAAGCGAAAACTGTACTCGCGCGATGAGTTTGACAATGCGATAGAGCAACAGTTCAACAAAGTCATGAAGGCTTCGAACAGCTCTCGAAAGACACACCTACCTAGGTTGGAAATCTACATTAGAGGCAGTTAGCAAATCCAAAAATCGCTTTACGGATGATCCGAGTTCATCTTCACCTTCAACAGCTCTGAGAGTTCCTCTTCCTCCGACTCCAGCGGGTAGGACGAGAAGCACCAGAAGCAGCAAGAAGAACAAGAACAACGAGCCAAGAAGAGCAACTCCCGTAAAGAATCCCAGACGCATCGAAAAATCTCACAAGGATACGTTGTCCTCAAAAAGTTATGATTCAAACGAGCCAATGTTTGGAAAGAGGCGGAAACACGGTTACTGATTGAACCGGTTTGACCATCTTGAGAAGAAGGCCGAGAAGACCAAGGATTCTAAAGAGGATGGGCAAGCACTCAAATTTGACACCTTTTCAAGCTATAAAGACACCCACAAAGCTCTTGTTTTTAGAAAACAGTTTGACATTGTTCTCTCTTCTTCGAACACTCTAAAGTACGAAGAGCATCTTCGTATTTGAAAGGGAAAGCCCATACTTGGTGGTCTACCCTAATTCTACGCAAGGAAGCGACTACAACGTGGATAAAATTCAAACGTGTTTTCACTTCCGCATGGCTCGCTAAAGAATATGAAGAGGGTGTTATCACTGCCTAGAATCATCTTAGGGCGTCCAAGGAAGATACCCTGAACGGCTATTGCCAGAGGTTTTGGGATACCTTTCTACCAGCCTCTTCCTTTAAGAAAAACACCTTCAAGCAACAAGTTGAGCTATTTTGTTGCAGTTTGCCCAAGGAGATACGGCGATACTGTTTTCAGAAGAAGGCAAACTCCATTCAGAGACTTATGGGTCACGCCAAGTAGGGATTCGGTATGCACGCCGGCACACTGATGTACCTGATGGACTGACCAGTGTCTGCTCACAAGGGGCCAACCCCCTTCAATGGTAACAATATGAAGGGGAAGCAGAAAACGAAGAAGCCTACCGGTCCTAGGTTGTCAGCCGAGCACATTGCTGAGTATTATAAAGAGGGCAAATGTTACGGATGTGGGAACAGGGGCACGTTCTTGCGAAGTATCCTAACAAAGCGTCCAACGATCAAGCCAAGGACAAGCTCGAGAGTTTCAAAGCGGCACAGGAGCGAGCAAAGAAAGGAAAGAAAAAGGCGAGACTGGTTCTGGACTTTGTGGGCACTACACATCTTTATTGCATTCTTTAGCCCCTCTCTTAAGGGGAAAGTAAAAGGAATATTCATTGAAGCATAAAGCATTCACTAACACAAGGAAAGAAGTTGAAGGATTTGTGGAAGTGTAAACCTAGATCTTCACCATTTCAATTCCGCTGCACCTGACAAATGGACTTTGCACACAGACCTTGACTGGCTCCAGGTCCAAGCTTTAGAGTTCTCACACCACACAGGGGACTTGAGGGTGATAGATTTGATTCGGACACTTTGACTGCTAGCCAAGTTCAGTGTGACGCCACCAGATGCAGCTGGATGTAGGCACATTATGGTTCACTTCTTCACCGAAACTTGGAGTCCCCCTTGCTATGTATATGTACATAAGGATTCTTGGACAGAGAATGTAGCCCAGCGGACTGCACGTTCTGCTTGGGCATGGGTGGGACAGTCACTACATACACGCCTATCTCGAGGTCATTCAGATGCGGATTACTCCCCATCCAAGCTGGCCTCGAAGATAGCGAGGTATGTTGTTATTACAGCATCGTTCTTTCTCACTAATGCCATGAGGATTGTCTCAGGAATGTGCAAAGTTTAGGTGGACCCCAGTTTCAGCGTCAGATGGGTCACTTGCGTCAAGAGCTTCAGAGATTCCTTGTGGGTGGTGTGATTCATATACTCATGCTTCAGGAGCACCATCTTTATGAGAGCCGCATTTGGCATTGTGGTCAGATTCTGCATGGCCAATATGAGACCTTCTGGTCAGCTGCTTTTGGGCTTGGAGGCATTTAGAGAGATGTTATGTATGACTATTGCGGACTCTTGACAACAGGCTGTCACGATGACGTGGCATGACCAACTGGAAGACAAACGGCCGAGTGCACAAGAGAAACTAAACCGACCAACTTGAAGAACTTACGAGCATTGGCCATGAGGCCTAAACCCCTAAAGACGAAAATCTTGAACTCTGAGTAGGATGCGCTAAAATGATATGTGGCAGGACTGTGCAAAATCCGCGATTTGCAATGCTGGTGCCATGTGGTAGGCTGTACGGATTTCTATGATTTACACTAGGCTGATGACGTGGTAGTTTTGTGTGAGCTTTTGGTAGCAGACGCTTTTAGGGGAACGTTCTTTTGAACTGATTGCTTTTGGGGATCTACTTTTGGCAACCCTTGTACTGTTTATAAGTGCCCCTAGGGCCTCACTCTGCAGAGCATCTGGACGCAGCGTCTGAGAGCACAGGACCCTCGGGAGTTGTACTTTTGTTGTGAGCAATAATAAAGAAATACCGAAAGGGGCGTCAGTCTTTGGGGCCAGTGCTTCTGGGCGCGGAACTCCGTCATGCCGTGTCTCTCTCTCTGTCACGTGACACATCCCAACCCTATGTGTCCGTGGACAAGCTACACCATAGCATGGTTCCCGTCAGTCAAGTCAGTTTAGATTAGCAGTGACCTGGCACTTTTGTGAGTCTATTCGTAGACCGTGCATGCCCAGTCACTTAGCATAGATGCATATCCTCCGATTGCACACAGCATGATCATCAAAATTCCCATCAGAATCCATTCGTATCAGTTAGGGGAATTTTCCAGTGCATTTAGTCTATTTTCCTATTTATTGGGATTTTCACTAATTATTTTTAAGTGACTTTCCAACAAAAGTAGGTAGGGCAATTTTGCTAAGTTAATATATAAGCAAACCAAAGTTCACACTTTCTGGCAGAAGAGGCAACAGGAGCTTCCCGCTCAACAGGCAACTTCTCAGCAGTACCCCCAGCGTTTTGGATCCCCATCCTCGCCGGGCAAGTTCCCATCCTCAGCGTTTCCTCAGCATCAACCATCACCATCAAGTCCAACCCTTCCTGTGACGCCCCAGTTTCTGGGCGCGTCGGGGAGGGGGCCCGGCGGGGATTCTTACCCGCACGCAGCCGAGGGAACTTCTGTCTTCAAGGGGCCCGTCGGGGATTCATACCCGCACGCGACCGAGGGGACTTCTACCTTCAAGGGCCCGGCGGGGATCTAGACCCGCGCGCGGCCAAGGGACCAAGGTGTTGCTTCAAGGGGTCCTGGCACGGACGGCACCGGCTCAGGAGGGCCCGGCTCGGACGGGGCCGGCTCGGGTCAAGTTGCCTTCTCGGGGGCCCGGCTCGGACGGGGCCGGCTCGGGCGTGGTTGCGTTCCATGGGTCGACGGCCGTTTGTGTTTCGCGGGTCTTCGCGGGTCTCGCGTCTCGGGTCCCTAGCCCCACGTAGCCTCAGGCTCCGCCGCACCGCCGACGGGTCATAGCGTGCCCCGGGGAACCTTGCGTGGAGTCCCCACGGTGCGCGAGTGCGTGGAGTGAGGCTAACGTGCCTAGGTGGGGGGTCCCCTCCCGTGGCCGGTCTTCGGGAGGCTCATACCCCTTATACTTCCTAGCGTTTGTTCCCCCTTCAGGCAGCCCCCAAAGCCCAGCATTTTTGGGATTGCAAAGCATCAGCAGAATCAGCGTTTTGACATCAGCAATTTCAGCCAAGCTAGCGTTTTTTGCGGGCGTTTTTGCATTGTTGCAGCATTTTGACTTTCAGCCCCAACCTGTTGCTGATACACAGCATTTTCAGCCTTTAGCAAGGTAGCAGATACATCCCAGATTGGTTGCAGAAGTTCCCCCATCTTTAGCCCAAGAAAACGCAGCCAAAACAGTCATTTTCAGCCACCGAAACAGTCCCGAAATTCAACGATTAGAAGATCTCAGATTTCAGCCATCAAGTCGTCGTCGTCACCACCGTCGTCGTCATCGGCATAGTCCAAGTTGCATCAGTCCATTGCATTCGCATTGTACACCTTTGTGCAATCAAAGTAGACCACTCTCGCCGACGAGAGTGGGGCCTTCGGAGGAGGGTTTTACAACCTCTCGGGTGTCGTATCTCTTCCCTCTCCTTCTCTCAGTCTCATTCACTTGCATGACAATATCCACTCACTTTGTTCGTGATCATAGCACTCTCCATAAGACGGAAAGCTCTCTCTTTCCCTAAGAACTAAAAGGAACCTTGAGCAATAAAGATCACTAATCTTGAGAAAATACAACATTCATTCCGCTGCATCTAACATTGGTATCAGAGCTTTGGAAGTGTTCTGCATTACTCAAGGAAAGAACCACAAGAATTTTTTTGCTTGTGGTGGTCGCACGAACCCGAGTTCGCTTGGGCGTGTCGATTCCTAATCGTGTTTTGTTGAAGAGTGACAGGAATCCCAAGAAAGAAGGGCTTGTCTAGCCTCCCCTTGTGTCTCTTTTCACTCATTGAGAGCGGACCGTGCACTTAGCGGCCAGCCAATCGACGTGAGGTGGGAAAAAGCAACCTTGGTGTGAGCGCAAGGCCGCCAAAGGGTGCGCCCGCAGAAAGGAGTAGAACTCGGGTGAAGAGAAGATCTTTCTCAAACGCGGTTTGCAAGCGAAAGAAAACCTCAAGAACCTCAAGAACCCAAGACCCCCAAGAACCCAAGTTCCTCGTGAACTTAAGAACCCAAGACTCCCAAGAACCCAAGTTCCTCGTGAACTTAAGAACCTAAGACCCGCAGTACTCAAGTTCCTCGTGGACTTAAGAACCCAAGACCCCAAGAACCCACGATTGCAGAATGGTCATCACTCGAAGCGGAATGGAAGAAGAATTTTCCCCACCAGGAGGTTTTTCTGACCCTTCCCCCATCTACGACACCGATTGCACTAACTCCAATGGAGGAGTTGGAGCTGTTGTTTATGGAACAGAATTTACAACGCGAAGCAAGAAATGCAGCAAGAATGACAGAAATGAAACCACGCAGACATGCAGAAGAGAAGCAGAAAGAAAGGCTTACGAAGAACCAAGGGCAGCCATAGATCATGAATACAAAGAAGAAATGGCAGCCATAGCGCGTGAGAGCGAGCAAGCACGCTTGGAAGAAAAAGAAAGACAAGCAGAGAACAAAGCAAGACAAGCAGAATTTTATCGCGAGAACAAAGCATGAATGCAAGAGATGTTGCGACTCTTTTCTCAAGTGTCGACACCGATGCAAGAGATTCGGGAAAAGAAGACTCTCTCAGTCTCTTCTTTTCCAAAGCATGATACACAAGATTTGCATGATTGTGTGAAGCATGATGATGATTTGAATGACAATGATTTGGATGACAATGAGAAGCATGATGATTTGCATGATCAAGATGTGATTTCTCACAAGCATGATGAGTTGCATGAAGAAGATGTGATTGTTCACAAGCATGATGTGTTAGTGGATGCTTTTTCTAGCAAAGCTAACCTCGTTGTAGATTCGAGCAGTCACGAGGATCTGATCTTGACTTTCGAGTCGAGGTCCAAACAACCCCCACAGGACGATTCGATCATTCAGGACGAACCGATCTTGGCTCTCGAGCCTTGGTCCAAAGAACCTTCACAGGAAGTATTATGTGTTCGCATGATTGATACGCACGCATTGTTCGAGTGTTTCATTCGTGAAGGTTTCCTGTATTTTAGTCAGCATCGTTATGTGATCCCTTTTCCTAAGCATGACATATTGTATGTTGAGCACGTTTCTCTCATGGATGAGCACGAATGTATGCGGATTGTTCATGAAAAGCTGAAAAGTTTGTATGTCAGGAAGTCACATTCCATGTCTCTTCCTTGGCATGACACAGTTTCCGGAAGAGCACATGATAGAATGAGCACCAAGCATGGGCACTTCCATTGTGAATTGCCACAGTTGATTACTCTAGATCATAAGAGAAAGATTCGATTTCATTTTGCATGTGTTTGATGAACGGGTTGTCACTCCGTCTCTATGTTCATCTACATTGCATGCACAGTCTTTAGAGAAGACAAGATTTTTTTCCTTCACTTTACATGGAATGGGTATGTTCATGGTTTTGTGTTGGAGATGGTTTCAGGAATTTTCAGCCATGGAGATTCTTGAAGACGAAAGAAGCAGGACTCTAGACGAAGTTGAAGCAAGAAAGGAGATTCTGAAGACTTTGAGTCGCTTTTGGCGCGGCCCAAAGAAGCAAGCGTTGCAGACCTTTATGAAGTTCAAGTACCGCAAGACCCACACATCAGAGTGGGCCGGCGAAGAGTCCCTTCCAGGATTCTGGACACTGTTGGCGATCTCCCTCGACGCCATACAGTACGGTACCAGTACCTCACTTTGAAAAGGAGGGGATGTCACGTGACACATCCCAACCCTATGTGTCCGTGGACAAGCTACACCATAGTAGGGTTCCCATCAATCAAGTCAGTTTAGATTAGCAGTGACCTGGCACTTTTGTGAGTCTATTCATACACCGTGCATGCCCAGCCACTTAGCATAGATGCATATCCTAGGGTTGCACACAGCATGATCATCAGAATTCCCATCAGAATCCATTCGCATCAGTTAGGGAAATTTTCCAGTGCATTTAGCCTATTTTCCTATTTATTGGGATTTTTACTTATTATTTTTAAGTGACTTTCCAAAAAAAGTAGGTAGGGCAATTTTGCTAAGTTAATATATAAGCAAACCAAAGTTCACACTTTCTGGCAGAAGAGGCAGCAGGAGCTTCCCGCTCAACAGGCAACTTCTCAGCAGTACCCCCCAACACCCCCAACGTTTGGATCCCCATTCTCGCCGGGCAAGTTCCCATCCTCAGCGTTTCCTCAGCATCAACCAATCACCATCAAGTCCAACCCTTTCTAGCGTTTGTTCCCTCTTCAAGAAGCCCCCAAAGCCCAGCGTTTTTGGAATTGCAAAGCATCAGCAGAATCAGCGTTTTGACATCAGCAATTTCAGCCAAGCTAGCGTTTTTGCATTGCTGCAACGTTTTGACTTTCAGCCCCAACCTGCCGCAGATACACAGCATTTTCAGCCTTTAGCAAGGTAGCAGATACATCCTAGATTGGTTGCAGAAGTTCCCCCATCTTTAGCCCAAGAAAACGCAGCCAAAACAGTCATTTTCAGCCACCGAAACAGTCCCGGAATTCTGCGATTAGAAGATCTCACATTTCAGCCATCAAGTCGTCGTCGTCACCACCGTCGTCGTCATCGACATAGTCCAAGTTGCATCAGTCCATTGCATTCGCATTGTACACCTTTGTGCACACAAAGTAGACCACTCTCGCCGACGAGAGTGGGGCCTTCGGAGGAGGGTTTTACAACCTCTCGGGTGTCGTATCTCTTCTCTCTCCTTCTCTCAGTCTCATTCACTTGCACGCACAATATCCACTCACTTTGTTAGTGATCATAGCTCTCTCCATAAGACGGAAAGCTCTCTCTTTCCCTAAGAACTAAAAGGAACCTTAAGCAATAAAGATCACTAATCTTGAGAAAATACAACATTCATTCCGCTGCACCTAACACTCTCTGAGTAAAGTTCAGTGATTTTTACGTTTTCGTTCGTATGTTGCTATTGATTTCTCACTTGGAGTGTCGAAGCCTGTAACAGTAGTATCAGAGCACAGAAAGATTCCTCTTCTACGGAGGATCCGATCCCTTCTGCAGCACATGCAGGTTAAGAAGATAATCTGACAAAGCAAACAAGATATTGTTTGTGAAAGAATATGCGTCTTCCGACACTCAATCTATTAGCCACTCCCACCCTTAGTCCATCGCGCATCAGGCACGCTGCCATCTTCATCGTTGTGTCTTAAGAGGCATAAGCCATAAAGAACCCAAGAGTACACATGGGTTCACGCGGCGAATCTCACAGAGATAACACCTCTCGGTGGAAAGGCGAAGAGAAGTTGAAATCCGGCGCAACATTGAAGAAAAGAATGAAGAATTGGGCAATTTTTTGGAGGGAAAGTTTGCTAGAGCGAAGTATAAACGTCAATTGCACATTAACACGTGTGTGAAAAGATTGATCAAGTACTCCAAAGACTCGAGATTTGCGAAACATCTGAAGGATTACCTGATTGATGAGATTCACGCAAGATGGCGAGAGGCCATTGATTCTCCTCTCAGGTCGGGAAGAAAGATGAAAGGACAGACGAGTGCAGAAAAGTGGAAATTGTACTCGCATATAGAGCTAGACGGAGCTCTTGACAAGAAGATGAACCAGATAATGAAAGGCTTGAAGCACTCACTCTTGAAAGAAAAGGAAATTGGTGGATTTCCCCGGTTTTTGGGCCGGAAGTCAACTTTCAAGGTGGCAAGCAATTTGGGTCTAGCTTTGACCATTCCGAGAGATCCCAAAGATCAGTAGGGTTGAATCTGGTGCAGACAGGATTGCACAAGAGGGGAGTCACTCCGCTCCTTTGTGACAGGTTACCCAAATGAAATAGTGTAGCAGACTTGGACACTCCAAGTTAAGAATCAACCGCGACAGCACCAAATAACCACTTCAAAACAATTCACAGATCACAATAGATTTGCACTGGCCCGGCGGAGTTCCGTGCCTAGAGATATTGGCCCCAAAGACTGGCGCCCCTTTCGGTATTTCTTTTTGTATTAATCAATCATCAAAGTACAAGAGAGCGGTTAGGGTTTCACTCTCAGACTCTGCGTCCAGATGCCATGCAAAGTGAGGCCCTCACCACTAATTTAAAGGTTACAAGGGATGCCCAAAAGCAGAGCCCCAAAAGCTTGAAAGAAAAAGCAGATTCTCTCTCTCTCAATGAGAATCAGTAAAAAGCAAGTTCTCTTTTTCTCTTTCTTTCTCCCAAATCAAAGCGAAACGCTGAGATTTGCGTCGCTCAAAATTTCCCCAAAAAAAAAAAAAAAATCCGCCTCCACGATTTCCGGAAATTAGGGTTTTTGGCAGAAATTAGGGTTTTTGCTGTCCGCCACGTCATCACTTTGTGACATACCCCCCTCTTGAAAGCATTGTAATCGACCGCGATTACGCTTGCAAAACCGACAAAAACCATAAACCGTCTTAGCAGACACTGATTGTTAGTACCTACGTACTAGGAACACACATCTAGCACATGTACAAAATCAACAGTCACATCACACGACATCACAGGACATCACCAAACATCACAGGACATCACATGACATTCAACATTCATTTGGATCTTAGACCATGATTTATCGGCAAGTAGCTAGCAATCACATCTAGGTCCAATCGGGACCTCATCGATATCCGATTGACTAACCCCTATTGCAACCATGTCTATTCGAGATCAATCAAACCAAAATGCTGCAGTCATTTCGGCTATCAGTTCCTGCACTCACAAGAAGTCAAGAACAAATCAGTATCATAATCAGGAATTCCATTTTATAAAGTCATCCAGCAGAATACTGTCAGCTCTCAGTATCCCTGAAGCTCAAAGAGACATCAGTGACTTTAGTATCAAAATCGAGGCATCTGTTGACAAGGGAGCGGAGTGACTCCCCTCTTGTGCATCCCACTGCACCAGATCTTCGGCCAAGCTGAGTTTCTGGGTTCCGTTTGGAGTAGACTATGCTAAACCAAAACATCGAGGTAAAGTTTCACAATCCGAGGAGTATCTGCTAGGTCCTCCTCCTCCATCCACTTCGCATCAAATGCAGGAAAGTTCTTGAACTAAACCAAGAACCGCCTTCGGACTTTACCTTTCTTCGTATCGTTATGTGCCAAAATCTATTCAGGAACAAGGATCTCCTCGTTTTCTTCCACTTCGGGTTGCTCATCAGGCTCCCCATCATCAGGCACATCACCCTTAACAGGGTTCAAGAGACTCACATGCAATGCATTATGAATCCTCCAAGTATCTGACAGTTTCAATCGGAAGGAGACATCATTTATCTTGTCAGTGATCTGGAAAGGTCTGTAGTATCACATACTAAGCTTTGGAAAAAGCCTCTCCTTTCCCTTTTTCTTTCTTAGACGTGCCTTCTCAAAAGTAAGAGCACCCAATCATCCTCCTTCAGTTTCAAGTCGCGACGATGGCGATCCGCTGCCTTTTTCTGTCGTTCTTGAGACTCCTGCAAAGTCTCGCGAACCTTGGCAAAAGCCGTATCCAAGTCTCGCGAATATTCATCCGCTTCAAATATCTAATCTTTCGTGTTCAGGAAGGATGGAACCTTCGCAGCACTTTCAACAATCTCACATGGCGTCTTCCCCGTCGAAGAGTGTATCGTGTTACTATAGGCAAATTCCACCAAAGGTAAGTTCTTTTCCCATTGAGTCTTCTGATCCGAGATACAAGACTTCAATAAATCTAAAATCACTGAATTGGCAATCTCAAATTGCCCGTCAGTCTACAAGTGGAACGATGACGAGAACTGCAACTGCGTGCCAATGTTCTCCCAAATTGCCTTCCAAAACAAACTCATAAATCTGGGGTCTCTGCCGGAGACAATCATCTCAGACGTGCCATGTATCGGAAAATCATCGTGATCATTCTGTGTTCTCGGGAGATCAAAAATGAAATCCATTGCAATACTTTCCCAGGGGTGGGTGGGTATGGGTAAAGGCTGTAACAATCCCTGTGCCTTACGCCTGTCAAACTTGACCTTCTGGCATACTGAGCAACTGCGCACAAACTCTTCCACATCCTTTTTGAGTCTCGGCCCAAAGAAGTATCTCTCTACCCCTTTCATGGTGGTAGCAATGCCGCGGTGACCCGTAAAAGGTGGACAGTGGCAATCAGTCATAACCTTTTCCCTCAACGGCTGTGTAACGCACAACATAGTCTTTTTCATCAAGTAGCCTTCCCGAAGGGAGTATCCAGCTACTGTCTCCCCATCCCGTATCCGTGTGAAAATATCTGCAAAATTTGTATCTGTGGCACACTGATCGACCATATCTTCGAAGCTCCTATGATGTATCGCGGAAATAGCCAGAACCAACGGTTTCCGAGACAAAGCATCTGCCACCACATTCTTCTGTCCCTGCACATGGACAATCTCGAAGTGGAACTGTGACAAGATGTTCACCCACTGCATCTGCTTTTTCGAAAGCTGCTTCTGTGGCAAGAAGTAGCGCAAACTCTGATGGTCTGTAAAGACAGTAAAATCCGCTCCGAGTAGGTAATGCCGCCACTCAGTAAGAGCATGGATAACCGCCAAAAGCTCTTTCTCATAGATCTGTGCTGTCATCTCCGGCCTAGAGAACAAACGGCTCTCGTAAGCTATGACATGGCCTACTTGCATCAAGACCGCACCCAGACTATGACCACAAGCATCACAATATACTTCAAATGACTTTTGCAAGTCCGGCAAAGTCAAAATAGGTCACGTAGTCAATTTCTCTTTCAATGTCCGAAAGGCAGTCACCTCTGTGGGTCCCCACGAAAAAGGTACTCCTTTCTGTGTCAAGGTATGCAAAGGGGAAGCAACCTCTGCAAACTTTCGTATGAACCGCCTGTAGTACGAACACAGTCCCAAGAAGCTTCTAGCTTCATGGACATTCCTCAAATCGGGCCAATCACGGATAGTCTCTATCTTGGCCGGGTCCATTTGCACTCCTGCTGCTGACACAATGTGTCCCAAAAAGTGTATCTCTGGTAGGAAAAATTCACTTTTCTTTGCATTAATCACTAACATGTGATCTCGTAATGCCTGAAAGACTTGAAGCAGATGATCTCTGTGTTCTACCTCATTCTTGGAGAAAACAATGATGTCGTCAAAGAAGCCTGTACTCTCGAAAAATCCTGTCCATCATCCGGTTAAATGTCGCAGGAGCATTGGTAAAGCCAAAAGGCATCACCAAAAACTCAAATAACCCAAAAGTCGTCCGAATAGTTGTCTTGTAGGCATCTCCTGGCGCTATCCTAATCTGATGATATCCACTCTTTAAGTCAATCCTGCTAAAGCACGAGGATCCCTGTAACCTGTCGAGTATATCATCGATCCTAGGAATCGGAAATCTGTTCTTGATGGTGATTTCGTTGAGAGTGCTATAATCGATGCACATTCTCCAAGATCCGTCTTTCTTCAAAACCAACAACACTGGAGAGCAATACGGTGAAGTACTAGGTTGGACAAGACCCTTTTCCAAGAGGTCTTTCACTGGGTTCATAATCTTTTCATTCTGTACTCGGCTCACACGGTAAGGTGGCCGATTCGGTGGCGTGCTTCTAGGTATCAAATCAATGGTTTGATCTTCAGGCCCTCTGAAAAGCAATCGGCATGAGTGTGGAGAAAAATCTTGGCGTTCTTTTGATCAGGTCAAAACATATTCAACCTTTATCCATCGTTCAGTTCTCTTTTAAAAGAATGAGTAAGAAACTGAAGTTCATCAAGTACAATCTCTAAGCCCTTCATTTATCAAAGTCGCTTTCTCGGCCTGGTAGTCAACCACGGCGTAGTTCTTGTGGTACCAAGGGATCCCGAGTAGAACGTCACTCGCGTGCCTTGAACACCCCTGTCATTGCAAACGAAGTTTGCCAATGCTCGGTGTAATGGCAACATCCCATCCGGGTGCCAGTCGAACTACCTCCGCCTGTGGCGTCAGTCTGTCGGGCGTAGTTCCAAATCGAGCCGCCAATTCCAAGTGAAAAGAAGTTGGCCTTGGCTCCTTCAAAAGAGCTTCCTGATCCTTCACTTTGCCCCAAAAAAGCGGCAAAGTTTGTACTTTCATTCATTTGATTCGGTGCAAGTCCCGCGCCATGTGGTACCAGTTCTGCTTTTCTATCTGTCTTTTCTGCCACATTCCTCAGCTGCTCTCAAACTCTTAGGCTTGTCGTCGTCTTTATCATTCTGTTCTTTCTGTGCCTTTTTTAGGGCACTTCGCGGAGATATGTCCATGTTCCCCGCATCCAAAGCACTTCCCCTCTCTGATGAAGCGAGCTCTCTTCTCAGGAGTAAGTTGGGTTGTGCATCCTTTTTCTCTGGGTTGCTCTTTTTCTTTCTACTTTCATTCCCAGAAGTCTGTTCGGCTCGTTGTGTCATGGCCTTATCCATGGGGTAGGTCAAACTGCCAGAGTGAATGGCAAAGCCCCGCTTCGCATGACTCATCAACTCCTGAATAGAAGCTGACTTCTGTTCCAAGCAGTGATCTCGGATCTCTGTAGGTAGACCCAAGGTAAACCGCTCAATCTGTTCTCTGAACGAGATCTTCTTGAATGAAGAGGCGGGTAGAAAAGAGCTCCAGAATCTTTCACAATAAGAATTCACTGTATCGCTCTTGGTCATCCGGAGATGGTTCCAAGCAGCTCGTATATCTCGCTCAAACTCTTGAGTCAACCAAGAAGAAATAAAAAGCCTCTTGAATTTCAGCCATGTATCTGGCACAGTCTTGCTTAATAGAAGCGTGGACCACCAAGTACGAGCATTCCCCTTAAAGTAAGAGGCAGCTCTCCGAATCTTGGAGTGCTCTGAATAGCGTCCTCCCACGAAAGCGATGTCAAACTGCTGTATAAAAGACAAAGCCTTCGAAGCATCTGAGTATCCTGAAAAGTATCAAACTTGATCGAGTGGCCACCTTCCTTAAACTCTCGGACTTTCTTGCTTTTATCTTCGAGAAAGTCATATTGGTTGGCTTTGTAAAAATTCTTCTTGTTCGCATAAAACTTTCCGTCATCGGAATCTGAGCTGTCTGTAGACGAGTCCTCAGTAGAACTGTCAGTCTCTGGGCGAGATGTAGCCTTCTTTGCCTTTTTCTTGCCCTTTCCGAAGCTTTGTTTCTTGCTTCGCTTTTTACCTTTTCTGTCTTCTTCGCTCGAATCCAAGAGCTAGAAGAACTAGAAGAAGAAGAAGAAGAAGAAGAAGAAGTAGGTAGGTCTTCAAACTTGACGCGCTTCTTCAATTTCTTTGCCTTGTCAAAAGTCGACTGACGACCCAAATATCCGAGGAAGTCAGTGCCTTTCTTCTGCTTTTTGCCGTGCTTTTTGTCCTTCTTTTGCACGTCGAAAAGCTGAGCAATCCGTGCATCAACCACGTTCTCCAGTTCCTTCTCCGTATATTTTCTTGGAGGCAGAAGGTTTCTTGAGAGCGGGGTTCGGGAGTGGTGTTGTGGTTCTCTGCCACTCTGTCTGTACCTCTTCCAAAGAGGTCTGGTCACATATTTTGCCATCTTCAGGTCCTTGGCAAAATTGAGTATCATCTTTGTTGCATCGCCAATCAATTGACGACGCTCCATCTCTCTTTGCTCCGCCTGAGTAGGCCAAGGCGGGCCATACTCTCTGTCTGAATCTTCGTTGTGATCCAAGCCCGCATCTCCAGATGCAGAGAGAGTCGACTGATCATTGCCTGAAGCCATAGGTGCTGCGGAAAAAAAAATTCGAGGATCGGATTTCCCGTAGAAGAGAAATCGACCGTGCTCTGATACCACTGTAACATACTTGGACACTCCAAGTTAAGAATCAACTGCGACAGCACCAAATAACCACTTCAAAACAATTCACAGATCACAATAGATTTGCACTGGCCCGGCGGAGTTCCGTGCCTAGAGATATTGGCCCCAAAGACTGCGTCCCTTTCGGTATTTCTTTTTGTATTAATCAATCATCAAAGTACAAGAGAGCGGTTAGGGTTTCACTCTCAGACTCTGCGTCCAGATGCCCTGCGAAGTGAGGCCCTCACCACTAATTTAAAGGTTACAAGGGATGCCCAAAAGCAGAGCCCCAAAAGCTTGAAAGCAAAAACAGATTCTCTCTCTCTCTCAATGAGAGTCACTAGAAAGCAAGTTCTCTTTTTCTCTTTCTTTCTCCCAAATCAAAGCGAAAAGCTGAGATTTGCGTCGCTCAAAATATTCCGCCTCCGCGATTTCCGGAAATTAGGGTTTTTGGCAGAAATTAGGGTTTGCAGGAATTTTAGGGTTTTTGGCAGAAATTAGGGTTTCTGCTGTCCGCCACGTCATCACTTTGTGACAAATAGTCACTGATTTTCCTTTGGATTTCAGGGATACTGATGGGCTGGCAGTATTCTGTTGGATGACTTTATGAAAGAAGTACTTCGACATGGGAATTTCCAAAAATGGATTTGATTCGTGTGTGCTCACTCATGTGATTGTGTTGAGTGCAGGTTTGAAAGATAAAATGACTGCACCATTTTGGTCTTGAGATTCTATGGACATGATCGCAATAAGAATTAGTTAATCCAACATCAATGAGGTCCAATGTGGAACTAGATGCGATTGCTAAACATGTTGCCAGAAATCATGGTCCTAGATCTCAATGGATTCTATGTGATTTGATATGAATGTGATTTGATGTTCAATGATTGTCGTCTTTGTGCAAGTGTTGGATTTGTGTCGTCTAGTGCATCGGTACTTAGAGTCTGTGTCTATTGAACTAGTTTATGGCTTATGTCTGATTTTGCAAGTGTTCTCGAGGTCGATTACAATTCTTTCAAGAGGGGGATATGTCACAAAGTGATGACATGGCATGACCATCCAGTAGAGAAATGGCCCAAGTGGACAAGAGAAACTCAACGGGCTAACTTGAAGAACTTATGGAGCACTGATTATGGGACCCAAAACCCTAAAAGACAGAAGCTTGAAACCTAAAAGTTGACATGCTGGCGTGGCAAATCGTACGGATGCTGACGTGGTAGGGCCATATGAAATTTCCGCGATTTGTGCTGCATGTGCCACGTGGCAGGCTGTAAGGATTTTCGCAAATTACGCTAGCTGCTTTTCGGAATCTCCGGCGCTAGCTTTTGGGGACCGAAGCTTTTGGGTGAAAGAGCATCTGGACGAGAGTCTGAGAACAGAGGTCCCTCGGGAGTTGTACTTTGCAATGACTAATGATAAAGAAATATTGAAAGGCGCGCCAGACTTTGGGGCCAATACCTCTGGGCACAAAACTATGCCGAGTCGTATTGACTCTCTCTCTCTCTCTCTCTCTCTCTCTCTCTCTCTCTCTCTCTCTCTCTCTCTCTCTCTCTCTCTCTCTCTCTCTTAAAGTTCAGTGATTTTGAAGTTTTTGTTCGTGTGTTGCTATTGATTTCTCGCTTGGAGTGTCCAAGCCTATTACAGCAATTGTGTTGCATTGTGATGTGTCAACCACTGAATATTCGTAATTGGGTGAGATTGCTTGGGTATGTAATTTAAGTGCATCAAGACGCTCATTACAGATCAGTGTGGTCTGGGTGTGATGGCTAATTTTCTTAGCCTAGAATATCAAGAGCTCCAATCTAGAATGAGAAAAATGAATGTCCCTCCGAATGTTTGAGCTAACTAGAGATGGTTTGCACATATACTATAATCGCAGACGATTACTCTCCTTTCAAGAAGGGGGGATGTCACATACTAATGACATGGCAAGCCACTGAGGACCTGAGCCAACCTGCAGATCTCGGCTGAGGGGTCTATGTCACGAGGACGTGGCAGTTATTAACCATGTCACAGAGATGTGGCAACTGCTAACCTTGGTTGTTGGTTTCTTTCCAATGGGGTTTATTTTATTTGTTTAAGACCCTCTTTTTGAAGTAGCAAACGGTCGGACATTGTATGGCCAATGTGAGCTTCGTGCAAGAGCTTGCTGGAGTACAATAGGAGGTTTTGTAAAGCATTACTCTCAGTGACCTCCTACAGATTTGTGCCATTGACAGAGCAGATAGAGAAGTATTGTTGTGGGCTGCCTACAGGGCTTCGCGATTACTGTACACAGAGAGGCTACCCTTACTCAGCTTATGGAAGTTGCGAACACTGGTCTTGCCCTGTTGAAAGGAGAGGACAGTGGATTTCCGAGCAGTGATAAAGGAGGGCAGCAAAAGAAAAATTCAGCGAAGAAGCCCTTTGTGAAAACGGCTCCTGATGCGTCACAGGGGTCAGAACAGGCCACCAAAGACAAGGATTCAGCTGGGACTTCTGGAGCGCAAGCAAAGAAACAGAAAAGGAAGCCTTTTGTGCGCAAGTCGCTCGAGGAAAAGAAGGTCCTAATGGCTGAGAACAAATGCTTTATATGCGAGCAGCCTGGTCATATTTCTATCAATTGTCCACAAAGGAAAAGGCCAGCTGACTCAGAGGATAAAGAAGACCAGAAAGGCAAGAAGCCTAAACCCACGGTAGGTTTAGTGCCAGACATGGTGGGTGACAGGCCCAGCACAGATGCCAGTGAGTTATGCAGGGCATGGGGTAAAGTTAGGGATCAGACGGCACTCATCTTCTTTGATCCAGGTGCCAAAGCCAACTTTATCTCACCAGAGTTAGCTATGAAGCTGGGCATCAGAGCTGAAGAGATGGGGTACACCGCAGAGGCAGGGTTGGCATGTCCTGGCCACTCAGAGTGTGTTACTCCCATCATTGGAAAACTGCGTCTGCATATTCAGTCGTATGTGGACACTGAAGAGTTTTACATCATGCCGCTGGAAGGTTGTGACGCCTTGTTGGGGATCCCGTGGATGTTCCGACTGCATGGAGTCTTGGATGCCTACAACAAAAAGATCACTGTACAGCATAGGGGCAAAACTCACATCTTGGATGTAAAGCTTAAAGGAGAGTCAATCCCTATTGTATCCACTTCTGCTATCACTTCTCTAATAAAGAATCGTCTTTCTGTGTACTTGATTTTTGCACGTGATGTCTCAGATAAGGATCAGTCAAATTTATCTGTGTTAGATAAAGAAAGGTCAGCATTTTTGCAAAAGTTTAGTGACTGTTTTTCTGATTCATTACCGTCGCAATTGCCGCCAGAGAGACCTGAGGACCATCGGATAGATTTGGCGCCAGGGTGTAGCCCACCAAATAGACCTCCCTACAGGGTTAGTGCGGCGCAGCAGAAAGAGATTATGGGCCAGGTTGAGGAGTTATTAGAGAAGGGGCTGATTCAGCCTAGTTCTTCACCCTTTTGCTCCCCAGTGCTCCTAGTGCAGAAGAAGGATGGCTCATGGCGCATGTGTATTGATTACCGTGCGTTGAATAAGAATACCATCAAGAATAGGTTCCCTATTCCTCGCATTGATGATATTCTCGATCGTTTAGAGGGTGCTGCAATTTTCAGCAGGATAGACCTTAAGAGTGGGTACCATCAGATTCGTATAAGCCCAGAGGATGAGCACAAGACTGCGTTTAGAACGACGTTTGGTCTTTATGAGTTTCTAGTGATCCCGTTTGGGCTAACAAATGCTCCTGCCACGTTCAACAGAATGATGGACCGGATTTTCCGCTCGCATCAACAGGTTGTTGGAACATTCTTCGATGACATGATTGTGTATTCGAAGAATGAAGAGGAGCATAGGCGTCACTTGACAATTGTGTTCGAAGAGCTGCGCAGTCACAGGTTACTTGTCAATCCTAAGAAAAGTGAATTCTTCCTCGAAGAGATCCACTTTCTGGGCCACATAGTCTCAAAGGATGGTGTTAGAATGGATCCCGCAAAGGTCGAAGCTATCAAGACATGGCCAGACTTGAAGACTGTGCACGATTTCAGAAGCTTCTTGGGATTGTGTTCGTACTATAGAAGGTTTATCAGAAATTTTGCAGAGATAGCATCGCCTCTTCACGCATTACAAAAGAAAGAGGTCACTTTCAGATGGACCCAAAAAGAGATTTCAGCTTTTAGTCTCTTAAAGGAAAAGTTGACTTCAGATCCAGTTATTGTTTTGCCAGATCTCAGGAAGTCATTTGTGGTCCAGTGTGACGCGTGTGGCAGTAGCATCGGAGCAGTGCTAATGCAAGATGGACGGGTAGTAGCTTATGAAAGCCGAATTTTGCAAGGGCCAGAGAGGACTATGCAAGTCTATGAGAAAGAGCTCTTGGCCGTGATTCATGCGCTTTCTAGCTGCAAGCACTACCTCTTAGGTGCTGATTTTGTTGTCCAAACAGATCATCAGACCTTGCGATACTTCTTGACAATCAAAGTTATCCGAAAAGCATATGCGATGGGCAAACATTCTTTCCATGTTTCACTTCCAGATTATGCATGTGGAAGGCAAGAAGAATGTTGTGGCTGATGCGTTATCAAGAAAGCCACAAATTTCAGCTGTGTCAATTCCTTATCATCATGAGTTAGATGACATGAAGGAACAGTATACTGCTGATGAAGATTTTGCAAGGATCTTTGAACAGTTACAAGAGGGGCAACATCACGAGCACTACCTCCTCAGAGATGGTTTTATGATGATGCATGGCAGACTTTGTGTCACTAGGCCACTGCGACATAAGGTCATGGAAGAGAGTCATGTCCCACCGTATGCAGGGCATCGTGGCATTGATGCGACAGTTAAAGCGGTAGAGACGTTCTTCTATTGGCCTACCTTGAGGAGAGATGTGGATGCCTTTGTGCGAGCATGCATAGTTTGCCAAAAGGTCAAGTTTGACAGGCAAAAGGCACCAGGGTTGTTACAACCACTGCCGATTCCGGATAAGCCATGGGAAAGCATTGCTATGGACTTTATCTTTGATCTTCCAAGAACGCCAACAGGGAATGATGGTATATGGACCATTATCTGCAGGTTCAGCAAGCAAGCCCATTTTATCCCTGTCAGGAAGAAGATAAAATCTGATCAGATGGCACGCTTGTTCATGTACAATGTGTTTAAGTACCATGGTATGCCACAATCGATTATCAGTGATCGTGATCCTCGCATGACCAGTTTGTTCTGGAGAGGATTGTTTGAGAACATGGGTACTACGCTCAAGTTCTCGTCTTCGTTTCATCCACAAACTGATGGACAGTCAGAAGAGGCTAATTCTACTCTCTTAGATCTGCTGAAATGCTATGTGTCAGATAATAAGGGCAAGTGGGAACAGTATTTGCCTATGCTTGAGTATGCGTACAATAATACGGTGCATTCGTCTACTGGCAAAGCACCTTTTGAGATTGTTGAAGGCGGCAAAAAGGTTCCTCCCATTTTGCATACGAAGGACAAGATCTTTGAGGCAGACCGATATGTTGAGAACATGGATGACATGTATAAGAAAATTAAAGTTACCTTGGAGAAGACTCAGGCAAAGCAGAAAAAGGCTGCTGATCGTCACCGTCGTGAATTGTTGTTATCACCTGGTGATTGGGTTCTGCTAAGGTTCGAAAAGGCAAGGTTAAAGAAGATGAAGGGCAAGGAACGGCTGTTTCCTAAGCTCAGCATGCGTTACTATGGGCCTTTTCAAGTGCTTGACAAGATCAGCGATGTGGCTTACAGGCTGAAACTGCCTGATGCGTGGAAGATTCATAATGCGTTTCACGTGAGTCTTCTAAGACCCTTCGTGGGTGATGTGCCAGACGATATGCCAGTTGAGGATCAGCCAGAAGTTGAGGAACTTGATGAGATCCTGGTACCTGAGCAAGTTTTGGCACATAAGGACAGAAAAGTTAAAGGACAAGTTGCAAGACGCTATTTGGTGAAGTTCAAGAACTATCCGCCTATGGATGCAAAGTGGATGGAAGAGCATGAACTGTCAGAGTCACCAAATGTATTGCAGCTTTACCTTGAAGCCTTTGGGTTACAGCCTACTTATGCCCCAACCCAACGTGTGCAAAGGAGGGGTAATGATAGAGCTAGTACATCAAATGTACATATGAGTTCAGTGCCATAGATGGAAATGGCAAAAGCATGAAGGCTTCATTAAGTCATTTGTATCTATGTATGTTACGACCTTTCTTGCGGATACATGCGATGATAAAAGAGTGTTAATAGCACAAGATCATCAATGGCGTGTATTTATGGTATGCAATCGAGGACGTTTGCGATTTCAAGAGGGGGGTATGTCACGAGGACGTGGCAGTTATTAACCATGTCACAGAGATGTGGCAACTGCTAACCTTGGTTGTTGGTTTCTTTCCAATGGGGTTTATTTTATTTGTTTAAGACCCTCTTTTTGAAGTAGCAAACGGTCGGACATTGTATGGCCAATGTGAACGGTAGATTCACCCGCAGACGGGAAGTGGTCGGCACTGGAATTCGTATGGTAAGAGGATGTCTAGGCTCAGAGCAAGATCATATAGGTCCCCCCGTCGCACTTAGCAAGTTGGTGGATACTAGGAAGTGAACTCAATTAAGGCGTAAAGTCAAGGTGGGACTACCAACAAAAAGTATCCGACAGTTGGGCCACATTGCACTTTTGGATGCGGCTCCAATGAGGATAGATGGTCAGAAGACCAGTGGGAGCCCAACGGAAGCATCTCCTAAAATTTAGGGAACTGCTGTTTTGGGCCGTGAAATGTGTTCGCGTCATTACCTCCGGTATGACTAGGGGAACATTTTATAACTCTGCCGCGAAGTCAACTGGGCAACCGGTCAGGATATTTTTAAGCGGTGAACCCGAAACGGGCAAATGCTTGTAAATGCGCCAAGTGTCGAATTTTCATGCACTTTCCTCTTGCAGAAGAAGTGGCGCTGAATTTTATGCTGGGAGAGGCCTCATTTCAGCTTGTCACAGGTTAAGAGCTATGGAGTGCTTCCTTTCCCTCTCATGTACAGTGTGGTGCTAGGAGTGATGCCCTGCACACTACACACTGCTCTCTCTCTCCCCTACGTGCAGTTATGTGATGCCCCACAAGAGGGCTACTCATTTGACTGATGTACAGTTGTGTGGGTTCATGCTTTTGTGCTGAGGCAAGAGCCTCTTTGAGCAGGAACAGGGGTAGCTAACTGCTGCTCCAAAGCAGGCACTGGTGAGGGTCATAACTTCACCGTACAGGTGCAAAATCAGCGCTGTGTATGCGCTGTAATTTCACTGTTTTTCAGCCATACGGACGCCAGGCCCATTGGGAATCGTGCCCCACTGGCAGAGGACAGTTAAGGGACTGTTTGGGGCTGAAAACAGGGCAAAAACCAGTAAATACAGCGTGCTGAATTTACTGTTTTTGGACAGGAATCAGAGGGTATATGCCAGTGCAAGTGAGTTCTAGCAGGGGAATTGGTTTCGCGCAAGTTTTGGGGCTGTTATGCTGCCGAAATTTGGCCAAAGCAAATGGTATCTAGGTGGATACACGTGAAGGATTCCCAAGACCTTACCTTGTAATTTACCCTCCTAAAGAATAAAGAAATACTGAAAGGGGCGCCAATTTTGGGGCCTACAGGTTGTCGGTGTCTGCTCGGGGCATTCTAGCTCCGAGCCGTGTGTGTATTCAAGTGTTAACTCCCGTCGCAGGTTTTCTTTGCAAAGTGCTGTGTGTGTGTGTCTAAAGTAAAGAATTTCGGGTGAAAGCCAACGCCTACCACCCTACGGGCCGGTTTCATGTCTAAACCCTAGATGCAAAAAAAGAAGAAGAAGTTCCTACCAACTTACGGTTCCTCATCGAAAGGGCTAAACATATCAAAGTTTTACCAACTTATGGGACCCCGTCCGATGTCATTAGAGTTAAAGAAGGACCAATTTCGCATCTAGCTAATGACGTGGTAGGCATGTATGGGCATCTCGTAAATCGCGTTGACATGCTGACGTGGCACTATACGGACTGCTACTGACGTGGCAAAATTGTACGGAATTCCCAGATTTTGCGTTGGCTTGCTTTTGGAGACCAGATGCTTTTAGGATATAAATTGCTTTTTAGCTCACACTCTGGCATGTTTCACGTGGAAGTGCAGAGCAAGCAGTATCGTTGTTGTACTTAGCTGAAGCAATACAAAGAAATACCGAAAGGGGCATCGTAGTTTGGGGCTAGTGCTCTCTTGGGGTGGAACTCCACCACTCCGTGTCTCATGTAACTGCATCTCTTACCATTCTCTTGTTTTGAAGTGCTTAAAGTTGTCTCGTCTGTTCTTTTCCCTTGGCACGTGATGCCCATCCCATTACAGACATAGCGGTGAAACAAACAACACACCACGTTGAACCAAAACAGCAAGATCGGAAACTAGAAAGAGAACTAAAAAACTATAGAAAAGACACGGTGGAGCGTAGTTCTCAACTGAGATGTGGTGGCCCTAAGTAAGACGCCCCTTGCAATGCTTCTTTATTGATTGATCTCATAGATACAATAGACAGGAGTCCAGTCTACAACTCATTACCAGAAGCTTCCCTAAGGCCCATATTTAAAGACACTGGGCCTCAAAAGCAACTGCTATCAAAAATTGGCATCCCAAAAATTCAACTGCTTTCATTACTAAACCAAAAAGCACCGTCTCCCGCGCAACCACATTATCCGTATCCATACCTGCCATGTCAATATGCTGTTGTATTGCCATGCCAGGATCCCAAGAACAGCGTCGCAACTCCCCGTTTTGTGACAGAAATTGTCATTATGTAGCAGGAGTCACAAACACGTAGAGATGGTTGAAGCACTAGAGCTTGAGCCTAGCACTATGGATGCTAGAATCTAGAGCTCTAGGCTCTAAAGCTTCAGTCTTGATAGAATCAACTATGCAGTGTGCACACAATCCACAAATAGTACCCACATAGCGCATACAAGGCTACGGCAAGAGAGGACTCAAAATGCAGCCAAAAAGGGACTTGGATACCCAAAGTTCATGCACCAATTGAAATACATTCCATATGGATCTTTTGTATATACACATATCACCATACAAAAATATTAGGGCCGTGTAGATTTGGAGCAACCACATCGAAAACGAGTTTAGCAGAGACAACTAATTTGTTGAGTGCTAAAGAGAGCACGGACCTATACACAGAGGCCATTGGACTCAAAAACACTGGAAAGAGATATCAAGCACATAGAAGAAGAATAAGAAAAAGAAGAAGAAGAAAATTTTAATGTCATAGGAAAATATCCCGAGAGACTTTAAAGATCTATCTGACGAGAAGAGTTGAACTCAAGACTTGTTATTCAAGATGGCATAGAAAGGAGCTGCGGCATCATATGCCCTTCTCAACAATCTCAACGAGAGGCGCTGACTCCAAACCCAATGTATTCCAACATGCTTCATCCTGAAGCCTCGCTTATCCCTGGGGTGGGGTAGTATCTTCCCATAGTTGAGCATTACTATACATCCATAGTGTGCAAGGGTCGGGATGCTCGAGACTTGGGACTAGATTCTAAAGCCACTGTGTGTTTTTCTTATTTCAACCATGACACATGGACACATAGGCAAGTAAGGCTTTTGCACACATTTTTTTTAAACTATTTCTATAGCCATTTCTATTTCTATTTCTCCTCTCTCAACCTCATTGATTCTTAGGTTTTGTTTTCTAATGTCACTTCTTACCACCAAAGGCAGGGCAAAAAACATCACTTACAAACACCAACCGATGCCAAGTCCACAACAAGGAAGCCTCGGAAGGTCTGCTTCTGACCGACGCTCGATGATGGGATACCCTGCATGGAAAAGGATATGTTTGGCAAAGCGACAAAGGAAATGAGCAGTATAGGACATGAGACAAAGAGCGCCCAAGCACATTAAAGACTTGTAGAACTCCAAAAGCAGAGCATTTTGGGTTGCAATACACCTTGAAAATATCAATAAACTAAAGAGACATCAAACACGGTTGCAGAATGCAGCATATAAGCATTACAATTGATCAAGCTTGCGAGCATGCACTCGTATGCATGAGGGAGAAAAGCACCTGGAACAGCTTGGTAGCCATATTGCTGTTGTGGATAAGGGTAACCAGGTTGAGCAGGCTGCGGATATCCAGGGTTTCCCTGGAAGGTTCCGTAGTAGGGAGGCGCAGATGGTTGGGGTGGTTGGTTTGCACCATGCGGGGGAGCACTCTCCCCTGCCTGTTGTGGTTGAGGAGGGTGGTAATATTGTTGTTGTTGCTGCGGCGGAGGCGGCTGGTGGTAGCCCCGGGTCTCCTCGGATCCTGCCTCCTTCTTCATCTCGCTTTCTGATAACCAGCAGTCAGGAAACGCGGGACGTAGTAGAGAATTTGAGAGAGAGAGAGAGAGAGAGAGAGAGAGAGGGGGGGGAGTGTTTCCACGTGTAATTTGTACAGAACTAGAAACCTTGGCCCCTCTTTCACACTCTCGAATGGAGGCCATCACACTCTCGATTGGAGGTTCCCATATCGGCCCAAAAACATTTGACAGCACACCACACCCTCTAGATTTCAATCACGTTTTGCTTCAAAGATTACTAAGGCATTTTCGAGAGGGGATGCTTCAACCACCCTCCAAATTGACGATGTGCCTTTTAAAAGGCTGTAGTCGATGAGGAGTAGTGAACAACCTCCTGCTAACTCACCGAGCTTGTGAAAACGACCTGCTCATCTACACGTCTATGAGGTGCGCATTCTCCATCTAAAGACCCTCAACGAAGTAGAAGGCCCTCGACAGTCGAGGGCTTATGGGGGAGCCCTCTTATCGTGCATTGTTAGGTAGACACTAGACAAGCATCTTTGGAAAAATCCATTGAAATCCTGCAAACACAACCCTACCCACATCCAGCGCATGCCATGAGCAACGAGCCCTCTCTTATGTCCTCAAAACGCAATTTGAATCCGTACACTTGAGGTAGAAGAGAAGAGGACAGAGAATGTGTGTGTGCGTCAATCGAATTCAACGAGCATTCCAAAGGTCTCTTGTACATAGTACACAACTACTTTTTGTTGCAAAGAGAGAGGGAGAGTCCTCTGGGGATCAGCTTCAACGAGCATCCTAAAGGTCTCTTGTACACAATCCACAGCTACTTTTTGTTTCACAAAGAGAGAGAGAGAGAGAGAGAGAGAGAGAGAGACATTGTGTGGGTGTGTGGGTGGGTGGGTGGGTGGGTGTGTGTGGGTGTGTGTGTGTGTGCGTGCAAGGGGGAGAGAGAGAGAGAGAGAGAAAGAGAGAGAGTGTGTGTGTGTGTGTGTTCTTACGAACAATAAAACCAATAAGTCTTTCTAGCTTCAAATTAATAATCTTATGTTAACCCTCACGCACATTCCTATCACCTAAGACGGACACCGTATTATTTATTTGGTAGAGTCAAGGTACCGAGCTTGTCGGTCCAATAGGAAAAGGGTAAGAGTGATCGCCAATGAGAGGCGCACTCTAACTGGAACATTCAAGGAATTAGTTGGCTAAGCATGGACGCCCAAGTGTGAATGGGGCGAGCTCATATAAAAGTCAACTAAACCTAAAATTCACTCATTCTCTCATTTGTGCAATTGAAGAGTGCTCTTGCTCCATCTTCATCTTCTTCTTCATCATCTCCTTGTGTGTGTGTGTATGCGTGAGAGAGAGAGAGAGAGAGAGAGAGTGCGATCGAGCATTGCGGCGGCGAGGTGGTTGAGCGCAGCGTAGCGACGTCTCCCTCTTCTTCGCGGCGAGGAATCCTCCATGACAGCAAGCGTAGAGCGGTGAGTGACACACCATCGCCATCTTTGAGCTTACTAGCTATTTAAGCTAGTTGCGTGCTTGGAGCCATTTGTGGCTCGCACACAGTGTATCGGCAAGTTCCTTGCATTGACACGTGTGACAGACGCGCACATTTTTGGCGTTGTTGCCGGGAAAATGCCATACACTAAGCTTGAGTGGCACTCTGTGCTTCTTTGTGGTGCAATTTCAATTGTAGGAAAGGTAGGGAAGGAAGGTGTGTGTGTTGAGAAGAAGGATTTTGTTTTGCTACTCTGTATTTCTTTGTTAATGAGGTTTTGAAAGGTACTGTGTTTTCTCTGTGATAAGGTGTTAGTATTAAGGTTGTAGATCCATAATGTTAGTTCTGTGTAATGTAAAGTCCAGTAAATAGGAAGTAGATCTGCTAGAGTTAATGAAGTGTGTTAGTGTGTAACAGTAGGTGTATTAGTTGTAAGTAGGTACGCGCAAGCCGCGGCGACCTTATCCCAAAAATGGAGCAACCAGAGAGAATTTCAACTTACGCGAGTTCTCAATATCCACCTACCTTAGGTTCCGGGCCCTCGGCGGGGACCCAAGGTAGTACAAACCAAGACCCAAACATAGCGGCTAGTGACTCTTCCTCTGACTATGATGTCATGGAGGGTTTTCCAATGCCTAATCTCGATAGCTCAAGCCAAGGCATGCATGCCATGGACCCACGGTCCGGGCCGAGCGTGCTTAGCCGCTTGAAGGAAACCTTTAGTAGAGCCACTCGCTCCGAACATGGAGCTAATGATGTAAATGAGGGGGGTGGGAAAGTAAATTCTCCATTCATGACCAACGTAGACCCTATGCCCTTAGAGAATGTGCACGTGAATACTGCGTTCACTTCACCCCCTGACTCTTCAGAGCTATTTCCCTCTGAGATTATATTACCTGATGGTAGAAGCCTTGTCGAAGTGCAAGAGGTTGAGCGATATATCATTACGGCTAGGAAAAAGAAAATTGAGAGCTTACGCAAGGCGGAGCAACGAAGAGAGTTAAAAGCAAAAGCTCTTATGTCAATATCTTTGCTAGGAGAGCAATCGAGTGCTCCGGAATTAGCGGCCACTAAGGGTCAACCCATAGATAGCCACATTGCATCTAGCTCAAAGGACACCCCTAGCACCTCAATCCTAGATGGAGCGTTCTTAAATGAGAATAGGGAGTACGAACTACAAATGGAAACTCTAATCGACCTATACACAGGTCACACCTATCACGTGGGTTGGTTAGATGTCCTACAATCCACAATGGGTGCTACTAGTGTGGAGGATCAACAACAAAGAGTTTGTGAGGTCATCCATAGGGTCATTGAGGTAGATAGACAGAACAAGGGGATCAACACGCCTTCATGGGTCTCATGAGATTCTTGGATACAGGAAAGACTAAACAACTGACCTTATCGCAAATGGAGACTCCCTCGGTAAGTCCGATGGATCCCCCATATGTTGTTTCACCAGAGGTCTCGGTGCAATCTGAGCCCACTAGTGATAGCTTTACCTTTTCAAGTCTAGCTCATCTTTCCCTTGATGACACCACGGCTACCATGCCTATCCCAATGATGGGCATGTCGAGAAACATTCCATGGACCTCATTTGTTAGTAAAGCACCACTACATGGTAGCTCAATGCCTGCAACAGTACCTACAAGTGTGTACCAATCGTATACACCTATGGGTCATCGCACTCATGTAGTCCCTACCTCTCCCATTGTTTCAACTACCTATGCTCCACAACCACAACACCCAAGCTCTTATTTCCATGGGACTATACCGGTTGCATTAGCATGTCACATCCGACGTCTGCTATGCGTAGGGCCATCCATATGAACCTTGGGCCACCACATGGCACAACATCGTACCCAACGTGGAACCCAAGGGCTTCCTATGCGCCAAGCCCAATGCCAATACCTACTCCACATGTAGTCTCTGGAGCGCCTTCACCCACGGTACCTCCTCACTTAGGTGACTTGGCAACATTTGCTCAAGCTATCGGTCCATCTATTGCTGAGAATATGTGTAACATGCCTGATAGAGAGCCTAGAAGTAAGGCAGTACAAATAGCCAAGCTCACACAAAAATTTAGTGGAGATGGGGATGTGAGAAAGCATATCGAAGTGTTTGAAAAAATATGCGATTCTCTAGGAGAAGACAATGACCTGCATTATAAGAGTAATGCTTTAAGCCTAACCTTAAGTGGGAAGGCAGGGGATTGGTATAGGACCCTAAGGGTGGAAGAAAAAATGATTTACCCTACTCTTAGGAGACTGTTCTTAAAAGAATACATATGAGAGGGAGTGCTTTGGGGTGTAGCCTCTCAGCTCCAGAAAGCCCAATGAGAGGAAGGAGAGTCGGTGAGAGACTTTATTAGTCGCTTGAAGCCAATGTCCAAATAATCCAAATGCACCGAAGATCATGCCATTAAACTTGATTGAGGTTACCGAGGAGCCATTACAAAGTACACCTGTGGTACCAGTAAACGTACTCACACAATCGATGCTCCAAAAACAAAATTATATTCTTGAGGAAAGAGACACGGCATCAATTGCCCAATCTCAGAAAAAGAAGAAAACACGAAGGAAGAGATCACGAAAAGCAGCGAAGTCAGACCCCAGTTCAAAGACCAACATAGGGACTGGTGACGACTCCGTATATATGAACGACGCTGAAGAGGATTCTGATTTAGGTGAAACCATGGAGACCAAAACGACCACTAAGATAGAAACCAACAAGGAAGACCTTCATGAGCCACAATGGCCAGGATCCAAGAAGAAGATAGGAACTTATCTAAACCCTACAGAGGAGATTGAGCGAGTCAAACAATTAAGGAGTTTGGTAGAAGATACCCAAAGGGATCTAGAACCAGCACCTAGGCAGATCCAGATTACAGACACAATGTTCCCTATGCAACAACAAGCTCACCAAGTCCATAGACCCTTAGACATACCTAGTGTCATCCAAGAAGAAAGTGACTTAAAGTCATGGGAAAGTGGGCGTACTCACTTCTTGATGGAAAGAATGTTTACAGAGGGACTACCTGATCCTATCGAAGAAATGGAGATCCCATCTTCCCCACGTCAAGGCGCTGAAGCCAAAAGGTTTCGTTAAACATTGCCAAATTGATGGATTTCATGTCTTCAGAAGTTAGAACCACCATCATGTCAAAATTATATAAAGACCCTGAGCTAGTCTCAGCTCTTCGAGCCTTCCTCAATGGAGAACTGAAGTTTGGGCTACCACAATTTGCCCAAATGGATGGAGCTGGGGAGATGCCAATAGAGGAGGAACACTTAGATCCACAACCCAACCTAGATGAGAACCTTGTTATAGAAATACCTGTTAACAAGATACTTTGAGGGTGATGAATCCAATGCAACCATACCAATCACTACCAAGGGATTAACTGTGAAGGGAATCCTTGATGGTGGCGCTGGGATTAGCATTGTGACTAAAAATTGATGGGAAACTATGGGAATACCTCACCTTGCGACCACAACTATAGTAGTAAAGATGGCCAATGGGTCTATTGTTAAACCTATTGGGATGCTAGAAGATCTCAAGATCAAGGTCTTTGGACATAAATAAGGATTAGCTTCATTGTTATGGATTTCTCCAAACACACTATGGCATCGGAGCTGATCTTAGGACTTCCTTTCATGAGGGAAGCAAAAATGGTGCATGACTGGTCTAAAAACCATGTCTACTTGCAGTTCCAAGATTCTGTCATTCGAGTGGATCTTGTAACTGGTCGAGCACATCCCCTAGGAAACAAGTTTATAATTGATCATAGATCTGACACCACAGTTCACTCGGTCCCATTGCAGTATTTTTACACATGTAAAGCGGACACTGATATTGGGAAAGATTCTCCTTATATGGATGTACTACCTGGGATGACTGAGTCGGACAATGTGGATTGGGTCCACCTAGCAGCAACCATAGACACTTGGGGAAACAGGGGGACGACCTAGGTAACACCTGAGGGGGATGAAATGCCCGTACCCTTAAATATGCTAGAAGCAATGCATATAGCTTTTGACAAGACTCATCCTACTATAATGAAGAAAACATACAAGTGGGTCCCTAAAGCTTCTTTAGCGACCATAGCTAGTGCTAAAAGACAGGAGCCTGATAAGAGACGTCCATTCACCCCAAGAAATGTAAAGAAAAGTTGCATTGGATTCCTAAAAAACTATTGGAAGCCCAAGGCTACTATAAAGGAAATGATTAAATTTGGGTGCCAAAACGTAAATTGTGCTCTTACTTGTCACCGGGCCCATGTGAGCTCAATCCTGTGGCTCCAAAACAAATTGAATATCGCGGAAAGGAAAAAATCATGGAATGCTACACACCCACTCCAAAGCTAGTTTGGCCACCGAAGAAAGAACGATTTGTTCCACCTAGCTCAGGAAAAGGGAAATCAAATGAGCTTCTTGCTCTTCATGTAGTTTCTATACGAAAATAGAAGCTTCGACACAACCTCCACCTACCATTGTACATATCCATACAAGAAAGAAAGAGTTTGCACCTTCCTTTGTAAGTTCACCATCTACAACAACATTGCAAATAAAATCCTGGGAGAGTACCTTACCACCCTTGCAACTAGATGAAACGCAGAGGGCGATCGAAAACTATTGGTTAAAGCCTTCACCTATGACAACTTGGAACAATTGGTTTCAAAGGATAACGAGCATATTTTAAACGGTATGATCTACCCAAGGAAGGGGGGAGTGTTTGCTAACAATCATCATTCACTTGCTTCCCTCTCAACCTTCCTCCCTGACCTCTTAATCTCCAATCTTAGGGAATGTATATATAAAGCCTTATACTCACAAAAACAAGATACATAAAAAAGTAAAAGAGCAAGAACCATAACACAAAATCATAAAAACACATTATGCACAAGAACACGACCCTTGTAATATTTTCACTCTAACCGTCATCTATTTGCGTGTACAGATATGGCTAGTATGCAAGAGTCATCCACTCCTGCCTTGGGTGAGAGGTACCCTCGTTACTTTTCACAAATGTTTCACATGGTCTTTCCGGTGCTTGCCTGAATGGAATTTGGTAGGTATGCTGGTATGTGAGAGGAATTTTGAGGAGTTAGAATGGCTGATACGTCTCTTGACCACGACTAATCCATACTTAGTAGAGAGTATATCTCCCATTTCACAAGCCTATCCTTTTGACCAAGATGACTATAGGCGTCTAGTGACCTTCTTAGTAAACATTGGTGCCTCTGATGATGAAGAAGATTTATATGATTATACGGATGACGCATATGATCTCATGGATGATGAATTTGTTTTTCTCGACGACGAGGATAGGGGTTTAGCTTTAGGGTTTCCCCCCAATCTCTACAATATCCTATTCCCTTGACTCTCTAGGGGGAGTGCAAATTATTAGGTTAGGGTTGCTTATGTTTTTTTAATTGTGCTCAATAAGTGTTGGTACCTTTTCCCACTGATGTGCCTCCTAGAGGTATTCTTTGTGTTTCTTAGTGTGTACAGGGCCGTGTTGCTATTGTTAGGATTTAGACCTTCATGGAATCTTACTCTCGTTCACACTTCAAATCAAGCGCGACCATCAACACAAACAGGTGTTTCTTGTCCATTAGCATTGTCCCTTATCTTTTTTGCATCCTTGTTTGTCTGCTTTAATTGTGATTGGTAGCATAATATTCAACGCATTTGCTTAGTATCAAACATTACATTCAATGTAATTTTTGTCATAATCACTTGTCTAGGTTTAAAAATCAAGCAGTCCCACTAAGCTAGTTTGACCAAGCTAGGTGTTAGAGATATTCTCTCAATACCATGGGGAATGCCTTCCTAATAATCTATGGTTACTTAGGTTCTTAATCCGATTTAGGCAGCATTGTGTGCAATGCACTAGGGATTTCTAGTGGGCTTGGTCCCTATTGACCTTTAGTTGAAGTATTATAAAGGGAGTTTACTAATGTGATGAGCTTGGGAAGGGTAACAATGCTATATGACCCCCCAAAGTTACAAAATTAAAATGTTGAAAACGTAAAAAAAATAAAAATAAAAAGAATTCAAAGTGCCACAATGTAAAATCTTAAGCTGGAAGAGAAATCTCAGCTTGATTTGGTACTTCACTCACATGTATCGCCTATGGTACTAGAGCCCTAGAGGTTCCTAGTGTGGACGCTTTTCCTTGAAAGCAAAAAACCCAAGGCATACAAAATAAGCACACACATCAAATTGAATCACTGTGAAAAGACTTTGGGGGGTCAAAGAAAAGTAAATAAGTTAAGCAATGATTTCATGAGAATTCCTTTTATCGTAGCTTAACTACGAGGTCTTCTAGGTATAGCCTCTAGTCAGCCTTCGGACGTGAAATACTTGGCTCTCGTGATTAAATAACTTAATTGACCAGAGAAAATTGAGAAACTTACCCATGGTATTAATAGTCGATCTTTAGTGCCTTTCGACTGTTGAATTAGCGACCCCGAACTTGTTTAGTTTTTTACCTTCCCAACTGTTTATGTGTTTGATTATATTGCAATTTAATGTTTATTGCTGACAAATGGTTTAGAATTCTGTTACCAATCAAATTGTCTGCTTACAACTGCATATGCTTTTAAAATGTATATGAGAATGCATTTACTGTGCCAATGTTGTTGATTTTGCGGTGACTGAAGAAGGCTAAGGACATTCCTCTCGAATGCTCTTCCACCTCAACGAGCGAGCTTCAACTCAATAGCTTCCGAGGACAGAATCTACATCAGGAAGGGGGGCATGTTAACCCTCACGCACATTCTTATCACCTAAGACGGACATCGTATTATTTGTTTGGTAGAGTCAAGGTACCGAGCTTGTCGGTCCAATAGAAAAAGGGTAAGAGTGATCGCCAATGAGAGGTGCACTCTAACTGGAACATTCAAGGGATTAGTTGGCTAAGCATGGGCGCCCAAGTGTGAATGGGGCGAGCTTATATAAAAGTCAACTAAACCTAAAATTCACTCATTCTCTCATTTGTGCAATTGAAGAGTGCTCTTGCTCCATCTCCATCTTCTTCTTCTTCATCTCCTTGTGTGTGTGTGTGTGTGTGTGTGTGTCTGTGTGTGTATGAGAGAGAGAGAGAGAGAGAGAGCATTGCGGTGGCACGACGGCGGCAAGGCGGTTGAGCGCGGCGTAGCGGCGTCTCCCTCTTCTTTGCGGCGAGGAATCCTCCACAACAGCAAGCGTAGAGCGGTGAGTGACACACCATCGCCATCTTTGAGCTTACTAGTTTAGGCTAGTTGTGTGCTTGGAGCCATTTGTGGCTGGCACACAGTGTATCGACAAGTTCCTTGCATTGACACGTGCGATAGACGCGCACATCTGATATAGCCTTAGATTCAGTAAACATCATACGTGTATGATGTTTGAAGGGTAATTCTAGCAGCCAAAAGTAAACTTTTGACTTTACACCCCTATTCTTCAAGTTGGGTTGAGCACATACACCAAGTTTCATTTCATTTGGGCATATAGATTGAGAATTGAGGGGATTTTACTCTTTTAGGGGATTTCCTTGTCAAAAAGTGGTGATTTTGTGCAATTTTGACATCCAAAATTTGTGTAAGCACATGTGCATGTAGTACATACCAAGGAGCACCTTGGGTAGAAGCAAAAGTCCATTGTGACCACCTAGACATCATACACGTATGATGTCCTAGAGGCCATATCCGAGGTCAAAAGACACATTTGAGCGCACCCTTGTGATCTAGAGTAGTTAAGAAGCAAATATGCAAAATTGCATCGAATTTGAAGCATTTTTGGGCTTGTGAAGGCCACAAGATGGATCAAGGCAAAGTGAATGCTTGAATTTATCATATCTAGTACAAAAATTGTTAATATTGAATTTTGAAAGTTGTTGTGGGTTACTAGTCTAGTGAGGACCTCTGCAGTGAGTTTCACCTCATTCTGACCAGTTAGACATCATACGCGTATGATGTCTAAAGGGAAATTTTAGGGACCAAAGTTGATATCAGAGCTTACCAAGGTGTTTAGCACCACAAAACAAGCTTAGAGACCAAGTTTGAGCTAATTCTGAGCACATAGACATTGCCTGCGTATGATGTCTCAGGTCAAGATCTGAAAGTCCAATTACACTTTTGACCATACAGGGGGTTTGGAAATGATGATTTAAGCTTGTTTACAAAATGTCATCTCATTTGGACACATATCTTTGAATTTAAGGAGATTCTTGCAAATCCAAGAAGGTAAAGGTAAAAAAGTAGTGATTTTGAGCAATTTTGACATCCAAAAATTTTTGTGAGCACATATTCTTGTTGTACACATAAAGGAGCACCTTGGGTAGAAGTAAAAGTGAAATCTGAACCAAAAGACATCATACACGTATGATGTCTTAGAGGTCAGATCTGGGTCAAATCAGACATCTAAGTATACCCTAGTGTCTTAAAGCATAAATGAAGTACCTAGCCAAAATTTCATTGCATTTGGAGCACATTTGGGCTAAAAAGTGTCAAAAGACAAAAATTGTTGACCATAACTTGCATAAAAAGTGTTGAAATTGAATTCTAAAAGTTGTTGAAAGTTGCTTGAGTGATAAAGAGTCTTTGGGATAAAACTCACCTCATTCTGACACAAAAGACATCATACGCGTATGATGTCTCAAGGCCCAAATTAGAGGTCAAAAAATACATCTAAGCTTACACGAGTGTTTGCCATCACAAAATAGGCCTAGAGACCAAATTTCATTCAATTTGGGTCACTTTTGGCTTAGCTAACCTCCCAAAGAAGTTGCAAGCAACCAAACAAAAAAAGGTATGATAGACATTCCTAAAAGTTTCAGAATCACAAACTGAGACTTGGAGTGGTTAGAGTACATCAAGGAGAGTCTACGGTTCAAGTTTGGAGAAATTTTGAGTCAGGAGACATCATACGCGTATGAAGTCTCCAGGCACAGGTTCATGCCTGACAGGAACTTTGACTAGTCAAAGGACTTTCTTCTGACCCTAGAATCCCAAATCCAAAACAAAATTTGGACACTTATAAGTGGACCAAAGCATTCACCTAGTGATGACACTCTGAAATTGCCAGAATTGACCTACAGGAAGATTGAATGCAATAGAAGACTGTTTTGGCCATAACTTGAGCTCCAGGTAATGGATTCAGAAACCTTTTTTTATCAAAACGAAGCTCCAGAGTAGCTTTATAACATTCAGTGCTACTCCGAAAAACAATCAAAGACCCTTTGGGTTAATCATTGTTGGTAAACGCTCAAAAAACGTCGTTAAAGGCCTCAAAATGCATTCGGAAGTTAGGGGTGTATAAAAGTGAAAAATTGAGAGAATTGTGAGGAATCGGTCGTGGTTTTGGACATATTTTTGACTTTCCATTAACAAAGCACAACACATTGAAATAAGTCTTCTTATATCAAGCTAGAATTTCTAAGCCTAGAGATCATGTCTACTTTAGATTCAAACTCAGCTTATACAAGCTTCACGATCCCAGCAATAGAGGAGCATTTTCCCATATTTGATCTTCCAAACTTGCAGTTCATAAAGACAAATTTTGTTAAGAGAGTTTGGATTACATATCATGGGAGTGAAGGATTGTATAGATACATTACAAGACACTGAGGTCAACCTTTATAGGTGCTCAGAGCCATACCCAGAAGAGCTAACGAATTACAAGCTCTTATATGTCTATACATACGGAGTCGATTATCAATGGAAATCTATAGTTGTTGACAAGTATGGATAAGAATACATAGCTGTAGAAAGCGCAAACCCACGGACTGCACTAAAAGTAGGTGGATATTTGGTCAATGAAGGACCACAAATACCCCCACTAAACACGAGAATTTCTATGCGAATTCCAAAAAGGGAGCCACCTGGATTCCCTTCTAGAGCAATAATGAGAGATGAAATGATCACAGAGATAGCAAACATGCCTCCTCAAGTGAATCTCCCTAATGGACCAATCTCCAAGAGAACGACCAATCCCTTTGAAGAAGAACCTAGCCACAACAGAAGGCCTGAAGCGAGAGAAGGATTGGGAGAGTCTATGGTTAGACTTATAGACAATCGATGAGTTAGACCGTCCCAAGTCCAGAAATGGGTAAATAGGAAATACTTTGGAGATAAAGATTCGAGAGATCACGTAGCGGCTTTTAGAAGAGTGATTAGAGCAAAGGAAGTTTTTGATTTTAAGACACAATTTGCGAGATTTGGACTGACTCTGAAAGATGACGCGGCTACATGGTTCAACTCAGTGGAAAAACTGGATTTTGAGACTCTAGACGAGCTATTTGAAGAATTCATCAAAGAGTTCTTGTAGAAGGACATAGCTCACAATACTATATCACAAATCCACCTAATCAAATAGAAAGAGGGTGAATCAGTGCGCAAGGCGGCATTACGGCTCAAAAGATATCTCAAGTTCTGTCCAAGAGCGGAACTATCGAAAGGACATTACGGTCATTGTAAATAGAGGCTTAGCTAGATCAGAGCCTGTTTACAGCCAAGAGGAAATGCAAGAAGAAGCTCCTCAACTAGAGTGTCACAAAAGCTGTGACAACCACTTGGTCAAACAACGTCCTTAGATGGAAATCACTCAAGTAAATGCCTATTGTCTTGACTGTGGCATCATTCAATTGATCTTCGACTATCCAAATAAACCAAACCGAGTCATACAGGGATCGTTCAGCTACCCAATAACTTGAAAATAAAAAGCGTCGTACTAGTTCAAGTAGTTACGAGAGTGCAAGCTCAAAAGGAAGCTGATGAGAACCTAGAGACAGAGAAAACAAAAACTGATGCGAGTCCAGAGACGAGTGAACCAAAGACCGATTCACCTAGTCAAAAAACCAAGAGCAAACAACATAGTTGGAAAGCTAGAAAGGCTAAGATGAAAGCACGTAGGGAACGAGAGCAAAGAACCTTAGCTGAGGGGCTTACCCAAGCTAAAGAGAAGATAAGACAACTTGAGGAAAGGGTTGCACCTCCTCTTACGCAGACGTCTCAACCTCCAGAAGAACCATCAATAAAAAGTGAGCCTAGAAGTGCTAGTTCAGTACCATCAGTATTGGTCGAGAAGGTTAATGAACCCTTAGATGCCCTCCTAAAAGCCTATGAAACACGACTCAAAAACAACCAAACCCAAGAACATAGGTGGATGACACATCCATATACGGAATTAGAAAAGAAAAGGCTTGAAATGTGCAAAAAAATGATTCAAACGGCCCAAGATTTACTAGAACCACCAATTGGAAAACCTGAGGATGTGATCCTTGTCCCACCTACACCAATAATCGCACCAACCAAGAACAAAAAGGGATAGATTGCAGTCACGAGCACGGACCAAAGCTCAAAGACCCACCATCAGGACCAAGGATAGTGTTGAATACCACATATAACTCTTCCGAGGGATTTAACCTAGCTATACCAGAGGGTTGTAAAGAAATAGATTGTCTTGACAAATTGTGGAAATAAGTCAGAGAGACCAATGGAGCGAGTGAGCTAAGCTACGAGTAAACTGGACCGATGATGGAAGAGGAGTGTTTCTCCCACCCATAGAGGAAATTGAGATTGAATCTCAAACGAATCTAGAAGTGCAATCATATTGGGGAGACAAAGGATTTGTACAGTCTATGGATAGTCAACCCCATTCGCTAAGAACACCACCATGCTATACGGGAGAGCACAAGGCCAAGTCAGATGTTATTGTAGTCCCATCACAACGACTATCTTCCAACAACAAGGTCATCGATTCAAAAGGGTTAATAGATATTATATCTACCCCAGTCACCTATACGACAGTGTTAGCCGAGTTGCTTAGAATAAAACCAAACATATGGACTAATGTGGGAAAATGCCTAGAGAAATTTGGTGTGAAAAAGCCAATGACTCAAATAGAGGAAGGGATCAAAGAGCTTGAAATGTCTCAGCTAAACACTAGGCCAATGCCATTAAACAAGGTAGGCAAGTACTATGAGGGAGAAGATGGGAACACCACTCTTCCTATGGAATTTCAAGGTGTAAAAACCATGGCAATCCTTGACAATGGAGCTAGTGTTGCCATCACAACAAAAGAGATATGGAAACAATGGGGAAAACCAGCAGTGAGGGCTACCAGGTTGAAATTTCAGCTTGCAAACAGACACATGGAAAAGCCCATAGGCTCCCCATAGGACTGCTATAAAAAGTAGTTGTTACTTCTTGTGGCATTGAATATGAGCATACCTTTGCTATTGTTGATTTCGGCAAGAAGAACAATTACAACATAATATTGGGAAGACCATTCATGAGGCAATTGAAAATGGTCCAAGATTGGAGTTATGACCATATCTACCTCAGACATATGGAAACCACGACAAGGATAAACTTGAAAAACCATAGCTACAGGGATGTGACGAGAAGACTGGTTGAGGAGTTTGATTCAACTGCATTAGAAGGATCAGAATTTCCAGCATGGTTGGGTAAGCCTAAAGAACTGTGGATGTGAGAGGAGCTTTGCAATGTGTAATCTTAAAGCGAGAGGAATGTTTCCTAGAAAGGGCGATCAAAGATAAGGATTATATCCCAGAACCATTTCCTAAAGAAGCATTAGAGCCGCTAGAATGGGAACACATCTGGGCTACTCTGGATGTGTGCGCTATTCAAGACAGTCCCACAATAAAGTTTTGTGATAAATATGGCTTTGACGTTGTTCCTTACTTTGCAGTGAGTGTGTTCTAGGAAAACGAAGAGAACCAAGCATCAATAAGTTTCCAAAATGAAGAGCAAACAAAGGAATGTCGTGAATCAGAAGATGAAGGAGAAGACGAGTTCTATGAATTTGTATAACAAAGCTTCAAGATGATGCCGACAAAGGAAACCCAGCAGGTGAAATGGAAGACACTTTAACTAATGCATGGTTTCATGATTTTCCAGATCAAAGACCTAGGAATCAATGTCATCACTACAAGAATAAAGTGCATCAAAAGTGGATTCCAAAATCCCCAGAGGTGACGCAACCGCAACAAGCATCCTCATACGTGGCTCCTATACATGAAGAAAAGACTCATCCAAGAAGAATACGGCCATGTCAATGGGCTAACAATACTCTAATAAATTGGCTAAAAAAGTCCTCCTACAAACTGCAATCCAAGAGCAAACACATAGTAACTTTCCATAACCAGTCAAACCACAAAGATAAAGTGCTAGAATTCAACCTTGTTGAGGATAGTAGCGACAATGATGATTCTTATGACATCCCCTACCAAGAACTCATGTCAGCTTTCATAACAACCAAGGAAGGCCAAAGGCAAAGAACAACAAGTCAGAGCCAAAAAGTCAATTAGTCCAATGACAGGTATGGATTAAGAAGATGAAGATCTTTGATGCAAAATCACGAGATCCAATTCCAAAAAGAAAACAACCAAACTCTGCAAGAACGGCTAAGAAAATCACAAAATCGCAAGTTGTCGCAACTTAGATCTGGGTTCCGAAGAAGTTGATTCAAGCACAAAGAGGTCAGGAGTTTATTTGGATTCCAAAACAGTTAAAGTATCAACTCCCAAAGTCTGAATCCCATCCCCAACCAAGCATTAAGGGTTGAAGCAAAGACCACTATTGACTCACACAAAGACAAGGTGGATCCCAAAGAAGTCTCTTCAAACACAAACAAAGCGGGGACAACTATGGGTTCCCAAACGAGCATCATCAACAAAACAAACAAGTAATCACTAAGAAATGGTTCCCAAAGGAAACCAATAAAACTACTATCACTGCACCGTCGCTTGAATTCTTTCAATTCCTCCTACAGTTATAGTACAATTAGAAGAGAGCAAGTGACTCACTTCAAGCTAGAACCCACTGCTGAGGAACAATGCCAAATACGATAGTCAACAACAAGGCTAAACTTTGGGCACTTTCAAAATATTGCTTTGTCTTCATACGTGTCTTTCGCAGATGGGTCTAGAGTGACCGTTTTGAGTGTAGAGGCTTTGGGACACGTGTATCCTAGTGAGGGGGTGGTGTTCCTTAAGTTTTATATAATTTTGGTAGGATTTGGTGACTTTCCTTCCATTTGTGTGTATGTGGGTTGGGTGGTGTAGTTGAGAGCAGTGAGATTCTTGATTGTGGTTTAGCTGGCCTTCCAGAGTGTTGTATGTGTGGGATGGTCTCAGTCCGACAAGATAAAGAGATTGCATCTGTGTGCCTATCATGTCATATGTATCCTTGATTGACATTATGTTGATCTAAGTAGTGTTGCATGCACTTTATAGGTGGTGTGATTCACTCCCGCAATAAGCATGAAATGTTTTTTTATGCATATCATGGTGTATATGGCCTTTTAAAGTTTCACTTTGAATTTCCTCTTTTTGAAAGTTATGTTCACTTTACAACTTGATATTTCTCATCCCATTATGTGCTTGCAAGCATTCATATGTATGGCAAGGAGGTGGCACATATAGGCCTCTTCTCGTGTGTTGGATGGCTCGTTTTTATTGGTACGATAAGAATTTTTTAGCTTCCCTCTTTTTAGTAGGTTTATTTGCAAAATGATTTTAAGTACAGGTAGTGACTAAGTGGCACTAGGGATTAAGAAAACTGACTTCAGGCTAAAGAGAAATGTGTGGACAACAAAAACTATTAAGAGTCACTAGTTTTACCTAGGATTTCATCGTTTTGCCTGGGTCATATTTTTAATGTTTTTTAATTTATTTTGAGTCATGCGTATTCTAGTTTTTAAGCGAATAGGTTGTATGCTTATGCAATTTTTTTGTTGATAATTTGAGAATTACGCTTCCTAAATTTCGTACTAGGTGCTTGCGTGGTTTGTTAACTTTATGAATGTGTATTTGAGAAAGGTTCTTTCTTGGGTGCAACATTTTGATTCACTCTTCAATAATCCAAGTGATAGTTCCTATTGATCTTGTTGTTGCCCCTTAGTGGTGTTGATGCAAAGAGGCCTACACACACTAGTTTCTTTATACAATACTATCAAAGTTTACCTCGTCCCCTATGCATTTCTTTGGGAAATGGTAGTTCCTCCTAATAGTCTTGTTGTGTGTTAGGGGTGTTTTTAATAGACGATTACTAGACACTATTCTACACTAGAAGCCTCTTGTTTGAGCATTGCAAGACCCCTAAGCGTGCCACATTTAGTCCAATTAGATCCCGATTGGTAGCGATCCATGCGATGTGCCACACCCTTTGTCTTGTCGTATATAAGTCCAAATGAGTTATACATCATATCAAAGTGTCCCCATACTCTTGGGGTTGACCCACCTTCTCAGGGGCTAATTTGGGGTGCATCTTAACCTTATTGATGGTATACTACATGAGTTGTACAAGCCTTAGATGCCATCTCCATTCTTGCATAAGGAGCTTGACTTGTGCACACTTTGAGTAAGTTTTTGGAGCTCACCCCAACCTTCAAGTGGTATCAGAGCTTGAATAGGTGGTAACCTCTTACATAGTATTCTAAATAATCTTCTATTGTGCTAATCAAACTCCTAATCACCTTTGTGTAGATAAGTTCTAGCCACTACCTCCATATGGTTGTTAAAGCTAATAAGCTATGCGCTAGAGAAACTACGCATTAGTTTTTGTTCCATTTGCATGACAATTGACCTTCTTGGTTACTCCTCAAGTAATTGCACAATAATTTGATGTGATTATAATTTGGATTCAACGATTGGCATTAAATAATTTTTTTTCATTTTGATTTGTTTGTCAATTTAGGACAATTTTCCCTTCTTTGTATTTCCAAGTGCTCAATTTGTAGCATCATTACTGTGTATAGAAAGCCCTATACTAAAACCTCCAAATTGAATCCTTAAGTTCTTGATTTAAACATCATTTGGCCTCTCTAAATTATATATACTATATCCAGGCGTGTGTGTGTGCACAAGCTCTTGCTAAAAGCATGATAAAATTTCTTCTTTTGGGGCATTACCTCTTGTAAGCCCAAGAGGAGCCCCTTGGTTAGCATATTTGTGATAAAGCAATAGTGGGCGAGGTCTCTGGTTCAAACTACCTAATTTTATAAAGGGAAAAACACGCAAATTAGATTCAAATAACTAATGGTTGTTGAGAATTTGGGTCATTGAGTGAAGGTTCCCCTCGAGGGTAGTCAAACTTTCTTTTAGAGCATCGGTGGACATCGAATCCTAGTAAAAAAATCAATTGATTTCTCTACTCGGGTCCACTAACATCCAGTCTTGCGAGGCTTGTAGATTCAAGAGCCCAATGTCCCAAGGAACCTTTCCTTAGAGGCCCCTCACACTAGCAAAAGTGCTATTCCGACTAAGAGCACTTTCATACCTAGTAATGATGCTACTCACTACATAAAGGCAGTCCTCTAGAGCCATCAAGAACCTCAAAGCTCAAGGAGTTGTTCCCACCATAGGCTAATAAGAGGCCAATAGCTTGCCAAGAAGGTCACATACAAAGGAATATTTCTAGGAACTCTCTCTCTCTCTCTCTCTCTCTCTCTCTCTCTCCCCCCCCCGAAGGAATCAAAGTTTTTTTTTTTGTTGCAACCAAGCACAATAGTTAAATTTATGAGGATGATACTTTGTGCACTTGTAAGGAGCTTAGATGCAAGCATTGTGATAAAATCCAAGTGGTAAGATTGCTCCAAGGCATGATGAGAGAGAAGGGGAGGATTTTTGAGCATTCTATTAATTTAGGCACCTACCTTGTGCATTTTGTTAGAGTTAGGGTTTCACAAATGCACACATGGCTTGGAGATGGAGAAGAAGGTCAAGGCACACAATGGAAATTGTATTACTAAGTGTGCAATACAAGATTAGATAGCCCTAGAGCGATACAAAGCATGTGGGAAAAAACCTTCTAATGAAGGAGAAAAAGTGCCTCAATGATCTTGCTTATGTTAACACACATCACTACCATATAATGGAAAAAAATCCCCCCTTGGAAGCGATGCACTGAACAGGAGCTGGCATATAGAACACTGAACAGGAGCTGGCGTATAGAGTATCGGGAAGTGCCATACCCTATGGACATGATCAATACATAAAAGGGAAGCAAGTCCAAAATCTTTGCAAAAAACTTTGAACTTCTCACAAGGAAATGCATTTGTGAACTAATTTTCAAGGTTGTCTTATGTCGGCACATAAGCCAAGATGATCTCTTTAGCTGAGAGACTCCCATTTACTTAGCGTGATAATTCACCTCAATTTGCTCTGTGTGAGCATGAAAAAATCGTTCCTCACAACTGACAATGCACCCCATTTGTCAATGCAAATGAGAGTGCAACTCCTAAATCATCCATAAGTTATCTAAGCCACACACACTCAACCATCCATAGTTGTGAAAGCTACCATGTACTTGGCCTCACAACAACTAGAGGTGGCTAGAGTAGGTTGCTTTGTGCTCAACAAAGATATGCATGATCTATCGAGCATGAGACAAAAACCACTCATGGACACTCATGTGTCATAGCAAACAACCCAATAAGAGTTAGTAAAATCATGTAAGTCTGGTAATGATCTCGCCTTGGAATAAATCAACCGGAGTCTTACCATAGCCCAAGCGAGATTTTTCGAGCAAGCTGCAATGCGAGCAATCTCTAGAAGCTAGAAAAGATCTATTAACAAGTTTTGAATACAATATCTATTACTTCTACAAGACTCTAGATAATAGAGAAGACTGCAAGTTTCTTCATTGTCTCAATATCCTCTTTTTCTTGGCATGACGGATTTGCTATAACATGATTTGTGTATGACAGATTTGAGCGGCCAAAAGGCAACTACAAATAGCCTAAAACAAGTAAAATTTTCAGCCTTGAGACAATACATTAATTAGCTGATTTCAACTAGTGTATGAGCCCAATAAACGATTGATTTCAGCCCAAAAATCAACAACCATTTCAGCCCATAAAGGGGTGCCACCTCAGAGAGTCTTACTTCTGAGCAAGCTCTAAACCAGACTAAATATCTTTGCAAAACTATAACCTATGCAAGATTGGAGTATTCACGTGCATATCCAAACTGCATTAAAGAAAACATTCAACATGAGCATCCAAGCTTAAGGAGTGGAGAATCAAGAACAATCACATATTTTAAAGACAATTACAAAATTAATTTAGAAGTAATGCTTTCACTATGTCATAGATGATTGAAAGACTGAATGTTTACATTAAGCTTAAGACTTTCATAGTTCCATATATCTCTTGACAATAAGACCACAACTAATCTATCTAACCATAAGAATTGTCAGATCATTTATAGCTACAATGACCAAGCACGCTACAAAAATTCACATTCATCATCGATGAAGATATTGCGTCGTGGAACGCTCTCATGCACCCTAAGATCATAACGTGTATCCGTCGCCATGCGCTGAGCCACTGCCTCTGCATAGACCGGTAATGCACTTCCAAAAAACAAGACAATGTCAAGAAAGATAACCATAAACACCCAAACATAAACAACATCATATGGAATCATCACAAAAAGAGCCATACACCTCACAAAAATATGTGATATAAAAGTTTACAACACTACCAACAACATAAAAGCAATGTTCTAAAACAAGAAACGGAAGCCTCACTAGTTGTCAAAGATGTTAACACATGAGGGCACGTCACCCTCATCATCAAAGTCGAGAGTTGTAGAGGCCTCCTCTTTGTTCTGCCTTTTTGCTTGGAGTAAAGGCAAAACATATCCAGTAATAAGCGGCTCATCAACATCAATTGCTACACATGCCCGTCCAGTAGCCAAGCAAGCCCGCAACACTGGAGCAGTACCACGCCCAAGCTCCAAGCAAATCCCACTACGTGGACAAAGCAACTCCACAAAACAAGCCATGAAAGCTGAGCTCCGTTGTTGCCCACCTCGCAAGGGCTCTCCCGAAAGTGATCGTGCCTGCGAAAGCACCTATAGATGATGCGCCATAAAAGAGTCCAAGGACTGAATGCCGAGATTGGAGAAAAGAACCTGGCTCTCTAATAAAAAACATGTCGGATGAGTAGCTACTTTGTGCACCATAAAGAGAATAGAGCAATGGCACTACAATAGAAGACACCCATTTGTGACAGATGGACAAAAAAAAGAGTGAGTGGATAAGGAATGCAAACACAATCACGTACCTCAATGCAACCACCAAAGCTCTCCATGTAACCGTATGCATCATGATGCATCACTACAATGCGTTGATGGACCACCATCTATGAAGCTCGACAAAATCTCTCAACCCAACCAATAGAGTCACCTGTATGTCAAACAAAAAGGTAATACACTACAATCTTTAAAACATTTTCTCAAATAGCATGTGAAAATGAAACGCGGACCGATTTTAAGGTAACATGTGAAGAAACACACTTGCCATGGACACCATGATTAGCAACCAGCCTGCATCCGCCAATGTCAAAAATGATAGGTGAATCCCAACACGCACATGCTCCTCCATAAGCAAGTCCCAAGATGGACCAGAGGACAATCCAGAATGGGAGCCTTCGAATGGGAGGTCCAAAAAGATCAAATCAGCTGCCCAAGGTACACTCTTACGTCCTCGAGTGTATGACAAAGGAGGATTGGTCACACGAGACATAAAATCATGGACTGGTATCCAACGTGGATGACGCACTTGAGCTCTGAAAGCTGTTGCAATCTCAATATAGTCACCATGGATGGCCATACAACGTGTCTCCGAAGCAGCAAAAAAAGAAAGACTAGGAGAATGCAAAGGATATATGAAGCTCAAGGTGCGAGGCACAATATTGAAGCCAGGAGTAGCTGAGAAATCAAAGTAAAAACAAATAAATTGCAAGTACTAAAGAATCAAGCCAAGAATGCATCTAGAACACAATGGCTCACTCTCATCACAAACAATCTCCTCTGTGGTAGTAGTATCATCAACATGCTCCTTTCCCTTTTGGGAAGCATGTGAAGCTACAAGAAGGTAAATGACGCATATGAATGTACGCAAAAGCACAGAGAAAGCAAAAGGTAAATATATAGCATAATTAATACCTGTTACGCCCACATTTACATCTTGCTGCGATAAAATCACTGTAGCAAAACCACAGGGAGGCACCACTTGAGCCGGAATCTGGGAAGGTATCCTTGTGACCTCGGGAATATGAAATTCCCCTGAATCTAACCAAGTAGCATCATGGATCTCTCTCTCTCTCGCATCAGCAAGTGTCCTCGCTCCATGTTAACCCACCAAGGACATGTCTAACCAAGTAGCATCATGGATCTCTCTCTCTCGCATCAGCAAGTGTCCTCGCTCCATGTTAACCCACCAAGGACATGTCTCTATCTCGAACACAGAGAGCGTATGAAGTGCCAAAGTATACATGGAGGAATCCTCCGGAGACAGTTGAGTCCACTGGCTTACCAAGAAAGGAAGAGCAGGTAATAATTTCTTGGAGACCAAGAAGGATAGAAACCTATGCAAAAAGGACAGATTAATAACATTGCAAAGCATACACTCATGGACACACACATTCTAAAAGACCTCTACCTGTATGCTAACCATTGAGCTGCCATACGCAAGTAGTCGATTTCATTTTTTAGTGCTTTCTTTTGTGCATCTTTTGTCTTTGCCTCAAGAGAGACCTCTTGTGGAAAAAGGTATGGCCTAGCTTCAAACTTCACCTCCTCAAAATAGGCAGCTAGCGTACAATCATGTGGCAATGGTGCTACACCAGGCAGCTCAAAGAAGTGTGATGAAAGCTACAATGCCCTCTCATAGGCACATGACAAGAAACCCTCTCTGTGAAGCCAGTTATAAGTACATAAAAGATTAGTACAAGACACTACATACACTAAAGAAGCTTTGACCAAAATACTTAGAGCACACTTACATGCGAAAGGCGTGATCCCCTTTTTTCAAACCATAGGCTGCTCTATTTACCTTGTTAGCCTCTAGCAATCCTAGCCAAGTTATTTTACTTGGAATTGGAGCATCTGCCAAAGCTATCAAATTAAGCTTTTCCAATGTAGCCCAGCTGTCAGCTCCCCACTTCAAGCCCATAACCTTTGCTAGCAAATCAGTTCCCAAGTTTGGATCCACAATATTGAGTACAAACAAAATAATACAATCAATAAAAATATACATAATCTAGAAGAAGTAAGCAATGGCATACCTTGCCAATTTTATCGGAGAACTTTGTAGTGAGATCTTGCTGAATTTGTTTCTCATGTTTCTTCAATTCTTTCTCTAACAAACTGTGCCTCAATTGATCCAATCTCTTATCTTTCTCTTTGGACATTTGTACCTTCAAAACATTATCGTTTATTTAGTTCAACAACAAGAGTTTTATGAATGACCCCAAGAATATGAAAGAGTTTTATGAATGAACAATAAGAAAGAAAAGTAATTCTTACATCGTACACCAATCTTGCCAAGTATCTTCGTGGCAAAGGGTACCATGGCTCAGCTCCTTTTGAGTACTTTCTACGCACTTCAGCAATAAGATCTTGATGTTGCATCGGCAACCCTTTTAAATACACTTCATGATCGGCAGCACAGATATGTGTCGTATTCAGAATCTCATCTCGCAAGTGGCAAACAACTAGAGCATGTGTGTTCATGCCAAAAGACACAGAGATCATTACTTATAAAAGCTTTGGGAACAAAGCTTATGAGCTAAGCAAAATTTAAAAACATAAAGCAACTTACAAATTCATCCGTTGCAAGCTACTCAACAAAGCAATCTCAGGAACCTTTGTGGGGTCTATAATGGTGCAAAGAACCCTGCAATGCTTCTCTTTGCAAGTTGAAAATTTCTCCCGAATGGCAGCTATCCATGCCACAGTACGGTGGTTTCCCTCCTATACATAAAACATTTGATTGGACAAATCTTTAAACCTTATATCTTTCCTTAGTTCACTTTCAAACTCCTCATTAACTTCAATCCAAAATGTATCCCAATTTGCCTTAATTTCATCTAAGTTTCCAAAACATAAAATTAGTATTGACACACTAACTTAAAAAATGCTATCCATAGAGTTAGTGCCTTACCAGTGAGAGCCGAAACTTCCTTCTTACATGTCCACACAGAGATAATAAATGCTCCCTTCTCCTGCATGTAGCCCTCCTTGGCAAAAGCTGCCTTCAATCCACTAAGATCATCTCTAAGTCCTCTTACTCTAGCATAGGGAATCAATCTACACAATGGGATTGGAGGGCAATCAAAGCAATTGAACAACCTTGTGCTAGTCATGACATCAGCACCGCTATGCATAAAAAGCTTTTGCTCATATTCATCCTCTTCTTCTACTGTGGCTGTGACCTCGTCTCTCATCCTCCAAGGGACTATTTGCATAGCATTTTCATCAGGAGCAAGAGTATCATCAACCTCATGGACCGAACCCTGACCAATTTTAGAGGAGACTATTTCTTCTTCTTGTGTATCCAATTCTTCTGTCATTTGTGTTGCAAAAACTATGGATACTTCGTTAATTTCCAAGATTCCAGACCTTAAGGAATCATTTGGTGACTTTAAACTGAAACAGAAACAAAACCTCCTTCATATTTAGAGAAACATTTCAATCTATAACATTATACGCAAAGAATCAAGAGAACCTTTGAACTTTCAAAAAATGTAAATCCCCAAAAACAAAACTCTTGACCAACTACGTTGTCTCACCTACGCAAGGGCCGTCCACGTTTACCCCTTTTTCCTGATGTTCCATCTGCAGACTTTCTTCTGGAAGAGCCGTTTCCGGCCATTGAAACTACCTTCTCAAAGGCAATTACTACGTTAGTTTTGTAGATGCATGATGGCTTCAGAGGGCATATTTCCAACATTCATCAATGGGTGGTATAACAAGTCACCCAACAACACACTATTACTCTGTTCGATCTACTTTCTGCTTAGCAGTTCCAATGACTTGCCAAAACACGTATACATACACTTCAATCCGAGAAATAGAATATATACATTAAAGGATTAAAGAGCTATGACAAAATATAACAGTTATAAAGTGCCCCAAGCAGCTCTTTAGCAAGCCACAAAACCCATCTTTGAGTAGCTATCATCATGAGGAACTTGAAGCTTGTCATCTGTTAAGAGAACTTGTCGCTAATAAGTTAAGGTTGTGCCGATCGCTAAGCTCAAAAACTTAGGAAGGCTTGAGAGATTGATTTGCTGAAAGTTTAAGCTCTTAAGCTAGTCCTTAACTTCACAAACGAAAACAAAATTCTGAGGATGATACTACCTTTTTTTGTTTAAGCTTCCTCACATTAGACCTTACAAATTATAGAAAAAACCAGAAAAGTTCTACCTCAATGATTTTCTTCGCCCCGCAGCAGGGATGTTAGCGCTGACGTAAGGAAGTTCCAAGCTGGAGAGTTCTGAATGCCACCGAGCTTGTCTCAAGGAAATCGCTCAAGCCGTAGCAGGACTACTTGTATGCCTCAAGTACCCTGCACCGCCACAGGGGAGTTAGGGACTGTTCCAAGATGGCTTACAATCCGCCTCAAACACCAAGCGCTGCTGCAGTGAACGAATCGAAAATCACCTGTAGCACCTTGCGCCACCGCAGGTAGTTTAGGATAGCTGTTTCAATCCAGCTCATGGACCTCGCGGCGCCGCAAGGGTGCTTTGGACAGTACAGTAGCCGAAGCACTGCAGTTCGCATAAGGACCACATGGCGCCGCAGGGTAGTTCAAGGAAGAAATGGAGGCGACGCAGGCCAGTTTCAATCCAGTTGATGTGGGGCAGTTTTAATTGGCCTCCTGCACCTCGCAGCGCCGCAGGGGATCTTGGGACAGTTTGTGAGCCGAAGCAAGACAGTTCAGGTAAGCATCTCGCGGCGCCGAAGGGTAGTTCCAAGGAAGAAACGTCGTTGAAGACCATTATCCAAAAGTTTTTTAATGAATAATTAAAACTGGCTTAACAGTCTCGCGGCGATGCAATATATAATCCACGTGTTATATTTATTTGCCTCAATCACCTTCTACTTCTACTGTATGTTTAATTTGCCTCAAGAGCCTCGCAGCGATACATACCCTAATCCAGTAGAATTCGTCGGAAATTCTCAAAATATCCCTCAAATTTTAAAATTCCCAAAATACTACCCATATTTTATCAAAAAATGCCCTTCAAATATTTCTTAATTTCCAAAACACCCCTAGATAGGAGACTAACCATCTCCAAAGACAAATTTTTTTATAGCTTTTCATAAGAAGACTGATTGTATATCATTGTAAGCTGTCAAAACGAGAATAATTTGAGCTTGTTATGTAGGCTTTGACGATGAATTGCTTCATTATTTTTGCAAAAAAATGCCTTTTAGAGCTAGCTAATTCATGAGAAATTATTTGTAAATCAATCAAAAAAGGATCTCAATTGTCAAAAGGAATAAACTCTAAACAATCCAGAGTAATCCACCCAAGCCAAACACAACGGTATTTTGGGAATTTTTGAAATTTGAGGGGTATTTTAGAAATTTGCACACATTAGAGGGGTATTTTGGTAATTTTCCTTTTAAAAAAAGACTTTGTCTCAACAAGCTCGCGGCGACGCGGACCATAATACAAGCAATGTTAAAAAGTTGAATAATGTTATTACTTTGCAACGCCATCACTAAAATGTGATAAATATGCTCGAGTGCATTTTTAAGTTGTTGATAGCTTTTTTGATGGGCGATAGCTTAAAGCTTGTACATGGTGGGTGGGTTGGGTACTAGGTGGCTTCGTGAAAATTTATGAGAGCATCCTTGCAATCATGTCCGCATTTAGGGGTAGGTACTATGTGGCTTTGTGACAATTTATGGGAGCATCCCACCAATTATGTCTGCATCTAGAAAGTGCATGCACAGAGCAATGAGTGAATAGCCTATCTCAATAGGCTCAACACAATGCACGTAATATTTCAAGTGTTTTTAATTTGACATAAAATATACTGCAATAATAATTATTGTTGGAGACAAACCTTGAGTAATTTTAAACTCTATAAATCAAAATCTCTTGCTTTGTAATTTTTTCTTGCCGTCTAAGCTCGATATCTGGTCAAATTCATTAAAGGCCGTTTCATAACACCAAGCACTCATTACAATATTCATTAAAAGGTGTCTCATAAATCCAATGTGATAGATTAATTCATGCCGTTTTTTGATGTGACTGATCGCATCACCATGGACGTTATGTTGTAGACTTCACTATTTTTTGAGCTGGAGACAATATCATACACCTTTGCACAATTTCTCGCCTGCAATTTCTGCATGTAGCACGTGGAGACAAAACTGTAACTTTTTGAAGCAACTTAATGCCTGCAGCTTTTTGCGAGTAGAAGTTTCTCGAAACTATAACTTTTTTTACACAACTTTGTAGAAATAGCGAGACACATTACTGTGTATGGGCCAAATCCTAAACAAAAGCTTGTTCTGATGTTCCAACCTAGGATGTTTGAACTTTCTGTATGTGTAGTGTGACAACACTTTGAGCTTGGAGCTGATGCATTTAATATTTATCCTGTATGTGCAGTGTGACAACACTTTGAGCTTGGAGCTGATGCATTTAATATTTATCCATTGACACTCAGTGGAGAGCAAATAAAAATGGAAGCTTTACAAAATGCAAATGGCGAAGACGTATTTTTTCTTGATCATGAACACTGCCAATTTTACAAAGTGCAACTTGTTTTGAAAGAGATTGGGTGTGATGGTAGCAAACACTCACTAATCATTTTGGAAGGTGGATCAACGGACAGTATTTTCAGTGTGGTTGATATTATAAAGTCCATGCCCTTGCAAACTAATATCTATGTGGCCTTGAAGCAAGTAAAGAAAGTCATCAAAACTACACAATTGCCCACGTATTACAATGGGTATGTTGCATTTGATTTGCCTCCTTCTGGCCATGGGAATGGGATGATGGGCATGGAGCAACGGCATGATAGTCATCTATGGACCGAATATGTAACTTGCAGTAGTGATATCTTTCCAGGTGTTGTTTGCTTTAGCAGATGCTCTGGTCATCTCCGATGTGTTAACAACGAGTGTCCATTTTACATTAGAGCAAGGGTGCATAATGAGGCTCATTGGCAAGGTCGGCTCTCTAAAAATTGTCTTCCTGGGCGGTTGTCACCAGAGTATGGCACTGATAATTGCATCCACTGTGGACACCTTCTTGAGTGCATTTCGATTTGTCCTGCAGTTATGTTAACCCTCACGGACACCCCATCACCTACGACGGACGTGTATTATGTATTTGGTAGAGTCAGGTACCGGGCTTGTCGGACCAATAGGAAAAGGGTAAGAGTGATCGCTGATGAGAGGCGCACTCTAACTGGGACATTCAAGGGATTAGTTGGCTAAGCATGGGTGCCCAAGTGTGAATGGGGTGAACTCATATAAAAGCCAACTAAACCTAAAATTTACTCATTCTCTCATTTGTGCAATAGAAGAGTGCTCTTGCTCCATCTCCATCTCCATCTCCATCTCCATCTTCTTCTTCTTCACCTCCTTGTGTGTGTGTGTATGTGAGAGAGAGAGAGAGAGAGAGAGAGAGAGAGAGAGGGAGAGTGTGTGTGCGATCGAGCATTACGAAGGCACGACGGCGGCGAAGCGGTTGAGCGCGGCACGACTGCAGCTTCTTCTTCATCGCGGCGAGGAATCCACCACGAAGGCGAGCGTATATAGAGCGGTGAGTGACACACCCTTTGCTCTCTTGAGCTTGCTAGTTTAGGCTTGTTGTGTGCTTGGAGCCATTTGTGGCTTGCACACGGTGTATCTGCAAGTCCTTTGCTTCGACAGTGCGGCAAGGAGCGCACATTTTTGGCGCCGCTGCCGGGGAAATGCCCTACACTAAGCTCGGTTAAGCACTTTACGCTTTCTTGTGATGCAATTTCAATTGAAGGATTTGTGAAGAAGGAAGGTGTGTGGTTGTGTGGAGAAGGATTTGTGAAGAAGGAAGGTGTGCGGTTGTGTGGAGAAGATTTTTGTTACACTGTACTGTCTTTTTTGTTTTCTGTAAAGAAGGATTTACAATTTTTTTGCAATGTATTGTTAGAATTAAGGTATTAGCTATGGAATGTTAGTTCTGTAAGGTTCAATGTTAGTTCTGTAAGGTTAGTTTTGTAGATCTGTTAGCTACTGTAGTACTGTGTAAACAGTGTTAGAGTGTGTGTGGCAGTATCTCTATTAGCTGTAAGTAGATAAGTTAGGTGTAGGTTAAGTGTGTGTGTGCGCGCGCGCAGCGCGGCCGCGACGACTTTATTAAAAAAAAAAAATCTAAAAAAAAAAAAATTTATTTTAAAAAGAAGGATCGGGCTGGGGATCATTCCCCAAGCTCAAGCCCAAACCCAGACCTCAGTCCTCAGTTTTAAAATATAGTTTATTCACCTTTTTATATTTAAAAACTATTTTTAGGATTTCGAGGACTATAAAGACTATTTTTAGGATTTCGAGGGCTTCACGTAGCCGAATAGAGAGCTGTAAAGCACGGCACGTTCCTTTAGCCAAAACGCTCGTCTTGAGCTATTACACGCCATATTTTGTGGCTCGGTTACCAAAAATAACGAAAAACTTGGGTTATAAACAACCAAAAAAAAAAAAAAACTAAGTGAGCGGCCGTCACGGGCACTCACCAACTCGCTTAGAGTGTGGAAGTCATATGAACCTATGCTCTGGACGAGTGTTAGAGCACGAGCATATTGGTAGTGCCTCCATTTACGCGGGCACCCATTATTCCTCCACCCTAGGTTCTGGACCTTCGGCCGGGACTCAAGGTAGCGCGACCCAAGATCCTCATATCGTGTCTAGTGATTCTTCCTCTGACTACGAAGTCATGGAGGGGTATCCTACACCAAACCCTGATAGTTCAAGTCAAGACATGCATGCCATGGGCCCACGGCCCGGGTCCAACGTGTTTAGCCGCTTAAAAGAGACCCTTAGTATAGCTACTCGCTCCGAACATGCGGTTAATGAAATAAATGAAGGGAGTGGGGAAGTAAATTCGTCATTCATACCTAAAATAGACCCTATGCTTCTTGAGAGTGTGCATGTGAATGTTCCATCCACTGCACCTCCTGATCCTTTAGGACTATCTCCCTCTGAGGTTTTACTACCCGATGGTAGGAGTCTTGCCGAAGTGCAAGAGATCTAACGCTATATGCAAGCAACAAGGGAGAGGGAAATTGAGAACCTACGAAAGCTAGAACAAAGTCGAGCCCTGAAAGCAAAGGCTCCTATGACAACAATCATGCCAGCCGAGCAACCGAGTGCTCCCAAGGTAGCAGTCACGGAGGGGCAAGCTATGGGGAGCAATAATGCTTCCACTTCAAGGGAAACCTCCAGCACGCCGGGCCTAGATGGGATATTCCTAAACGAAAATTGGGAGTATGACCTACAAGCAGAAGCTTTAACTGATCGGTACACAGGACACACCTATCATGTGGGTTGGTTAGATGTTCTACAATCCACATCGGGTGCTACTAGCATAGATGAGCAACAACAGAAAGTCTGTGATGTCCTCCATAGGATTGTCGAGTTAGAAAGACAGAACACAGGGATCAACATGCCTTCAACAGGCCTAATGAGATTCTTGGATACGGGAAAGGCCAACCAACCAACCCTGTCACAAATGGAGACTCCCTCAGTGAGCCCCATTGATCCTCCATATGTTGTTTCGCTAGGAGCCTCAGTACAATCTGAGCCCACAAGTGGCAGCTTTACCTTCCCAGATCTAGCTCATCTTTCTCTTAATGACACTACGGCTACCATGCATATTCCAGTGGTGAGCATGACAAGAAGTACACCATGGATTTCATTTGTTAATACTGCGCCGATGCCTAGTAGCACAATGCCCCCAACTATACCTACATGTATGTATCAATCATGTGCACCTGTCGTACCTCAGCCTCATGTAGCTCCTACACCTCCGATTATTCCAAGAGCTTACAATCCACAATGGAATTATCCAAGCTCTTATACAAATGGAGCCATGCCATTTAATAATAACATGCCATATCAGGCACCCCCTATGCCTAGGGCCACGCCTGTAAACTTTGGACCACCGTCTGGTACACCACCATACAAAATTTGGGACCCAAGAGCCGCGCGTATGCCAAGGCCAAGGCCAACTCCCATCTCACATGTGGTTCCAGGAGCACATACACCCATTATACCTGCTCAAATAGGAGATTTGGCAGCATTTGCTCAAACTATCGGTCGCTCTATTGCGGAAAACATGCGTAGTGCACCTGATAGAGAGCCTAGGAGCAAGGCACTTCAAGTAGCTAAGCTCACACAGAAATTCAATGGAGACGGAGATGCTAGAAAGCATATGGAAGTCTTTGAACATGTGTGCGATTCCTTGGAAGAGCACAATGAGCTACATAAGTGTAAGGCTTTGAGTTTGACCCTAAGCGGAAAGGCTGGAGATTGGTATAGAACCTTAAGAGTAGAAGAAAAAACGATCTACTCTACTCTTAGGAGACTGTTCTTAAAAGAATACATACAAGAGGGAGTACTTTGGGGTGTAGCCTCTCAGCTCCTGAAAGCCCAACGAGAAGAAGGTGAATCCGTGAGAGACTTCATTAGTCGCCTAAAGAATTTGAATCTCGATGCAATCCAAACGAGCGATTCAACAACAACCAATTGCTCGATAGATTCATTAGGGGACTACGACATGAAAGTATCTATAATGGCCTAGTCATTAGAGGTATCACTACTTGGGAAGCAGTCACCATGAATGCAATCCAATTGGAGGATAATTTAATGATTGCAGGAGAAAGAGTGTTTGCCGAGCCGAAGTCAAGTAGCTCGCAAGCATCAGGGCATGAGCCAATGAAGATAAAGACAATCGTGAAAGAGAAAACGATATCTGAGATGACTTTGGCAGATCTCACAAAGGCCATCCAAGAAAGCCTTAGGGGTAATCGTGCTCCACAAAACACTGATATGTATCCAAGAAGGGAGCAACAATGGTGCTCAATTTGCTTGGGCCCACATACTACGAGTGAATGCCCTACTTTCAGAGTAAAGTTTAACGGGACTTGTAACGCGTGTGGTAGGTATGGCCATCAAGCGAAGGATTGCCTAATGCTTAAACGCATCATGGAAAATAGACCGCCTATAGCTTGGGCAGACTCACCTCGAGTTCCTGCATTGATGCCTACCCCACCCATGGAGCAATAGTTGCCATTACAACACATGGTCCCTAGAACCCAAAATGTGGTCCAAACCACACCGTTGCCACCTCCAGTGCTAGGACCGCAACCCCCTCATCCAAGAGTTACACCTATGAACCAAATAGGTTGCGAGTCATCTAATGCTTATGTAGATTGCGAAGAGGACATAGACTCTAGTATCACCTATGGAGTCGACATGCTTGAGGAGTGTCCCATGTACTATATGGAAGACCATTGGGGACAAATCAAACCGGTATATCAAGCTACTGCGCTAGCAGCAAGAGGCCAAAACATTAATATTTTACCAAGAGACCACCTCTTCAGTGCTACGAATGTGGTGGACCACATCGAGTAGCTGAGTGCCCCATTAGAATGCAAAAGAATGCTGCACTAATGCAAACAAGTCAAGGGAGTGCATTGGCAATGCCAATACTCACTTGTAATCGTTGTGGCATAGATCATTTGATCGCACAGTGTCCTAACAATCCAAACGCGCCAAAAATCACACCATTGAACTTAATAGAGATTGTTGATGGGACACCACCAACTATAAACATAGCACCAGTGAATGCACTCACACGGTCGATGCTCCAAAAGCAAAATTACATCCTCGAAGAGAGAGATGTTGCATCCATTGGCTGAGCAAGAAAGAAGAAAACACGAAGAAAGAAATCCCTTAATGCTTCTAGCTCAAAACCTAGTTCAAAGACTAACATAGAGACAGGAGAGGATCCCGTGTATATGAATGACCCTGAGGATGACTCAGATTCGATAGAGACCACGGAGACCAAAACTGTTACTACAAAGGAAAAAGCCAGTGAGGAGGATCACGAGAGGGAATTACGACGAACACCAAAAGAGTATTCAAAGTTAAACCATCCAGTTGCGAACCCCCAAGATAAGCCACGAGAGACGAAAAATGAGGATTGCAAGAGAAAGATTGGAACCTATCCAAACCCAACAGTGGAAATTGAACGAGTCCAACAACTGAGGGGTTTGGTGGAAGAGACTCAACGAACATTAGAACCTGAACCCAAACACATCCAAATGTCGGACACAGTGTTTCCCACACAAGTTCAACCTCACAAGAACTACAGGCCGTTAGCTATACCCAATATCATTCGGGAAGAGAGTGAGGGTAGGACATCTGAAAGTGGACACACACCTTTGCTACTAGAGAGAATGTTTGGTGAGGGAATGACCGACCCCCTTGAGGAAGTGGAGATTCCATCTTCACCATTCTCTTGTCAGGGTCCTATGTCCCACAAGATGCCATTAAATGTTGCCAAATTGATGGATTTCATGTCTTCAGAAGTTAGAACCACTATCATGTCCAAACTATATAAAGACCCCGAGCTAGTCTCAGCTCTAGTCTCAGCTCTTCGAGCCTTCCTCAATGGAGAATTACAGGCCGGATTACCACAGTTTGCACATATGAACAAACCTGACTCGGTAATGAATGATGAGGAACATTTAGCACCACCATCTGACCTAGCAGGACATGAATCTGTAATTGAAGTACCCGTTAACAAGTTGGGGCAATACTTTGAAGGTGATGAATCTAATGCTACTCTACCAATCACTACTAAAGGATTAACTGTAAAGGGAGTCCTTGACGGTGGTGCGGGAGTCAGCATGGTGATAAAGAGTTGTTGGGAGTCTATGGGGTGACCTCACCTTGAAGCCACAAGCGTAGTGGTAAAAATGGCTAATGGATCTATTGTTACACCTATTGGAATGCTAAAGGATCTCAGAATCAAGGTCTTGGGACACAAGGTAAGGCAAACTTTCATTGTTATGGATTTTTCCAAGCATCCTAGGGGTTTTATCAAAGTTGTTCGCTCGCAGGTGGCATCCCGTTTTGTATATAGAGTGAATCCCCCGGGGAAAAAACTTGATTCCAGAACATACCTCTTAGATTGATACTGATCTATCGATATTGGCTATGAGATTTGTTGCTGCTTGTTAAAAAACAGGAATTCAACACAGTAAGGTAGCATAACTTTATAGCTTTAAACAAAAATAGGGAATGGTTAGAGACTTTTTAAGTTGAATGAGGCAATACATTGACAAATGTCTGGAGTTAGAGATTCCAACCAAGGGAAGAGTTGTGTCATTATTCCTAGAAGGTTTACTCAACAAGGAGTTGCATGCCATTTTGTATAGCAAAAAACATACAACTTGAAAAGCTTGCAGCTTGGTTGCAATAGACTTGGGGAATAATTGTAGAATTTTCAATGAAGAGAGTATCATTAAGGACACTTAGTGTGAGCGTACCACATTAACTGTGCCAGCACAGTTAACTACTTGTAACTGTGCTAGCACAGTTACAAGTAGGGCCGATTGTGGCATCTCTTGCAAATGCTATTGAAGACATGCTTAAACGCATAAATGACATGATGCGAGGTTTGGGATAGGGTCCACCACAAGGGAAGCTATGGGGAAACCTAGACCGATGAAGTGTTATGCCATTGAAGGAAAATGGACTAACCATGAAACAAACAAGTGCTATTACAACCCTAAATATGAAAAAAATATCCAGTATGTGCCGATGAGACAACAAGGACAATCGATCTATATGTATCCTCCTAGCATGGGGCCGATACAGAAACCACCCATGGCTATGGGGAGACCACAACCACTATTAGGTCAGCAACCACCTCTACCAGGAAATAATGTTGTGCTGGTTAAGTACATGCTTCCTGAAGGACAAGTGCATGAGTAGGTTCTAGTACCAACTACTCCATATGACAAAGCAGGTTCGTCAACCTTCGTAGTAGAGGGCGTGTGGTACGCCCAATCAACTCCTTCCATGGTAGAACAAGTTTATTAGGCACCTCCAGAGGTAGCATTGGATTACTTTATTGCAAACCAGGGAGCCAAACCACCCATGATGAAATCAATGCCTAAGCCAAGAATAGGAAATTGCCATAATTGTGGTGGTAAGTATGGAGCCTAATTTACCCCTTGTAATTTTTTGTATTAAGAACGCACATTTGTAAGGCCCCCATTATGAGGAGAAGCTATCGTGAGTGAAGAAAAATCACTCGCTGGAAACCAAAATTTCACGGCCAGTCTCGAGCTTCGTTGGATTATTCCTTTCCGCCGGAATATTATGGCCGGACGGCAGCCGAAAAGTGGTCGAAAAATGGTCGGTCGGTTGGCCGATAGTCAATGGCCGGTGGGTGGTGGTCGAAAGTCAATGGTCGGTGGGCGGTGGCCGAATTCAATGGCCGATGGCCGATTTCAAAATGGACTTGTCTTCTCAAGGGCGGCCAGACATGGGCACATTGGAGAGTCCAAGTCGGACTTGTCAACACAAGGGCGGCTACACATGGCTGCCTCTCATGATAGAGGGCAGCCCTTTTGGCCTATAAAAGGAGGCTTCTTCTACACACAAAAAACGGATTGTGAATCATTGTGGTGCATTGTGAAGTTGATGTGAGGTGGTGAGAATGAAGCAAGGCGGGAGCTCCAAAAGGGTATAATCCCTTTGTAATCTACTTCTTGTTTTGAAGTTCTAAAGCCATTGAGTGACTGCTTTCTCGTGGACGTAGCCCACATTGGGTGAACCACGTATATCGTGTGCTCTCTCTCTCTCTCTCTCTTTACTCTATAATCTCTCATGTGTGAAAATTCTCTCTCTTTGTTAAGTAAACTACTTAATTATCTACTTAGCTACGTCACATTCCCTAACACGTGGTTCAAATGACCATTGGAAAAATGATTGTCTAGAGCGAGATAAGAATGCTAGACTAGCTGAGGTATGTTACATGCAATGCAGTAAAAAAGGTGGCCATTTTCTTGATGAGACTGTTCTAAAAATCGGGCTAAGAAAGGGAAAACAACCATAAATGTAGTACAAGTCATGCCAAGTAGCTCCTCAGATGGTGAACCTACTATTCTGATTTCGGTAGTTACCAAGGCATATGCCAAGAAAAACAGACAAAATAGTGTAAGCGGGTCAGATGAGCCTTGCTCTTGAAGGTCCTTTGTCAGCGGGTTGAAGATTATTGAATCCATCTCAAAAAACCGATCATGAATGCCTCTTCAAATATTTGCATGTATTCCAAGGGTAGAAACATGATCCAAGCATACATCCCCATAAGTGTGATTTTGTTGGGGGCCTTTGTCTCAAGATTCCATGCTATGCCTTGAGTGCCTTTGAGGAAGACTTCCATGGATGTTCTGACGCTTCAATTTCTTCAAATGCATGTATGCATGCTATGATCACCTTGGCAATCTACATGAACATTTGGAAACTATGATATGGGGTATCTCGCATCTGAGTAATCATTGACTACATGGAGTGCACCATGTATGAATCCGTTGGCCTGTATTTATTTATTGGATTTGAGAGTATTAGATAATTCAAAACTGATGGTCGCCGGCTCCTCCATGTGTAGTAGTTATCCTACGATTTCCGTCTAGGGATTGGAAAGATAGTAGGGTTAATCCTAAGGTGTTGAGGTGCATTCTGATACATTGTTTCATCTTGTGGCCTCTTCTCAAACCACTCGTTGCACTAGAGCGGTTGATTCTCCAGTATTGTGAGCACTTGATCTGCAGAGATGGAAACATCTTTGTAATCTCCTCCTTGATTCGGCTCAAGGGCTTGCAAAATCTTCTTCTTCCACAATATAGCCTCTTGTTTCATTAGTGGGAGGGAAATTATCTCTTAGCCAAAAAAATTGACCACTTCATTTGGCTTTATCATGAATAAGGCTGCAAATTCCAAGACCTTAAGCTCATATAACATGAATTCCTTGTGACAGGGGTCTGGAATCTTTGCAATTCCGTTCTTTAATTCTTCTCTTGCATCTACTAGATCCGTAGCTTCTTCAAATTCCAAGACCTTAAGCTCATATAACATGAATTCCTTGTGATAGGGGCCTGGAATCTTTGCAATCCCCTTCTTTAATTCTTCTCTTGCATCTGCTAGATCCATAGCTTCTTCAAATTCTAATAACACACCCTCAGCAGATTTATTGGGTAGGTCCACTGGGGGAAGGTTGACTCTTGCAGTTTGTGGTACTGGTCTTATGACTTGCTGAGCATGGACCACTGATTTTGCTTTAAGGGCACCGATTGCGGGTTCTTTGCTTTGTAGATCTTGTGCATGATTTTTAGCTTTGGTGGCTAGATCTGCTTGTGCCTTTGCCAATTGTTCCTTTAGCTCACAGATTTCCTAAACTTTTTGACTCTGAATGGCCATATGGCCTGCTATCATTTCTTGTTTGTTGTACCTTTCTTGTGCCAATTCTGCCTTTAATGCCTTAAGTTCTTTGTCACGTGACACATCCAACCCTATGTGTCCGTGGACAAGCTACAACATGATCAAGGTTCAGTTAGTCCAGTCAAGTCTAGATTACAAGTGATCTGGCACTTTTGTGAGTCTATTCGTAGACCGTGCATGCCCAGTCACTTGGTGTAGATGCATATCCTTTGGTTGCACACATCATGATCATCAAAATTCCCATCATAATCCATTAGAATCAGTTAGGGGATTTTTCCAGTGCATTTAGCCTATTTTTCCTATTTTTGACATTTTTCACTTATTATTTTTAAGTGACTTCCCAAAAAAAGTAGGTAGGGCAATTTTGCTAAGTTTGTATATAAGCAAACCCAAGTTAGCACTAAATAGTAGAAGAGGCAGCAGGAGCTCCCCGCTCAACAAGCATCTTCTCAGCAAGAACCATCAAGACCTTCAAGCCTTGGTGATTTCCCTCTCCTTGGCGTTTTCCCTAGCCCTAGCGTTTTTATTTCCAGCAGATTGCTACCGTAGTCGGCCTCACAGTCCCCCTGACCTTGGCGTTTCCAGTTTGCTACCATCGCCAACACTTTTCTAGATTGCCTAACATTTTTGCTAAAGCTCCCCAAATCTGCCAGCATTTTCATTTTCAGCCTTAATTGAAGCATTGGTAGTAGCATTTTCAGCATTCAAGACAGCAGCAGATTCAGTCCCCAGACATTGCAGAAGATCCCCATTTTCAGCCCTCAAAAATGCAGCCAAAACAGAGTTTTCAGCCACCTGAAACAGTCCCAGATTTTTAGCCATAGCATTTTTTTGGACAGCAGATAGAAGACCGCAGATTTCAGCCCTAGAGTCATCGTCGCCATCCCCATCGTTGCCATCGGCATAGTCCCTAGACTTGCATCAGTCCATGCATACCATTGTACCTCTTTGTGCAATCATAAGTAGACCACTCTGGCCGACAAGAGTGGGGCCTTCAGAGGAGGGTTTTACAACGTCTCTGGTGTCGTATCTCTCTTCTCTCTCTATCTCTCAGTCTCATACACTTGCACGCACAATGTCCACTCACTTTGTTTGTGATCATAACATTCTCTCATTAAGAACGGAAGGCTCTCCCTTCCATAAGAACAAAAGGAACCTTGAGCATAGTTCGGAGCACTCATCTTGAGCAAAGCGCAAACATTCATTCCGCTACACCTAACATTCTTCTAGAACAACTTGTGGTGCTTGATAAGTGGGAGCCAGTGGAGCACGCATACCTTGCATTTTTAGGAGCTTGGAAAGTGTAAGTTGTTCTTCTAGAATAGCTTGTGGTGCTTGAGAAGTGGAAGTCAGAGCATGCATATCTTGCATTGCTAGGAGCTTGGAAAGTGTATGCTTCATGACATCATATGAGTCGCTCAGCTGAGCATTTCTTTGTTGCTCTCCTACTAGCTGGTCCTCTAGCCTTTCTCTTTGTTGACTGCAATGTGATCTTGTCGATCGCAGAAAAAAACTTATGCTTCTCTCTTTGCTGGTTCTAGTACCTCTTGTAGGTTTCTTTGGTCCTCTTGTAGGCTCTCTATCTGCATTTGCAACCTTGCATTTTCTGTTTTTGCTTCTTGTGTTTCCTCTTTGGCATCTTGAGCATCTAACTCTCTGAGCTAAGAAACTCTCCGCTAGCATTTAAACTGGACTTTAATTGCTTCCAAATTTTAATCTAAGTGAAACTCCGGGATCAATCTATCCACATCTTCAATCACACATCTGGAGTGTGCATGGTGACATTGGGCCTCCTTCTTGAGTAATCTATTGTTGGGAGGTGCGAGTCACTATCTCCTTTCTCTCTTGTTGGTCATATGCATGGTCTTGTCTTCCTTCGATTTGGTGATGGTCATCTTTCACAAGGTCTTTTTGCTCAGTTTCAGCCTGTTCTTAACCATAGTGGTTCTTTCCGGTCTCTTCTTTCTCTTCATCCGTAGGAGGTTGTCACGTGCACATCTAACCCTATGTGCATGTGGACAAGCTACTTCAAGTCTAGGGTTCATGTCAGCTTAGGAAATGTTATGGCACCTTTGTGAGCCTGTGAGCAGGCCCTGCATGTCGAGTCTCCTCTGATTGCACACCTAGTACCACCCAGCATATGCATTGTCCAAGCATAAGGTCCATTTTCCTGACCGGTTTTGGGATAGTACAGTTTACAGGCATTTTGGCATTTTTATTCATTTAAATACCAAATTCATGAGGTCGTGGACTGTAGGGAATTGCTCGACCCAGATTTTATCAGCTATATATGCAGACATGGGGCGCCCACTTCTATAAGAAGAAGCAGAAGAAGTTGCAGCAACTTGCAGTGCTCCTTCTCACAACAAGACCGACAAAGAGCCTATCGTTTTTAGCCAACAAGAACTCTTGGCGTTTTTTGTAGCAGATTATCCAAGCATTTTTTGGCGTTTCCTACAATATCAAGTCTAGCGTTTTGCAGTTCCAAGACGCCAGATCAGCCAAGCACTTCAGCGTTTTTAGTTTTCAGCATTCAACCATTGCAAATTTAGCCCTAGTCTCACAGACCTCACCTACCCGCAAAACAGATCCTTGTCGTACCATCGAGTCAGCTAGTGTTTACAGTTGTAGTCCGCTATTTTCAGTTTTCAACGCCTGTGTTTTTAGCACATCGTCATCGAATTGTCACCATCGCCATCCTTGTTGACATAGTGTCAGCATTTAGTTGAAAGTGAGAAGTTTGCAGATTTCAACATTTCAGCCCTAGCGTTTTCAATTTTCAGCCCGTCCTTGTCGTCATCATCATTGTCGTCGACATCGTCGGCAAGTCCATTGCATCTAGACCATTGTACCAGATTTGTGCAATCTATAGCATAGACCTCGCTCGCCATAGAGAGGGGTGCCCTTGGAGAAGGGTTTGAGAACCTTCTGGTGGGAGCAACATGAAAAGGATGTAGGAAGGGTTTTAACCCTTTGGATGAGTGTTAGTTGTACATTGCAGCAAGATATCTAAGTTTTTTCTCACTGAAGTTACTTATCTAGGTTATATCATTTCTGCAGAAGGCGTCAAGCTAGATTCCGCGAAGGTGGAAGAGGTTCGTAATTGGGATTTACCCAAAATTGCATATGATGTGCGTTCTTTTCTTGGTTTATGTCAAGCATATAGTTCGCACATAGAAAATTTTGCACGCATTACCACACCCATGACATATGTTTTGAAAGGGGTAATGACTCACCGACAGTGCGTGGATTTGCTCGAAGTAGTCATTGAGGCTTTCGCAGCTCTCAAGAAGGCAGTGGTGACAGAAGCATCGTGTCTCATCCTTGCCTCTTGGGATGACCCCTTTGAGGTATGGACGGATGCGAGCAATGTCACCATAGGTGCTGTGCTTCAGCAGCATGTCCATCTAGTTGTATTTCTTAGTCGAGAATTGAATAGTGCAGAAAAGAACTATTCAGTTTATGACGAATAACTTCTGTCCCTCATTCACTCTCTCAAGCATTGGAAGCATTTTATGGTAGAGAGTTCACAGTTGGCACATATCACCAAGCCCTCAAGGGGCTCTAGTCTATGCCTAGTGCACATTGGAGTGATCGCCAAGCACGGTGGTCACTATTTTTTGAGCAATTTGGAGGTTTGATTGAGTATGTCCTGGTAAAGCTAACCCTGTTTTGCAGATGCGTTAAGTCGCAAAGGATATATCGTGGCTCTTAAGTCACGATTCACAGTTTCTCTTTAGGGTGTGTCTTTCGACAGCATGAAGAACCAGTATGCAGAATTTGAGTTTGGTAAGCAATGGTTGCAGGCTCTTGCTTCCCAAGGACCTAGCAACTATCTCATTCGTAAAGGTTTGTTGTATTTTTGTCACCGTCTATGTGTTTTTGCCCTCTCTCAGGATAACCATATTGCACGATGCTCATGACTCTCTACGGGTGGGCGCATGGGAATGAACACCACTTTGGAGAAAATAGAAAGGTTCTTTTATTGACCTAAAATGTGAAAGGATGTGTTATGTCACACAGTGCACCATTTGTCAAAAGGTAAAAGCTCCTCGAGGTAAGCAACAAAGCCTCTTGTTTCTGCTGCCTATTTTAGATGGACCTTTTTAGGATATTTCTATGGATTTTGTGACTAACCTTCCACCTGATTTGCATTCAAGGAATACTCATTTGACAATTGTTGACCGTTTCAACAAGTTTTGCATGTTGATTCCTTGTAAGGCCACTGTCACCGCACAAGATGTAGCACGTTTTTTCATAAAGCATTGGTACCCCCTCTGAGGTTTTCCAAAGTCAATTGTTTCAGATAGGGATGTTAAGTTCATGTCGAATTTTTGGCGTGCACTCTTTGAAAATTTTGGCACTAAGTTGAATTTTTTATCGACTTTTCATTCACAATAGAATGGTCAAATAGAAATTTACAATCAGGTGGCTTTTGATATTTTGAAGTCATATGTGCATGATCAGTAGTCTCATTGGGAGCTCTATCTCCCTTTGATTCAAGCAATTTTGAATGACTCTTATTCCTCTACAATTAGTAGAACTCCGTATGAGGCAGCTTTTGGACGTCGGTTCCAGTCACTTTTGACTCGCTTACTCAGTCCAATGCCTGATACCAATACTGAAAGTCAATTGTTGGATGAGATTTTCTGATAGTGTAAAGATTCGGCTAAGCAAGGAGTACGTCACACACCATGACCTCCAAAAGTTTGATGACCAGGAGTCTTACTCACGATAGGCTAACAAGCATCATCAAGATGTTTCTATCAAGGAAGGGGATTGGGTTTATTTAAGGATCATGAAGCAATGTCTTAAGCAAGTCGAAAAGAAGTTTCCTAAGTTGTCTTTTAGAATGTATGGTCCATTTCGTGTCATTAAAAATATCAATGAGGTTTCTATGAAATTGCAGTTACCTAACTCATGGTCAATGCACAACGTTTTCCATGTTTCTTGGTTGAAAGTGTTTTAGGGAACACCTTGGAAGGACATTCTCGAAGAAGAAGAGCTCGAGATCATCGATGAAGTTGAAGTCATGGAGCCGGAGCAAGTGTTGTTGCATTGATTTTGCCATGGCTCAAAGAAGCAAGTCAGACCGTACTTTTTGAAGTTCAAGGATCGAGGAACCCACGAGGTAGTGTGGGTCGATGAAGAGTTTTTTAGAGATTCCAGAGTTGTTGGCGGACTACAAGGAAGCCATGTAGCTCGGTACCAGTACCTCACTTTGAAAAGGAGGGGATGTCACATGCACATCTAACCCTATGTGGAAGTGGACAAGCTACTTCAGGTCTAGGGTTCAAGTCAGCTTAGGAAGTGTTTTGGCACCTTTGTCAGCCTGTGAGCAGGCCGTGCATGTCCAGGTACTTAGAGTAGTTGCATATCCTCTGATTGCACACCTAGTATGACCCAACATATGTATTGTACAAGCAAAAGGCCCATTTTCCCGGCCAGTTTTGGGATAGTACAATTTACAAGCATTTTGACATTTTTATTTATTTGATTACCAAATTCATGAGGTCGTGGGTTGTAGAAACTTCTCGACCCAAATTTTATCAGCTATATATGCAGACATGGGGAAGAAGAAGAAGTTCCAGCAACTTGCAGTGCTCCTTCTCAGCAAGATTGGCAGAGAGCCTAGCATTTTCAGCCAGGAAGAACTCTTGGCGTTTCCTGTAGTAGATGAGCCCAGTGTTTTCTGGCGTTTCTTACAACATATCAAGGCTAGCATTTTGCAGTTCCAAGCCGCCAGATCAGCCAAGCACTTCAATGTTTTCAATTTTCAGCATTCAGCCATTGCAAATTTAGCCCTAGCCTTGCAGATCTTACCTACTCGCATTAGATCCTCGCCGTACCGTTGAGTCAGCCAGCGCTTACAGTTTCAGCCCGCTGTTTTTAGTTTTCAGCATCTACGCTTTCAGTGCATCGATGTCGAGTCTTTGTCATCGCCATCCTCATTGACATAGTGTCAACATTTAGCAGAAAGTCAGAAGTTTGCAGATTTTAGCATTTCAGTCCTAGCGTTTTCAATTTTCAGCCCGTCGTCGTCGTCGTGATCGTTGTCGTCGACATCGTTGGAAAGTCCATTGCATCTAGATCATTGTACCAAATTTGTGCAATCTATAGCATAGACCTCTCTCTCCATAGAGAGGGGGGCCCTTGGAGGAGTGTTTGAGAATCGTCTGGTGTCCTATTCTTCTCTCTCTCTCTCTCTCTCTCTCTCACACACACACACACACACACACACACACACTCTCTCTCTCTCTCTCTCTCTCTCTCGATCTCATCACCTTCATTCACAGTAGAATTCACTTTGTTTGTGATCATTGCAGTCTCTCACTAAAGGAATGGAAGGCTCTCCCTTCCGTTAGTAAAAGGAACCCTTGAGCACAGTTTGGAGCACTCATCTTGAGCAAGAACAACATTCACTTCTGCTGCACCTTACAAAGGTGGTGTTGTTGGCTTGGGTGAGACTTGTTGATTAGTCTCAATATCATCATGTTGTTGTTGATCTGCAACAGATTCCTCCCTTGGCAGTTCTTCTTGAGTATAGTGATGGTCTTTGGGAGAGTCTACCAGAGACTAAATCATCTGTTTTTCTTCTCTTAGACTCTTTCGCTTCTCACTGCTCCACTTTCCTCTTGAGCAGATCATGGATGTGTTGTTTAAAGGTTCCTACGAGCTTCGTATTTTTCATCGCTTTCCTTCGTTTATATTGTTTGATTTTCTCCATTTTCTCTACTTTCCTTTTTTCTAATTTCTTATCTAGCTCAAGATCAGCCCCATCATCTGCATCAAAGCTCGCTTCATCTATCTGTTGGAATTAGGGTTGCAGAGAAACGAACACATCTTGGAGAAGACGAAGGAAGCTCAAGGCACACAATAGAGAGTGTGTTTCTTAGTGTGTGTAATGGAAAGATAGATAGCCCTAGAGTGATGGGCGTATATACAATGCTCGGGGGAAAAACCTCCTAAAGAGGGAAAAAATGTCCTGGCGGTCCTAGTGTGTTCACACACATCACTACCACATGTATATGATAACAAATCCCCCCTGGAGTGATGCGGTGAACGAGAGCTGGCACATGAGTAAAGGGAAGTGCCATGCCCTAAGGACATGATCACTCCACAAAGGAGAGTAAGCCCAAAGCTTTGAGGAAAGCTTCAAGCTTCTCACGAGACAATGCCTTTGTGAAAAGATTTGCAAGGTTGTCTTGTGGTTCCTTGCAACTGCTAATGCGCTCTGATTGTCAGTGTAGATAGTATTGGCAGTCTCTTGTCCAACACCCAAATTAGCCATAAGGCATCTGAGCCATACGCACTCCACCGTAGCTGTGAAGACTGCCCTGTACTCGGCCTCACAACTCGAAGTGGCCACGGTAGGTTGCTTCTTGCTCAACCATGATATACATGAACTGCCAAGCATGAAATAAAAACCACTTGTGAACACTCGCGTGTCAAAAAAACCAACCCAACTTGAGTTCAAAAAAGCATGTAAGTCTGGCATCAATGATTCCCCCTTGGGATAAAACAAGCCAAGATGTAAAGTGCCACTAAGATAGCAAAAAATCCTCTTGACAGCCTGCCAATGCTTAGACCCTGGGCTATGCATAAATTTGTTGACCTGTGAGACTGCAAACTGAATATCTGGCCTCGTGTTGCATACTTAAATGAGGTATCCAACAACAGTTTGGTAAAGAGTGACATCTGCAAGATCACCAGCATCATGTAAACTTAACTTCAAACCTGTTTCCATGGGAGTGGCAATAGGTTTGCAATCCTCAAGTCCAAACTTACATAGCAATGTCTCTATGTAACTTTTCTGATACAAGACAATACCACCATCACACTGCTTTAAACTGTGTGCCCAAGTCATTATGCAACAGCCCCAAATCTTTCATCTTGAAAGTAGCATTCAAATCAGCCTTAAATGCAGCAATGTCTCTCATCTGGTCCAGTGATCAGCAAATCATCTACATAAAGAACCACAATGAGAAGTACATCACCCTCACACTTTACATACAATGTGCTTTCTGTTGGACTGTTACAAAAGGCCTTGTTTGACCAAATGAGTGTCAGCTTTCTCATACCAAGCACGAGGAGATTGCTTCAACCCATACAAAGCCTTGTTACATTTGCACACTTTCTCCTCTTGTCCTTTCTTGACAAAACCGCGAGGCTGCGTTACATAAACTTCCTCAAATATGTCACCATTCAAGAAAGCAATAACAATGTCTGATTGATGTACATCCCAACCAAAATGAGCTGCCAATGCACATAGAAAACGCATAGTAGTCATACGACATGTGGGAGCAAAAGTCTCTTCATAATCTATGCCTTTTTGCTGTGCATAACCCTTTGCAACAAGTCGAGCCTTATGACGATCGACCTCACCATCCGGCTTGCGTTTCAACTTGTAAACCCACTTCGTACCAATGGCCTTTTTGCCAAGAGGCAAATCACATAAAGTTCCTGTGTCATTTTCTATAAGTGCATCATATTCTGATTGCATGGGAGCCATCCAATTTTTTGAATTTTGTGCTTCATCAAAAGATAGAGGTTCCTCAACATCATGTAAGCTAGACACAACCAAAGCATAACAATTTGATGCATAGGCAATAGCTCGCTCGCTCTCGGCGGTAGAGAGCGGTAGAGAGATCAAGAAAGCTTGGAAGCTTTGTGAGAATGCAATGGGAGCTTGTGAGCTCAGTTGAGAGTGATGTATGCTCTTGTGGAAGCTCAGAAAGGAGTATGGAAATTGTGTGTAAGTGAAGGTGATGTTCTAAAAACTGTGTGCATAGCAACACTATTTTCAGATTCATTTTTCTCCTTGTACAAGACAGATTTGAATATTTTCCATAGCATGCCCATCCGTTTCGACGTGGTCTACAACTTCCAGAAGAAACTTTTTGCAAATTCCTCACCGTTTTGTTGATATTCAGCTCAGATGACTGTATACAGAAATTGCAAGTTTTCTATTTTTACATAGTGTGCGAGTTTGATGCACTTTTGAAAGCACGGCAGATGCTCGAAGTGAGGTGCATCAATTTTGAGGTAAAGATGCAACTTCAGCTTATGCAGAGCTTGTGGTTGGAGGGTTTTTTGGTAGATTTGGGCAGCGAAGTACGGAGGCGTTTACACACCATCGAAGCGGTCTCTTGAGAGACATGGTTTTAGGAGCACACAGGTGGAGCTTCTTTCATAGGTTTTCACAGGATACTTTGACAGTAATTTTGTGCTTGGATTCATGGTCTTTGCGGATGGTTTTCATATGGTGATGACACATGGTTGATGCCCATTGTACATGCATTTTGGTGAGCACTTTCAAGTGCCAGTGAGCTCTTTTGAGAGCATTGTTTTCACATTGATCAAGTTTTCGGATCGCAACTCTTTTGGCGCTTGCTCACTCCGTAGATATATGTTGAGTGCGGATTGCCATTGTATGTGAAAATGTGGAGCCATTTTGGCATTTCTACTCATTGGCATTGAGTAATGTTATGGTTTATGGTAGAGATTGTACTTGAGTTTTGGCTCAGTTTTCAAGGAAAACTCTTTCCGGATTTTTCCCAGATTCTCGCCTTGGTTTATGCGTATTTGCACTTTGCTCTCTGATGGTATAATGGTCGATATAGTCCCACTTTGACAGTGATCGATTGTTTACTCTCACTTTGACAAGTTTTGTCAGTTTGGTGTTCTTGTAGCCACTCTCGCAGGAGTGAGGAGTTGTGTATGCTACGGTTTTCTGGCACATTATTCATTCGTTTACACATTTTGGCTGCAGTTTTTCACTCACATGTGTATGTCATTTATGGCGCCGTTGAGTGATACTCCGGCTAGAGCGGTTTGGCTCTGTGTATGACTTTGTGAGGTGATTCCGGATGAGTATATTTCCGGATTGGCCATTTGGGCATTTGTTGTCTCCATTGCGATTTATAGTTGAGTTTTTTGCTCCAGTTACAGAGGAGACTGCCAAAATTTTACCAGATATGTATGTCTATTGCAAAGTCTAGTGAGCTTGATCATTTGCTCACCTTCTTTGCTTGAGACAATGGTTTGCTCTCGGGTGGGAGAGTCTTGTGATCTCGAGCATTGTTTGCCATAGTTTTGGCATGGATATGGAGACGCTTCAAGTTAGAGGCGGTTCTTGCTCATGATCGCAACTGACATGTTGGCATTGCAGCCACGATGAGCATATTAGGCGCTGTTGCTTCAAGCGTATGAGACAGATGCAAGGTGCTACTATGAGGACATATGCTAGAGAGTATGCATGTGATGGGCATGTCACTTTTGAGTCTAGCTTGCCTCTAGACTACTTTGTGTCTTGGGATAGCACATTGTTTACGCGTTTTCTACTAGACGAGCATGTAGTTTTTTACGTGATGCCACGTTGTGATTTGTTTTTCTCTTTCTCTAGTGGGAGACTTGGTAGTTTGCTGATGGTTCAACATATGACATAGAGAGTGTTGGTGATGTATGCATGTCTTTATCTAGCGGTGCATTGCTTATGCTATGAGATATACGTTATGTACCAGGACTCAACCAGAGTCTCATTTCAGTACGTCAGTTTGCAGAGTAGTGGACATTGTGTACTACTTGGAGAGCGGTCATTTCAAATGCATAGGGGATCACTGGTGATAGCGAGAGGTGCTAGGAGTGGTATGGTATACCCTTTGCATATTTCTGACACATGAGGCGGTGTAGTCTTTGTGTATTTGCAGCCAAGTTTGGAGCGAGAGACGAAGCATGTTTCTTTTGTGGATGTGTTGCATGGAGAGCAGGTTGTGCATTTGTCTTGTGGTGACGTTCACTCAGACAGTGGTATCTCTAAGGATACACAACTTGGTCAGTCATCAATTGAGGTGACATCAGTTGAGCCAGAGATCGATGCATTGTTCTATGATGCGTCTGATACGTTTGAGGACGACAGTGCCCTTCAAACAGTTCTGTGTGATTGCAGTGGTGCGGAGTTTTTGGTTTTGCAGTTATTCTTAGCAGATATGTCTTTGCCAGACGATGTTGACATGGTGATGCATAGTCAAGTGGTTCCTGATGAGGATGCATAAGGAACTGAGGTTGCTGACAGGGATAGGTTGGCACACATAGTGCATGTGTCATCGGCTTTCGGGTCTCTCATGTCTTAACCTTCTGGTCTCAAGACCTGAACTTGCTTATGCGGTTGGTGCATTTGCAGTGAGAGTTGTCAGTTGTGCGATGACCGACACTGGCATTGTGCATTATGGAGCCATGCAGGTCGTCACTCGATATCTGCATCAGGAGTGTCATCGTGGCTCTAGCCCTAGTGGTGTGCATGTTGCATCTACACTAGGGCGATTACAATTGCACTCACGTGTTTGGAGTGAGCCAGTGGGTATAGGTTGAGAGCCGTCTTCTCTCACCTCTTGTATATACTAGTTGTAGGCTAGTCTTCTCGCCACTTATCGGCACACAACCTTTAGTGGGAGAATGTTAGGTAAGGACAGTGTGCCTCACCGTGCTTTGCCAGTGTCCACCGGCCAGTGCCCAACTGCCCACATTTATCTCTATAAAGAATAAGGTGCTCTTACTCATTCTCACATTGTGCTCTACAGTGAGATTTGGGAGCTCCTTCCACATATAAAGAATAAGGTGCTCTCACTCATTCTCACATTGTGCTCTACAGTGAGATTTGGGAGCTCCTTCCACATGCTGCGTTCTCTCTCTCTCTCTCTCTCTCTCTCTCTCTCTCTCTCTCTCTCTCTCTTCCCTTCTCACTCTCCGCACACGCGGTGATAAAGAATAAGGAGCTCTCACTCATTCTCACATTGTGCTCTATAGTGAGATTTGGGAGCTCCACCCACATGCTGTGCATTCTCTCTCTCTCTCTCTCTCTCTCTCTCTCTCTCTCTCTCTCTCTCCGCACACGCACCGCATGCGCGCACTCACAGTTTTCCCCCTCGCAATCCTCTGTCGCTGCCCTTCTCCGTTCATAGTGTTCTAAACGTTGGGCGTTACTGCCCTTGCTGGCGTCGGTCTCCCCCACTCTGCTCCGTTTCTAAAAGTTGTCGACAGCCCAAGCAAAATCCCAAGACGGCGTCTTGAAACGCCGTGCCTTGCTCCCTCCCCTACCCGTCGGTTCTGAAGGCATTGTGGCTAACATTTTGAAAAGCTAGGCTAGTGGGCTAGCTTGGCGACGACCACAACCCTCCTGTTTGACGACCCCACCCCCTTGTGTCATGCGTTTTGAAACGCACTTCGACAGAGTCCCCCTTTTAGCAATGAGCCCAACGTTTTAAAACAATGTGGGCTGTGGGTTGTGGAAGACATCCTTCAAGGATCAGAATTGGAAGCGAGGCGCTTGGTAAGCAGAGTGTACATGTGACACTTGGTGTGGCTAGGGAGAACAAAGGGGCGAAAAATTGGATTGCAAAGGAGTGGATTGGCAACAACTTGGATTTTTAGCGGCTTAGTTCGTGTGGCTACATTTTAGAGTGCGAGAAGGTTCCCGAAGTTCCAGATCTCGCAGCTTTACCATGGCCCACCCTTGCTCAAGCTCGAACGACAAATTGAACGGGAATAACTACGTTCAATGGAATTTGATTATGTGACTGGTTCTCACGGAAAGGCTTATGAGATGTTGTCGACGGCTCAAAGCCTCGTCCCACACGAGATTCCCACAACAGGTACACCCCCCTTCAAGATGAATATCTCAAATCGAGAGTGTGTCGATTGCGATGCGGCTAATGCGAAGGCAATGTCGGCCATTGTGGAATCTCTTACAAAGGACCTATCTCCAGCTATTTAGACCTCGAAGACTGCCAATGAGATACGGTTCAAGCTCGTAGATTTGTTTGACTGGGATTTTGTGGTTCAAGCTCGTAGGATTGTTTGACTAGGATTCTGCGGTGCGAGCAATCACCCTTCACAGTTATTTGCTATCCACTTTCCACGAGAACGTTTCACGCAATCATTTCTTATGAAGACTACAATTATTTATGATCAACTATCGACTATGAAGAGTACACTGACGAGTAACCAGTTAGCTGCTTTGGTTCTCACAAAGTTGCCTCAAGAGTATGAAACGGTGGCTAGGACACTTTGGCTACAAGTCACGAAGGAAAAGCAACCGTGTTGGTAACTTAAGGCAAATTTCAAATTTTCAAGACAATGGAAGCACATGGTGAAGCACTTGCTGCTTCGGATTCCAAAAAGAAGTCGAAGTACCGTTACAAATATGGAAAGCGTGGTCATTTGGCCAAGGATTGCAAGTCCAAAGGCAAAGGTAGAGATTTTACAAAGGACAAAGGTAAAAGCCAGCAATAGGAGGAAAGGAGTGATAGTGACTCAAGGAAGGATAGCAAGGAGGTTGCTGGTGTGGTGGTGACTTCACTGGCACGAACTCCCGCCTTCTAGTCACATAAAGATCGATGTCACCACTAGCTTCAGCTAGAGAAAGAGGCTTGTGAGTGGCAGAGAGGCAAGCAATGCTCGCCGGCGTTCAATGCACATGTATCTGGCAAGGAACCAATCAACCGTCTAGAACACTATGGATGGGCGCGGTCGAATCCTGGACAAGATGTGTTCCAACAATTCATTATCTTGGAGGGTTATATTTTGGACGTGATGTGTTCATAGTTCAAAATGGGGACTAGTGGACGTCGTATGGTCTACAATCCACAAATGGGGATTATTAGACGTGGTATGGTCTACAATTTAAAGTTTCTACAAAAGCAACCAATGCTCAAGATGGCATTACTTTCAGTATAAAGTTGAGGAGAGCAACATATAGTCGATAGTCAATACTCCAAGGCCTTCTATTCGGCTGTCCATGGTGGATTCTTCATCGACCTTGTCACATTGTTGATGTACGCTATGAGCTACAGAGTGTTAAAGTTTTGGCAGCTCAAGTGAACTGCCCAATGTGATCCCATTATTTAGTTTGGCTTTTAGGTATTTATTTTACTTATTTGTCAAAGTCTTGGGTAAGGCAATTTACTGGGATTGCTATAAGCAACCCCTTGCCTCCATTGTATACACATTCAATTACTCATTGCCAAGGTTGATTAGTTCAGGAGACTCTCTCGTGCTCACTCCCCTTAGTCTCTACGCTTCCGCATCGTCGACTTTGACACATATGGCATGTTGCAACACATTTTAATCGGAAAGCAAAATAGCCTGTATCATGTGGAGTTCCATAAATTCTTCTGAGCCTTCCTACTCAACTCTTATGATTATGTGTTCCAAGTATGTCGCTCCACTCTGCGACATCTTTCAAAAGCTTATGAGCCTTCCTCACTCTTATGATTATGTGTTCCAAATATGTCATACTGCACAACATTTTCCAGAAACTTATTACACCATCATTTCCAGTCGACAATTCTCAAGCCATTGTAAGAACAATACCCCCCCCCCCCCCCCCCCCCCCAAATCAGAAGTTCACATCAGAGACGTGCCTTCTCAGGCTCACAAAAATTGTAAAATAAGTTCCACCCTTTCCCCCCTTTCACCAGCGTCATAACAAAGACCACTTAAAACATACCCCACAATCTTACATGGCAAAAATGTGTTAGAAAGAAAAGAGAAACCTCTAAAGTCTATAGGAAATCAGTGGATATACATAGATTATTGCTCTGTATAATCTAGTATCATGAATCCTTGCCAAGTTTCAACAAATTGCTATTGTTTTAGTGGTAGCCAAGTGGTGCTGGGGCCTCCTTGAGTGCCTTTCCCTCTTCATAAATATCCTGCATCAAGCCCAAAAAAAAAATGAATCAATCAGTATACGCCAACTACTGCCGATAGCGGTTGGCTAACAAAATCACATTAACAAACACCATTGCAAGTATGGAACCCTCATAACATGACATTGAACTTCAGACAATAAGTACTCACCGCAGCAAAATGATTTACATCCCGGTGATGCGCCTCATCAGCTCTAACAACTTCCACCACATCCCGTATGGTTGCATCCTTGGGCAGCCTCCAATAATCTCTGGCAATTGCAGGAGCTGGCACATTAGGTATCCTTCCACCATCAATCTCATGCAGATACTGTGTGTAAGAGTAGATTGCCTCTTCTTCAAGATATCCTGTTATACGATGTGCAAGGCGAGGCGAAGCCAAATACAAGAGGAAATAGGCATTGAAGAAGATTCCTTGCACAGTGACAACCAGAGCACGCTCATACCATCGCGGTTTGGCTACCTCCATAAATGTCATGAGATGCATGCGCTCGTTCTCAGCCTCCTCAAGAAGAGCTCTAATCCAGCCTCCACTGTGTTCAAACCTTCGAAGGGATCGTAAGTGCAACAGCAATCCACCCACCATACCAGGCACTGCCGCCACAGTCTCAAGCATCATCGCACGACAACCATACCTTTTCTGAGCATTTCAGCTGAGTAAGTTTCTCATGCTCTAGGTTAAATATCCACCAAAAGCAAAAAAAACAGACCTGATAACAACACACAATCTAAACCCAAACCCAAGGAATGCATGTTTTAACTTTCCAAAAGGAAACAAACGTAGGATGGGTCCACCCTAAACCCTAATCCTTAAACCCTGCTATGAGTACAGGCTCCCTCAAGCACAAAAAAGTAAAAACTATCAAACAAATACAATTATACCTCTCGACAAATTTCATTTGCTCTGCAAACCAGGTCGGTATAGTTGCAATTTTAGCAATAACCTTGCATTTAACCTTCCTGGTGTGCAGGGTGGAATTAACATCTGCAGACATTTGCAGGTTTTCAGAACCAATTTCGCGTCCTCGTGTGCAGAGACCTACAGAAGTTCCTTCTGCACCGGGGACCACATGAATCTTGCATCAAAAGATGCAGGCTGCATGGTATTGGAGGCGATTATGCACAAAATTCAAAGAATCAGCACCTTTGATACCATAATGTTTCCCAACATCCATCCACACAAAGCAGCGATTCCAACCATGAATGGGAAACATCCAGCGAGAATATGTTTCTTACCCGGAAAAATATATCTGTGGGCACTCGTAGAGACTTTACTGTCCAATAGGCCATTTTGTCGATGGAAGTGTCAGGTACATGATGCCGCTTGAGATCAATCGTAGTATCTGATGTATACGCCTCCCAAGGCTGCATAAAACAAGGTTTCAACCAACTTCAAAGAGAGCTAGAGAAAGAGACGCAGAGAGAGAAAGAGCCTGAGGGAAAACAGAATTACCAGAAAGCTTCTCCATGGCCACGCAGAACCATCCTCGCGAACTACAGATTTGGGGGTGATGCCCCAGTAGTTAGAAAGGGTAAGGTCACTCGACTTCTTGGCATCTTGAAGCGCTTCCTTCACCATGTCACCAGGCGATGTGGTGGGAGTCCCATCCACAGAACCAAGCTGACCATCTGTCGAGCAAGGGCTACTGCCCATCCCTTTAGAAGCTACAGAAGCAGCTGCGGTGCAGTAGAAATTCTGCTCTCCGTACATGCCTTTCGCTCTCATCAGAGCCTCATGAGGAGCTCCTCTTACCATGATCATCGCAAGCAAGCCCGCGCGATCCATATGCTGAAAGGGAGTAACGCCGGCATGTATGTTTCGCGATGCATAAACGGTGGGTCGATGGCGGTATGCCTGAGGGAGAAGACGGCGGGCAGCTACACCAGCAGCCGACGTCATCAGAAAACGTTGGTTCAATGCTTGCGTGTGTGTGTGTGTGTGTGTGAGAGAGAGAGAGAGAGAGAGAGAGGGGGGCAGTGTGGGTGTCAGAGAGATCGAGAGATGTCTGTTACAGACGAGTCGGAGGTTTTATAGATTGCTGTGGCTCACCTTGCGTGCGCCCTACTCTTCTGCTTTCGCCTGGGCGGCGATAGGAGTTTGACCCCAAACTTCAAAGTGAGGTTGAAGCGAGTGGCAAGAAAACATTTTTACTTGGTTGGCCTAGTCTAAAACCCCTTTTTTTCAAATGAGCCTGGAGAGTTCTCCACCCAACCATCAACATAATTCTCCACTTTGCTCAATCTCCACCATCAACATGCACACAACATCGTATGACGGTGCTTGTTGCGCTACATAAACAAGGTGTATAGACACATAAGTTGGCACTATCTTTCACTGTGTGTGAGAGAGAGAGAGAGAGAGAGAGAGAGAGAGAGAGAGAGACTATAGATTAAAATCAACAAATTTTTATGGCAAGGCCAACCAAGCAAGACTAGTTCTCTCATCAAGGTAAACTTTTTGGCTATGGTGGCGTTGTTTAAATGTCACTTTTTTTATCGCCACTAAAATCTATTCTATCATATTACGCTTTTCAGGGATTGCCATGTGGCTGCATCAGCAGGCGAAGAGTGAGGAGGTGAGCAACCCTCGAGGGATTCATTCAGAAATATGTACAATAGCACATGAGTTCAACAGAAGGGGATAGAAAATATACATACATAAGGGTGTTTTAAATTGAAAAAGTGAAAAAATTTTATATTGAAAAGCGTGGTACATAAGGGATCTCTATATACATCAAAAAATGTAGAATAGGGGGTTTTATAAATGTCTCTTGAACGCACGTCTATATAATATCTCTATATGGTGACCCACCTCGAGGAGCAATCGGGATTGTGAGTCGAAAGGATGTGATGGCCAAGAGGTGAAGAGACAGCCCAGATGAGAGAGAGAGAGAGAGAGAGAGAGAGAGAGAGAGAGAGAGAGAGATTGAGAGATTTTATAGTAGTCCTCCAAGGTCAAATATGATCTATGGGACCAAACTTACATGTGATGTATAAGTATGTGTAGGGCTGATGAGTGACTCTCGAGGCTCCAAAATTGTGGTGATGAGAGTCACAATGGAGAGCCCACATTATGGCTGGGAGAGGAAAGTGTGTAGGTCTAAGTCATGGCTAAAATTGTGAGGGAAGTAAGTTTGAATGTGACAGAAAGTTGAGCACTCTAGTAGGTCCCCGAAACAACTTTTTCACAAAGGCATTAATTAATTAGTTTGGGGGGGGGGGGGGGGGGGGGGGGGGGGGGGGGGGGGGGGGTGGTTTAGCTTGAGTTTCATAGTATCTACGTGATGAGTTCAAATGTTACTCATTAAGGTTGGTTTTAGATGGTGACGTGCATGGACATGCTAATTGGAGATCCTAAGGGATCTTGTGGAGATTCTATCTAATGAAAAACAAAAAGAGTAGAGCCAGTAGAGAGTAGAGAGTAGTAGAGCCAGTAGAGAGTAGTGTGTAGTACTCACACTCTCAAACTTGTAGTGAGCATAATGGAGAGCCCACACTGTGGCTGGGAGAGGAAAGTATGTAGATCTAAGTCATGGCTAAAAATGTGAGGAAAGCAAGTTTTGATGTGACCAAAAGCTGAGCACTCTAGTAGTGTGTGGTACTCAAGACTCTCGAACTTGCAGTGATCGAGCATAATGTGCACAATTGATTTGACTCTTCTCCATTATCCCAACGCCTTGTCTTGCATCGAAGGCAGTGGGAGCTAAGTCGAACGACTGCAATAGTATGTATCACTAATAAGAGGGTAGGCTCAAGCATATAAGGGTGAGTACGGTTTTGTCTTTTGGCGAAGAACATGATTTTGTAGTTGGGGAAAATATGGGTGGTGTAATGTATGAAGCGTGACCCGTCAAATTTCTCCCAAGCCGTAATACATTGGTGTTGTAGAAAAGCTTCATTCACTTGGGAGTCAATTGAGACATCATGTAGCAAGTGTAACACATCCCATCTCCCAAATCACTTCTTTATGTCTTGCATCCATCTTGTGCTCAAGATCTTGCTTTTATGCGTCTTTTGAGTGGTTTTGACGCATCTTTATCATGTACTCCACAACCCTTTCCATGTGGGAAAATATACTGGAACAAGGGTTAGGATATAAACATGTGCATATAGATCTATCTCAACACGGGGCCAATGGTAAAGGGGCCCAAATGAGCTTGCTGACTAAGGCGCTTGAGGGTAAGGAGATGTGCAAAATCAACCTCAGTCCCTACAAGGAGGGGTGAGCCCTACAAGAGGGGGGATGAGAGAGAACACACTCACACAAGGCATGCCTAGTACAAAGAAAGAAAAAGGGACACTTGTCAAGTTCCTCCTCATGTTGTCCTCATGACGTGCCTAAAGCCTATTGGTTGGCCTCCCAAGGGGTCCAATGATAAATTAGTTAATTTAATAAATTGTTTTAGTATTTATCAAGTCCTCTCTCTCAAAGGGGAAAGAGGGACACTTGTCCCAACATTAGTATGCCTGCTTGGTGTGACTCTTGCTTGTGATTGGCTAGGCCTAAGGGGTCCAATGAGCTTCAAGCATGAGCTACAAGGAGGGGTCGACCAAAGCAAGTAGGGGGCATGCTTGAGGGGTATACTCTTTCCCCCCCCCCCCCCCCCCCCCCCCAAACACACACACACACACACACACATACACACACATACACACACTCATTGTGTGAGGTGCAAAGTGCAAGAGCTCCCTCTCCTTCTCCAAGAAAGTAGAGAGGTTGAGAGCCTACACCAACACTCTTGGCTATGGAATGCAAATCCAACCAAGAGCCATGCTTCAATGCTTAATCTTTCCATCTTCTCCATCTTCATTACTATGCTATTATGTATGCTAGCAAGAAGAGTGATGATAAGTGAGGAACTAGTTCTTTCTCCTATGAAATGTTTCTTCTTCCTCTTCCCTACCCTCATTCCCTGCTAGCTCTCTCCACCTTTGAAGGTGTTTGAGGTCTTGGGACGACTGAGGCTTGGGGTAATTAATGCTTTCCACAAAGTTATGTTATACTTGTGATGCATGAAGCTTTTCATCTTCATTGCATCACCTAGGTCACAAGGAACACAAAGATTATATTGTAACAAGTCTTTCTTGATGGGAGAAACTATAATACAAATGCCTATTGGTGTTACCATATACATGTGATAGTGATGTGTGTGAACACACTAGAACCGCCGGGGCATTTTTTCCCTCTTTAGGAGGTTTTTTCCCCCTTTCATTGTATATACGCCCATCACTCTAGGGCTATCTATCTTTCCATTGCACACTAAGTAATACACTCTCTATTGTGTGCCTTGAGCTTCCTTCGTCTTCTCCAAGCTGTGTGTGTTTCTCTGCAGCCCTAATTCCAACAATTGGTATCAGAGCAGGTCACGTCCTCCCGGGCTTAGTCACCAACTGCTCCAGCACACGCCTGCTCACTTTCTTCGATTTCAGTGAGCTTTGGCAAGCGTTCGCAGGTTGACAAAAATTTTGGGTAAGCTCGTAGAGCTTGGTCTGCTCAGAATTTTGATTTGGGCTCATTTCGGCCTCCGTTTCCACTACAGGCAGTACTGCACAGGCTATTTCGTCATTTTGTGCAGAATTTTTGTCAGTGCCGTTTTCTGCATAACGGGTGCCTTATAGTCTTCTATGGTTTGTGCTATATAGCTCAGGTTGTTCCCGATCCGTTTCTCCTATTTTCGGGCAGTTTTCACATCAGGTGTAGCATTTACCATGGCTGATAACAACAACACAGATGTGTTCAAGATGTTTGCTGCTGAGCAAAAGGTTGGATGGGGACAACTACCCTATGTGGGCTTATATGATGCAACATGTTCTTGTGTCAAAGGGTGTCTGGAACATTGTGCAGGGCATTGATGTACGTCCTGGTTCTGAGGATGTAGGCGATGTTGAGGATGTTCCAGGTCTTGCTGCAAGGATTGCACCTGTTAGAGTTGTTTTGCCTACGGCAGAACAAGCTCGTTGGGATGTTAAGGATGCGCAGGCTCATGCATTGATTGCGTTGTCTGTGAAGCGCACCATTGTTCCTCACATCCGTTCAACAAAATCTGCAAAACAGGCTTGGGATATTCTAGCAGGTCTTTATGCAAGCCACAATGAGGCTAAAATTGCTTTGCTGCGTAAAGAGCTGGAGTCGAAGATTATGCATGAGGAAGATGATATGGATACTTTCCTTGCTAGTGTCAAGGATATCAATGAGCAACTTATTTCTGTAGGTGAAGTTATTTCAGACAGTTCCCTTGTGTAGACTATTCTTGATGCCTTACCAAATTCCTACCAGACTTTTGCTAGTACTTGGAGACTTATGACCCAAGGAAATCCAGAAGTTGTCAAGTTTGATGCATTATGCACATTGCTGTTGCAAGAGTCACTTTCCAGAAAAAACAGGACTAGGCAGCGTGCAGTTGAACAGGCTTTTATTGCTTCTCAAAGAAAGGGTGGTAACAGCAATGCAGCCACTTCTTATGGTTCTGCTGCGAGTGGCAAAAATTTTGCTCCTAATGCTTCTGTTGGCAGCAATTCATCTGGAAATTCTGGTGATAAGGGCAAAAATCACTACAAGAGGCTATTCATATTAGCGACGCTCACACAACGACGCTCAAAAAAAAAATCCCGGCGTCGCTATGAGCGTCGCAAATTTCTTTGTAAATATGCGACGCTCATAGCGATGCCAGCTGGGCTAAAAAAATAACCGAGCGCGCCCAAAAACTCAGATCTCAGATCTGAGTTTTTCGGCGCCCTCAAGCAAGGAGCAGGTAACGCTCTCCCTCACTCTCTCTCTCTCTCTCTCTCTCTCTCTCTCTCTCTCTCTTTTTCTTCTCCACACACACACACACACACACACACACACACGAGGAGAGGAAGGAGAGCCAGGTATGCTCCTTCCCTCTCCTCATTCTCATGTTCCCTTCCCCTCTTTCTCTCTCCCTCTCTCTCTCTCTCTCACACACACACATACACACACACACATAGTGTTTTTGAGAGAGAGAGAGAGAGAGAGAGAGAGAGAGTACAAACAAAAACAAAAACGCACACACACATACATAAACAAAGAATGCACACACACATTGAGAGAGAAAAAGAGAGAGAGAGCATGCATAAACAAAAAACGCACGCATTGAGAGAGGAAAAGAGAGAGAGAACATGCATAAACAAAAAACGCACACATTGAGAGAGGAAAAGAGAGAGAAAACATGCATACGATCCAAAAAAACGCACACACATTGAGAGAGAAAGAGAGAGAAACTAATTTAACGTCGTAGGAAACTAATTAAAATTAAAAGACCTAAAGATCTAGCCGACGAGGAGTTGAAGTCAAGACCTATTATTCAAGAGGGAAATGGCATAATCAATCTATCATACTTGGCATGGGTGATAGAAAGGTTATACCATTTATCTCTTTTTATTGGCACACACATCCAGACACGCGTACACACACAAGAAGAAGAGAGTTATAACGTCGTAGGAAACTATCTTAAAAGACGTTAAAGATTAGGTTATATGTAGACTTACATTAAATTAGATTTAGGTTTATTTTTAACTAGATTTACGTTTATTTACGCTAGATTTAGATTTACGTTATATTAGATTAGATTTAGGTCTCCATAGACTGCGATGCCTGCATGAAGCGGGTGAAGAAAGCCCTCAATGGAATATAGGGTATTGCTGCCTTCACTCATGGTGGGCTCCGTCGATCCAAAAGTACTGGTGAAATGTCTTCAGAATATAGGGAAGAAGGTGGATCTTCAGGGCGGCAAGAGTCACTACATCCCCGACACAATGACCATCTAGACAACCTCTAGTCATTAGACTTACGTTAAATTAGATTTAGCTTTATTTTTAGTTAGATTTACGCTTATTTACGTTAGATCGAGTCCACGCAAGAATTACTTACGGTTTAGGGTTTAGAGTTAGACGAACAGTGAAAAGATCTACTGTGAAAAGATGTTAAGATGCTGTGAAGTGCTACAGCTAGAGAAGAGGCAAAGGGGTTTTGTCCACTACATGCAGTATCATGTAGACGTGGGTGTGTAGATTTCTTGTACCCACAAATATAGGTATTGACCAATAAAGACGAGATTATAACCCGGTGGTTCTGATCTCCGTGCACCTCTAGACCGAGGTGTGCGGGGATTGGACATGACTAGAGAATGTGAGGTAAAGAGAGAGAGAGAGAGAGAGAGAGAGAGAGAGAGAGAGAGAGAGAGAGAGAGAGAGAGAGAGAGAGATAAGACGAAGAATGCCAATAGAATATTAAATTTGTTGTCCAGGTTATAAGTTTTTTATCCTCATTATGAGTAGCGACGAGGATGTGGGACCGTCCAACCGAAACACCTATCTCTCAACGAGGGTCTTATGTCCTTGTAATCAATGCAAGCATGCTGTGCGACGGACAAGACGTGTTTCTTTGCAGCACGTTCGCGAATTTGGCGAGTTCGATCCATCTATTATAGATCGAGTTGTTGCCAATTATAACTCGTCGGACTCTGACGCTGGCCAACAAGCAGCAATCTTGCAACCCAATAGACGTGTTCGCAGGCGCTTTGGTCAAGCAGCATATGTGAGGCCACAAGATGTAGCCTCTGACAGCTCGGGGGATGATCATGCAGAGCACATTCCCAACGAGGCAATGTTTGAGCCCGAGATTGATGAAATGATCGAGACGATCATGGATTCAGAAAGGCTTATCTATGATGATATGAAAAGTGAAGCCGATACGCCATTGTATAATGGAGCACGTATGTCTAGATTGCAAGCACTCCTGGTTCTTCTCAACATGCAGGCAAAGTTTGGATGGAGTGACACTAGCGTCACAGCGCTTTTCAGGTGATCTATTACAATTAGTTTACTTTAATAAAACTCTAAATGTATAATGATCTGATACTAGCGTCACAGCGCTTTTCAGGTGATCTATTACAATTAGATTACTTTAATAAAACTCTAAATGTATAATGATCTGATAGATTTTTACACGACTGTATCATATTTTTATGTTGTGTAGATTGCTGAAAGAGCACATACTACCAGCTGACAATGTGATGCCAGATTCCCGAGATGAAGCAAGAAAGATTTTGCGAAACTTGGGGATGGATTACAATTCTATCCACGCTTGTCCTAATGACTGCATTCTTTTCAGAGGGGAATACATAGACATGGAGAAGTGTCCGAAATGTGATTCCGAAAGATATCGAGTAGATCTCCACGGGACAAAAATTCCACAAAAGGTTTTGCGACATTTCCCTCTGCTTCCTCGCATCAAGCATTTCTTCGAATGTAAGTCCATGGCCGCCCTAGCATCATGGCATGAGGAGAATAAATCTTCGGATGGTGTGCTACGAATTCCTGCAGATTGCGTAGCGTGGAAACATATAGATGGAACATGGTCGGATTTTGCCAGGGAAGCTCGAAATTTGCGCTTAGGCCTGGCTATGGATGGCCTAAATCCATTTGGTCAAAGATCAACATCTTACAGTGTATGGCCCGTTGTCATCGTGAACTACAACATTCCCCCGTGGTTGACTACGAAGAAGGGGCACCTATGGCTAAGCTTGATTGTGCCAGGGCGATATAAAGTGGGGAATATGGATGTGTATCTTCGTCCACTATTGGAAGAGCTACAACACTTGTGGATTGGCATAGAGGTGGTGGATATGAGCCGACACACAGGACGACGGAATGCTTTGATCAGAGGCATTCTAATGTGGACCATGCATGACTATCCCGGGCTAACAGAATGCTCAGGTGATCTATTGACACTCCTCACTCAGACACTGTAAATCTTGTTTTTTTCCCATAGTTGATCTATTATCATGTGTATACATGCAGGGCTTCAAACAAGCGGATACACAGCATGTGTCACATGTGGACCTAGACTGAATGCACGTAGGGCACCCTCACTGAAGAAGCAAATCTACGAAGGTCATCAAGCGTATCTTCCAGAGAATCATGTGTTACGCGACGGCTTTTTGGGAAGAGAGCCACCAAGGATGTCTGCACAAGCATGGTTAGAGTAGAAGGAGATGTGCGATGACGGATTGCCTCCAGGGATGAAGAGACTATCTCTATGGTACGAGTTACCATACTGGCCCTGACTCATGATCAATCACTTGCTCGATCCAATGCACATATTCAAGAATGTGGGTAATCTACTATGGGACCATTTGACCGGCAAGAAAGATACTTTGGGAGCCAGAGTTGACCTTAGAAATGTGGATCGTATGGAGCAATATTGGCCGCAAACAGCGTCTGATGGATCGATAAAACTCCCTAAAGCACCATGGATTTTCACAGGAGCCCAAGAACGCAAAGTAAAAGAGACCATTCGATCTTTGCGGACCCCCACTGGCGTAATGCATTGGCTCCGAACGTGTTTTACTAAAGAAGGAAAGCTTACCGGTTTGAAGTCACACGATTGGCATAAAATGTGTCAGGTACGTTCATAGTGGACTTTAATATCATTGCATAAAATGTGGACTTTAATATCATTGCTGCACATACTTTACAGTTTATTTTACCAGTTGCCATTGAGGGATGTTTGTCTCTCGACATCCGTAACACTATCTACAAACTTGCAAAGCTGGTGCAATGGATCTCACAAAAGGAGATCAACGTAGACTCCATACCATTCGCCAAACTAAATGCTGCGGAGCTTGTGTGCATGTTTGAGAAACATTTTCCTACTACAATGCTAACCATTCAGGTGCATCTTCTTGTTCACATAGTTGATGAGGTGGAAATAGCTGGCACAGTTCATTCCAGATGGATGTTCTTCTTAGAGCGTTTCATGAAAACGCTTAAGGGATATGTGCGTCAAAAGGCACGTCCGGAGGGTAGCATGGCAGAAGGTTGGTTGGTATCAGAGTCCCTAGTGTACATTGGAGAGTGGCTAGACGAATTTGATAAATCCCGGGACATGCTATGGCGAACCATAGATGATGAGCGCATATCTGGGATTGTCATGTGAAATCTCGGTGTTGAGAAGAAGATGACGGAAGATCTAGAGGCTAAAATCAACCGATTTTGCATGCTTCACAATCCAGTGATGCAAAAGTGGATTTCACAATATGAGGATGCAAAGCAAGAGCGACAAAGGGCACGAATCGAGTGGAGACGGGGAAGACGACCACCGATGCACTATCCAGCGGTTCTGGAGAGCCTACCAACCTTCATGAGCTTAAGATGGTTGCACAACCAATTGAAAAGCGCACAACAATGCAGTGACGAAGTGACTGAAGAAGAGTGGGAGTACTCTCGGGGTTGCGCGACCAAGGTAAGTTTGCAATGTACGTACGACTAGCAAGTGACTTTATTTATAAACGTTTGAACGGCCACTCATAATCTTTGTTCGTTGTAGTATAAGTCATACACAGCAGCATGGTGTAAAGGTCGACATTTTAGGGTGGAACGAATCGACAAAAAGCGTTTTACTCAAGATTGTGGAATCATGGCAAAATTTGAACAGTCTAGTCGACGACGTTCCTCTGATGCAGATCCTGTGGTGGCGAAACTCACTTACTTCGGCACGCTGCAAGAGATTTTGAGGATCGATTACAGAGGATTTTTTGTCGACTTGTTTGACGTGCAATGGTTCAAGATAATCATGGAGGGTCGCAACGCTACTGTGCGTAGAGGAGAGTCTGGTTTTCTTGAGGTGGATTCTACTAAGAAATGGACTGACCTAAGAGACACTTTCGTACTACCCGAGCATTGTGAACAAGTAAGTATGTAAATAGTTAACATCCCCCTTTTACAAGTTATGTGCTTGAAAGCTCTCATGTAAGTTATGTGGCTCTGGCAGGTAATATTTCATCCTACAAAGTCTACATCAAACTGGTGGTACGTCATAGAGGTAGCCCCTCGTAGTGCAAGGACGTATGAAGGCTACCATGTGTCAATCACAACGCATCAATGGAGGAGATCAGAGAAGATGCTCAATCAGAAGCCGCTGCGGTGGTGCCAGACGAGCATCAAGATGCTACTACTCTATATGGGGTGCATGCAGAGGAGCTACAAAATGAAACAGAGGATATGTGTTTAAACGGAGAGCTCTATATAGATATAGGAAGTTATGCTGAGTTATGCGAGGATGAGAGAGAGATCTCTTAAAGCCACAAATATTGTATTTGAACAATTTTTCTCCGTGTTGTAAAAGCTCTGGCTCTCTAAGTACCTTCCATGGTGTATAACGCTCTTTTCTACTCGCGCTCACATCTTTTGATTGAAAATTCTGAGTTTTCGACTTGCCTCTTCTATCACTCGATTCATTGCGTCATTGTATTTATATGCGTCATTACGTCATTGTATTTAATGGTCTTTGCGTCATTGTCTACTCTATTCATTCAATATTAAGTTTAAATATTCGTGTGTTTAATGCAGGTATGGATGATGAGGAGTTTCTTTCTTCTTTGTCACCGCAGCAGAGACAGTGGTACGTGGAGCGTCATCGCTCTAGCGCATCATCGCGCGTTCCTACTCCATTCGCATCTCCCTCTCTTTCGGAGCATTCGGCGCGCTCCGAAGCTTCGGCGTCGACGAGACGAGCTTCACACTCGTCTAGACACCGGCGCTCTAGTGGTGGCGGTGGCGGTTGTTGTGGGGATTCCGCCACCGATGCCTCCACACCGCCTCGTGTTCGACGAGGCTCTTTACCCTCCCCTTCTTTGCCCGCCCCCACACCAGCCACAACATCGCCATCTACGCCAGGTTTTGCACGGCTGATTGTTCCTAGAAGCTACTTACCTCTACCTACTCCGCCAGGAGCCACCCCACTCGACACTCCTCGCTTCGGGGCCCAGACGCCGGTGGAGACACCTGACGTCCGTACCCCCATCGACACGCCGCTAGAGACCCCTGCCGGGACACCCAGGTTCACGCGTCACCGGCCAGAGGGCTTGCCTTACTCCGTCGACATCAGCGGCGGCATCATCATGGATGATGACGGCAAGAAGGTGATCTCGCGCATGCGTGGTCTTTGCTCTCAGCTGTTTAGACACTACATACTAAACAAATGGAGTGAAGTACCAAGTGATTTAAAAAACAGAGTCATCAGCATACTTCATGATGAGTTTCCCGTTCCAACACGGGATCAGCGCTTCAATGAAGACCTGATGAAGATTCGAATGCGCGAATACTGCAAACACAAGCGTTCCGAAGTGCAAAAAGCAATCAAGAATGGGTGGAACAGGCCAGATTGGCTGGCCAAAGAAGATTGGAAGAATGCGAAGAAAGCAGCGCGCGAGAATCCCGACAAGTGGAAGCAACAAAAGGATGCAGCCAGAGCGCGAGTAGAGGCAGGGAGCTCGCACCACTTGGGGAGCGGTGGATGGACATCATTTGAGGCCGACTTTGTAAGTGTTTTCACATTGCTCTTTATGTTCGATAGTTTAGGGTTTATGAGTTTTTTAATTCTAACATAATGAAATCTTTGTATGTTTTGACAGTGGTCGATGACAGGACGTGATCCCACACCGTACGAGCGCGAGTACGCAGGCAGGAAGGGCTTAAACGCCCTAATGGACATTCTCAGTTCTCGCGGCGGCATGGTTAGTATTAGGGTTTACTCTTTTTTATTTTTTGTATTGTTTTATAAATGTCGTTATATGTTTATACTTACTGAAAGTTGTCTTATTGTCTTTTTTTGCAGAATCCGACAGATACGCCGCTTGGACGCGATGAGACGTCTGACTAGACGACGTCAGTTTAGCCGTAGCTAGATAGCATTAGTTTAGGGTTTCTCATAGCTTATGTATCATGAGACGAATTTTATACGTCTTTTTGAACCATGTATATTATTACATTTGTCACCGCAGTTCCTTTTGCCAATCAATTCTTTATGCCTATGATGTTGTACAATTGTCATTATTACATTTGCCAATCAATTCATTTTGCCTATGATGTGTACAATTGTCAATTTTGCAAACAATGCGTCTTGTGGGTGACTATTTTGGGTCTATTATCTACCCTTGCACTTTTTTTAAAAAGTGAATCAAGTACAATATGGTTGATGGGTGGCAGGGCATTCAATGCCTTGCCACCAAAAAAAAAATCTCTCGGCCGTCGTTATAAGCGTCGCTATTTATGGCTCTGTAGCGTCGCTATGAGCGTCGCTATAGTCTTCTGTGTAAACGTCGATATAACCGTCGCTATGAGCGTCGCTATATAGCAACGCTTATAGCGACGCATATAGCGACGCTCTCGTAGCGACGCTCTTAGCGACGGTTTTAGCGACGCCGGGGGTTATAAAAACCCAGTGTATTTCCGTCGCTAACAGCGTCACAAGAGCACACAACCTCTTGTAGTGAATAAGATGCGTTGCCATTATTGTAAAGCCAATGATCACTTGATCAAGTCGTGTCCTAAGTTGAAGGCCAAAGAGGCTAAGAAGAAAGAGGGTGGTTCCACTGCAAATGCTGGTTCCACTACAAATGCAGCCATTGTTGAGTCTTCTGTGAAAGGAGACTGTGTTGCTGATGTTGATGCAGAATGGGCTTTTAGCGCAGAGTGCACTTACAATCTTGCTGTCCATGATGCATGCTTGTCAGTTGCTGCAGATTCACATGTGTGGTATTTCGACAGTGGTGCTACAAAGCACATTACCTCACATCGTGAATTGTTTACCTCTCTCGAGTCTGTCCCTCATGGGAATTCAGTCACTTGTGCCAACAATGCCTCTTATCCAGTTCAGGGAGTTGGAAAGATTGTGCTCACTGACGCTAATGGCAGTTCCTTCACACTTGTTGATGCACTTTATGTACCTGGGATCAAGAAGAATCTCTTGTATGTATCCGCACTTGCTAGACTTGGACTTGTAGTCAAATTTGTGGATCACAGATGTACAGTTCATGATCTCAGTTTTGGTGATGAAATTGTTGCATCTGGGCTTTTGTGTCGTGGGCTGTATAAGCTCACTTTGTATGACAAGTGTGGACAAAATTTTGCAAATTCTGTTGCAGATTCAAGGGCTATTTCAGATGCAAAACTTTGGCATGCACGTTTTGGTCATCTGAATTTTGCCAGTTTGCTGCGTTTGCAGAAATCTGATATGGTTGCTTCTTTGCCGCCTCTTGAAGCACCTGTCAAACATGTTTGTGAAGGCTGTATTTTGGGTAAGATGTAGCATTCTAAATTTCCAAAGGATAGTTCAGTTCGGGCCACATGCAGGTTGCAGCTTGTGCATAGTGATGTTTGTGGGCCCATGCAAACTCCGTCCTTGGGCAATTACCTATACTTCGTGACTTTCATTGATGATTACTCCAGACATGCATGGGTATTTCCGCTTAAAGCGATGTCCGGAGTTTTTATGTGCTTCAAACAATTTCTGGCTATGGCTGAAAATGTCTCGAAATGTACTATGGGCACCCTCCGTTCCGATCGAGGGGGGGAGTATATGTCTCATTAATTTAATGCATTTCTGGCTAGTCATGGGATAAAACACCAATGTACAGTGCCTTATACACCTCAGCAAAATGGTGTTGCTGAGAGGAAAAATAGGTCACTGATGGAAATGGCACGATGTATGGTCAAAAGTCAAGCTTTGCTGCATTCTTTTTGGCTTGAGGCCATCATGTGTGCCACTTATGTACATAACAGGTGTCCTACGAAAGCTTTGCAGTCTATTACTCCATATGAAGCATGGCATGATAGAAAACCTTCTATTGAGCACATGCGTGTTTTTGGCTGTTTGGCATATGCTTTGGTGCCACAAGTGCAACGTAGAAAATTGGATGATAAGGTTGTCAAATGTATTTTTATTGGTTATAGTGCCGAAAGCAAAGGTTACAGGTTGTACTAGAGACAGTAATGTAAGCTGGCAGGACATTTATGACACTTTGTTGCCTCTTTTCAGTGGTGGAAATACGAATGTAAGTTCCAATGAGGCAAATGTACAGCCTATGGGGGTTTCTGAAAATGTTTTACATCAGCCTATTACTGATGCAGATGTACATGATGTACTTGATGAGGAAAGGGCTGAAAATGAGCAGGCTAGAGGTATGCCAAAATGGCTGGTGGACACTTTGCGTGACAGTAAATTGGATGTAGCTTTGTCTAGTCGTACTCGTTCAGGCTCTCGCCATGCATCTTATGCATCAGATTGTTATGCTTTGGCTGTGTCTAGTTTGCATGATGTTGAGGAGCCTCTGTCTTTTGATGAAGCACAAAATTCAGAAAATTGGATGGCTGCCATGCAATCAAAATATGATGCACTCATAGAAAATGACACATGGACTTTATGTGATTTGCCTCCTGGCAAAAAGGCCATTGGTACGAAGTGGGTTTACAAGTTGAAACGCAAGCCGGATGGTGAGATTGATCGCCATAAGGCTCAACTTGTTGCAAAGGGTTATGCACAACAAAAAGGCATAGATTATATAGAGACTTTTGCTCCCACTTGTCGTATGACTACTGTGCGTTTTCTATGTACATTGGCAGCTCATTTTGGTTGGGATGTACATCAATCAGACAATGTTACTGCTTTCTTGAATGGTGACATATTTGAGGAAGTTTATGTAACACAGCCTCACGTTTTTGTCATAAAAGGACAAGAGGACAAAGTGTGCAGATGTAAGAAGGCTTTGTATGGGTTGAAGCAATCTCCTCGTGCTTGGTATGAGAAAGCTGACACTCATTTGGTCAAACAAGGCTTTCGTAACAGTCCAACAGAAAGCACATTGTATGTAAAGCGTGAGGGTGATGTACTTCTCATTGTGGTTCTTTCTGTTGATGATTTGCTGATCATTGGACCAAATGAGAGACATATTGCTGAATTTAAGGCTGATTTGAATGCTACTTTCAAGATGAAAGATTTGGAGCTATTGCATCATTACTTGGGCATACAAGTTCAACAGTGTGATGGTGGTATTGCCTTGTGTCAGAAAAGCTACATAGAGACATTGCTATGTAAGTTTGGACTTGAGGATTGCAAACCTATTGCCACTCCCATGGAAACAGGTTTGAAGTTGAGTCTACATGATGCTGGCGATCTTGCTGATGTCACTCTTTACCAAACTGCTGTTGGCTGCCTCATTTATGTATGCAACACGAGGCTAGATATTCAGTTTGCAGTCTCACAGGTCAGCAGATTTATGCATAGCCCAGGGTCTAAGCATTGGCAGGCTGTCAAGAGGATTTTCCGCTACCTTAGTGGCACTTTACATCTTGGCTTGTTTTATCCCAAGGGGGGATCATTGCCGCCAGACTTACATGCTTTTTCAGACTCAGATTGGGCTGGTTGTTTTGACACACGAGTGTCCACAAGTGGTTTTTGTTTCATGCTTGGAAGTTCATGTATATCATGGTTGAGCAAGAAGGAACCTACTTTGGCCACTTCGAGTTGTGAGGCTTAGTACAGGGCAGTCTTCGCAGCTACGGTTGAGTGTGTATGGCTCAGACGCCTTATGGCTGATTTGGGTGTTGGACAAGACACTGCCAACACTATCTACACTGACAGTCAGAGCGCATTGGCAGTTGCGAGGAACCCAATTTTTCATGCGCACAAAGCACATTGAGGTGCATTACCACTATGTCAGGGAGAGGCTCTCAGCAGGAGAGATCAACTTGGCTTATGTGCCAACACAGGACAACCTTGCAAATCTTTTCACAAAGGCATTGTCTTGTGAGAAGCTTGAAGCTTTCCGCAAAGCTTTGGGCTTACTCCCCTTTGTGGACTGATCCTGTCCTCAGGGCATGGCACTTCCCTTTACTCATGTGCTAGCTCTCGTTCACCGCATCACTCCAAGGGGGATTTGTTACCATATACATGAGATAGTGATGTGTGTGAACACACTAGGACGATCGGGGCATTTTTCCCCTCTTTAGGAGGTTTTTTCCCCCGTGCATTGTATATACGCCCATCACTTTAGGGCTATCTATCTTTCCATTGCACACTAAGTAATACACTCTCTATTGTGTGCCTTGAGCTTCCTTCGTCTTCTCCAAGCTGTGTGTGTTTCTCTGCAACCCTAATTCCAACAATTGGAGGGGGGACCAGCTCCACATAAATCTGGTCCTCAACTATTTCATGTTCTCTAAACTCTCTCTCTTGCAAAAGTATTGTTCATTTCAAGTTAACAAAATGTTGTGTTTATGTTGCTACCATCAGTTAACTTCACTCACTATGCTCACAAAGTAATTTTCTAAAAAGTACTTCTTTAATTTCCGCTACTCTCAAAGTTAATAGGCCATTTCCATTACATTGGTATCAGAGCATTTGGTTTCTCTTTTCTTGCTTAAGAAGAGAGGTCCTTAAGTAGCCTATAAATGGTTGATTTTGTTAATTATATTAGGGTAAGGGGGACTGGGATTTATTATCGGTTTTTTTGAGCCCACTATGTGGGATATGGTGCACACCTCAGGAGCTTTGGACCTAATAATGAGTCTTTTTAGACTTGCCTACGGCTTTACCATTATTGAGAAAGAAGTCTGAAAGGAGCTAGCCCTCGCAACTAAGGTTTTGAATTGTCGAAGCATACACTAAGTACGTACACATATTTTGTTAACATGGCCGACAATAACCAAGAGAGTAGAATGAACATTGATAGCTTGATTTTGCACATGAAGGTGCTAATGATGATGACCCCATGTTTGTTAATTATCTCGTTACTAGGTTGCAACAAGCTATGGGCAACCCTGCTTTGCCAGCCGAAGTTATTCAACAACTTCGCACTTATGGGATTTCCCTTCCTCTCCAAGAGGAGAGAGAGCTTAGGAGGCCTCTTGAAGAGGACCCCAAAAGAAGACTCTCTTCATACGAGAGGAGGAATCCAAAGAGCAAGAAAGCAATGAAACTTTAAGTTCCTCTCAAGATGTGGCTCCACAAAGACGGCGGTCTAGACGATCACCAACTCCTCCCAAGAGAAAAAGATCAACACACAGTCCTTCTCCTCGTCACTTCGGAAGGGAATATAGGAAACAACAGAAGAAAAGGGGAAGAAAGAGGTCACCCTCTTCTCCTTCTTCTTCTCCTTCCTCATCTTTCGATGAAAGCTATGGCTATTCTCCTAGAGAATACAAGAGGGGAGGACATCGTAAAATCATACCCTGCATGACGAAGGTCACAAAAGCTAAAGAAGTTCAAAGAGGGAGGAAAGAGTATCTTTTTCTCACCTATGATGGCACCTTTGGTGCTACCGACAAAGTGTTGGCCTTCATTCAACAATTTGATGCAGCCTTTGGAGAGATGAGGGCTTTACGGAGTCCTCCAAGCTATGTCATGTAGCTATGCACTTCCAGAAAATGGCTTGTCAATGGTGGGCTAGCCTTCATGGCAACCACGAAGCCCCAAAGACATGGAAAACTCTATGAATTTCCATCATGAAGCAATTCCTTGCAAACGATGCAAAGGACAAAGTACTCACCGAATGGCGCAGTTTGAAGCTTCTCTCTCATCGCTTGCAATTCCTTGCAAGCGATGCAAAGGACAAAGTACTCACCGAATGACGCAGTTTGAAGCTTCTCTCTCATGAGTCTATCCACAAATATGTAGACAAGTTTTGGGATTTACATCTCAAGGCTATTGTCTTCCAAAAGATAGACTTTGCCGAGCAAAAGCAACAATTCTGTGTGGGATTACCTGAAGGGATGGCCGAATTTGTCACCTCTCAACGGCCTGGTTCTATCACCAAAATAATCCATCACAACGTGGTTGCTTCACGCATCAATTTCCAACAAGGGGCTAGATAGAATGTGAAGCCCATAGAAAACAAAGAAAAAAAATGTTGCAAAGGGGAAACCAATGCCCAAAATTCTTCCCATGGCACTTCCAACAACAACAACAACAACCGGTCCACGGAGAAGGGAGTTTACAAAGGCAAAAACAAACTCTCTCTTGAAGAGATTGAAGCTTTTTGCAAGGACCATAAGTGTTTTACGTGTGGGGAGCAAGGACATGGCTATCGTTCTTGTCCCAAGAAAAATGCTCGGAATGAGACTCCCAGGGCTTCCACCATGGAAGCTCCAAAAGAGGATGCTCATTGCAAAGGATCATCTCTTTCCTATGCTTGGGGAAAGGTAAGGGAGCATGATGCCTTCATCTTGTTTGACCCTGGCTCTACTCTCAGCTTTATATCAACCGAGTTGGCCACCAAGTTGGGCATTCAAGCTCTCAAGATGGGAGATATTGTAACGACTGACACAACTTTCAAGGGACAGCAAGCCTCCGTAACTCCCTTGATTGGGAAGTTGAGGCTTCATGTCCAAAGCTATGTCACCAAAGAATAATTTTTCATCTCTCCTCTCCAACATGAGGATGCTATCCTAGGGGCGCCATGGTTTGATCACATGGCTGCCAACATGAAGTTCCCTGAAAGGAGAATCTACTTCACCTACAGGGGAAAGAACATGTATATAGATGCTAGTGAGTGTGGTCGCACTATACCACTTGTAAATCCTCCTGCTTTTGATAAAGCAATGAAGAGCTCAGTTTCTACGTACATGATTTTTGACAAAGAATCCCTAAAAAATCCTAATGTTTCATCAAATGTAAATCATAGGAATCAAGACAAGTTAGACTTGTCTAATTTTCCAAAAGGATTCCAAGATTTATTCATCGATGATATCCCTATGGACTTACCTCCAAAACGAGGGGATAATGACCATCGCATTAAGCTCCTTCCAGGAAGCTCACCACCTAACAAGCCTCCTTATCGAGTCTCTTAAGCTCAACAAGAGGAGATCATGAGGCAAGTACGGGAATTGGTAGACAAAGGGATGGTGAGGCCTAGCTCCTCTCCCTTTTGTTCTCTAGTCCTTTTAGTGCAAAAGAAAGATGGTACATACCGTATGTATGTGGACTATCAGGCACTAAACCATATCACCATCAAAAATAGATTTCCCGTGCCTTGGGTAATAGATCTGTTTGATAAGCTATATGGCTCTACCTACTTCAGTAGGATTGAACTTAAAAGTGGCTATCATCAAATAAGGATAGTGGATGAAGATATCCTAAAGACTGCGTTTCATACAACGTTTGGTCTTTATGAATATCTAGTCTTGGCTTTTGGCTTGACTAATGCACCGGCCACGTTCAATCGTCTAATGGAGAAATTTTTTAGACCCTACCGCAAATTCACTGGAGTGTTCTTTGATGATATCATCATCTACTCCAATTCTTTGAAGGAACATAAGCAACATCTCCAAGTGATTTTTCAAGCATTAAGGGAGAACAAGCTTTTCCTCAACCAAATGAAAAGAAAAATTTTCCTTCAAGAGATTCAATACTTAGGTCATATTATCTTTCAAAATGGTATCTGTATGGATCCATCAAAGTTAGAGGTAATAAAAGCATGGCCTAATCCAAGGAATCTACATGAGCTAAGAAGCTTTATTGGTATGTGCGCATACTATAGATGTTTCATAGCAAAATTCTCTCAAATAGCAGGACCACTATATGACTTAACTAAGAAGAACATTAAGTATGTATGGACTGCTAAGGAGCAAAACACTTTTGATAAGAGAGAAGCTTACTTCCCAACCAGTCCTCATGCTTACGGATCTCTCAAAGCCATTTGAGGTCCAATGTGATGCTTGTGGTGATTTCCTTGGATCAATTTTGCTTCAAGAAGGGCATGCCATAGCATATGAGAGCCAAAGGCTCAATACAGATGAATGCGTCTTGGGCATTTATGACAAAGAGATTTTAGTTGTTCTCCATGCCCTACACACATGGAAACCATTGTTGGAATTAGGGTTGCAGAGAAACACACACAGCTTGGAGAAGACGAAGGAAGCTCAAGGCACACAATAGAGAGTGTGTTACTTAGTGTGCAATGGAAAGATAGATAGCCCTAGAGTGATGGGCGTATATACAATGCACGGGGGAAAAAACCTCCTAAAGAGGGAAAAAATGCCCCGGCGGTCCTAGTGTGTTCACACACATCACTACCACATGTATATGGTAACAAATCCCCCCTGGAGTGATGCGGTGAACGAGAGCTAGCACATGAGTAAAGGGAAGTGCCATGCCCTGAGGACATGATCAGTCCACAAAGGGGAGTAAGCCCAAAGCTTTGTGGAAAGCTTCAAGCTTCTCAGGAGACAATGCCTTTGTGAAAAGATCTGCAAGGTTGTCCTGTGTTGGCACATAAGCCAAGCTGATCTCTCCTGCTGAGAGCCTCTCCCTGACATAGTGGTAATGCACCTGAATGTGCTTTGTGCAAGCATGAAAAACTAGGTTCCTCGCAATTGCCAATGCGCTCTGACTATCAGTGTAGATAGTGTTGGCAGTGTCCTGTCCAACACCCAAATTGGCCATAAGGCGTCTGAGCCTTACACACTCAACCGTAGCTGTGAAGACTGCCCTTTACTCAGCCTCACAACTCGAAGTGGCCACAGTAGGTTGCTTCTTGCTCAACCATGATATACATGAACTGCCAAGCATGAAACAAAAACCACTTGTGGACACTAGCGTGTCAAAACAACCAGTCCAATCTGAGTCCGGAAAAGCATGTAAGTCTGGCGGCAATGATCCCCCCTTGGGATAAAACAAGCCAAGATGTAAAGTGCCACTAAGGTAGCGGAAAATTCTCTTGACAGCCTGCCAATGCTTAGACCCTGGGCTATGCATAAACCTTCTGACTTGTGAGACTGCAAACTGAATATCCGGCCTCGTGTTGCATACATAAATGAGGCAGCCAACAGTAGTTTGGTAAAGAGTGACATCAGCAGGATCGCCAGCATCATGTAGACTCAACTTCAAACCTGTTTCCATGGGAGTGGCAATAGGTTTGCAATCCTCACGTCCAAACTTACATAGCAATGTCTCTATGTAACTTTTTTGACACAAGGCAATACCACCATCACATTGCTTAAACTGTATGCCCAAGTAATGATGCAACAGCCCCAAATATTTCATCTTGAAAGTAGTATTCAAATCAGCCTTAAATTCAGCAATATGTATCTCATTTGGTTCAGTGATCAGCAAATCATTTACATATAGAACCACAATGAGAAGTACATCACCCTCACGCTTTACATACAATGTGCTTTCTTTTGGACTGTTACGAAAGCCTTGTTTGACCAAATAAGTGTCAGCTTTCTCATACCAAGCATGAGGAGATTGCTTCAACCCATACAAAGCCTTCCTACATTTGCACACTTTGTCCTCTTGTCCTTTCTTGACAAAACCGCGAGGCTGCATTACATAAACTTCCTCAAATATGTCACCATTCAAGAAAGCAGTAACAATGTCTGATTGATGTACATCCCAACCAAAATGAGCTGCCAATGCACATAGAAAATCCATAGTAATCATACGACAAGTGGGAGCAAAAGTTTCTTCATAATCTATGCCTTTTTGCTATGCATAACCCTTTGCAACAAGTCGAGCTTTATGGCAATCGATCTCACCATCTGGCTTGCGTTTCAACTTGTAAACCCACTTCGTACCAATGGCCTTTTTGCCAGGAGGAAAATCACATAAAATCCGTGTGTCATTTTCTATAAGTGCATCATATTCCGATTACATGGCAACCATCCAATTTTTTGAATTTTGTGCTTCATCAAAAGACACAGGTTCCTCAACATCATGTAAGCTAGACACAACCAAAGCATAACAATCTGATGCATAAGATGCATGGCCAGAGCCTGAACGAGTATGACTAGACAAAGGTGCATCTAATTTACTGTCACGCAATGTATGCACCACCCATTTTTGCATACCTCTAGCCTGCTCATTTTCAACCCTTTCCTCATCAAGTACATCATGTACATCTGCATCAGTAATAGGCTAATTTGTAACATTTTTGGAAACCCCCATAGGCTGTACATTTGCCTCATTGGAATTTACATTTGAAATTCCACCACTGAAAAGAGGCAACAAAGTGTCATAAATGTCATGTGAGCTTACATTACTGTCTCTAGTACATGACAACAAGGGCTGAACAAAATCTTCCACAAACACTACATCCCGTGAAACCAAAATACGCTTTGTTTGCGGATGATACAACCTGTAATCTTTGGTTTCATAACTATAACCAACAAAAATACATTTGACAGCCTTATCATCCAATCGTCTACGTTGTGTTTGTGGCACCAAAGCATATGCCAAACAGCCAAAAACAAGCATGTGCTCAATAGAAGGCTTTCTATCATGCCATGCTTCATATGGAGTAATAGACTGCAAAGCTTTCGTAGGACACCTGTTAAGTACATAAGTGGCACACATGATGGCCTCAAGAAAAAAAGAATGCGGCAAAGCTTGACTTTTGACCATACATTGTGCCATTTCTGTAAGTGACCCATTTTTCCTCTCAGCAACACCATTTTGCTGGGTGTATAAGGCACTGTACATTGGTGTTCTATCCCACGACTAGCCAGGAATGCATTAAATTCATGAGACATATACTCCCCCCCCAGATCGGAACGGAGGGTGCCCACTTCGTACCAATGGCCTTTTTGCCAGGAGGAAAATCACATAAAATCCGTGTGTCATTTTCTATAAGTGCATCATATTCCGATTACATGGCAACCATCCAATTTTTTGAATTTTGTGCTTCATCAAAAGACACAGGTTCCTCAACATCATGTAAGCTAGACACAACCAAAGCATAACAATCTGATGCATAAGATGCATGGCCAGAGCCTGAACGAGTATGACTAGACAAAGGTGCATCTAATTTACTGTCACGCAATGTATGCACCACCCATTTTTGCATACCTCTAGCCTGCTCATTTTCAACCCTTTCCTCATCAAGTACATCATGTACATCTGCATCAGTAATAGGCTAATTTGTAACATTTTTGGAAACCCCCATAGGCTGTACATTTGCCTCATTGGAATTTACATTTGAAATTCCACCACTGAAAAGAGGCAACAAAGTGTCATAAATGTCATGTGAGCTTACATTACTGTCTCTAGTACATGACAACAAGGGCTGAACAAAATCTTCCACAAACACTACATCCCGTGAAACCAAAATACGCTTTGTTTGCGGATGATACAACCTGTAATCTTTGGTTTCATAACTATAACCAACAAAAATACATTTGACAGCCTTATCATCCAATCGTCTACGTTGTGTTTGTGGCACCAAAGCATATGCCAAACAGCCAAAAACAAGCATGTGCTCAATAGAAGGCTTTCTATCATGCCATGCTTCATATGGAGTAATAGACTGCAAAGCTTTCGTAGGACACCTGTTAAGTACATAAGTGGCACACATGATGGCCTCAAGAAAAAAAGAATGCGGCAAAGCTTGACTTTTGACCATACATTGTGCCATTTCTGTAAGTGACCCGTTTTTCCTCTCAGCAACACCATTTTGCTGAGGTGTATAAGGCACTGTACATTGGTGTTCTATCCCACGACTAGCCAGGAATGCATTAAATTCATGAGACATATACTCCCCCCCCCAGATCGGAACGGAGGGTGCCCACTTCGTACCAATGGCCTTTTTGCCAGGAGCAAAATCACATAAAATCCGTGTGTCATTTTCTATAAGTGCATCATATTCCGATTACATGGCAACCATCCAATTTTTTGAATTTTGTGCTTCATCAAAAGACACGGGTTCCTCAACATCATGTAAGCTAGACACAACCAAAGCATAACAATCTGATGCATAAGATGCATGGCCAGAGCCTGAACGAGTATGACTAGACAAAGGTGCATCTAATTTACTGTCACGCAATGTATGCACCACCCATTTTTGCATACCTCTAGCCTGCTCATTTTCAACCCTTTCCTCATCAAGTACATCGTGTACATCTGCATCAGTAATAGGCTAATTTGTAACATTTTTGGAAACCCCCATAGGCTATACATTTGCCTCATTGGAATTTACATTTGAAATTCCACCACTGAAAAGAGGCAACAAAGTGTCATAAATGTCATGTGAGCTTACATTACTGTCTCTAGTACATGACAACAAGGGCTGAACAAAATCTTCCACAAACACGATATCCCGTGAAACCAAAATACGCTTTGTTTGCGGATGATACAACCTGTAATCTTTGGTTTCATAACTATAACCAACAAAAATACATTTGACAGCCTTATCATCCAATCGTCTACGTTGTGTTTGTGGCACCAAAGCATATACCAAACAGCCAAAAACAAGCATGTGCTCAATAGAAGGCTTTCTATCATGCCATGCTTCATATGGAGTAATAGACTGCAAAGCTTTCGTAGGACACCTGTTAAGTACATAAGTGGCACACATGATGGCCTCAAGAAAAAAAGAATGCGGCAAAGCTTGACTTTTGACCATACATTGTGCCATTTCTGTAAGTGACCCGTTTTTCCTCTCAGCAACACCATTTTGCTGAGGTGTATAAGGCACTGTACATTGGTGTTCTATCCCACGACTAGCCAGGAATGCATTAAATTCATGAGACATATACTCCCCCCCCCAGATCGGAACGGAGGGTGCCCATAGTACATTTCGAGACATTTTCAGCCATAGTCAAAAATTGTTTGAAGCACATAAAATCTTTGGACTTCGCTTTAAGCAGAAATACCCATGCATGCCTGGAGTAATCATTAATGAAAGTCACGAAGTATAGGTAATTGCCCAAGGACGGAGTTTGCATGGACCCACAAACATGACTATGCCCAAGCTGCAACCTGCATGGGGCCCTAACTGATCCATCCTTTGGAAACTTAAAACGCTGCATTTTACCCAAAATACAGCCTTCACAAATATGTTTGAGAGGTGCTTCAAGAGGCGGCAAAGAAGCAACCATATCAGATTTCTGCAAACGCAGTAAACTGGCAAATTCAAATGCCCAAAACGTGTATGCCAAAGTTTTGCATATGAAATAACCCTTGAATCTACAACTGCATTTGCAAAATTTTGTCCACACTTGTCATACAAAGTGAGCTTATACAACCCACACACAAAAGGTCAGATGAAATTGATCACCAAAACTGAGATCATGAACTATACATCTGTCATCCACAAATTTGACTACAAGTCCAAGTCTAGCAAGTGCAGACACAGACAAAAGATTCTTCTTGATCCCAGGTACATAAAGTGCATCAAGAAGTGTGAAAGAACTGCCATTTGCAGTAGTAAGCACAATCTTTCCAACCCCCTGAACCGGATAAGGGACATTGTTGGCACAAGTGACTGAATTCCCATGAGGGACAGACTCGAGAGAGGTGAACAATTCACGATGTGAGGTAATGTGCTTTGTAGCACCACTGTCAAAATACCACACATATGAATCTGCAGCAACTGACATGCATGCATCATGGACAACAAGATTGTAAGTGCACTCTACACTAAAAGCCCATTCTGCATCAACATCAGCATCATAGTATCCTTTCACAGAAGACTCAACAATGGCTGCATTTGTAATGGAACCAGCATTTGCAGTGGAACCACCCTCTTTCTCTTTAGCCTCTTTGGCCTTCAACTTAGGACACTACTCGATCAAGGGATCATTAGCTTCACAATAATGGCAATGCATATTCTTTTGCCCTTATCACCAGAATTTCCAGACGAATTGTTGCTAGCAGAAGCATTAGAAACATAAGTTTTTCCACTCGCAGGAGAACCAAAAGAAGTGGCTTCATTGCTGTTACTACCCTCTCTTTGCGAATCAATAAAAGCCTATTCAACTGCACGCTGCCTAGTCCTGTTTTTTCTGGAAAGTGACTCTTGCAATAGCAATGTGCATAATGCATCAAATTTGACAACTTCAGGATTTCCTTGGGTCATGAGTCTCCAAGTACTAGCAAAAGTCTGGTAAGAATCTGGTAAGGCATCAAGAATAGTTTGCACAAGGGAACTGTCTGAAATGACTTCACCTGCAGAAATAAGTTGCTCATTGATATCCTTGACACCAGCAACGAAAGTGTCCATATCATCTTCCTCATGCATAATCTTCAATTCCAGCTCTTTATGTAGCTAAGAAATTTTAGCCTCATTGCGGCTTGCATAAAGACCTGCTAGAATATCCCAAGCCTGTTTTGTAGGTTTTGCTGAACGAATGTGAGGAGTAATGGTGCACTTTACAGACAAGACATTCAATGCATGAGCCTGCACATCCTTTACATCCCAACGAGCTTGTTCTATCGTAGGCAAAACAACTCTAACAGCAGAAATCCTTGCAGCAAGACCTGCAACATCCTCAATATCGCCTACATCCTCAAAACCAGGACGTACATCAATGCCCTGCAGAATATTCCAAACGCCCTTTGACACAAGAACATGTTGCATCGTGTAAGCCCACATAGTGTAATTGTCCCCATCCAATCTGTCCTCATCAGCAAACATCTTGAACACATCTGTGTTGTTGTCAGCCATGGAAAATGCATGTACTTGATGTGAAAACTACCCAAAATGAGGAGAAACTGAGTGAGACTAGCACATGCTATATAGCACAAACCGCAGCAGCCTGTATGGGACCTATTATGTAGTAATTGGCGCTGACAGAAATTTTGCATAAAATGACAAAATTGCCTATGCAGACCTAGCTGTAGTGGAAACAGAGGTCAAAATAAACCAAAGCTCACAGAAATAGAAAAAAGTGATCACGCGTGTGCTGGAGCTGCTGGCGACTAAGCCCGGGAGGATTCAACCTCCTGTGATACCAATTGTTGAAATTAGGGTTGCAGAGAAACGCACACAGCAGCTTGGAGAAGACGAAGGAAGCTCAAGGCACACAAGTGAGAGTGTATTACTTAGTGTGCAATGGAAAGATAGATAGCCCTAGAGTGATGGGCGTATATACAATGCACGGGGGGGAAAACATCCTAAAGAGGGGAAAAATGCCCCGGCGGTCCTAGTGTGTTCACACACATCACTACCACATGTATATGGTAACAACACTTTCACGAGAAAAAGTTAATGCGGTGTCTATAGCTACTCACAATGATCTATTTTCTATGATAGACGAGTATGCTACTAACCCTGACTTTAGAGACATAATGTCATCCCTTGCTTTGGGGAAGAAAGAGGAACCATTCACCTTGCAGGATGGTTATCTTCTGCACGGCAATAGGCTCTGTGTTACCCATTCCCTTCCTGAGAAAGTTAGGTATGAATTCCATGCTCCTCCCTATGCGAGGCATAGAGGCAGTTATTACCATATACATGTGGTAGTGATGTGTGTGAACACACTAGGACTGTCGGGGCATTTTTTCCCTCTTTAGAAGGTTTCCCCCCCGTGCATTGTATACACACCCATCACTCTAGGGCTATCTATCTTTCCATTGCACACTAAGTAACACACTCTCTATTGTGTGCCTTGACCTTCCTTCGTCTTCTCCAAGCTGTGTGCATTTCTTTGCAACCCTAATTCCAACAATTGGTATCAGAGCAGGTTCCGTCCCCCCCCGGGGCTTAGTCGCCAGCTGCTCTAGCGTACGCCTGCTCACTTTCTCCGATTTTAGTGAGGTTTGGCGAGCGTTCGTAGGTTGACAAAAGCTATGGGAGAAGTCTTAGGGCTAAATCTGCTCAGATTTCTAATTCGGGCTCATTTCGGCCTCCGTTTCCATTACAAGCAGTACTGCACATGCTATTTTGTCATTTTGTGAAATTTTTTTGTCAATTCCGTTTTGTGCATAACAGGTTCCTTATAGTCTTCTACGGTTTGTCATGTTGTTCCCGCTTTGTTTCTCCTATTTTCGGGCACTCTTCACATCAGCTGCAACATTTACCATGGCTGATAATAACATAGATGTGTTCAAGATGTTTGTTGGTGAGGGCACATTGGATGGGGACTATTACCCTATGTGGGCTTACATGATGCAACACGCCCTTGTGTCAAAGGGCATCTGGAATATTGTGCAGGGTATTGATGTACGTCCTGGTTCTGAGGTTGTAGGCGATGTTGAGAATGTGGCAGGTCTTGCTCCTATTAGAGTTGTTTTTTGTTTGTGAAACGCACCATTGTTCCTGACATTTGTTCAGCTCTGCAAAACAGGCTTGGGATATTTTGGCTGGTCTTTCTGCAAGTCGCAATGAGGCTAAAATTGCTTTGCTCTGTAAAGAGCTGGAGTCGAAGATTATGCATGAGGAAGATGATATGGACACTTTCCTTGCTGGTGTCAAGTATATCAATGAGAAACTTATTTCTGCAGGTGAAGTCATTTCAGACAGCTCCCTTGTGCAGACTGTTCTTGATGCCTTACCAGATTCTTACCAGACTTTTCCTAGTACTTGGAGACTTATGACCCAAGGAAATTATGAAGTTGTCAAGCTTGATGCATTATGCACATTGTTGTTGCAAGAGTCACTTTCCAAAAAAACAGGACTAGACATCGTGTAGTTGAACAGGATTTTATTGCTTCTCAAAGAAAGGGTGGTAACAACAATGCAGCCACTTCTTATGGTTCTGCTGCGAGTGGCAAAACTTCTGTTCCCAATGCTTCTGCTGGCAGCACTTCGTCTGGCAATTTTGGTGATAAGGACAAAAAGCAGATGCGTTGCCATAATTGTAAAGCTAATGATCACTTGATCAAGCAGTGTCCTAAGTTGAAGGCCAAAGAGGCTAAGAAGAAAGAGGGTGGTTCCACTACAAATGCTGGTTCCACTACAAATGCAGCCATTGTTGAGTCTTCTGTGAAAGAGACTGTGATGCTGATATTGATGCAGAATGGTTTTTAGTGTGAAGTGCACTTAAAATCCTGTTATCCATGATGCATGCATGTCAGTTGCTGTAGATTCACATGTGTGGTATTTTGACAGTGGTGGTACAAAGCACAATACCTCACATCGTGAATTGTTCACCTCTCTCAAGTCTGTCCCTCATGGGAATTCAGTCACTTGTGCCAACAATGCCTCTTATCCGGTTTAGGGAGTTGGAAAGATTGTGCTTACTGCTACAAATGGCAATTCTTTCACACTTGGTGATGCACTTTATGTACCTGGGATCAAGAAGAATCTTTTGTCTGTATCTGCACTTGATAAACTTGGACATGTAGTCAAATTTGTGGATGACAGATGTATAGTTCATGATCTCAGTTTTGGTGATGAAATTGTTGCATCTGAGCTTTTATGCCGTGGGCTGTATAAGCTCACTTTGTATGACAAGTGTGGACAAAATTTTGCAGATGCAGTTGCAGATTCAAGGGCTATTTCAGATGCAAAACTTTGGCATGCACGTTTTGGTCATTTGAATTTTGCTAGTTTGCTGCGTTTGCAGAAATCTGATATGGTTGCTTCTTTGCCACCTCTTGAAGCACCTGTGAAACATGTTTGTGAAGGCTGTATTTTGGGTAAAATGCAGCGTTCTAAGTTTCCAAAGGATGGTTCAGTTAGGGCCACATGCAAATTGCAGCTTGTGCATAGTGATGTTTGTGGGCCCATGCAAACTCCGTCCTTGGGGAATTACCTTTACTTCGTGAACTTCATTGATGATTACTCCAGGCATGCATGGGTATTTCCGCTTAAAGCGAAGTCCAAAGTTTTTATGTGCTTCAAACAATTTTTGGCTATGGCTGAAAATGTATTGAAATGTACTATGGGCACCCTCCGTTCCGATCGAGGGGGGTGTATATGTCTCATGAATTTAATGCATTTCTGGCTAGTTGTGGGTTAAAGCACCAATTGCCTTATACGCCTCAGAAAAATGGTGTTGCTGAGAGGAAAAACAGGTCACTTATGGAAGTGGCACGATGTATGGTCAAAAGTCAAGCTTTGCCGCATTCTTTTTAGCTTGAGGCCATCATGTGTGCCACTTATGTACTTAACAGGTGTCCTATGAAATTTTTGCAGTCTATTACTCCATATGAAGCATGGCATGATAGAAAGCCTTCTATTGAGCACATGCGTGTTTTTGGCTATTTGGCATATGCTTTGGTGCCACAAACACAACGCAAAATATTGGATGATAATGCTGTCAAATGTATTTTTGTTGGTTATAGTGATGAAAGCAAAGGTTACATGTTGTATCATCCGCAAACAAAGCGTATTCTAGTGTCACGGAATGTAGTGTGTGTGGAAGATTCTATTTAGCCCTCTAGAGTTAGTAATGTAAGCTCATAGGATATTTATGACACTTTATTGCCTCTTTTTAGTCGTGGAATTTCGAATGTAAATTCCAATGAGGCAAATGTACAACCTATGGGGGCTTCAGAAAATGTTAGAGATCAGCCTATTGCTGATGCAGATATACATGATGTACTTGATGAGGAAAGGGTTGAAAATGAGCACGCTAGAGGTATGCCAAAATGGTTGGTGCATACATTGTGTGACAGTAAATTGGATGCACCTTTGTCTAGTCGTACTCCTTCAGGATCTAGCCATGAATCTTATGCATCGGATTGTTATGCTTTGGCTATCTCTAGCTTACATGATGTTGAGGAACCTCTGTCTTTTGATGAAGCACAAAATCCAAAAAATTGGATGGCTGCCATGCAATCAGAATATGATGCACTTATAGAAAATGTCACATGGACTTTATGTGATTTGCCTACTGGAAAAAAGGCCATTGGTACGAAGTGGGTTTACAAGTTGAAACGCAAGCCAGATGGTAAGATCGATTTCCATAATGCTCAATTTGTTGCAAACGGTTATGCACAACAAAAGGGCATAGATTATGAAGAGACTTTTGCTCTCACTTGTCGTATGACTATTGTGCGTTTTCTATGTGCATTGGCAACTCATTTTGGTTGGGATGTACATCAATCAGACATTGTTACTGCTTTCTTGAATGGTGACATATTTGAGGAAGTTTATGTACGTAGGCTCGCGGTTTTGTCAAGAAAGGACAAGAGGACAAAGTGCTTCATGCTCGCACAAAGCACATTGAGGTGCATTATCACTATGTCAGGGAGAGGCTCTCAGCAGGAGAGATCAACTTGGTTTATGTGCCAACACAGAACAACCTTGCATACCTTTTCACAAAGGCATTGTCTCTTGAGAAGCTGGAAGCTTTCCGTAAAGCTTTGGGGTTACTCCCCTTTGTGGACTGATTATGTCCTCGAGGCATGGCACTTCCCTTTACTCATGTTCCGGCTCTCGTTCACCACATCACTCCAGGGGGGGTTTGTTACCATATACATGTGGTAGTGATGTGTGTGAACACATTAGGACCACTGGGGCATTTTTCCCTCTTTAGGAGGTTTTTTCTCCCGTGCATAGTATATACGTCCATCACTCTAGGGCTATCTATCTTTCAATTGCACACTAAGTAACACACTCTCTATTGTGTGCCTTGAGCTTTCTTCTTCTTCTCCAAGCTGTGTGCATTTCTTTGCAACCCTAATTTCAATAGCATTCAACCTACTCTCCGAGGAGTAGAAACGTACTTCTATTGGCCTACCATGAAAGTGGACATACAAGAGTATGTTTCAAAATGTGTAGTATGCCAAAAGACCAAGTATGATAGAGGGAAGCAACCTGGATTACTCCAACCATTTTCTATGCCAAATTCACCAGGGGAGAATGTATCCATGGATTTTATCTTTGGATTACCCAAGTCTATCCATTGGAATACTGGAATATGGAAAATAGTCGACATGTTTAGCAAGCAAGCACACTTTATTCTTGTCAAAAAGACTATTAAGGTACACCAAATGGAAACTCTCTTGATATCATAGATTTTCAAACACCATGGATTACCAATATCCATCGTGTCAGATAGAGATCCTAGAATGACCAATAATTTCTAAAAAGGTCTCTTTGAAAATCTAGGAACAAAATTGAATTTCTCTTCGGCCTATCACCCACAAACAGATGGCCAAAGTGAGATATCCAATCTTACGATACTCGATCTACTAAAGAATTACGTTACAAAAGTAGATCAATGCTCACAATGGAAAAAGTACTTATCTCTTGTAGAGTATGCCTACAATAATACTGTACATACTTCTATGGGAAAAGCACCTTTTGAGATCATTGAGGGAAGACCTAAAAGTCCCTTGCTACTCAAAGAACATAGGAAGATCTTCGTTGCCGATGAGTATAGCCATGACCTACAAGAATCTTTTCAAAAGATTAAGGAGGCTATATCCATCTCTCAACAAAAGACAAAAAGCTGCTGTTGACAAGCACATAAGGGCCTTAACATTCAAAGGAAATGGTTGGGTCTTACTTAAGTTTCCTAAGGCTCGATTGAGGGAAACGACGGGCAAAAATCCTACGGGCCATCAAAAGTATTATGCTAAACTAGCAAAAAGATACTATGGTCCTTTCCAAATCTTGAAGCCCATTAATGAGATGGCTTATCAACTCAAGTTGCCCAACCATTGGCTCATACACAATGCTTTTCATGCCAACCTACTTAAGCCCTACAAAGGAGAGCCACCAAGTGAACCAATTATTGTAGACCCTCCCAAAGTTGAAGACCAAGAAGATGTGCTACAACCCAAAGCTATCCTTCGGCTTGAATACAAGGTACTACGACATGGTAACATTATTTGACCGTATCTTATTAAGTTAAAACATTATCCTTTTGAAGATGCTAGATGGATGCAAGGAATACAGCTTAAGGATAGTATGAACCTTGTCAATGCTTACACTGCTACATTAGAGTAAGCAAATGTGCAAATTTCTTTCAAATGACCCATGTTTTTGTCTTATAAGACTAGTTCTCTTTTTATTGTGCACAACTTTAAATAGTATGCATGCTTAGAATCATGTTTGTGATGATGACGTCTCTCAAACACCAAGTAGAATTTGTCACTCTACTTGGGAGAATGAAATGGACTAAAGAGTAGACATGCTTGCGGAACCTATGTCTCCCAAGCACCAAATGGATTAGTCATCCATCTTGGAAAGATGTCGTAGGGCAAGATTGACTAATGACTAAGTCTTTATCTCTTCTACCTCATAGTCAAGGACGAATATGATTTCAAGAGAGAGGTAATGTCATTAAATCTAATATCTAACCACCCCAAAGGATTTTCTTATATTAAGTTGATCATTGAATGTGGAAGAATAATCAGGAACAAGGGTCAGGATATAGACATGTGCATATAGATCTATCTCAACACGGGGCCAATGGTGAAGGGTCCGAAATGAGATGGTCTATCAAAGAGCAAGTTAACTACTAATGGAGCTTAAAGACCTTTGGGTTAGCTTTATTAAAGACCTCCAAAGGTTAGTGTAAAATTCCTTTGACCTTAGGTAAGCTAGGGCTGAGATGTGGGAACCCGACCCAAGCTTAAGGTGCTTGATGACTAAGGTACTTGAGTTGCTTGTCGTGCTTGCTGAGTAAGGTGCTTGAGGTGCTTGTTGACTAGGGAGCTTGAGGTGCTTGTGGGAACACCACCCAAGCTTGAGGTGCCTTGTCATGCTTGCTGACTAAGGTGCTTGAGGGTAAAGAGGTGTGCAAAAGTCAACATCAATCCCTACAAGGAGGGGGCGAGCCCTACAAGAGGGGGGATGAGAGAGAACACACTCACACAAGGCATGCCTAGTACAAATGCAAGATCTCCCTCTCCTTCTCCAAGCAAGTAGAGAGGTTCAGAGCCTACACCAACACTCTTGGCTATGGAATGCAAATCCAACCAAGAGGCATTCTTCAATGCTTAAGCTTGCCATCTTCTCCATCTTCATTACTATGCTATTATGTATGCTAGCAAGAAGAGTGATGATGTGGGACTCATGTCTAACCTCACCATCCTATCTTATTGCAGTATTAGCAAGAACCACGATTAATTTGTCAATCCATGGGATGAAGCTGACTCGACTAGTGCATAGAGGCTACAAGAGGGTGTCAATCTCTCGGAAAACAACTAACAACTCGCATCTAACTCAAGCTACACTCAAGTGACTGAAATCACCAAAAGCCAATCGCTCATCGGCAAAGAAATCACATTTGTTACAGCATCAGATGACATCCAAACGTAATGAAACTTCTAGGACAAGTTTATAAGACCTAAGCACACATACTTATGGTCTCAAACCCAACTTTAGGTCAAGTTCCAAAATCGCGATTATTAACAGCAGTGGATTTTTGACCTAGTCGTTTTCGACCCGGAATGCATCTAAATGCTTAGCAATGATGACCCAATACCTCGCCTATGTTAGTTTTTGATTTGAAAGTGTAAATTCGTAGTTATGATGAAATTTGGTGACACCAAAAACTACGAATTACTGTGAACTGCTTACATTAATGCGTAGAGCTCTTACCTGCGGTTGCAATGCAACAAACGCAACTGCAATGTGACAACTAGGGAGGGAGTAGGAAGTGCAAGAAGGAGAGGAGTGAGTGCCATTAGCTCACATTGTGTATTTCTTATCCAAAAACTTCTGAAAAACTTACCAAAATTGGCTTTTATACCTTAGCCAAGGTTTTTGGGTGGTCAAAAGCAATAATCTAAAGTTCTACCAAAGTTGGGTAATGACTGGCTGATACAATCTGGAAGCTTGTAGCCCCGGCTCATTAATTACAGAGTTTATCCAAGAAAATAGGAGTTACAATATTCTCAATTTATCAAAATAATAAGTGTTTTACAAAGAGAACTCCCAAAAAATGGTGTTCGTGTTAGCTTGCTACTAACATTCCCCCCCTCCTCACCTGTGTCGTCCCTTGACACAGCTTTATGGGCTAAAATAATCTTTGGATTGACGGCTGGCAAGGAGGTCTTTAAGCGCATTCAGTGCCTTCTGGTATTTGATTTTTCTTTCTTTATCTGGTACTTGCAAAAATTGCATGGTCACTCTGTTCTTCAGCTCTACCGCTGAGTAGCCTACAAATCTGGATGTGAGGTTGCTGATCACTGGCGCAAAGATCTTCGTTCGCCAAGTGAAGAATCCCGTGTAGAAAGCTTCCTCAAACGCCAACATATTATGTGATGACAAGAACATACACCGGGCGTAGAAGCCATAGAGTACTTCTTCGGAAGGCTGACTATTGAGATCATAGCATAACCGCTTATTTCGCTCGAGGAACGACATCCACAGGGTGCCTGCTTGCTCTGGCTCATGAAATACTTCAATACAAGTGAGCAGCATTTGGTATATCTTATATAACATGGCGCATGAGAGATCGGTAGACTCTTGAAGAAATACATGGCGCCCGTTAGGGTTTTCACCATGTATTCCTCTGTTGCTTGTCCTTTCTCTGAAGCTGGCAGTTTGGGGTAGTTCAGTCAGGTTGGTCGCTTCTGTGTCAGTGCCTCGTGCACTTGCCATGTCCTTACTCTAGGTACAAGACAAAATGTTGGATCTCTTTGCAGGGTTGTAGGTGCTCTTGTGAACAAAATCAAATACCACGGATTCTTGTTCAACTAGCTCAACCTCCACTTTGGGTGGTCTTTATCTGCGCCATCTTCTTGCATGTCTTTGTAGAGCCTCTCTTTTACATGTACTAGTTTCACTTTTATGAGAGGGTATGACAGGGATTGCTGATGACATTGCGCATTGATCTAATTGGGAGTGAGTTGAGTGACGTTGACAGAGTGTAGAACTCTCAACTCCCAATCCATCGTTGCTTTCCACTACTCATTCACCTCTTGGGTGATCTTTTATTTCAGTGTGTCCTCCTCAACTTTTGATAGCTGGACCATAGGCACCGTGCCTGCATCTGTGATGTTAATATGAAAATCCTCTTCATCACGGCTCTGATGTGGAATGTATCTCCAACTCAGCAAATGAGACCGAGTGTATATCTATCTGCGGCGGCTCTAAAGTGCCTACCTCTTCCTACGTATCCGGCCTTCCTTCCCCCAGGAGATGGTTAACTCTCTTGAGCTCAGCTATTTCTTTAAGGAGCTCTTCTTCTCTCTGGACCCACATCAAAGCCAGGTCCCTATGCTGTGATTGCTGCAACTTTAATTCTAACTCGAGGTCCTTGTTCTTCTTTTCTAGTGCCTTGTATACTTCATCAATCCCCTTGATCAAGGCCACGACTGGATTTTCTCTTATTTGCCGTAAGAAGATCGCCTAATCATTGATTTGTTGTTCAGAGTATTGTAAAGAGGCATTGGCAACATCCAACTGCACTTGAATTTTTTGAGCTGACAAGGTTGTCGTCAAAAGTTCATTCGTAAAATCTATCAGCTGTTCATCTTTCGCTTTGCAAGCATCGGATAACTTGGTGAGCAGATCACCTAACTCCTCCATTTCTTTCTGCTGTCAATCTCTAGCTAGTTGATGCTGTTCAGCTTCTGCTTTCATCTCCTGCACTTGCCTCTGAAGATCGATGATGACAGTCATTCTGTCTTCTAACTCTCCTTGGAGAGCGTCAATCACCATCTCGAGCTCTTTAGCCTTGTGTTGCGGCTAAGTGCTGCTGATCAGAGTCTCTCCATCATATCTGTCTTGCATATTTGTTTACTTGCAATATGACCTCATCATTTGACTGCCAATCCTCTTGTCTTGCTAGTTGAGTGGATGTGCCTATAGCCTGTTGTGTGTCCTTCTGCTGCGTTGTGGTTGCTGGTTCTTCTTGCATGGAGGTAGAGGGTTGGTCCTCTTCTTTGTCATCTTGAGGCCTTCTGGATGCCTCAGCTGTTTCTTGTTGTGTGGAAGTAGAAGGTGTTGGCTCATAATGTGTAGTCTCTTCAGGTGCAAGGATCACTTCCTTCTCTAGCTCAGATTCTTTCTGTTGTTGCTACTCTTGTGTGGCAGTGGCCTCTTGTGCAGTGGTAGCCTCTTGTTATGGCTCTACTTCTTTATCTTTTTCTTTCTCTTGCTGGTCCGCCTCTTGTGCAGATTCATTTTCTTTGCTGGACTCAGATTCTTTGGCTCTCTCTTTCTCAGGTTTAGCTTCTTTAATTGGCTCTTTTGCGGTGTCTTTCTCTACATGTGATTGTGGTGGGCGGTCTGGGAGACTCATAGCCTTATTCTTGGGCTTCTTCCCTTGCCGTTTCTTCAGCTCGTCTCTGTTCCTCTGCCTCTTTGGCTTTCTAGCCGCTTCTTCGGCTTCTTTTAGCTTGAGGGCTTCAGCTTCTTGGTACATTTTCTCCAAAGTATCTGTCGGATCTTCAACCTCTTTTCTTGTGTGATGCTTTGTTCTTGGGCCTTTAAGTCCGCTCGACACCCATTTCTCTGGTGTTGGGGTATAAAGCCCAATGTGGTCGCCCAGGTAAGTGGGCGGGCCGCCAGGTATGTACACATATTCTTTTGTAAAAACCTAATAAGAACTCACTATGCTCTACACATTACAGTAGAGCGAGTTCACCATATCGTCGTGCTCTTCTTCTCGCACTCTCTCTCGCGTCGCACTTCCGCTCGTACTCCTTCAACTGGTATCAGAGCTCAGATCGAGGCTCTGGGCAGCACTGCAGGAGGCTCTATAGAGTCACTAGCTCAGATTGGAGTGAAATTCGACAGGCAAAGACACGGCCCCAAATCTTGTGGGAGAACCCGAAGGGCTTGGTGTGCTCAGAATTTCATTCTGAGGTCATCTCGGTTACCGTTCGGCTTCGACAAAGTTCTGCGCAGGCCATTTTCGACTATGTGGTCTCGACAGGTGCAGATCCGACTCTGCAAATTTGGGGTTTTCGGCCTACGACTGCAGGTGCTGAGGATATCGACACTCCCAGAGTGTTGATTTGTGGCTGTCTACACATCGAAGGACGGCTCACAGTTCTTGGAGGCGTGTCACATACGACACGGGCGCATCTACACACAGACTGTAGGCGACATCCACTAGTTCATCAGGTAGCTTGTGTTTGCTGCTTGATATTCCAGATTTCATCCTGACATTGCAGGTACTTCCACATGGGATGTATTGTCAGAGATGATGTATGTCTGTTGAGGGTTTGCTGGCTGTGAGTCACGCAGCAAACAACCGCCGCAGCGGTTACAGCATACAGTGGGAAATTTGTAGATGTATGACTTTGTGGGAAGTCTATGTACTGTCAGATTTACTACAGCCTTTGTTGAGGGTCGAGTGAGGTTTTATTGAGCTTGGGGATTCTCGAATGTTGAGATCCTTTTGGTGATACAGGTCTTGGAGCGATCCCTCGAGCACCCTTAGATAGGCAGCTAGGATGTATTGACTGTGAGTTAGACAGTTGGGATTGCATCTTTGCTTTACTGCCGCTGAGGCATTGTCGTAGTCTATGCTTATAGGACAATGACAGAACAGTGAGAGACAGTACAGGTGCAGGACAGGTTTACCCGCAGCTTACAGTGTCAGAGAGATAGTGTTTTTTGAGCTGTTTTTTGGTCTGTTTTTAGTACACCAGAGCCATTTTACAAAGGAGACTCTGCCAAAATTTCTGTAGAATCTGAAGCTTTCTTGGTTCATTTGACAGGTTGATATTGGTTCAGAGGTCAGTTTACAGGGGAAACTCTGTCGAATTTTTCCTAGGAAAGTAAACTACTGTGAAGCATAGCTATGGCTGGATCACAAGACACTGCTCTTTACAATATCGAGAAGCTGGATGGAACCAATTTCCCATTGTGAAGGAAGAAGATTTAGCACGTGTTGGTACAAAAGAAGCAGATAAAACCTATAAATCTCAAGGGGATAAAACCAGAAGATATGGACGAAGATGAATGGAGAGAAATGGATGAATTGGCACTTTCTACCATTATGTTGACTTTGGCAGAAAGCGTTTACTTCAATGTAGCAGACGAGATGTCGGCTTATCAAGCATGGATAAAGCTGAGTGATCTTTATGAGAAGCAGAGTGCAGCTTCACAGGTATACTGGCTTAAGAAGCTTGTTGACTTGAAGATGAAAGAAGGGACACCTATGTCCAATCATCTGAATGAATTTAACACAATCTACAGTCAGTTGTCAGCTCAAGGTGTCAAGTTTGATGAACCTGTTAGAGCTATGTTCCTGTTGATCACATTGCCGGAAAGTTGGGACACTTTTCGCACAGCTTTGAGTAATTCTGCACCTCCAAATGGTTTGAACATAGCAGGTGTAGAAGGAAGTCTTCTTACTGAAGAAACCAATAGAAAGACAACGGACAAAGGCAAAGGAACAGCCTTAGTTTTCAGAGGAAGGACCAAAGAAAAGTACAAAGGTGGAAAGAGGAATCAGTCTCGTAGCAAGTCCCGCAGTGCTAAAGGCAAGAGTGACATAGAATGCTACCATTGTGGCAAGAAGGGTCACATGAAAAGAGACTGCAGAGAATGGAAAGCAGAAAAAGGCAAAGAGAAAGCTGAAGACCATGGTGAGAAGAACAAGTCCTCAGTAAAGATTCAAGAAATAAATGTGACAAACACTGTTGCAGAGGATGGCAGTCTAGTGTCAGGAGTCATCTACTTCTTGAAGAATACAATGGACTCAGCTCTTCTTACAACATCTGATGGAAATGCACTGAGTGACTGGATAATAGACTCAGGGGCATCACTTCATGTGTCTCCAAACAAGGAGTGCTTTACTTCTTATGTGACCACTAAAGATCATGTTCGGCTAGGCAATGGGAAGACATGTGAGATCTTAGGTGTTGGAGATGTTCAATTGAAGTTTCAGAATGGCTCTTCTTTCACGCTGAAGAATGTGAGACATGTTCCCACAATTACAAAGAGCTTGATCAGCACAGGTTTACTTGATGATGCTGGCTACGTCACTACTTTTGGACAGAACATGTGGAAGATATCCAAGGGTTCTATGACAGTAGCACATGGAGTAAAGTCTGGAGGACTTTACATGATTTATGTATCAAATGTCTCTAAAAATGTAATCAATGTAACCGAGCAGCTGAACCTTTCTTTGTGGCATAGCCGGTTAGGACATATGTCCAAGAAGGGAATGGAAATCTTGTCTCGTTCTGGTTATTTGCCTGGCTTTTCATTTAATGATTTTGAATTCTGTGAACATTGTCTGTATGGTAAGCAAACACAGCAGCCACATAAGCATAGAAGCAGTAGAAAAGATACACAGTTGGCACTTGTTCATAGTGATTTGTGTGCACCTATGCCTAACCTATCTCTAGGGGGAGCTTCTTACTTTATGACATTTATAGATGATTACTCGAGGAAAGTATGGGTTTACTTTCTCAAGCACAAGGATGAAGCGTTTAGTGTTTTCAAAACGTTTGTGACACTTCTGGAGAATCAGAGTGGCAAGAAGCTTAAATGCTTACGCACTGACAATGGTGGAGAGTATGTTTCAAAGGCCTTTCAGGACTTTTGTGAGTCAAAAGGTATAAAACGTGAACTTACTGCTCCTTACAATCCTCCTCAAAATGGTGTTGTTGAGAGGATGAATAGGACCATACAAGAGAAGGTCAGAAGTATGTTGTCTAATGCACAACTGCCAAATGGGTTTTGGGCTGAAGCTGTATCAACAGCTGTTCATCTTGTAAATAGATCTCCTAGCAAGGTTTTGCAGAAGGATTCAGTGCCAGAGATGGTATGGTCAGGCAAAATGCCCTCGTACAAGCATCTCAGAGTCTTTGGCTGTGAGGCATATACTCACGTTCCAAAGAAATTTAGGAACAAACTTGAGCCAAAGAGTAGAAAGTGCATCTTTCTAGGCTATGGTAATTCTGGTGAGATGGGGTACAGACTTTGGGATCCCGAATCCAGAAAGGTTGTCCGCAGTAATGATGTTCACTTTAATGAATCCAAATATCATTCTAAACCAGAGAGAATTGAGGAGATTAGAAGAGTTGTCTTCCAAGAAGATGGACCTGCACGTGCAAGAAAAAATGTCAGGGCTCAAGAGCAGCAAGGACAGGATAGAGTGGAACCACAGGTTGTGGCTGAGCCTGAGCCACCTATTGTACGTAGATCTGGACGTGTCACGCGACCTCCTGATAGGTTTGTTCCATCTATGAACTATGTCATGTTGACTGATTGCAATGAGCCTTCATGTTACAAGGAAGCAGTGCAAATGAAGGACTCCGAGAATTGGCAATTGGCCATGCAGTCAGAGATGACAGCTCTGCATAAAAACAAGACATGGAAGCTAGTTAAATTACCACAGGGAAAAAAGGCTCTACCTTGTAAATGGGTTTACAGGTATAAGATCACCGCTCATGATAGTCAGCCAAAGTACAAAGCAAGGCTTGTTGCCAAGGGCTTTAAGCAAGAACAAGGCATTGACTTTGATGAAGTCTTCTCTCCGGTGGTCAAGATGACTACATTGAGATGCTTTCTTGCATTGGTTGCCATATTAGATTTGGTGTTGCACCAAATGGATGTCAAGAGAGCGTTCTTGCATGGTGATTTAGATGTGGAAATTTACATGCAGCAGCCAGAAGAGTTTGTTGAGAAAGTCAAGGAAGATTGGGTATGCCAGTTGTTAAAGAGTCTTTATGGCTTAAAACAATCACCGAGGGCATGGTACCATAAATTCCACAAGTTTATGCTTTCTCAAGGCTACAAACGTAGTGAGTTCGATCACTGTCTATATACAAAGAAGGCTAAGGATGGTAGTTGGTTGATCCTTATTTTGTATGTGGATGACATGTTGATTGCTGGCAAGCACTTGGAAGAAATTTCAGCTTTGAAGTCAAAGATGGCAAAATTGTTTGACATGAAAGACATGGGTGAGGCAAGTCATATACTTGGTATGCGCATTGAGAGAGACAGATCAAAGAAGTTGATTTGGTTATCTCAAACAGAGTATATTGACAAGGTTTTGCAACGTTTCAATATGGAGAAGAGAAAGGCATTGAGTGTTCCATTGCCACCAAGATTGTTCTGTGTCTGAGGAAGAACAGGCTGAAATGGATAAGATTCCATATGCGTCTGCAGTGGGTAGTTTGATGTATGCAATGATTGCTACTCGCCCAGACATTGCATTTGCAGTGGGAGTAGTAAGTCGATACATGTCAAACCCAGGCAAGAAACATTGGGAGGCAGTGAAAGGAATATTGAGATACCTGAAAGCTACAAAGAGTATGCGTATATGTTATGGGAGTCAGGAGCTAAGTGTAAAGGGTTTTACAGACTCAGATTATGCAGGTGACTTAGACAACCGAAGGTCTACGTCAGGGTATGTCTTTACATTGGCTGGTGGAGCAGTATCATGGCGTTCTAGATTACAAGATTGTGTTCCTCAGTCTGCTACAGAGGCTGAATATGTTGCAGCATCAGAGGCATGCAAAGAATCAATTTGGCTTAATCGACTAGTAACAGATTTGGGAATCAAAGAAGAGATGCCTGTGTTATATTGTGATAGTCAAAGTGCTATACAATTGGCTTGCAATCCAGTTTATCACTCAAAGACAAAGCATGTGGATGTGAAGTATCATTTCATCAGGGAAATGCTCGAGGATAAGCAACTTCAGCTTGTCAAAGTTCACACCACAGAAAATCCTGCTGATCTACTTACAAAAGGACTTCCCTCAGAGAGCTTTGCGCATTTTCGCAAGCAATTAGGTGTAGGGTAGTACATCACTTCTCTACATCTCTTGTATACTAGCTTGTATAGTAGCTTCTCTCACACTTAAAGTACCACATTGGACTTTAAGTGGGAGGTTGTTGGGGTATAAAGCCCAATGTGGTCGCCCAGGTAAGTGGGCGGGCCGCCAGGTATATACACATATTCTTTTGTAAAAACCTAATAAGAACTCACTATGCTCTACACATTACAGTAGAGCGAGTTCAACATATCGTCGTGCTCTTCTTCTCGCACTCTCTCTCGCGTCGCACTTCCGCTCGTACTCCTTCATCTGGTCCTTCCCTTGTGCTTGTCGGCTACGCTGATAGGCGTGTTTTTCTCTTTCAAAGAGAGCTTGTTTCTGAGAGGGCTCTTCTTGCTAGGCAGCCACAACTTTTCTCTTAATTTCTTCTCTTCTTGCTCTCTTCTCCTCGTTATCAGAGCTCTCATTGCTGTGCCTTTTCGGCAAGCTTTCAGCTAATTCTTCATCGGATTTATAAGATCTCTTTCCTGACCTTGTAGCTCTCCGAGACAGTTGTGTTGCCAATATCCATGTATTTTGGTCAGGGGCAGGTGGTAGATTGTCGGCCATGCCGATGGCATGGTATGCTATCCTCGTCAAGACTTCTGGCGCTTCCAAGTAAGTGATTTTGCCTTCTTTCTTGGTGCCCTTCAAGGTGGTTAGGACATACTGAGCGTGGTCCACTGGTTGCCTGGTTGTTGACTTTAGAACTTGGGTAAATGTGGTGGTAACCGCGTGATTTGGCGTAGTGTACCTTAGTGGCCTTTTTAGCAAAAAATGGAAGTGCTAATGGTATAATCTGGCTGGCTCTTCCACCTGTTTGTGAATCAAATCTGCAAAGGTATCCACGATGGTATCCTTGGTAAAGGTGCCTGCCGTTTTCCTGTCTCTTGCTCTCATGGTCATTCCTTCTGTGGGGGCAGTCTGAGTGCCTCTGCCACTATATCTTTGGTTATGACCACTTCGACCTTGTTGCCCTGAGTGTCAGATATTTGTGCGGTTCCATCTTCTTTAATTGTGGATAGAAGCTCGTAAGCTTTCTGAAAATCCACTCCCCAAGGCTCCTATTCATAGAAGTCTCTGAGTCCCAGCCTGCGGTTGGCTTCTTTGGTCTCTGGCTTCGCGGCAACATCATATACTTCTTTAGGTAGGAGTTGCAACTCCACCTGATGCCCTCTTCACTCTTGAATCTGCCGGTGAAGACTGTAGTATGATGCTCTTCTAGCTGTTCTTTGGAGAGGTGTGCTGCCTTGGCTGCTTTGACTGAATATGGGTCTAGTTGATATGCAGGCAGCTCTTGCAAATTCTCCTTTTGGTTGAGCTTCTTCTTAGCCCTCTCTGCTGTTTGCATGGCTCCTGTTCAGTGAATAGAGTGCAAAGTTAGTAGATTTGTCAAAATTTTCTCTGAAATGTCCTTTAGTCTGAAATGCTGACAAATTTGGTCCAATTTGCTTCAAATCAATTTCTGAACAAGCATAGATGCATAAAAACATGCAAGGAACAAAACTGTAAAGTCAAAACAAATTTTTACAACCAAAGTAAAGAATCGTGATTATTTACAGCTGAGAAAATTTTTCAACTTTTTGCAAACTTGGCTTCATAGGCTTGAAGTATATACCAAATACATACTCTGAGTGAAATATGGGCTCATTTGGATGCATAGGGTGAAAATGGTACCAGATTTTGGCTTTAGGTCTCTAAAACAATAGATATAAAGAAAATTTGAGATTTTGAGCTCCAATTGGTTCAAATTTGGGTAGTGGGCTCAACACATCATGTACTTTGGATGTATGATGGCAAATTATCAAAACTCTTCAATTTTGGCTAGAAAGTAAATAATCGCGATTATTAACTTTTCTACCAAAATCAACATTTTTTGGTAAAATTTGGTTCTAGGCATTGTATAGACCCAGTACATGAGATATGAGGTGATTTGGATCAAGAAATGTTGTCCATAACCAAAAAATTGGCTTGCAAAGACTTCTTTGTGTTTTCTGGCAATTTTCCAAGTTATAGGTGCTCATTTTGGCTCATACTTGATTTTTGGCATGTATTAGGTGTGTACACATGATAGGTGAGGTGATCTGACAATTTCCAAGCAAAAATGATACAAAAGTAAATAATCACGATTATTTACAACAGTGACAAATTCTTTGCAAAACTTACAACTTTTGACCTAGATATATTCTATACACCTAAAAAAAGTCCTAAATTGAATTTGGTCAAGTTTGATCATGCCGGCATCACTTTGTGCTTTGTCGACTCTGAAATCACCGTTTTTTTGTGACTACACTGCCTGTTGGGTTGGTTGGTCAACTTTTAGGCTTTGGACTTGTCCGCAACATAGTCGTGAAGCAACTTGTCCAATTCTGGCTCATTTGGAGTCAGTTTGACCCCATATGTCGAATTTGACGCTTTGTAACCTTCGAGCCGTTTTCTGCTTTTCGAGGGCTTTGCTTGATTGATTTCACCAAACCAATCATATACATTGTATATGAACCTCGTAGGCAAGCCATCTATGGAGCCAGATCGGAATTCTGGCATTTGCCAAAAACCTAGCTTTCCTACTAGGGACCCCCTCGACCCCTGCCGAATGGTCAACTGATGATATAGAAAAGTTCTATTATATTAGAGCATGCTATGGTTCAAATCCCATCTGATTTGGTCGAGCTGACAGGCTGCTATGGTCAGTTTTTGGTCGTAGGTCTTCGTGCACTGCTCGGTTTCTAGGGTTTTTTTTAAAGGGCTTTAGACTAAGTACCGGCCATACAAAATGGATCATTGACGAGTAAAGAACTTACCCCTCATGTCTCGTGTGAGACGGCGCTGAAAACGATCAACTGTGGGCTCCGAAAAAGTCGCGCGAAAGAGGTCGAAATCTCTCTCTGCAAAGGCTGCAAGTGGAAATGAGGTGGTTTTAGCCTACCTTGGATATCTATACCCGGACTTTGTGAACCAATTTTTTCCGGATTCCCTCGTTAGTCCTACTAGGCCGTGAAATCTATGTTAGACTCAAAAATTTTCCTGATCGGATTCCTGTAGCTCATTCTGCAAGAATTTTGTAAAAGTAGGCATGGCCGCCTAATTTAGGCTTCCCGCTTCCATCTTCTGATTTCATTGAAAATTTTCGTGCTTATCCGCCTTGTCTTTCTGATCACCATCGTGTCTTTCGTTTTTCCATCTGAGCTTCCCTGCTATTTATTATTAATTTTTTACCTGTTTATTTAACAAATCAAAGAAAATAGCAAAATGCTCTAAAAAGTAAAGTGAAAATCTAATAATTAAAAAAATCCATTGAAAAACACAACTTTATTGTTTTTTGTTGGATTTTTCTATTTTTAAGTCTCATCATCAATAAAAATAATAAAAAATACCCAAAAAAGGACTATTTTTGATGATTTTCTGAAGGTATACATACTATTTACACTCATCCGGAAGATATTATCAATGAATTTTTCCTTGATGATGAATTATAAGGGCATTATTAGGTAATTTTGCAAAAAATCACACGTTAACAAAAAAAATTTCCTCCCTCTTCAAACATTGCCCTTAATTACTTAGTACTTAGTGCCCTTCCACCCCTCCTAGATGGCGTACTCCAGGACAACTGTGTGCATGGGTTGAACAATCGTGTCTATGCATAGTCGTGGTTGGCTCTACCATGCTATGAAGATCAATGCAATTCAAACCAATATGCTGTGCAAGAGCTGGGTCTTGAGTAATTAACTTAAGGGTTTCTGATGTTGAGGTTTGCTTGCTGATGTCTTCCAAAGAGCAAATCTTGTAGCTTGTGTGCTCTTTGTTTGATTGTACCATTAGGATGCTTTAATACACTGATTGCTTGAGTTGCTGATAGCACTTTTGTTTGTTGTCGAGCCTTTTCTTGCCATTGGTAGCTTGGTCTGCTTGGTACTGCATGGTGTGGTGGAGTCTTTTGAGACTTGACTCGCCATAGCTTGATTAGTTTTACGATTTGTGGAGAAGATAAGTGATCCTTTTTCTTCCAAACCAATTTCATGCTAGGTTCCTCGCTCGGAGATGCTCGTCTCTGTGTTTTAACCCTTGGAACCTCCTTTTCTTTTGTCAGTGAAGTCTTAGGCACCAAATTTGAATTGGTTTGTCCTTAAGCTGTGCTTTTGGTACCCAAATTTGCCTGCCTCCTTGCATGCTACTTGTAGCATTTGCTGGTTGAGGGGATGGAGAAGATTGACTACGTCATGGTTTGGTCTGCTGATTGCTTCTTTTCCATTCCTCCTTGCTTGGTGCAATTGGAACAATGAGTTGCCCTCCTTTAGGTGATAGCTTTAGCTGATTTGTATCCCAATCTCGTACTGCTTGATGAGGACATGAGCATCCATCTGCTATCACGTTCAAGTTGACTACTCCCAATGTTGGGGTTCGGTTCTTGTTGCATCCTTTGATTGTTGCTATTCCTGCTGTCAATGCTTGACTTGTTTCCTTCTTGTACATAAAATAACTGACTGCATTTACTCTAGCTCCTGTGTCAACCAAAGAGTTGGTGCTACGATTGTTGAGTTGTACTTTGATGCGCATGTCCATTCCGTCTAACCAGTCATCATCTGTTGAAACTGCGTCTTTAGGTAATTCCCATTGTCGATCATCTATTTCCAGAGTGTTGATGGGAATCGATATCTGTTGATTCTTGAGAGCAACTTTTTGCTTGAGTACCCGAAGCCGAGCTTCCTCTTGGGCTTCATCAATAACCTGCTATCGTTTAATCTTCCTTTGTTTGGCTGCATGCATTCTTTCTAGCAAATCATTGGTTAGCGGCAAATTGTATTTCTTTAAACGACATCCACTAATCCCATTAGCCATTGGTTTCACCATCTAGGGTGGACAATTTGACTGCTCCACTTGGAGATACATCTTCAATGATAAACGGTTTCCCTTTTTCTTAAACTTGGGAATGTGTTGCGTAAGGGAATAGACTAAAACTAAGTCCCCTTTGTTGAAGATTTTTGTGATTAAGTGGGAATCAAAAAACTATTTTTGTTTCTGCTTTTGTGCACAGATGTGAGCTACAGCAATTAGCCTTCATCTAACTTTTCCAAATCTTCAAGTCTTTATGACAATTCATGTCCAGTCCATTCAAGATTCTGTGCTACCCTTTATGTCGGCAATAGAAACTCTATTGGAAGTATGGCATCAAGACCAAACAAGGTTAAATGGTGTAGCATTTAAAGCTGTTTTGAATGAAACTCGATAAGCCCATAGAGTAGCATGGAGATTCATTTCCCAGTCCGTTCTTCCTGAACTAACCACCTTAGTCAGCACTGAGCTAAGAATTTTATTCGTATGCTCAACTTGTCTGTTTGCTTGTGGGTGATAGGGAGTTGATTTGTTATGGATAACCATAAACTCATTAGGCAAATACTCGATTACCTCATTGAGGAAATGAGTTCTCCGATGACTGACAATTTCTATTGGTAGTCCATATCTCCTGAATACATACTCATATAAGAATACAATAGTGGTTCTGGCATCATTCTTTTGAGTTGCTTTAGCCTCGGCCCACTTGGTCAAATAGTTCGTAGCTACAATGATATCTTGAGCTTGGGTTCTATAAGCAGGTGGCTGTATTGGGTCAACAAAATCTATACCACGTTTTGCGAAATCTCTAGCCCCCATCATTGGTCTTAAGAGCATGCTATCTACTCATGTTAGCATTTTTGCTCGTTGACAAGCATCACACCTTCGAACATATTCTTTGGCATTTGCAAAAAGTGTTGGCCACCATATGCCTGACATCAAGATTGCTCTTGCGGTGGTCTCACTAGAAAAGTGACCTCCAGCTAATCCAGCATGTGCTTGTTCTACGATCGGAATATACTTGTTTTCATTTGCACAAAGACGCAAATGTTGATCTTTACCTCTCCGATAGAATTGGTTCCCAATAAGAGCATAGTCTCTTGCTTCAGTTTCAATTGCTCTTTGACGGTGTTTACTCATATCCCCAGGGAATGTTCGGCTCGATAAGTAAGTAACCAGATAATTACTCCACTTAGGAATAGGTGACATTTGAAACAATGTTACATGAGGTCTTGGTGTTTGTTTTTGACATTGAGGACAATCCAACTAAAGATCTATCTCTCCTCATAGTCGGCCAAAACACTCCAAGTCTCAAGATCCATTGCATAGTTTGGTCTTCCACAAAGTGAAGTCCTACTATGGTAACATGTGCTTGACTTAGGTATTGTTCTTTTTCTTCAGGATTAATGCATAAGAGTAATCCTTCCCTTTCGGTGGTGGTGTAATTCTTTTTTGCCATGTTCAATTGTCGGCTACCATAAGAAATAGGAAATTCAATTTTCCCGTCTCTTAGTTGGGTTAGTATACAACCGATAGCAAAATTGGAAGCATCTACATGTACGTGGAATACCTTATTCCAATTTGGTTCTTTCAATATTGAAGCTAAGGTGAGAGCTTGCTTAAGCTTCATGAATGATTCTTCATATGCCTCGGTCCATTCAAGTGTGTAATCAAGCTATACATGGGTTTTGCAATTATAGCGTACATGTAGATGAACCGTCGGTAATATCCACAATGCCCTATGAAGGCTTGTACCCCCTTGAATGTTGTTGGTCTAGGCAAATCAGCAATGACATGAATCTTCTCAATATCAGTAGCTATGCAATTTTTAGACACTATATGCCCCAAAAAATTTCCTTGTCTACCCATGAATATGCACTTTTTAGGATTTAAGCAAATCCTATAAATTCTATATTTTTTCAAATACCTTTTTGAGGTGTTCAAAATGATCAGCCCGGATTGATGAATGTACGCATAGATCATCCATATATACTTCTAAGAATTTCATAAGATATTCTTTGAAGGCATAGCTCATCAACCTTTGAAATGTGGTTGGAGCATTAGTTAACTCAAACGGCATAACCCGATAGGCAAATATACCCCATTCTGTTGCAAAATCAGTTTTATGCTGATCTTTTAGGTCAACCAAAAGTTGATTGTATCCCAAAAATCCGTCTAAGAAGCTGTAAGCTTCTTTTCCTGCAACTCGTTCTAAAACATGCTTAGTGATTGGAAGAGGAAAGTTGTCTCTAATGGTAGCTGCATTCACCTTTTTGAGATTAACACACACTCGTATTTTTCCATTCTTCTTGGGGATTACCACAATTGGAGACACCCAATCTGTGTGTTCAATTTCGTAAATGAATTCGGCTTCCTTTAGTTTTTCAATCTCTTCTTTTATCTTCTTGGCAAATGTTTCATTATACGTGTATGGCCTATGTCTACTTGGTTTCGCATCATCTCTCATGGGTATGGTATGTTGACAGATTTCGGGATCAACACCCTTGAGATCCTTGTGAGACCAAGCGAAGATATCTTGGTATTCCTTTAACAAGCTTAGCAAAAGCTCTTCTTCTTCTTCTTCTGTTAGGTCATTCGCAATGTAAGCAGGTCTAGGCTCTTCTTCTGGTTCAGCCAAGTCTATCCTTTTAGCGTTTTTAGGTCCTCGTAAGACTCGACTTGTTTCCGTAGTTCCCTAACAGGTTGTTCGACTATGATGTTCCGATCTTGGAGAGTATACTTTTTGTAATGGGATGGAATGCTCATTACATCCTTACCATCCTCTTCCGTGGTTTCCATTTTGGTCGTGTATATCTCCTTTAGAGCCTTTTTCAACTCTTGATATTTCTTTTTCCACTCGAGTCGAGTCATGAGTGGTTTCTTACCCTGTGGATTTGCTTGAGTACCCTTCCTTGTTTTTCTCAACGTTTGAGACATTTCTGAATTTTTGTTTGAAGGATATCTGCCAGTGATTTTGTCCTTGACACAATCATTAGCATCTATCCGTATTAGGAATTGTGTTTTACTGGAGACTGATGGCATAGGTCGTGTTTTCACATTTCTAGTGTCTCTCTTTTGTCTATACCATTTTTGTCTTCTCGATTTTTGGTTTGGAAAGTCAAAAAACTTTTCCTCCCCTCATTTTAAGAGTAGCTTAGCTCTCATATGCTCTTTTTCTGACCCCGAATCTTCTGAGGTAGCTGAGTGTTCATCTAACTCATCAGTTGCATCGTAATAGAGGTATGAAAAGACTTGTTGAGCTTTCATTAAGTCCTTGGGTTCCTCATTTTCGTCTTCAATGTTGAGGATTGAAATCATTTGGATGGGAATTATGTCATAGCCATCCTCATTGCAAAATTGAGTAGGCATAGACATACATCCATTGTCGCTAAAATTTGAGTCCACTCGAATGGCTAAAACAAATGCTCTGGATAGGGTTCAGGTACATAGGCCTCCTCTATGCAGTCCCTTTCTAGGATACATTCTTCTCGTCTTAAGCTTCCATTTTCTAAAGCTCCACACATCCAAATAGGATTGTCTTTGTTTAACCAGGATGGAAGCTTGGTTTCAGCCGAAGAGACTGAATCAAACTCTTGGATGGGTGTTTTCAAGACATCTCTATAAGTGTGGTCTTTTAGATTTACTCTTGTTATAGATCCCACTTGCTTCAAGTACAAATAATTGTTTTTTCAATCTTGGTAACGTGTACCTGTCGCATGAAAGGTCTTCCCAATATGATTTCATAGTTTGAGTTTTTTTCCAAAGTCTACTATGGCAAAAGTGTGTTGATATTCAATTCCACAGGAATTGACTATCACTTTCTCAAGCAGCCCTAATGGTCTTTTAATGTGTCCGTCAGCCAATTGAAATTTCATTCGAGTTTGTCTAATGGCCGGCCATCCCCAAGATTCCCATACTGCTTTAGTGGCTATGGCTATGCCATCTCCACTATCCAGTATCGCCATGGTTTCAATGTCATTATATTTCACTGGGAGGGTGGTGTTTCCTTCTTCCCCTTCGTAATATTCTCCAACTTTGTTCATGGGAACTGATCGAATCTCTTTGTTGTCCATTTCATTTTTCAATTTTCTCAATTTTTTTGAGATTAGCCCCGTTATCCCCACCTTCTCTAGGGTTTTCTGTAAATCATTCCATAAGTATGGTCTGAGTTTTAACAATTCTCCCAAGGTAATAGTGCATTGGATGGGTGTAGGCATGATTGAATGAATGTTGGCTACTTCTAGGGTCTGTTCAGCTCTTTTTACTTGAGTGGTCTTGCACACGATGGATTCATCTTCGTTATCTCCCATGTAAGAAGGTAATGTTTTCAAGGACAATGGCTTTGACATTACTGAAGCTTCAGATCCATAATCCCCGTACAAGGATTGTACATCCATGTTCATATCAGAAGGTAGGTTATCCAACCAGACTTCCTCTATAGGAGCTGACTTTAGAGTTACGTTCCCATCATTGATCTCTCTCACTTTTTCCCATAAGTGTCCTGGCCAGTCTTCCTCTACGAAGGGAATTCCGTCTAAGGCATCTTCACTGTCAGGCACTATAAGCTCTGGTTCTTTTGTTTCAAGGTGGGGTTCTGCCACCACATCAGATTTTTCTTTAGTGTCTCTCACCACAAGCTCTTCAGGTTGAGCAATACTTTCAAGCTTGGGATTTTGTTTTTCCAGCATTTCTTGCGTGATTCTTACTAAATTTTGATAAGCTTCCAGCTTAGCTGCTTCCATGTTTGGAGAAGGATAGTTTTCCATTTGTTTTCCATGTTTTGGCCTGCTTTAAGTCCTACTTGGTAGGCTTCCAAGGCGGCATTAATAGGCTCAAAAATTTTATCAACCAGAATGGATCCTCCAGATTTCACGGTTGTTTCCTTGAATTCACTTCTAGTTTCTTTCAACTTTTCCTGGAATAGCTTTTTTGCTTTCTCCTTGATTTCAATCCGTTGTTTTTGTTTTCTCATCTCATATCTTTTGCTTCGGCTTCTTTTGATTCTTTGAGAGGAAACTTTCGTATTTTCTGGATCATCAGAGGAGTTGTGTTTCTTTTTCTTTGCTTGGGCTCTAGTGATTACCTTGATTGGAACAATCGGTTCACTCTTTGATGAGCTACTAGGTATCACTTGGACTACGTTTACTACCGTTTTACCCTTGTTCAAAGGATTTTTAGGAAAATCTTTTGAAAAGTACCCTCCCTTTTTGCAACATTGTATGCAATAGGCTTCAACTGGTTTGAGGTTTTGGTCAGGCCCTGGACATTCATTTTTCCAGTGATCATCTGCACCACAGTTATGACATTTCCTGTTCTTGGCTTAATCATGGGTCTTACCATGGGAGGTCTGACACCTTGATTAGCTACATAATATGATTGGTGCGAGCTCTGGTGGAGCATAAGTCACGATTTCTTCCATTGGTGGTGGATGTGAATTATACCAATCTCCTTCTACCATTACTGTAGATGGACTAGGCTCTGCATAGGGTGTAACAGGAACTAATGCTTGTTCATCTATGACTCCTTCGGTGTGCATGTACTTTACAGGCACTGCATTATGTCCTGGATACGGAGGTTGTTGTCTCAACACAGGTTGAGGTCTTTTCATACCCATTGGTGGTCTTTGAGCTTGGGCCATATTAGGCTGATATCTGTACATGGATTGTCCTTGTGGCCTCATGGACACGTACTGAACATTCGCATCATACTTTGGTCTGAAGTAGCACTCGTGGATCTCATGGTTGGTCCATTTACTCTCGATTGCACACCATTTTTGTGGCCTAATTGGTTGTCCTTGTGGAGGTATTCCTTGTCCTGGTCCCCTCATAGGTGCTTTTTGCATGTTGTTCATTATGTCGTTCATTCTTTTAAGCATGTCGCTTATGGCTGAGAGTGGTGCGGTAGCAACCATTCCCACTTGTGCTGGTTTAGTGGATGCTGTCTTCACGCTTTGGTTATCGTTAGGGATATCTTCTTCATTGAAAATATCACAATTGTCTCCTAAGTAACTCACCATGTTTATGTTTAAAGCTGTAGATTTGAGCTATCGTATTGTGTTTGATCCCCATTTTGGAACATGCAACTACAAATCCTTGAGCTAATGTGTTCAAGTCCATGATTGACCTTGGTGGAATGTTTTGGAACCATGTCAATGCTTTTCCTTCTAATGTCATTGAAAACCCCTCGAATTGAGTATGGAAATCGAATATACGTTCTGCTCTTAGCACTTGCTCAAAGCTTGCTAAGTGGTCGTATGGATCCCTTAATCCACTGTATTTTCTGACCCATTTCTGAAAATCAGTTGGTCTGATGCGTATGTTTGGTTCAACTCCCGGTCTCCTGGCAGTTGGTCCTGTTCCAAGTCCTTCAAACCAATCTGTCCCAAATAGTGACTCATGTAGCCATGGACTGGCCTTAGTGTCACCTGGTTTTCTACGTGATAAGGTGGTTTCTGGTTTCTTTACATTACTCTCAGATGATCTCTCACGATGTTCATCTCTTGGAATTGTTCTTGGTCCTTGTCCCAATATCCAATCCCATATGGAATACCCTTGGTATTTGGTTTGTTCTACCTCCTCAGGAGTCATCATAACAAAGTTGTGGTTATAAGAATCCCTAAATAGGTGGGTTGGTAGGTCTGTCGATCCCTTATCTTTGATCTTGAAGATATATATGATCTTCATGGCCGTTAGTTGTCCTGGTTTGGCATGCGAAGTCCACAAAAGATCTTTTATGTTTCTATCTTCCAAACAATAGACCCCGATCCTAGATTATCCGTACTAAGCCGTTTCAAAGGCTTCATGTCTACTTGATCGTATTCCTTGAATTCGAAAGTTGGTGGTCCTTCTTTTGCTGACATATCTGGGATTATGGTGTTTACTTATAATCCCCATTTGTCTACCACATCAGGGTTTTCAACTTGTACATCTGAGTTCCGTTTCTATCCATGTACATTTTTCCTTGTTTGTTTGCCCTAATCTCTTCTTCAAACTCAATACCATGGTCATACTCCTTCTTAGGGTCCAAGTAAACCTGGGCTCCATGGCGGTTAGTCTTATAAAAAGATAGTATATACTTATAGCGCATTGTCGTTCCGGTTTCCGAGTGAGTCGAGTAAGAATGACCAATCATTCTAAGGACAACCGATCATTCTTTCCTAAGTCAGGCAGCCTTATCCCAAACATTTCCTTCCTAATTTACAAACAAGTGCTCCTAGGTTTATTGGAAGATGTCTTCCGTTTCAGGCAGTTTTACTTCTTCTAATTCCTTACTCCCTCTTTACGTATACAATGTTAATATTTGAAGAAAACTTGAATTAGATAAACTTAATTATAACAAAGACACACCTGGGATTGATTGGGCATTTGTTGTAGCATCGGGGCCTGAACGCTCTCGTCAGTGGGACTACTACTAGGCCCCTGGCTTCATCCTCGTGCGACGTTCGAGCTCTTTTAGGAACACTACCCTCATCATTAGATGGAGGATTGGCTTGGGTCCTTTGGGGTGCCATGACTTCTTATCCTTATAAAAAAGGACGTCTAATTATTAGGTAAATCATCCAAAAGCTAGACTTAACCTTCGTATTCAATCTAATTCCTCTTCTTAACTCAATCAAGGCTGAATTTGTAGTCCTAGATGGTAAATTCTTGACCTGGTAATTTATTATCAGTTTACATAGGTAAGGTAACTTTTCCATAGCTTCCCTAAGGGTTTTCTAAGATCTCTTAAATTTTTTATAAATTCTACATCTTTTTTCTAATTTCCCATCTATTTTAAGCTTGAAATTTGCTTATTTTAAGCTTAATATTTATTATATTCATTTTCTCTTAAAGATTGCATTTTCTCAGCTTTATGTCAATGGTTTACACTTTTCATAATTTTCCTAGAAACTTTTCATCGTAAATTCTATTTATCCTAATTAATCTTTAGATAAAAATAGAGCTTTTGATCAATTATAATTACTTAAACTGACTTATTAACTATGCTATAATTATCACAAGTAGATAATGATGTTCCTAACTCTTGTAATTATCTTTATAATTATCCAGATTAATTATCTAATTTTCCCCTTTCATTTTTAGCTAAAATGAGTCTGTTTAGGCTTAGATCAATAGCTAAATTAACTTTTAACTTTAAGATAATTATCATGGCTTACTTATGTTGTATAATAACTCTAATAAATAGCATATAACTATCTAATTTGATTAGCTAAATTTCCCCCTTTAATTTCAGCTAAAATTGATCTATTTTGACTTAAATGAATAGCTAGATTAACTTTTTGACATTAAGATAATTATCTCGGCTTACTTATGATGTTTACTAACTTTGAGAAATAGGACATAATTATCTAACTTGATTAGCTAGTTTTCCTCCTTTAATTTCAATTAGAATTGCTCTATTTTGACTTAAATAAATAGCTAGATTAACTTTCTGACATTAAGATAATTATCTCGCCTTACTTATGATGTATACTAACTCTGATAATTATGGATTATTCATCTATCTTGGAAAGATATCGTAGGTTAAAAAGGGATCCTCTACCCACCAAGCAAGAGTGACTAATGACTAAGGCTTTATCTCTTCTACCTCATAGTCAAGGAAAACTATGATTTCAACAGAGAGGTAATTTCATAAAATCTAATATCTAACCAGCCCAAATGATTTTCTCATATTAAATCGATCATTTAATGTGGGAGAATAAACAGAAACAAGGGTTAGGATATAGACATGTGCTTATAGATCTATCTCAACACGGGGCCAATGGTAAAGGGGCCCAAATGAGAGATGGTATGTCAAAGAGCAAGGATAACCAATGGATCTTAAAGACCTTAGGATTAGCTTCATTGAAGACCTCCAATAGTTAGTGTTAAAAGTCCGTTGACCTTAGGTAAGCTAGGGTTGTGCTTGAGGTGGGAACCCGGCCCAAGCTTGAGGTGCTTGTCATGCTTGATGATTGAGATGCTTGACGTGCTTGATGATTGAGATGCTTGTCATGCTTGAGATGCTAGGGTTGTACTTGAAGTGGGAACCTAACCCAAGCTTGAGAGACTTAAGGGACAAGCTTGTGGTGAGAACTAGGCCCAAGGTTGAGGGGCTTGAGGTGTCACAAAAGTCAAAGCATATCCCTACAAGGAGGGGACGACCATGCAAGAATGGGGGGTGGTTTCTTGACCACTCTCTCTCCCAAAGGGCGCCCCTTGCCCAAGAGGCAAGTAGGACACATATCAAGCCCCTAGCTAGGTTACCCTCAAGGAGTGTCCAAAGCCTATTGGTTGGCCTCCCCAGGGGTCCAATGATAATTAAGTAGATTTAATCAATTTTGCTTTATTTATCAAGTCCTCTCTCTCAAAGGGGAAAGGGGAACACTTTTCCCAAGGCTAGCATGCTTGCTTGGTATGCATCCTGCATGTGATTGGCCAGGCTTGCAGAGGTCCAATCAACTTTAAGCTTGTGCTAGAAGAGGGGGTCCACCAAAGCAAGTAGGGGGCATGCTTAGGGGTATACTCTCCCGCACACACTCACACACACTCTCATTGTGTATTGTGCAAAGTGTAAGAGATCCCTCTCCTTCTCAAAGAAAGTAGAGAGGTTGAGAGCCTACACCAACACTTTTGGCTATGGAATGTAAATCCAACCAAGAGCCATGCTTCAAAGCTTAAGCTTGCCATCTTCTCCATCTTCACAACTATGCTATTATGTATGCTAGCAAGAAGAGTGATGTTAAGTGAGGAACTAATTCTTTCTCCTATGAAATGTTTCGTCTTCCTCTTCCCTACCCTCATTCCCTGCTAGCTCTCTCCACCTTCGAAGGTGTTTGAGGTCTTGGGACTGAGACTTGGGATAGTTAATGCTTTCCACAAAGTCTATGTTATGATCGTGATGCATGAAGCTTTCCATCTTCATTGCATCACCTAATTCACAAGGAACACAAAGATTGTATTGTAACAAGTCTCTCTTGATTGGAGAAACTATAATACAAATGCCTATTGGAGGGGGGGACTGACTCCACATAAATCTGGTCCTCAACTGTTGTCATGTTCTCTAAACTCTCTCTCTTGCAGAAGTATTGTTCATGCCAAGTTAACTAAATGCTATGTTTATGTTGCTACCATCAATTAAATTCACCCGCTATGCTCACAAAGTAATTTCATAAAAGTACTTCTCTAATTTCCGCTACTCTCAAAGTTAATACGCCATTTCCATTACATTCAAGGTTCTTTCCGCCTGAATATGTCTTAACTCCGACTTTCATGAAAATCGGAAAAAGACTTGATAACATGAAAAATTTTGTAGCTCAAAAAAATTATGTAGCTCATGGCCGCTTAGCAGGCCTTGCTTGGGTTGCATGCTTCTCATCTGCCCTATTGAGAGTCCCATTGTGGGAACAAACCCTTGAAAGGTATAAAAGCCCAAACCATTGGGCGCTTGGTGTGAACAAAGGGCTACCCAAGCTTGGTGATGGTGGGCAGACGACACATGAAAACCTTATGGCATGCAAACTTCATGTACAATCTGAATACGGGAACCTGCCTGTGTCAAAAACTGCCATTTGGGCCATGGATAACCCAGAGCAAGAGAGACAGATCCATTTCGTGCAGGTCAAGAACACCATGGACTCCCCCTTAGGGTTTGGTCCCGCCCAAGCCTTCCAGCGTGTACCTTGCACGAGAGAGAGAGAGAGAGAGAGAGAGAGAGAGAGAGAGAGAGAGAGAGAGAGAGAGAGAGAGAGAGAGAGAGAGAGAGAGAGAGAGAGAGAGAGAGAGAGAGAGAGAGAGCTTCTTCGGCTGCCAGGAGCTTGCATGCCTCATGAAACTTTCCTCCAAAACTCTCCCCCTCCTCCATAGCTCATGATTACTTAATCACTTATTATGTGGTGATGGTCAATTCTTGAAACCTTCACAATTAATGTTGCAAGCTTGACAGGCTCGCTTGGTGACAAATGTTTTATCACAAAGGGTCCCATATCTTGCTTTTTGAGTTTGTTAGCATGTTGTTTTAGGGTATACATCAAGACATAGTCCCCTATTTTTAATTCTTTTGATTGCACATGCTTGTCAAAGAACTCTTTTTGGCATCTTTTATGAGCATAGATAGATGCTACAGCTTGAAGGCGTAGCCGATTTTTTAAATCATCTAATCTTGATGATAACTCATGACATGTCCACTCTAATTGTTTAGCTACTTACAAGGTTGGGATTAAGAATTCAATTGGAAGAATGGAATTAAGACCAAACACCATATTGTAGGGTGTCATTCCAATGGAAGTCTTATACGCCACTTTTTATGCCCATAAAGCAGAATGTAACTTCTGGTCCCAATCCGTTCGTGAATCCGTCACATTTTTTGTCAATACTGTACAAAGTGTTTTGTTAGTAGCTTCAACCTGTCCATTGGCTTGTGGGTGATATGGGCCAGAATTCTTATGAATAATCATGAATTCCTCAAAAAGATTTTCAATAACTTTGTTTATGAAATGTGTGCCTCTATCATTAACAATATCTATGGGTAGTCCATATCTTACAAAGACATTTTCATATAGAAATTGTGCTGTGGTTCTAGCATCTGCTTTTGATGTGGCTTTTGCTTCAACCCATTTTGTGAGATAGTTTGTGGCAACGATGATATATTGGGCATGGGATTTGTAAGTGGGTGGTGAGATTGGTCCCACAAAATCTAAACCCCACTTAGCAAATGCCCTTGCTCCCATCATGGAATGTAGTGGCATCTCATCTCTCTTTATAGGTACCTTGGTATGCTAGCAATCATCACATCACTTAACATATTCTTCCGCATCCATGTGAAATCTAGACGACCATATTCTTGCAATTAAGACAATCTTAGATGTCTTATCTCTTGAGAAATGTCTTCCGCTGATTCCTCTATGTGCTTGCTCTAAGATAGGTAGATATTCATTTTTTGTTGCACATATTTTGAGCTGTTTATCCTTCCCTCTCTTGTAAAGTTGATTTTCAATTAGCATGAAGTCTTGAGCTTCCAAGTTAATGGCTCTTTGTTTGTCTTGCATGACATTCTCAGGAAATGTCCTTGTTGTTAGGTAATCAACCATATATTGACTCCATTGAGAGATGTCATTGTTGTCTGAAACAATGTGGCATATTCCATCGGTGGATTTTTCCTGCTGTAGCACAATTTAAAACATATCTATGTATATCTGCATGCATATATGGACAATACACTCCTAGTTTCTTTCGATGTTGGTGTGTCTTCTTTTGGAAACAATGGAAGGCTATGTACTCCATATGGGCTTCCATGAGATAACACTCATATTCGTCTGGACTAATGCACAGTCACAGTATTCTATCTAGACCTAGATGGTACAAGATGAAAGTTTTTAGCTTGCCTGATTGTTTATTTCTTATAGGTTTGTTCAGTCTTATCGAACTCAGTATTCTATCTAGACCTAGATGGTACAAGATGAAAGTTTTTAGCCTCCCTGATTGTTTATTTCTTATAGGTTTGTTCAGTCTTATCGAACTCACTTCCGTAGGTCAAAAGTGTGACTATCTCTTGAGACCATTTAGGAACCAACTTGATGTTGAAGAGGTAAGCATCGGGTAAATCATCATCCACTCCTTCGGGTGCTTCACCATTGGGTAACCTAGAGAGATGATCTTCACTGAGGTGTGCTTTTCCCTTCTTTACCACAACCAAAAAATCAAACTCAAGCAATATCATGAACCATTGAAAAATTTTTCCTGTATTGTAGGGTTTGTTTACCAGATACAAGAGAGAAATTTGTTAGTCAAAAGATAATGCCTAAATTTCTTTACGGCATATAACCCTTCTTGTTCCGTGGTTGTGTAATTATTTTCCGCATTGTTCAATTGTTGACTAGCATAGGAGACCGGAAATCCATTGTTCCGTATCGTGGTTGAGCCAAGATACAACCTATTGCAAATGCCAAGGCATCACTGTGAACATGGAATATTCTACCCCAATCCAGTGCTTTGAGTATTGGTGCTCATACTAAGCGGATCCTTAAGTTTTTTGAATGACTCCTCACACTCTTTTGTCCAATCAAAGACAACTATCAACCTATACAAGGGTTGTGCAATGACTGCATACATGTATATGAACCGTCCGTAGTATCCACAATGTCCCATGAAAGATTATACCTGCTTGATAGTAATTGGCCTTGGCATTTCCACAATCACCTTTTCATCTTGTCAAGATCCTTAGATATACCATTCTTAGAGACATTATGTCCCAAGACCCTGTCTTACCATGAAGACAAATTTTTCAGGATTCAAGCACATTCTATAAGTCTTGCACTTCTCGAATACTTTTTTAAGATGCTCAATGTGTTTTTCCCTAAGGTTAGAGTGAACACAAAAGTTGTCCATGTAAATTTCTAAGAATATCTGCAAGTATTTGTTGAAGACATGTCTCATTAGCCTTTGGAATGTGGCAGGTGCATTGGTTAAGCCAAAAGGCACTACTCTATAAGCATAGATTCCCCATTTTGTGGCGAATGTCATTTTGTATCGGTATTCTACTGCAATAGCCAATTGGTTGTATCTTGAGAATCCGTCTAAAAATGAGTAGGCTTCTTTGTTGGCCACTCGTTCGAGCACATATTTTGTGATTGGTAAGGGATAGTTCTCTTATTGGTGCAACATCCACTTTTTTGAGATTTACACATACACGTAATTTCTCATTTTTCTTGGGGACCACCACAATGGGTGACACCCAATTAGTGTGTTCAATTTCATAGATGAACTCTACCTCCTTAAGCTTTTCAATCTCCTCTTTAATCTGTTTGGAAAATGTGTCATTATAAGTATAGGGACGTTGTCTACAGGGTTTGCCATTGGGTTTCAAGGGAATTGTGTGTTGACATATCAATGGATCCACTCCCTTGAGGTCTTTCTATGACCATGCAAAAACATCTTTGTTGACGGTTGGGTCAACAACATGACATAACTCAATAAAGCCTTATTTTTTGAGAGTTATGAAATGCTGGGGATTATGGTTATAAATTTCATTTGTAATAAGTAGGTAGTCTAGTTGCAATAGCCGAGGTGTAATGACACTTTTAGATTGTAAATACAAGCCATGTGACCCCTCAAATTCTATTTTTGGTTAACCTAAGGTAGCCTTAGTATATAAGGTACCTAGGTCATTTTTGTAAGGAGAACTTTATCATAATCATAAGTTTAGTGTTGCCGTCTACTATGTGTGAGAGAAGAAGAGAGAGAGCGTGAGCTTCATCCTGGCGCTACTCCCCGCTTGTTCATCACATTGTAGATCCAACTCTATCAGCATGCTAGGCTTGGCAAGAGCTACGCGAAAACGCCAATCATTCCTCGCGGTACGGAGCATACGCGCTCGTGCATCTACGAGCTACTCGTGGTCGTAAGTATATCAAATGATGTTTGTTTTCTCCCTGCAAGTAGTCGTTAGAATCGTAGCAACATAAGCTACGCATAGATTTCAGTTTTTGGCATTTCAAAATTTTGCTCTATCTTTATACGCGTTTTTTGCAAATGGATTTAGAGCTAGGATTTTGAGTGTAGAGGCTTAGGGACAGGTGTATCCTAGTGAGAGGATGGTGTTCCTTAAGTTTTGTACAATTTTGGTATGGTTTAATGAGTTTCCTTCCATTTGTGTGTATGTGGGTTGAGTGGTGTAGTTGAGAGCAGTGAGATTCTAGGTTGTATTTTAGTTTGCCTTCCAGAGTGTTGTATGTGTAGGATGGTCTCAGCTTGACAAGCTAAAGGGATTTCCTCTGTGTGGCTATCGTATCATCTGTGTTCTCAATTGACATTACGTTGATCTATGTTGTGTTGCATGCACTTTATGGGTGGTGTGATTCGCTCCCGCAACATTGGCGCCACTGCTGCCAAGGATACAAGGACTTAGGTAGGTATTCCTACTAACACTCGTCTAATGGTTGCTTGTTTTAGTTGGCTAAAGAAAGCACTTTTCTTAAGTGGATCCGTAAGCATGTGTCTTACCGAGGGTTTGCAACTAGGTAGATTTAGTTAGGATTTGTAGATTAGAGTAGTTGTTGTGGTGCTCGAGTGAGTTGTGAGGTGATAAAAGCGTTTGCTAGTCCATGTGTGGCAGTGAAGCGTTTTTCTACTCATAGATGCAAAACCCCGTATGATTGGTAGGAGTAGATTTAGGTAAGTGATATGATTCTGATCTAGAGCTAGTCATCGCTTATTTATTTGCTAAAGTGCTTTTTTGCATTCACAATCTTTGAAAAGTATACTTTTGAGGAAAAAATGCAATAAAGACCATATTAGGTATTTTGGTAAAAATCTCACATTATGGGAATCTCCAAATCGACCGAATTCATGTAATTTGGGAATTTTCCACTTAAAGTGGGAAAAATTGAGGTGTGTGGCTAGTAAATAAAGTGAAAATCTCATAGGATTGTGGTGTTGATAAACACCAAAAGTCAAGAGGATGTACAACACATGGATTTGAATAATAACTATAAATTACATAAAACAAAGGAAGATACAAAAAAGATTTTGTTTACAAATTGACTAGTATAGTCACAATAGAAGCTCCACATAATTCTACTCCACATTTGATACCATATCTGAACTTTGATCCAAGTGTGGCTGATGTGCACGAGTGAGGCCTTCTTTGGCTTTTAGAGCATGTCTTTCTGGAATCTTTATTCTAGAAAATGGTCCTTCTTTGTTGGGTCTCCAGGACCAAACAATTGCATCTATAGTTTCCCACACTTGTGGGTCCTTATAGTTGACAGCCCAATAACCCTTCCAACAATTATTGTAAGCTTGAGTATCTGTCATCCCACTTTTTCTCGCGCAAGGTGCCCAATATTGAATCAAGAGTTTTCTGTAGTTTGGTGATGTAGGCTCATTATCAATGTCAGATAAAGCCATTGCAAGCCACACTGGATAGATTTCTGTGTCACTCGGAACAAGCATAAGAAAGTCACCTTGGTGCACATCAGACATAGGGTCAAACTCTTCCCTTGGCCTATCTCGTTGAGGCCCACAAAAATGATCGTTCAACTCTTCAAGGCCTAGGAATCTTTCTGCTCCTTGTTGCAAATTCATTGTAGTGCTTTGTAGATGAGAATATTCTTGAGTTTTTGGCCAAAATATTTCATACAAGACTCCCTCTGATATGATTGCTTTTCCAATCTCTTCAATTACCTTACTCCAATAATCTATCACGGGTCTATAATATCGCGGAATACTTGAACCATTCCCTAAATTTTTCCAAAATTTTATATAGTTCTTTAGCCCCAAAATGACTTCTTCGTGGGCCTTGACATACTCCGCCATTTGTACTAGAGGTGGATCTCCATGTGGTAACATTGGCTTGCCTTCTGTGTCTGTTTTCCAAAGGCGAATACTTCCACTCCAACTTGATACACCTACATGTGCCTTATATTGCATCATTGGTGTCTCATCCTGCATAAAGAACCTGAACTGAAGCGGTTTGGAATGTCCAACAAGTATGTCTTGTCCATCACAAAGATAGCCATCACAATATTGCTTGAAATCAGGGATCTTTGTGAGAAAAAATGGAGCTGGAGATGAAGATGAGCTGTTTCGTAATGTATCCATCAAATGTGGCAAAGTATAGGTTTGTGTAACTCTCAACTTCTCTGAAAACCTACTAAACATGGCGTCTATGTCCTCATGTGTATGCCCAACCATTAAAAATCCCAGCTGGATGGTTTTGAAAACACCCCTTGCAACAAGCATTGACAAATAGGCAAATAAGTATCGATTTTTGTTTTCCCCTGCACAATTATCCAATTGTAGCAACAAGTTCTCTGGCAATCTGCGAAATGTTGACCCCAATTCCTCTTCTGCAATTTCTGACGACTGCACAATGGGCTCTTTTCCATCACTCAAGTTATGGTAGTCCAAAGCATCCCTTGAGTTCAAAGCATGTAGTAGTGAAATATTGCTCCTTGGAAGTCCATTTGTTACTAGATCACCAAGAGGATGCTTATCTATCCTCTCGAGGTTATGTAAACAATTAGCAATTGAGCCAATTGTAAGATTTGGATCAGCTGGCCACAAACCATTCAAGACAAAGTGTCCGTAATGACCTTCTCCATGTCCATGAGTGATCATGCCAATCAATGCCACCTGCAGATTATATCCTGAATCCACACCCTTGGGAACAATGCGTAATCTAGGAATGGCAGTCTTCTTTTGATCCATCTTATCATGGATTATGCATACATATTTTTGTGGTTGAGTTTCTGAATACGTGCGCCATGCATAATATAGGCTTCTGCAACTCTTTTGTTGTGCCATGTGAACTTCTCTCTCCCTCAAGAGAAGAGCTCTCTCTTCAAGAGAAGGTTTAGCTTCTAACCTTGCCTTGATTGAACTACAAATATTGCACTTAGAGAACTCACTCGTCTTTGTTAAAGTGACATGTGGGTACTCTTTGTTCCAAATTCTACCAAAAGAAGATTGGGATAGCTTCTTCTCATAGCCCATTTGGTCAAGTGTCGTGTTGATTTCACATAAAATATCCACTTGTTTGTATGTTGATGGAATCACCAATTGAGTCTCTCTTGAGCCATCTAGCAGTGTTCTACTTCTATGTGGCATTTTCTCAGAGTTATTTTCCACAAACTCGTTTAGTAGTGCTCTTGCTAAACTAGTATGTTGAAGTCCCCTTCTCAATGTACATGTGTTCCCATGTACATATTGGCGCACACCATTTTCAAAGTTCTCCTTGTATCGATAAAATGATGTCTTTGGTATTCCATGTAGCTCATACCATGCTCTACAACAAACAATAGAGCCATTTAGCCTGAATTGGTATCGTGACTTCTCATCTTTCTGATAACATATAGAAAGAACATCATAAACATAATTAGTGCGTGATTTTTGAGACTCTCCCCAAAATTGTTGTCGTAACCTTGTCACCATATCACGATCTGCAAATTGGCAGCATTTTTGTGCACAACAATCAATGCATGATACCCTTTGAATTGATTTGTTTGAAAGGTAAAAAGTCGAAGCTGGTGCTGCTTTTGATTTTTGAGTCCTGTTCATGAAAGTGTATCGTCTCTTCCTTGACAACTGGACAACATTACTCCCATCAAGTTTTTTTCCAACATTGCCATCGTTGGATACATCCTCATATGTAGCATGCATGCCATCAACAGGAACAAAGCGTTGTAATGGGCTCCCATTCAACATTGTTGTCTGCTTGATGGGCCACTTTAGCAAAGTGATGCTACCCACTTCAACCACATCATGAATGCTTGCATTTTCTCTTTCAATACCCACACCCACACAATCAGGACCAAGTTCCTGAAAGTTGACATAATCATGTGGAAATACATATAAGATGGTCCCTTCATTCATGGTTTGCATCATTGTGTCATCTTTTAAAAGGACCCTCTGATTTCTCCAAGACTCTCGAATCATTGCTTCAAATTCTGGGCTTGTCATAGGTATTGCATCTGTAACTAGAGGATCAGAATGATCATGTTCTTCATCACCATTGTAGCTTTCGTGTGGATCAATTAAGTTCCCATTTAATACAAAAGATTGCAAAAGAAGCTTTGACCATCGAACAGCACTCCATAATGAGCCTTGGAGAGATGAAGTATCCATTGTAGGAAAAGGTAGGACCACATCCTTCAAGCATTCCTCCACTAGTATGGAGACATTTCCCAGCCCTATCTTTGTACCACCACAAGTGGAATATGGATCTGTTCTACACACACAACCAATACCAACGATTTCATTGTCAAGTATCATATGTACTTTCTCCCCAGATTTGAAGTCCATCCTGTAAGTAAAAAGATTACATTGTTAAATCCATAGTTATAGAAAAATACTCTTCAAACCAAAAATCATGCTACAACATGAAAAAGGTTTGCATAGGTTGGACAAGTGGTGAACCTTGAGACCAAATCCTCCTTGCTATATTAATGGAAGCAAGGTTGGACAAGTGGTGGACCTTGAAACCAAAGCCTCTTTGCTATATGAGAGCATAGGTTGGACAAGTGGTGGACCTAGTTGTAATACCCACTGCCACCTATCAACTACTATAGGACTATGCTTTCCAATGTCCAAGTATCCCTTGAGTCTTTCAAGGTTGAACACGTGGTGGACCTTGAAACAAAAATCCCCTTTCTATATCAGAGCATAGCTTGGACAAGTGGTGGACCTAGTTATAATGCCCAATATCCAAGGTGAAATACCTTAGGACTTTGCTACCTTGCTTGCCAATGTTTACGTAGCCCCTCATTTCTTTAATGGAAGTAAGGTTGGACAAGTGGTGGACCTTGAAACCAAAGCCTCTTTGCTATATAAGAGCATAGGTTGGACCTAGTTTTAATACCCACTGCCACCTATCAACTACTATAAGACTATGCTTTCCAATGTCCAAGTATCCCTTGAGTCTTTCAAGGTTGAACACGTGGTGGACCTTGAAACAAAAATCCCCTTTCTATATTAGAAAGGTTGAACACATGGTGGACCTTGAAACGAAAATCCCCTTTCTTTATCAGAGCATAGCTTGGACAAGTGGTGGACCTAGTTATAATGCCCAATATCCAAGGTGAAATACCTTAGGACTTTGCTACCTTGCTTGCCAATGTTTACGTAGCCCCTCATTTCTTTAATGGAAGTAAGGTTGGACAAGTGGTGGACCTTGAAACCAAAGCCTCTTTGCTATATAAGAGCATAGGTTGGACCTAGTTTTAATACCCACTGCCACCTATCAACTACTATAAGACTATGCTTTCCAATGTCCAAGTATCCCTTGAGTCTTTCAAGGTTGAACACGTGGTGGACCTTGAAACAAAAATCCCCTTTCTATATTAGAAAGGTTGAACACATGGTGGACCTTGAAACGAAAATCCCCTTTCTTTATCAGAGCATAGCTTGGACAAGTGGTGGACCTAGTTATAATGCCCAATATCCAAGGTGAAATACCTTAGGACTTTGCTACCTTGCTTGCCAATGTTTACGTAGCCCCTCATTTCTTTAATGGAAGTAAGGTTGGACAAGTGGTGGACCTTGAAACCAAAGCCTCTTTGCTATATAAGAGCATAGGTTGGACCTAGTTTTAATACCCACTGCCACCTATCAACTACTATAAGACTATGCTTTCCAATGTCCAAGTATCCCTTGAGTCTTTCAAGGTTGAACACGTGGTGGACCTTGAAACAAAAATCCCCTTTCTATATTAGAAAGGTTGAACACATGGTGGACCTTTAAACGAAAATCCCCTTTCTTTATCAGAGCATAGCTTGGACAAGTGGTGGACCTAGTTATAATGCCCAATATCCAAGGTGAAACACCTTAGAACCTTGCTACCTTGCTTGCCAATGTTTACGTAGCCCCTCATTTCTTTAATGGAAGCAAGGTTGGACAAGTGGTGGACCTTGAAAGCAAAGCCTCTTTGCGATATGAGAGCATAGGTTGGACCTAGTTGTAATACCCACTGCCACCTATCAACTACTATAGGACTATGCTTTCCAATGTCCAAGTATCCCTTGAGTCTTGCAAGGTTGAACACGTGGTGGACCTTGAAACCAAAATCCCCTTTCCATATCAGAGCATAGCTTGGACAAGTGGTGGACCTAGTTATAAAGCCCCTCCTTTCTTTAATGGAAGAAAGGTTGGAAAAGTGGTGAATCTTGAAACCCAAACCCTTTGGCTATATATAGAGGATATCTTGGACAAGTGGTGGGCTTAGTTGTAGTATCCAATGTCCAAGGTCCAAGGTGAACTATGTAAAGACCTTACTTCCAAAAACAGAGTCGTACAAGTGGTTCTCCTTGAAACCAAAACCTCCTTAGTGTATTAGAACATAGCTTGGAGAAGTGGTGGACTTAGTTGTAATGGTGAATGTCCAAAGCAAACTATTATAGGACCTTGCTTCCCAAATCAAGTTTGGACAAGTGGTGGATCTTGAAACCAAAACCCCCTTACTCTATTAGAGCATAGCTTAGATAAGTGGTGGACCTAGCTGCCATGGAAAATGTTCAATCTGAACTGCTGCAAGACCTTGCTATTAAATGTCTAAGTAGAGCTAGCTTCTTTAATGGAATCAAGGTTGGGAAAGTGGTGCATCTTGAAACCAAAAGCCCTTTATTGTATTAGAGCATAGCTTGGACAAGTGAGGGACCTAGTTTTAATGTGTGATGTCCAAAGAAAAGTATTACAAGACCTTGCTTTCCAATATTTGAATTGGTCAAGTGGTTAAAACTAAGTATAAAACTTTGACCATTTTCTTCTCGAATTGCCAAAAAGCTAGTTTTAGACACCCCTAAATGAAAATGGTTTAGGGTGGCCTTAAACAATGTTTTTTCAAAGACTTGAACAAAAGGGTTGTCGAAGAGTAATGACAATTTATTGTGGCTTGAAGTGCCTGAGTATGTGAAAACAAGCCTAGGTTTTCCACGAGGCAAAAGGTGACATAATAAGAACATTGGAAAGTTAGGATTGACCATGTGGCCTAAACTTTGGCAAGTGAAGTGGTGGCCAAGTTTTGTGGCACAGTGTGCACTTGGTCCTATATGTGTTGACCACTTGGCTAAATCTAGGACCATAAGGCCAAACCTTTGGCACCTTAAATATAGTATGGGACATAATCTAGAACTGCTATAGTAAATTAGTAGTATAGCTAATATGTTAATATTTGTATTATATTTAAGTATGTGCTAATATAATTTATGTTCAAAATTTCACTAATGAAGAATGTTCCCATTTAGCACTCCAGATGCGGGGTCTTAGGGCAATGCCACAATGGGGTGACAAGGCAGCGCTTCCACGTGAGGTTTGGGGATAGCGCTCTTGATGGGGATGTGGAATATAGCGCTCTCGATGGCGGGGCTTGGGAGGTATTTCTCTCTCTCTCACTCTCTGTCTTTCTCCATATAGAGAAGATGGTTCTCTGTAACTCTTCTTGCACACACACTCTCTCGTCAAAAGACAGAGATACATAGTTTAAACGTATCCCCGCACACATACACATATTCCCACACATCGTCTTCCTCTCTTCCACATACATAACCACAGTGAAATCTGTTATCTTGCTGTCTCTCTCTTGAAAATACATGCACATATTCCCACACATCGTCTTCCTCACTTCCACATACATAACCACAATGAAATCTGTTATCTTGTTGTCTCTCTCTTGAAAATACGTGCACATATTCCCATACATCGTCTTCCTCTCTTCCACATACATAAAACACAGTGAAATCTGTTATCTTTCTCTCTCCTCTCTCTAAAAAACAGGTATTTATCTCTCTCTCTCTCTTCTCTATCTATCTATCTCTGTATTTTGCTATCTCTCTCTTGAAAATACATGCTCATGTATGTGTGCGTCTGTGTTATCTATGTGTAGTATGTATATTTGTGTTATTTCATTGTAATACTTCATACATAATGCAGATACACAATTACACTTAATTACGATATGCACACATAGTATAATAACATACATAAATATCACAAATAACTAACACATTGTAATACTAGTAAAATTGAATGGAAGACTTACTTGCGTGATCTGTAAAGTCGATTCTTGTAGCGAGTTCTGGATGTATGCTGAGCTGATTTCCTCTAATCCATTTGTAGATATGATTGTAGCTTCTGTTTCTCAAAATAGTAGTGTTGTTTAGTGATACACCTAATGGACATAAATGGTTTAAACTAGGACATGTAGACCAAAAATACGTGTATTTCTTTGGATGAAATATATACACTTTTTGGTGACCCTTACCACAAGTGGTGGACCTTAAAAGACCAATGGACTATAAGGACCTCCAAACATACCTGTACACTCAATCCTTCTTGGTATCTAGGTTGGACAAGTGGTGGACCTTTACAAATTCTCTAACCACTCTCTCTAACATGGTGACATAATTTAGGTGTGATAAATTCATATCTATGCAAACTAATATCAGTTTAGAGGCTTGTATTTGAATTTGTTTGAATTTATGTACAATATAATGATTTGAGGTTTGCATATTTGAATTTAGGTGGTATAATGATATCTTTTTGTGGTAAACTTGAATTTAAAATCAATTTTTGCGTGAATATTTTAAATTTAAGTAGTAAAATTTAAATTTTATAAAAAAAGTTTGAATTTTAAAATTTGGGCGGATATTAAAAAATTTAGGCGGGATGATTTAAGATTTGGAGGGATATTTTAAATTTAGGCGGGAAGGTTTTGAATTTATAGCGAGATGTCCCTTACATAAAGAGTATAGGTTGGACAAGTGGTGGACCTTCCAAGCTAGAGCATCCATGCTACTGGACATGATAGGTAGGGAATCTAGTTGAATATTGTATGTATAATATATATGTAATAGATCTAGCTTGGACAAGTGGTGGACCTTGAACAAAACCCCATGTAAAACATATCATGCACATTCCAAGTGGTAAAAAAAAATATCATTTAGAATATAGCCTTATAGGTTGGACAAGTGGTGGACCTTAACACCCACATATTCTTCATAAATGACATAGCGTGGAAAAACTGGTGAATCTTGAGACCAAACCATGGCTACTAGCGATAATAGCTTGGACAATGGTGGACCTGAAAGTAAACCCCCCATCTACGAAATATCGTGGGTTTAAGGTATTTCGATGGAGCCTAGCATCTTGGAGACATGGTGCACTTGCTTCTCTTCATGTTTCAATGGAGCCTATCTTGGACAAATGGTGGAGCATCCTTCTCTCCATGTTTCAATGGACCCTAGCTTGGACAAGTGGTGGACCTTTGTTCTCTCTATTATTCAATAGAGTTAGCTTGGACAAGTGGTGGACCTTGGAACCAAACCCCCATGTAAAACCTATCATGGTCACTCTCCAAGTGGTGAGAAAGAATAACCTTTAAGATGTAGCCTTATAAGTTGGACAAGTGGTGACCTTAAACCACCCTAATTCTTAATATAATGACATAGAGTGAAAAGTGGTGAATCTGAGACAAAACCACTCGGCTACTAGCACTAATAGCTTGGACAAGTGGTGGACCTTGAATGTAAACCCCCCATGTGTTCAATGGAGTTAGCTTGGACAATGGTGGAGCATCCTTCTCTCCATGTTTCAATGGACCCTAGCTGGACAAGTGGTGGACCTTTGTTTCTCTCTATGTTTCAATAGAGTTAGCTTGGACAAGTGGTGGACCTTGACCCAAACCACCCCCCATGTAAAACCTATCATGGTCACTCCAAGTAGTAAGAAAGAATAACCTTTAAGATGTAGCCTTATAGGTTGGACAAGTGGTGGACCTTAACACCCACATTATTCATAATAAAAGTGGTGAATCTTGAGACCAAACCACTCAGGCTACTAGCAATAATAGCTTGGACAAGTGGTGGACCTTGAATGTAAACCCCTCATCTACGAAATATCGTGTTTAATGTATTTCGATGGAGCCTAGCATCTTGGAGACATGGTGCAGCTTGCTTCTCGTCATGTTTCAATGGAGCCTATCTTGGACAAATGGTGGAGCATCCTTCTCTCCATGTTTCAATGGACCTAGCTTGGACAAGTGGTGGACTTTGGACCAAACCCCCCCCCCATGTAAAAACCTATCATGGTCACTCCAAGTGGTAATAAAGAATAACCTTTAAGATGTAGCCTTATAGGTTGGACAAGTGGTGGACCTTAACACGCGCATATTCTTAATATAATGACATAGAGTGGAAAAGTGGTGAATCTTGAGACCAAACCACTCAGGCTACTAGCAATAATAGCTTGGACAAGTGTGGACCTTGAATGTAAACCCCTCATCTACGACATATCGTGGGTTTAATGTTTTTCGATGGAGCCTAGCATCTTGGAGACATGGTGCACCTTGATTCTCCTCATGTTTGAATGGAGCCTACCTTGGACAAATGGTGGAGCATCCTTCTCTCCATGTTTCAATGGACCCTAGCTTAGACAAGGGGTGGACCTTTGCTTCTCTCTATGTTTCAAAGAGTTAGCTTGGACAAGTGGTGGACCTTGGAACCAAACCCCCATGTAAAACCTATCATGGTCACTCCAAGTAGTGAAAAAATAACCTTAAGATGTAGCCTTATAGGTTGGACAAGTGGTGGACCTTAACACCCACATATTCTTATTAAAGTGGTGAATCTTGAGACCAAACCACTCACGCTACTAGCAATAATAGCTAGGGATAACCATTAAGATATAGTCTTTCAAGGGTGAGAAAGAATAACCATTAAGATATAGTCTTATAGGTTGGACAAGTGGTGGACCTTAACACCCAAATATCTTAATATAATGATAGAGAGTGGAAAAGTGGTGAATCTTGAGACAAACCACTCATGCTACTAGCGATAATAGGTTGGACAAATTGTTGATCTTGAATGTAAACTCCCCATGTACAAAATAACGTGGGTTTAAGGTATTCGATGGAGCTAGAATCTTGGAGATATGGTGCAGCTTGCTTCTCTTCATGTTTCAATGGAGTCTATCTTGGACAAATGGTGGAGCATCCTTCTCTCCATGTTTCAATAGACCCTAGCTTAGACAAGTGGTGGACCTTTGCTTCTCTCTATGTTTCAATAGAGTTAGCTTGGACAAGTGGTGGACCTTGGAACCAACCCCCATGTAAAACCTTTCATGGTCACTCCAAGTGGTCAGAAAGAATAACCATTAAGATATAGTCTTATAGGTTGGACAAGTGGTGGACCTTAATACCCAAATATTCTTAATATAAAACACAGAGTGAAAAAGTGGTGAATCTTGAGACCAAACCCCTCATGCTACTAGCGTTAATAGTTGGACAACTGGTGGACCTTGAATGTAAACCTTCCATGTTTCAATAGAGTTAGCTTCGACAAATGGTGGAGCATCCTTCTCTCCATGTTTCAATGGAGCCTAGCTTGGACAAGTGGTGGACCTTTTGCTTCTCTCTATGAGAAGAATAAAGTTAGCTTGGATAAGTGGTGGACCTTGGAACCAAACCCCTATGTAAAACATATCATGGACATTTCAAGTGGTGAGAAAGAATACCCTTTAAGATATACGCTTATAGGTTGGACAAGTGGTCGACCTTAACACCTAGATCTTCTTTATATAATGACATAGAGTGGAAAAGTGGTGAATCTTGAGACCAAACCACTCATGCTACTAGGGATAATAGCTTGGAAAAGTGACTGACCTTGACGTTAAACCCCACATGTAAACAATATCGTGGGTTTAAGGTATTTCAATGGATCCTAGAATCTTGGAGACATGGTGCAACTTGCTTCTTTTCATGTTTCAATGAAGCCTATCTTCCACCAATGGGGATCATCCTTCTCTAAATGTCTCAGTGGAGCCTAGCTTGGACAAGTGGTGGACCTTTGCTTCTCTCTATGTTTCCATAGAGTTAGCTTGGACAAGTGGTGGACCTTGAAACCAAACCCCCATGTAAAACATATCATGGTCATTCCAAGTGGTGAGAAATAATACCCTTTAAGATCTAGCCTTATAGGTTGGACAAGTGGTCGACCTTAGAACCTAGATCTTCATAATATAACGACATAGAGTGGAAAAGTGGTAAATCTTGAGACCCAACCACTATGCTACTAGGGATAATAGCTTGGAAAAGTGACTGACCTTGACGTTAAACCCCACATGTAAACAATATCGTGGGTTTAAGGTATTTCAATGGATCCTAGAATCTTGGAGACATGGTGCAGATTGCTTCCCTTCATGTTTCAATGGAGCCTATCTTGGACAAATGGTGGAGCATCCTTCTCTCCATGTTTCAATGGAGCCTAGCTTGGACAAGTGGTGGACCTTTGCTTCTCTCTATGTTTCAATAGAGTTAGCTTGGACAAGTGGTGGGCCTTGGAACCAAACTCCCATGTAAAACCTATCTTGGTAACTCCAAGTGGTGAGAAAGAATAAAGTTTAAGATATGGCCTTATAGGTTGGACAAGTGGTGGACCTTAGCACCCATATATTCTTAATAGAATGACATAGAGTGGAAAAATGGTGAATCTTGAGACCAAACCACTCATGCTACTAGAGATAATAGGTTGGACAAGTGGTGGACCTTGAATGTAAACCCCCCATGTACAAAATATCATGGGTTTGAGGTATTTCAATGGAGCCTAGCATCTTGGAGACATGGTGTAGCTTGCTTCTCTTCATGTTTCAATGGAGCGTATCTTGGACAAATGGTGGAGCATCCTTCTCTCCATGTTTCAATGGACCCTAGCTTGGACAAGTGGTGGACCTTTGATTCTCTCTATGTTTCAATAGAGTTAGCTTGGACAAGTGGTGGACCTTGAAACAAACCCCCATGTAAAACCTATGCTGGTCACTCCAAGTGGTGAGAAAGAATAACCCTTAAGATATAGCCTTATAGGTTGGACAAGTGGTGGACCTTAACACCCAAATATTCTTAATATAATGACATAGAGTGAAAAAGTGGTGAATCTTGAGACCAAACCACTCATGCTACTAGCGTTAATAGGTTGGACAAGTGGTGGACCTTGAATGTAAACCCCCCATGTTTCAATAGAGTTAGCTTCGACAAATGGTAGAGGATCCTTCTCTCCATGTTTCAATGGAGCCTAGCTTGGACAAGTGGTGGACCTTTGTTTCTCTCTATGTTTCAATAGAGTTAGCTTGGACAAGTGGTGGACCTTGGAGCCAAACCCCCATGTAAAACATATCATGGACATTTCAAGTGGTGAGAAAGAATACCCTTTAAGATATACCCTTATAGGTTGGACAAGTGGTCGACCTTAACACCCAGATCTTCTTAACGTAATGACATAGAGTGGAAAAGTGGTGAATCTTCAGACCAAACCACTCATGCTACTAGAGATAATAGGTTGGACAAGTGGTGGACCTTGAATGTAAACTCCCCATGTACAAAATATCATGGGTTTAAGGTATTTCAATGGATCTTAGCATCTTGGAGACATGGTGCAGCTTGCTTCTCTTCATGTTTCAATGGAGCCTATCTTGGACAAATGGTGGAGCATCCTTCTCTCCATGTTTCAATGGACCCTAGCTTAGACAAGTGGTGGACCTTTGCTTCTCTCTATGTTTCAATAGAGTTAGCTTGGACAAGTGGTGGAACTTGGAACCAAACCCCCATGTAAAACCTATCATGGTCATTCCAAGTGGTGAGAAAGAATACCCTTTAAGATATAGCCTTATAGGTTGGACAAGTGGTGGACCTTAACACCCAGATCTTCTTAATATAATGACATAGAGTAGAAAAGTGGTGAATCTTGACATCAAACCACTCATGCTACTAGTGATAATAGTTGGACAAGTGGTGGACCTTGAATGTAAACCCCCATGTACGAAATATCATGGTTTAAGATATTTCAATGGAGCCTAGCATTTTGGAGACATGGTGCAGCTTGCTTCTCTTCATGTTTCAATCAAACCTGGCTTGGACAAATGGTGGAGCATCCTTCTCTCCATGTTTCAATGGAGCCTAGCTTGGACAAGTGGTGGACCTTTGATTCTCTCTATGTTTCAATAGAGTTAGCTTGGACAAGTGGTGGACCTTGGAACCGTACCCCTATGTAAAACCCATCATGTGCATTCCAAGTGGTGGTAAATAATACCATTTAAGATATAGCCTTATAGGTTGGACAAGTGGTGGACCTTAACACCCAGATCTTCTTAATATAATGACATAGAGTGGAAAAGTGGTGAATCTTGAGACCAAACCACTCATGCTACTAGGGATAATAGGTTGGACAAGTGGTGGACCTTGAATTTAAACCCCACATATACAAAATATCATGGGTTTAAGGTATTTCAATGGAGCCTAGCATCTCAAAGACATGGTGCATCTTGTTTCTTCTCTTCATGTTTCAATGGAGCCTATTTTGGACAAATGGTGGAGCATCCTTCTCTCCATGTTTCAATGGACCCTAGATTGGACAAGTGGTGGACCTTTGCTTCTCTCTATGTTTCAATATAGTTAGCCTATATTAGACAATTAGTAGACCTCCAATCTCTCCATGTTGTCTAGAGCTAAGCTTGGACAAGTGGTGGACCTTACTTCTCCCTTCCCTTAGTTTACTAGCTTAAATGATCACTATGTATACTTGCTTAGATCTAGCTTGAACAAGTGGTGGAACTTGTATTCACACAAACTTAATCCATTACAAAAAAGTATATGTTAAAATAACATTTGGTTTTTTTTGTTTCAGGAAAGATGGCTCCAAAAAAACAGGTTGCAAGGGTTGCTGTCTCAGTTGACTATACTTGCAATGATCTTAGGAAATGGTATTTGGACATACATGGTATAGAGGGTGCACAATTTCATAAGGTGCATCTATTTATTGCCAAAAAGGATAATGACAGCTTGTTTGAAGATGTTGGACAAGTTGTGGAAGCATCTGTCTCTGTAGTTGATAGTCATCCAGAGGTGGAATGCATTGACATTCTAGTTCCAATGAATCTAGAATTTCAACTATCTCCAGGAGCATATGCATTGGAGCGCATGTCTAGAAACAAAGAAGAGACAATGTTTTCTCGAGGATGGAAGTTTGCAGAATCAAATCCAAATATCACATAGCAGATCAATTCAAAGCTCCATCATTGCCACACTACAACGAAAAAAGGTGAAAGCTTCACGACCACCATCCACAAAGAAGCAAGCAAAAGTGCAGAAAGTAGAAGCTAAGCGAACTAGTTCCATTTTGGATGTAGACAAGGCATCTTTGGCATCCTCATCAACAGAGGGTTCAATGTCAAAGATGAGAATTGTGGATCCAGATGTTTTAGAAGCTGAGGCCATGAAAGGACAAGAAAAAGATACAGGTGGAATGAATAAGTACATAAATTATTTTCCTTTCCAATATAGGGAATTTGATATCCCTATTCAAAATTGTTGGCTTGCTCCTGATCACTATAATGCACGTATTATGGATAAAAAACACGCTGAAAGTGTGTTATTTGGATTTTCACGGAGTACGACCAAGCCTGCAGCATGTGCATATTTGATGCCTGTTCGAAATGCAAAATCAAAGAAGGGGACTCCTTTGGCAGTAGAAGAGGTAGAGGAGCAAAAAATTAAAGATTATCATTATTGGATTCTTGATGGGCAGCATTCAATCTATGCTGCAAAAGTTTTGCTTCACAATGAACAAAACAACAAAGAGATCTTTGAAAGACTGATTAGCGTGTATAAATTTAGAAAGGCTCGCATTGTTGTGAATGCTCCTCCATTTGTTGCAACTGCTATATCTGCCATTGCAAATGAGGAGGCTCAGGCATTGTATGTCAAGCAACCTTACAGCCAAATATTGAGACATTTACGGAGTCAATGGATCTTCTCAGGACGACCACCAAAGGCAGCAAGTGGAATTGCAGAGGGACATGCATCTCGTGCCGGATGGGATGTAAGTTATTTTCTTTGTCTTTTTGATAGTGTTTAATTAACAAATCTTGCTCAATAGTTTAATTATTTCTCTATTTCTTTTTAGGGTTTTCTTCGATTGGCAAGAATGAGTGCAGCAGCAAGTTGGATTGCTAAACAGGCACACATGGTCACCTACTCTGATTTAGTTTATGATTGCTGGATAGAAATCATTGAAAATCTAGAAGAGGAGAATAAGAAACCCCCAACAACTGTATTTAGATACCTTTGTGGCCTTGAGGAATCAGAGGTAAAGACTATTCAAGAAGAGATTAGAGATGAGAAGATTTTACTGTCAAAGAGTGCAAAGGATGGTGATGCAACTGACATGTATGATCGAATCAAGCAGTTGAAGCAAGACAAATTGATTCAAGATGCACTTCTTGAAGGCTTCAACAATTTGAATGAGTCTTCACCATGTAAAGACTGGGAGGAGGTGGTCAAAATGTATAACATCAATGATGTTGTTTATAAAACAATTTTAATGCTATGCGAGGAATGGATCAGATCTAGTTTGACGCGTGGAACAAAGAAAATGGCTTTTCCAGATGGAGCAATAAAATACATGCAATGGGCAATTCACCTTCAAAAGGAGAAAACTGAGCCTAGAGATTTGCCATGGTCAATCTATGTGGTGAGCCTACAAATGGAAGGCAATCTCTACTTGATGCGCCACTTCAATAATAAAGTGCCTATTGGCTTATGTGTTTTAGATATGACAAAAAACGTTGGAGGCAATTTGAAGTGGAGTGAGGAGACATTTAACAATGCTTTGGATGGGATCTTGGCTATTGCTGGAGGGTCAACAGATCCTGGATTTGTCTTTCTTGCATTTGTGGATTTCACTAACTTCACAAAATTGCAATGTGCCTTTCACGCCATGGGAGATAATTTGAGCTACCATTGTTGTGGTGCATTGCATCACTTTCCATCAGCTCCTTGCAAAGGAGCAATTCAATTCCTAACAGTTATTGCCTTCTTGGGACAAGGCAATGCATTTGAAGACCTGAGAAGAAGATCAGAGGAACATCCCATGCCAATTGATTGTTCTCTTCTTCAAGTAGCAGATAACGATATGTCAGATTTGCAATATTTGGAGGCCAAAAAAAGAGCTTTGGTCAAGCACTACATTCGTACATATTGTTTTGAAGACCGCAAGCTTGTTGATGTTTTTGGTGATGGCTCCTTGGTTGCACAAGAAGGAATACAACAGAAAAAAGAAGTCATCTGCTTAATTGATAGTGTGGAGGAGGCAAAAAGCATGGAGACCATGCTGCTAGACTTTGTTAAGTCTCATGAAGATATAGAAAAATGGGCTGGACTTCAACAATCCACTTCGCAATCAGGCGACATTGTGCCTGTTACAGAGGAGTGCTCTCCACAAAGAGAAGAAGAACAACAACAACACCATCATCTGTCAATGGAGGACTTTTTGGAAATGGAGACACGTATGTTTTGAGTTTCTTGTGCATGTTAGTGTTTCTTGTTACTGATTTGATACTCTTAATGTTAGATTTTGCTTTATATAGTATTGATTGAGCTTGTATTTTTTATCTCAAGCATTCAAGGTTTGAATGTAAATAGTAAATTACTTGAGTTTTTGAATGGTGGATCTGTAGACTAAAACTAAAACATTTAATACTCACAAAGACTTAATTACTTAAGAGCTTGAACTCAATAAGTTTTGGACCTTTTATCAATACCCCCTTGATATGATACATTAGATCGTAGCATGGTTAAATGGTGATGCTTCATAAATTGAACCTAGCTTAGACAGGTGCTGGAGCCTAAATTTAAACTAACCTTGCTAGAAGGGAGCTTATGTTTGGACTTTGAGAGAAATAGCATAAGTAATCAATTAGAGCATAGATTAGACATGTGGTGGTGGCCGGCCTTAGAGACCAAAATCTTAATGAGCTTGGAAAGGTATTTAAGTACTGCAATTTACTTAGTTTTAGTACTCATTAAATGCATAGCTTGACAAAAGGTGGACCTTACATGGATCCTAATTTCAAGAGGTGTGGTAGACCTTCAAAACAAGCTCATATAGCTTGGACATGTGGTAGACCTTGCATGAAGACTAGTTTAGACAAGTGTGGTACACCTTGTAACCAACACCCATTTGTTATATTAGCTTGGACAAGTGGTGGACCTTGCTTTTATGTTTCAATGGAGCATATTTTGGACAGGTGGTAGACCTTGTTTCTCTCCATGCTTCAATGGAGAGAAACTTTAGCTTGGACAAGTGGTGGACCTTGTTTTTATGTTTTAAAGGAGCATATTTCGGACAAGTGGTAGACATAGTTTCTCTCCATGGTTCAATGGAACCCACCTCAGACAAGTGAAGTACCTTGAAACCAAACCCCCATAATACAACCTACTAAATAGGTTGGAAAATTGGTAGGATATGAAACCATCCATGATAGAGCATAGTATAGGTGAAAACGTAGTGGTCCTTATATCAATTACCCATGCATAGCTTGGACAAGTGGTGGACCTTGATTCTCTCTATGTTTCAATGGATCCTATCTTGGACTAGAGATATATCTTACTTAGTTCCATGCTTCAATGGATTGTAGCTTGGATAAGGAGTGGAACTTCAAACAAAACTCCACAGCATAGCATATATTAACAATTCATGGGTTTTATAGAGATTGTCCTGCCTATTTTGGAGAGTTGGTACACCTTTATTCTCCATTCTTCAATGGATCTGAGGTTGGACAAGCGGAGCTGGAGAAGTGGTCAACCTTAAAATGAAACCTCCCATGCTACAACCCATCATAGATCGTATATGTAGTGGACCTTGAAACTCTTTTATGTCCCTAGCTTAGAGAAGCATTGCACTCTTGATTATCTCCATACATGAAGGCAAGGTTGGACAAGTGGTGGACCTTCAAACCAGAATCTCTATGCAATAATAGGCAAGTGGTGGAGCTTGTTTTCTCCTTGTTCCAATGGAGCCTAGCTTAGACAAACAATGGAGCTTGCTTCTCTCCATGTTTCAATGGATCCTAGCTTAGAAAAGTGGTGGAGCTTTGCTTCTCTCCATGTTCCAATGGACCATAGCTTAGACAAGTGGTAGACCTTGAAAAACACCCCTCGTATACAACATATTATGGGGTTTTCATGTTTCAATGGCTCCTAGCTTGGACAAATGGTAGAGCTTGCTTCTCTTTATGTTTCAATGGATCCAATCTTAGCCAAGGGGTGGACCTTGAAACAAGAATCCCCCCCCCCCATGTACAACGTATTATGGGTTTTGAAAGCACTGGGAGAAAATAATAGCTTTGATAAGTGGTGGACCTTGCTTCTCTCCATGCTTCAATGGAGCCGAGGTTGGACACATGTTGGAGAGAAGATGGTTGCCCATGAAATAAGACCATGCATGCTATAATCAATCATATGTTGTACACATGGTGGACCTTGCAATTGTTTTATATGCCTAACTTGGACAAGTGGAGGACCCTTGATTACCTCCAGATATCAACAACAAGCCAAGTTTGGACAAGTGTAGTACCACCAAACCAGAATCTATATGCTACAATAGAGTATAGGTAGGACACGCGATGAACCTTGATATCAAACCATCCATGCTACTAGAGATGATAGGTTTCACATGTGGTGGAACCTTGTATCAATGTTCTATGTGTAGTTTTTGACTAGTGATAGACCTTGAAACTAATCCCTCTAGGCTACAAGAAAAAAGAGATGGATGAGGAGGCTAGACTACTTTTGTTGCATCAATGCATCCCATGTTACCACATATACTATAGGGTTCTTGGATAAGTGTTGGATCTTGTGTCAATGCTCCATGTCTAGCTTGGACAAGTGGTGGACCTTGGTTCTCTCTATGCTTCAAATGGGCAATAGATTGGAGACACAGTGGCCTTTTTTTTCCAATGATTTTATTTTTTGGAAACCTTGGAGGCACCATGTAAGAGGCACTCTAAGTCTTCCATACAATGGACCTATTGGACTATAAAATAATGATATCTTTCTTTGATATTGTCATTATTTTATGCATAATATTTTCTTCTTTTTGCAGACACAAAGGAGTTAAGTGATATAAAATCTAGATGTATTTCACACTATGATTGGCATGAAGATCCTTTTGGGACACCAACTTTTCCTATTCCCAAAGATGTAATTTTCCATATTAACGGTGTGGATTTTGAAGTGCGACTTTCATGTATTGAAGGAGCTGGTTATGGGCTATTTGTGCATACTACCCTGGAAAGTGGTTTGACTATTCTAAACTATGGAGGGCATAAGTATAGATTTCAAGACTGGAAAAAGATATGCAAAATATTTCCAAGAGCTTATAAATATTCTCTTCTAGAGGATCCAAACATAGAAGAAGAGGAAGATCAATCATACATTATTGGTTGTGTAGAAGAAGGAAACGTGTCGGGCTATATAAATAGTTCTCACAGTACAAATGTCTGTCCCAACGTACGCTATACATTTGATCCAAATTTGCCACCTTGGCATAAATGCACCTCTTCACACATCAAGTCAGAAGAATATGGCCATGTATGCATTGAGACTATTTGTCAAGTTGAAGCAGGAGAAGAGTTGTTTGCTGACTATAACTTTACTTGACATTGTAAAGTATTGTACATGGATGGAAATCTCAAGTACATGCATCATTTTCATTTTTCATGGATGAAATCTCAAGTGAATATAACATTTGATTATTGTTTAGTTTATGCTCAACGAGAATCTAGAGTGCTCTTATGCTTTGTGTGTTGTCTAACATATTTGACTACCTTGGCCATAGAATCTTGATTCTACTCTAGATTTGTGATAAATCTTACCAAAATTTAATCAATGTCTAGGTTGGACAAGTGGTGGGGCTTCAAACATTACTGTCTTAAACAAGTGGAGTTATCTTACTTGAATAAGTGGTGGCCTTTGAATCCAAATCTAAGCCAAATCTCTAATTATTTTCTTGTAGTCTAGGTTGGACATTTGGTGGACCTTGTATCCATGTTTCCTCAACAAGGGTGGCTTTTAGTTTTCACTTTAAGTACTCATCTTTAATAAAGTGTAGGATGGAAAATGTTGAGTTAGTAGATTGTATTTTAGACAAGTGGTGTTTGGTGTACGAATGCTGAAAATGGTTGCAAGGATTCTAACAACGACTTTACCTTAAATAAATTTCTTACTAGGAGTTCTACATATAAATATGGTGAATAAAATTCTAGTGGTTTTGAGATACCATTTGTGTGTGTGTTTTCTTAGATTCACAAACTGGGATGGATAACGCTCCTATGGTTCAGTCAACAACTATAGAATCCATAGATTCTATGGTTTCTAAAGTGCCCAAGATGGATGATATTTCTATACTAGAGTCTAGTGTTGTGCAACTTGAGCAAGCTTCCAATAATGAGAACCAAGAAATCGATGCTTCAAAAATGCAACATACATCAAAAGAGACTGAAAAGTCCACTCACGAGCTATTGCCAATTGGTACTACGTCATGTAGCGTAGATGTTGAGAAATCCATGCTTACAATTATATTGGATTTAAATGGTCTATTGTTGAAACGTTCCCCTCAACCATCCTCACACCACAACTCAGTGCAAATGGATTCAAAAAGATATATTATACTCAGGCCAGGTTGCATCCAATTCTTGAAGACTATTTTACAAAGGTTTAATGTTGCAATTTGGTCGACAGCTACTAGGAATAATGTGTATCAAATCCTTGCAGCACTAAACAACTTAGCTGAGGATACATTGCCTTTCTTTGCAATTTGGTCGCAAGATGTTTGCTACACCGCTCAAACTCAAAAATTGTTTAGACCCGACAATCCAAACGTTGAGGCAATGTTCAAGCCTCTAGCCAAAATTGCCATGGGGTTTGAATGTGATCCACAAAGAACAGTGCTTATTGATGACTCTCCTTACAAGGGATGTATTTCACCAGCAAACAATTGCATTTTTCCACCACAATTTGATGCTGAGAAGATGGTTGACAATATGCTCTTGGAGGAGCTACTGCCATACTTGATTCAGCTTGATGAGAGAAGGGATGTGCGTGATTTAATTGCTTCTAATCGTTATGGACAACCTATAGTGACAAATGATAGTGAATACAAACAAATCATGGAGTATTGGAAGCAGAAAAATGATGTTTGGTCAGCTAAGGTGTTCTTTACAAGAAGAATACCACCTGCAAAAGGTGACAGAGATGAAACTATCATTGAAGATGCAAGTGACACAAGCCACCGCAATGAAATGAGAAGAGCCCAAATACAAGAGATCTTGGCAAAGGAGCGTACACCCATTGAAAGCATGAAGGCGTCACAATTGACCACTTTAGCTAGGCAATTGGGTTGTAACACAAAAGGAGTTTTGAAGGCAACCACAGCAAAGGCTTATATAAATAAGGTGAAAGCTGAGAACAATCTTCTAAGGCTGGATAGAAAGCAACCCTAAGGTACTAGTGACATGTCATATATTCTTGATACACATGCTTGAACACTCATGTGCATGGTATCTAACAAATCTTTCTTTTTATTCCTTCTTGCAGGATCTTACAAAGGATACTACTAGATGGAGCTCAATCAATAGAGATTTTGATATTTTTGCTCAAAATAATGAAGCAGTCACCTACATTTTTTGTTTATCAATTTCTTGAGAGACTTTATTTTAGTTTGTAATCATCAAATGAAATGAAAAGTATCCGTCTTATTAAGATTGTTGATCTTTTTCTTGTTCAAACCTTTCAATTGTGATTTATAGTTTTGTTAGCATGAGATTGTGCTTTTTTAGTTTGAAAAAAACTGTCAAAGATCCAAGTCTTTTTGGCTTTACTTAAGTTATTAATTGTGAAAGATCCAAGTTTTTTTTCTTTACTTAAGTTATTGATTGCCTATGTAATAGTCCTTAAAACAATATCGGATGGCTTTCTTGCTCCCATGTCTCACATTGGTCTTTAGGTAAGACAAGTGGTGACCTTGAAAGTATGGTCTCATATCTCGATCAAGTGAAGAGACATGAAGCTTAAATATCACTACTATGTATCTAGTGTTAAAATCCATCGAGACAAAGACTAGATAGCCAAATTGCAGTCGAGTTTAAGTGAAAAATCCATTTGAGCTAAGGTAAAACTTATAGTGCCTCATTTTTCTAGGATTCTACCCCATCAAGGAAGTTATAATCTAGCACAAACCAATTAAGACTCTTTTGGAGCCTAGATAGGACAATTCGTGGAACTTATGAAACTTATTATTGAGTTAGAGTCTAGTTTAGATAAGCAAAAGATCTTCAAACCAGCACTTGGTCTTACTATTCAATATTCAAAGTCCCTTGAGGCTAACAAATTACATACCCACTTGTAACCTAACTAATGAGTAATTATATAGATCTAAGCAAGTATATATAATGAGTCTTCAAACTAATAATCCAAGGGAAGAGAGTAGCAAGGTCCACTACTTGTCCAAGCTCAGCTCTAGACAACATAGAAAGATGCTAGTTCTACTAATTGTCTAATTATAGGCATGGAGAAATGATAGAAGGTTGACCACTTGTCCAACCTATCATCTCTAGTAAGATGGGAGGTTTGGCCTTAAGATTCACCATGTAACCAACCTATACATCATTGTATTATGAAGAGTAAAAAAGCAAAGCTCCACCACTTGTCCAAGCTAGTTCTAAAATCCACATGGAGATAAGCAAGCTCCACCATTTGTCGAATCTCTCTTCCATTAAAACATGAAAAAACTCATCTATGTTGTACAGGGGGACTTTTTTCCAAGGTCCACCACTTGTCCAAGCTAGGATCCCTAGTAGCACGAGTGTTTTGGTCTCAAGATACACCACTTGTACACTCTATGTCATTATATTAAGAAGAACTATGTATTAAGGTCCACCACTTGTCCAACCTATAAGGTTATATCTTAAATGGTATCCTTTCTCACCACTTGAAATGCCCATGATATGTTTTACACGGGGGTTTCATTCCAAGGTCCACCACTTGTCCAAGCTAACTCTATTCAAACATAGAGAGAAGCAAAGGTCCACCACTTGTCCAAGCTAACTCTATTCAAACATAGAGAGAAGCAAAGGTTCACCACTTGTCAAAGCTAGGCTCCGTTGAAGTATGGAGAGAAGTAACCTCCATCATTTTTCCAAGATAGGTGCCATTCAAACATGGAAAGAATCAAGATCTACCATGTCTCCGAGATTCTAGGCTCCATTGAAACACCCTAAAACCATGATATTTTGTACATGGGGTGTTTGCATTCAAGGTCTACCACTTCTCTAACGTATTATACCTAGTAGCATGAGTGATTTGGTCTTAAGATTCACCACTTATCCACTCTATGTCATTATATTAAGAATAACTGGGTGTTAAGGTCCACCACTAGTCCAACCTATAAGGGTATATCTTAAATGGTATCCTTCACCACTTATCAAGGTCCATCACCACTTTTCCAACCTATAAGGTTATATCTTGAATGATATTTTTCCTCATCACTTGTAATGTCCATGCTATGTTTTACAAAGGGGTTTTGTTCCAAGACCCACCACTTGTCCAAGCTAACTCCATCCACCACTTGTCCAAGATAGGCTCCATTGAAACATGGAGAGAAGGATGATCCACCATTTCTCCAAGATAGGTTCCATTGAAACATTGAGAGAAGCAATCTCCACCATGTCTCCAAGCTAGGCTCCATTGAAATACCCTAAACCCATAATTTTGTACATGAGGGGTTTACATTCAAGGTCCACCACTTGTCCAACCTATAATCCCTAGTAGCAAGAGTGGTTTGGTCTCAAGATTCACCACTTGTACACTCTATGTCATTATATTAAGAAGAAATATGTGTTAAAGTCCACCACTTGTCCAGCCTATAAGGTTATATTTTAAATAGTATCCTTTCTCACCACTTGAAATGCCCATGATATGTTTTACATGGGGGTTTCATTCCAAGGTCCACCACTTGTCCAAGCTAACTCTATTAAAACATATAGAGAAAGAAAGGTCCACCACTTGTCCAAGCTAGGCTCATTGAAACATGGAGAGAAGGAACCTCCACTGTTTCTCCTAGATAGGCTCCATTGAAACATGGAGAGAAATAAGCTCCACCATGTCTCCAAGTTGCTAGGCTCCATTGAAATACCCAATACCCATAATTTTTTGTACATGGGGGGTTTACATTCAAGGTTCACCACTTGTCCAACCTATTATCCCTAGTAGGTTTGGTCTCATGATTCACCACTTGTCCACTCTATGTCATTATATTAAGAGGAATTAGGTGTTAAGGTCCACCACTTGTCCAACCTATAATGTTATAGCTTGAATGGTATTTTTTCTCACCACTTGTAATGCCCATGACATGATTTACATGGGGGTTTTGTTCCAAGGTACACCACTTATCCAAGATAAATCTATTGAAACATAGAGAGAAACAAAGGTCCACCACTTTTCCAAGCTAGGCTGCATTGAAACATGGACCTTAATACCAAATTATTTCTAGTAGCATGAGTGATATTTTGTACATGGGGCGTTTACATTCAAGGTCCACCACTTGTCCAACCTATTTCCCTAGTAGGTTTGGTCCCAATTTCACCACTTGTCCAACCTATAAGGTTATATATTGAATGGTATTTTTTCTCACCACTTGTAATGCCCATGATATGTTTTACATGGGGTTTTTGTTCCAAGGTCCACCACTTTTCCAAGATAACTCTATTTAAACATAGAGAGAAACAAAGGTCCACCACTTGTCCAATCTAGGCTCCATTGAAACATGGAGAGAATGATGCTGCACCATTTATCCAAGATAGGCTGCATTGAAACATGGAGAGAAGCAAGCTTTACCATGTTTCCAAGCTAGGATCCATTGAAACACTCTAGGGGGTTTTATTTCAAGGCCCACCACTTGTTTAACCTATTATCCCTAGTAGCATGAGTGGTTTGGTTTCAAGATTCACCACTTGTACACTCTATGTCATTATATTGTGTTAAAGTCCACCACTTGTCCAACCTATAAGGTTATATCTTAAATGGTATCCTTTCTCGCCACTTGAAATGCCCATGATATGTTTTACATGGGAGTTTCATTCCAAGATCCACCACTTGTCCAAGCTAACCATATTCAAACATAGAGAGAAACAAAGGTCCACGACTTGTCCAAGCTAGGCTCCATTGAAACATGGAGAGAAGGAACCTCCACCATTTCTCCTAGATAGGCTCCATTAAAACATGGAGAGAAGTAAGTTCCACCATGTCTCCAAGATGCTAGGCTCCATTGAAATACGCAAAACCCATGATATTTTGTACATGGGTGATTTACATTCAAGGTCAACCATTTCTCCAACCTATTATCCCTAGTAGGTTTGGTCTCACAATTCACCACTTTTCCACTATATGTCATTATAATAAGAGGAATTGGGTGCTAAGGTCCACCACTTGTCCAGCCTATAAGGTTATACCTTGAATGGTATTTTTTCTCACCACTTGTAATGCCCATGACATGCTTTACATGGGGGTTTTGTTCCAAGGATCACCACTTGTCCAAGAAAATTCTATTGAAACATAGAGAGAAACAAAGGTCCACCACTTTTCCAAGCTAGGCTCCATTGAAACATGGACCTTAATACCAAATTATTCCTAGTAGCATGAGTAATATTTTGTACATGGGGGGTTTGCATTCAAGGTCCACCACTTGTCCAACGTACTTTTCCTAGTAGGTTTGGTCGCAAGATTCACCACTTGTCCACTCTATGTCATTATATTAATAATAATTGGGTGTTAAGGTCCACCACTTTTCCAACCTATAAGGTTATATATTGAATGGTATTTTTTCTCACCACTTGTAATGTCCATGATATGTTTTACATGGGGATTTTGTTCCAAGGTCCACCACTTGTCCAAGCTAGATCTGTTCAAACATAGAGAGAAACAAACATGCACCACTTGTCCAAGGTAGGCTCCATTGAAACATGGAGAGAATGATGCTCCACCATTTATCCAAGATAGACTCCATTGAAACATGGAGAGAAGTAAGCTCCACCATGTTTCCAAGATGCTAGAGTCCATTGAAATACCCAAAACCCCTGATACTTTGTACATGGGGGGTTTACATTCAAGGTCCACCACTTGTCCAACCTATTATCCCTAGTAGCATGAGTGGCTTGGTCTCAGGATTCACCACTTGTCCACTCTATATCATTATATTAAGAAAAATTGGGTTTCCATATCTAAATGGATCTTTGCTTGGATAAGTGGTAGACCTTGAGACCTAAATACCCATTCTACACTAGAGCATTGGTTAAGCCTTATACACTTCAAGCATACCTTTAACAACAAGTAGTAGTTATTAGTTGACTTAAATCTAGTTGAACTCCATGGTATTGAGACTAAGAGAGAGTGTAGCATAAAAAAGAGTCAGGATTTTAATTTGACTTTCTTTCTATTAATGAGTAGATCATAGATGGATTTTGGTATCTAATAAAACCTTAGGGTAGACAATGTAAAAATCATGTCTATTGTTGTGTTTGCATTAAGTGTTCTTGTTCTTTAATTTCAGAACCATTACAGAAAAATGGATTGGCTATATGCTGGCATAAATTGAAGAAAACTATTGAATTACCCATCCAACCTCCTCCAAGACCTTGTCCAAGGAATGAATCACCTCCTTATCACCTACCACTTGCTTTCAAGGACATCAAAAGAGTACTTATCTTGGATCTAGAGGGGTTACTTCTCAAGACAGTTGAAATGAAACATGGAGATTCTATGCCATCTTGGGCTCAACACATGCGACTTGTGGAGGACAAAGATGAAGTTTATCATGTGGTGCGACCAGACGCACAAAGTTTTTTGGATTTTTGTGCTGAATACTTTGAGCTATGGATATGGAGTTGCTATAACTTAACAAGGGTGCAACGCATCACACAAAAGTGTTTTCCTGAGCAGTATACCAAGTTCAAGGTGTTTATGAGTAACAAAAATTGCCAAAATCCAAATATCATGTTAGGATTTACAAGGGTTTATCACAAAAGTCTGAGTGATATTTGGAAGATATTTGAGGATTTGGATGCAAACAATACCTTAATTTTTGATGACACTCCATATAGGGTGATGTGGAACATGCCAGGGACATATCTTATATTTCCAAAGATGTGGAGGCAAACTTCCGAGCAACTTCAAAACTTCTTGCAGAGAACCATAATTCCATGGTTGGTAGGATGGTTGTATGCAAGAGATAAGAGAGTCTATACATATAACACAATTGTAAATCAGTATAGTGATTCTGAGACAAATTATGTCCTTGGTGTGTACTTGTCAACACGAAAGCATTGAATAAATATGGCTATAAGATGCTTTTTTTATTCTAGTGTGTATCTTTCAACATTTGTATAATTTGATATAGTCTTTTTTTTTTTTTATAAAAGGTGTGTCAATTTTATGAACACTTGAATGGAGTGCACCCTACTCTAAGGGGACTTCAATGTACTATTGGAGTGCATCCTATTGTAAGGGGACTCTGATGTATTGCTAGAGTGCACCCAAATTTTTGGGGACTCATTTTTTATTTGATTGGGGCCTATGTTGGGTCATATAGTAAAAGAAATTCATTTTTTGTCAATTCATATCGAGGTTGCATTTATTTGGAACTATGAAAGAATTGATGTTTGATGTCAAAATAAAACTTGTAAGTGTGGATCAGAGAATTCATGGACTTTAAATATGTGAGAGGGATCTTTTTCTTGGGAACAAATGTTTGCTTCAAGAATTTTGTCATTACATACTTTATGTGAAAGAGTTTTAGAACCTAAAAGACTTTGAAAACAAAACTATGGAATCTAAGTGCATGTATTCTTGAATGGCTTGAAAGTTGATGTATACATGCATGTCGCCTTGATGAAGATTTAGATCTGACAAGATGGAAAGATATAATTTTTGGACGTTACCTTTGTCAATTTGGTAATAACATATTTAACTTTCTTTTAATATGGGTGGAAAATATATTATTATGTGCATTTGGAAAATATATTATTATGTGCATATTTAACTTTCTTTTAATATGGGTGGAAAATATATTATTATGTGCATTTGGAACCTAATTGCTTGACCTTCAAACCAAGATTCCTATGTTATTTTTTCATATACTTTTTTATACTGAATTAAGATTGTGGATGCAAGGTCCACCACTTGTTCAAGTTAGATCTAAGAAAGTATATATACTGAGTCTTCAAACTAGTAAACCAAGGGGAGAGAGAAGCAGGGTCCATCACTTGTCCAAGCTCATCTCTAGACAACATAGAGAGATGTTATGTCTACTAATTGTCCAATATAGTCATGGAGAAATGATAGAAGGTTGATCCACTTGTCCAACCTATCATCTCTAGTAAAATGGGAGGTTTGGCCTTAAGATTCACCATGTAACCAACATATACTTCATTGTATTATGAAGAGTAGAAAAGAAAAGCTCCACCACTTGTCTAAGGTAGTTCCAAAATCAACATGGAGAGAAGAAAGCTTCACCATTTGTCCAAGATAGGCTCCATTAAAACATGGAAAACCTCATATATGTTGTACATGGAAGCTTTTTTCCAAGGTCCACCACTTGTCCAAGCTAGGATCCATTAAAACATGGATAGAAACAAGGCTCCACAACTCGTCCAACCTTTATAGCTGCGAAGTGTACCGGTTGTCTAAACTAGGCATGGGAAAATAATAGAAGGTCCACCACTTATCCAATATATTATCTCTAATAGCATGGGAGGTTTGGTCTCAAGATTTAGGAATTGGCTGACCTGTATTTCATTGTATTATGATGAATTTGGTTTTAAAGTCAACTACTTATCCAAGCTATAAGTTTATATCTTGAATGGTATTCCTTCCCATCACTTAGAAAACCAATGATATGTTGTACATGGGAGGGTTTGTTACATCCAAGCTAGTTTCATTGAAACATGGATGAAGACAAGCTCCACCATTTGTTAAAGCTAGACTCCATTGAAATCTAGAAAATCCATTCTATGTTGTACATGGGGTTTTTGTTTTAAGGTCCAACACTTGTCCAAGCTAAGATCCATTGAAACATGGAGTAGAGAAACACTCCACCACTTGTCCAAGCTAGGCAACATTGATAGTAGTTGGTTTATTTTGAAGATCCACCACGTGTCTAAGCTAACTCTATTGAAACATAGAGAGAAGCAAAGGTCCACCAACTGTTCAAGCTAGGCTCCATTGAAACATGGACAGAAGCAAGCTCCACCATTTCTCCAAGATAGACTCCATTGAAACATGGAGAGAATCAAAGGTCCACCATTTCTCCAAGCCAAGATCTAGTTGTCCAACCTATAAGGTTATATCTTAAATGGTAATCTTTCTAATCACTTGGAATACCCATGATATGTTTTACATGGGGGTTTTGTTCCAAGATCACCACTTGTCCAAGCTAACTCTATTGAAACATAGAGAGAAGCAAAGGTCCACCACTTGTCCAAGCTAGTCTCCATTGAAACAAGGAGAGAAGCAAGCTCCATCATTTCTCCAAGATAGGCTAGCATGGATAAGTGCACCTTGAAACCAACCTTCCTATGAGGCAATAGAGCATATGCTACATATTTTATGTATGTCCCATGCCTCAAATTAAGAAGTTATAGATTAGAAGTGGACCTTGCTTGAATGTCACATGCAATAAATTAAGGAAAAATAGCCAAGTGGATTGTATTCCTCAATGGATCCTTGCTTTCACAAGTTGTGAACCTTGAGTCACTTTTACATTAACTTGGACAAGTGGTGGACCTAGAAACCAAGCTCTCCATGTTGAGATAAGTTGTAGTTAGGACAGTAGAACATAGAAAACGATAATGGATGCAATATACTCGTCTCCTAATAATCCAATTGATTGAAACCATGGTATTTTAGTTGTTTTCATTGTGTATTGTATGTGCATAAAGTGGAATGAGACCTTAAGAAAACTCAAATTTTTGACAAAATCTCTATATTTTGTACATGATATATTGAAAGTTGTCCAACCTGGGAATTGGGATTTTCCCACTTTACCTAATATGGTCTTAATAAAAAGAGTTATGTTGGCATTTTTGCATGACTGAATGGTGCTGAGCATATAAGAGAGCATGTGCAAGAGTTCTGTGTACAAAATTGGAAATTCTATAAACTTGAACATTATACACGTATAATGTCTTAAGGGGCATTTGGAGATCAAATCTAAAAAATGTGATTGCACCAGTGTGTTCAAAAGGAGGGTTTTACCCTAAGTACACCTTGAAACTAAAGTTTTGATCAGCTCTTGACACCCAAAAGACAAAAGACAAAGTGTCTGAAATGAAAAATAGGAAAATTTAAGATTCTTAGTATATTTTTGCATGAAAATTGGTAGAAGTGCTTAAAAACCAGTGCTAGAGACTTGGAGATGCTAGTGAATGAGTTCTGTCCAAAAATTCATTAGCAGACATCATACACGTATGATGTCTCAAGCGTGATACTGGCAAGAATTTTGAACTTTTGACATTATACCCATCTTCTGCATGTTGTGTTGAGCACACCCACCAAATCTCCTGTCATTTGGACATATCGATTGAGAGTTAAGGGGATTTTACTCTTTTAGGGGATTTCCTTGTAAAACTAATGATTTTGAGCAGTTTTGACATCCAAAATTTGATGTAAGCACATATTCTTGTTCTACACACTAAGGGGCACCTCTGGTAGAAACAGAACTAAAATCCGAGCAAAAGACACTATACGTGTATGATGTCTTAGAGGCCAGATCTGAGGTCAAAAGTTACATTTGAGTGCACCCTTGTCATCTACAGCATTTAGAAAGCATATAGGGCAAATTTCATGAAATTTGAAGCTCATTTGGGCTTGCAAAGACCATAACATGCATTTAGGAAAGTGAATGCTTGTATTGGCCATAACTTGCACAAAAATGTCCAAATTCAATTTTGAAACTTGTTGTGAGTTGCCAGTGTAGTGAGGAACCTTTGGAGTGAAATTCACTTCATTTTGATCAGTTAGACATCATACGCGTATAATGTCTAAGGGACATTTTTAGAGACCAAAATTAAAATCTGAGCTTACTAGGGTGTTAAGCACAACAAGACAAGCTTACATAACAAATTTTGTCAAAATCTGAGCACATAGACTTTATCTGCGTATGATGTCTCAAGGCCAGATATGAAAGTCAAATTTCACTTTTGACCACATAGGAGTGTTGAAAATGATTTTTTAAGCTTGCTTGCAAAATCTCAACTTATTTGGACACATACTTTTGCATTTAAAGGGAATTTTGCAGATACAAGACTAAAAAGGTGAAAGAGGTGATTTTGAATAATTTTGACATCCAAAATTTGTTGTAATCACATATTCTTGTTGTATGCATCAAGGAGTACCTCGGGTAGAGATATAAGTGAATTCTCAGCCAAAAGACTTTATACGTGTATAATGTCTCATAGGCATGATCTGGGGCAAAACAGACATTTGAGTAGACATTTGAGTATACCCTAGTGTCCTAGAGCATAAAAGAAGTCCCTAGCCAAAATTTCATAGAATTTGGAGCTCGTTTGTTCTTGCAAAGAGCAAAAGACAGAAAACTGTAGATTCAAGCTTGTATTGGTCTTAACTTGCTCAAAAAATGTCCAAATTGAATTCTGAAACTTGTTGAGAGTTGATAAGGAATTAGTGGAACAAAAGTCACCTCATCTTCCACAAAAGACATTATACGCGTATAATGTCTCAAGTGTCAAAATAAAGGTTAAATTCACAAACTGAAAATTGCATTGGGTAGAGGACATCAAGGAGAGCTCACATACCAAATTTTGTCAAATTCTGCCACAAAAGACATCATACGTGTATGATGTCTCAAATCCCAAATTAGAGGTCAAAAGTTGCATCTGAGCTTATAGAAGTGTTTGCCACCATAAAGTAAGCCTAGTGATCAAGTTACAACAAATTTGGGTCACATTTGGTCAAGATACAAGAAAAATTCCTTGATCCTGAAACTGTTTTGAGTGTTGTTTCAAGTGCAGTTCACCAAAACTGCTCTAACTTTTGATAGACAACTCCAAATTGAGTCAGGTATAGCCAGAAGAAAAGCTTGCGGGCTCCACTACACATCTAGACTAGAATTTTCCCAGGTTTCCTAAATCGAAACTTTTAGGGTACCCAAAACTAGTTTCCAAAGACCAAAAGAGTCACAAATTCTTGACTTTTGAGGACCTGACAGAGGGCCAAAGGTGCTTATTAAGGACTATCTTGAGAGTACTGAGTGGGCCTAACATTGAGAAAGCTAAGATCATCAGGATGGAAAGCCAATTTACCAATCCTTTGGTAGATATGACCAGAGGTATCACAAGCCAAGTTAGAAGGGCTGAGATGCCAATCTATCCACATTTTGACACAACCCCAGCTACATTACCACCATGGTTGTACCCAGATGCAACCATAGAACATGAATTTTATAGAGGGTGGACATTTGATCAATGAAGGACCACAGATATCTCCATCAAGCGCGAGAATTTCTATGAGAATTCAAAAAAGGGAGCCACCTAGATTCCCTTCTAGAGCAATAACAAGAAATGAAATGATCATAGAGATGACAGACATGCCTCCTCAAATGAGTCTGCCTAATGAACAGACTTTTATAGAGGTGGAATTACGGTCACAACACGACCATATGTACCATGACCACCCCCTATAACTTATTCCTATCCAAATAAGAGGAGAACCTTGAGAAGATATGATACTGAGAGTGAGAGTGACACATCTTCTCAGAGAAGTGATTCGCCAAGAACCAAACCCACATTAAAGCCAGAGGTATCTAGTGAGCAAATGAAGCTGATAAAAGGATTAGCTTAGAGACTTGCTCCTCTAGTTAACTCTGACCTCCAAGAACCTCTATGGTGAAGAAATGAACAAAAATGGACAAACTATACAATGGAAGGGTGTTACTATAACCAGAGGTATGGAAAAACTATTCCACTATCACCTATTCCACCTAGATATGCTATGGGGAATGCGCCAGAACCAATAGGAGTTGTAAGACCACAGCTAGTCTTTGGACAACAACCTTCACTACCAGGTGCTAGAATGCCTATAGACATGAGATATACGCAGATGATGGAAGCATCTTGTAAAAAGGTGCTAGTACCAATTGTAGTGTATTACAACAACCAAAGCGGGTATTGTCCTTCAAAGCGACAGAAGATGAGATCTAAACACATGGAGTGATGAGGCCGATACAACCTCCACTCTTGCGTTTCAACCTGAAGAAAGAAGATACGAGATGGATGAAAGGACATTGCGGTTCATTGCTAATAGAGGCTTAGCAAGGTCAAAGCTTGTTTACAGCCAAGAGGAATTGCAAGAAGAAGCTCCTCATCCAGAGATAGATTGTTACAAGCGCCGTGACAACCACGTGGTGAAACAATGTCCTCAAATGGAGATCACACAAGTAAACATCTCTTGTCTTGATTTTGGTATCATTCACTTGATCCCCGAGTGTCCAAAAAACCCAAACCGAGTCATCAAGATTGCAACGAATGTCTCAAGAATGGTTTAGCTACCCACTAGCTCGGAAAATGAAAACGTCGTACCAGTTCGTGTAGTTACAAGAGCGCAAGCTTAAAAGGAAGTTGATGAGAAGCCAAAGATAGAGAAAATAGAAACTGACGTGAGTCTAGAGACTGATGAGCCAAAGACCAATGCACCTAGTCAAAAAACCAAAAGCAAACGGAATAGCTGGAAATCTAGAAAGGCTAGGATAAAAGCACGTAAGGAACGAGAGCAAAAATTCCTAGCTCAGAAGCTTACCCAAGTTGAAGAGAAGATAAGACAACGTGAGGAAAGAGTTGCACCTTCATTTACGTAGATGCCTCAACTTGTAAAAGAACCATCAATGAAAAGTGAGCCAAGAAGTGCTAGTTTGGGAGGATCAGTATTGGTCAAAAAGGTTAATGAGCCATTAAATGCCGACCTAAAAGCCTATGAAAAACGGCTCAAAAACAAACAAACCTAAGAATAGAGATGGATGACATATCCATACACAGAACTAAAAAAGGACAGGCTTGAAATGTGCAAGAAAATGATTCAAAAATTCCAAGCTTTACTAGAACCACAAGTTGGAAAACTTGAGGGTGTGATCCCTGTCGCACCTACACCAGTAATCCCACCAAACCACAAACCAAAAGAGCTAGATTCTAGTCATGAGCACGGACAAAAGCTCAAGGACCCCGCATTAGAGCCAATGATAGTGCTGAATACCATGGATAACTCTTTCGAGGAATTTCACAAAGCTATACCTGAGAGTTGTTAAGAAATATATGGTCTTGACGAATTGTGGAAACAAGTCAAAGAAGCCAATGAAGCAAGTGAGCTCAGTATAGACGAGTAAACCAAACTGGTGATGGAAGAGGAGTGTCTCTTCCAGCAATAGAGGAATTTGAGGCTGGATCTCAAATGAATCTAAAAGTGGAATTGTATTGGGGAGACAAAGGATCTGTACAATCTATGGACAGTCAACCCCATTCGCTAAGAACACTACCATCCTATATGGGAGAATATGAGGCCAAGTCAGATGTTATTGCAGTCCCATCACAGAGACTGTCTCATAACAAGGTCATCGATTCAAAAGGACTGATAGACATTTTGTCGACACCAGTCACTTGTACGATAACGTTAGCCGCATTGCTAAGAATACAACCAAACATGTGGGCTACTGTGGAAAAATTCTTAGAGAAATTTGGTATTAAAAAACCAATGACTCAAATTGAGGAAGGGATCAGAGAGCTAGAAATGCCTGTGGGACATGTGTCTAACCTCACTATCCTATCTTATTGCAATTTTAGTGAGAACCATGATTAAATTATCAATCCATGGGATGAATCTCCTCGACTAGTGCATAGAGGCTACAAGAGGTTGTCAATCTCTCGAAAAACAACTAACAACTCGCATCTAACTCAAGCTACACTCAAGTGATTAAAATCACTAAAAGCCAATCGCTCATCGACAAACAAATCACATCCGTTACAGCATCAAATGACATCCAAACTTAACAAAACTTCTAGGACAAGTTTATAAGACCTAAGCACACATGCTTATGGTCTCAAACCCCACTTTAGGTCAAGGGCCAAGATCGCGATTATTAACAGCAGTGGATTTTTGACCTAGTCGTTTTCGACCCACAATGCACCTAAATGCTTAGCAATGATGCCCCAATACCCCACCTATGCTTAGTTTTTGATTTTGAAGTGTATATTCCTACTTATAATGAAATTAGGCCACGGGTCGGCGACGTTAAAATCTACAAAATACTGTGATGTGTTTACGTCAATGTTGGAGCTCTTACTTGCGGTTGCAATGCAACAAACACAATTGCAATGTGACAACCAGAGAGAGAGTAGGAAGTGTGAGAAGGAGAGAAGTGAGCGTCGTTAGCTCACGCTGTGTTTTTCATTATCCAAAACTTACAAATAACATACAAAAATTGTCTTTTATACCTTAGCCAAGGTTTTTGGTGGTCAAAACTAATAATCTGGGAGCTCTAACTAAAGATAGGTAATGAGAGGTTGATACAATCTGGAAGCTTGTAGCCTCAGCTCAACTATTACAAGGTTTACTCAAAAAATAAGAATTACAATATTCCCGATTTATAAAAAATAATAAGTGTTTTTACATGGGAGCTCCGAAAAATGGTATCCATGTTAGCTTGTTGCTAACATTCCCCCCCTCCTTGCCTGTGTCGTCCTTGACACAACTTTATGGGCTGAAGTAGTCTTTAGGTTGACGACTGGCGAGGCGGTCTTTAAGCACATTTAGTGCCTTTTGGTATTTGATTTTCCTCTCTTTATCTGGCACTTGCAAGAAATGCATAGTGACCTTTTTTTTAGCTCCACTGTTGAGTAGCCTACAAACCTTGATGTGAGATTGCTGATCACTGGCCCAAATATTTTCGTTTGCCAAGTGAAGAACCCTGTGTAGAATGTTTCTTCAAAAGCCAAAATATTGTGAGAAGGTAAAAACATGCATCTAGCGTAGAATCCATAGAGGACTTCTTCGGAAGGTTGACCACTAAGGTCGTAGAATAATCCTTTATTACCCTCAAGGAATGACATCCAAGGGGCACCTGCTTGCTTTGGCTTGTGGAAGACTTCGATGCAAGTGAGCAGCATTCGGGAGATTTTATATAACATTGCACATGATAAATCTGGTAGACTTTTGAAGAAGGACATGGTGCCCGTTAGGGTTTTCACCATGTACTCCTCAGTCGGCGGTTCCTTTTTTGGAGCAAGCAATTGGGGGTAGTTCAACCAAGTTGGCTGCTTCTTTGTTAATGCCTCATGTTCTTGCCATGTCCTTACTCTTGGTACATGACAGAAAGTAGGATCCTTTTGTATGGCCCCAGGTGCTCTTGTGAACAAAATCAAATACCTTGGATTCTTGCTCAACCAGTTGAGCCTCCACTTTGGGTGGTCTTGATTTGTGTCGTCTTCTTGCATGTCTTTGGACAGCCTTTCCTTTACCTGGAGCAACTCCATCTTTATCAGAGGGTAAGGTAGGGATTGTTGGTGCCATTGCGCATTGATTTGATTGGGAGTGAGTTGTGTAACATTGATGGAATGAAGGACTCTCAACTCCCAATCCATTTCTGCCTTCCACTGCTCATCTACCTCTTGTGTAATCTTCTCTTTTAGTGCATCTTCCTCAGCCTTTGAGAGCTGGACCATTGGCATTGTATCCATTTCGATTATGTGTACTTGAAATTCCTCCTTGCCACTTAGCTCTTCAGCTGGCTGTGTCTCCATCTCAGCAAATGAAACTCGGGGGATATCTGTATGTGGCTGCTTGAAAGTTCCTGCCTCCTCTTGGGTTTCTAGTCGTCCCTCTCTCAGTAGATGGTTGACTCTTTTAAGTTCTGCTATTTCTTTCAGTAGCTTGTCTTCTCTTTGGACCTGCATTAAAGCCAGGTCTCTGCGCTTAGACTGCTCCAATTTAAGCTCGAGCTCGAGGTCTTTATTCTTCTTCTCTAATGCATTGCAGACCTCGTATGTGCCTTTGATCGAGGCCACTACGGATTTTCTCTATTTTGCCGCAGGAAAATTTCTTGATCGTTTATTCTTTGCTCTGAGTATTGTAGGGAGGCATTGGCTACATCTAGCTGAACCTAAATCTTCTGAACTGACAGGGTTGTCATTAGAAGTTCATTTGTGACTTCTATCAGTTGTTCATCCTTTGCTTTGCATGTATCTGGCAATTTTGTAAGCAATTCACCAAGCTCCTCCATCTCTTTCTGCTGCTTATCCCTTGCGAGCTGATGTTGTTCAGCTTTCACTTTCAACTCCTGCACTTGCCTTTGTAGATCGGTGATGACATCTAGTCGGTCGTCTAGCTCCCCTTGGAGTGCGTCAACCACCATTTCTGATTCTTTGGCCCTTGTGCTACGGCTAAGTGCTGCTGAGAGAAGTCTTTCAGTCATGTCCTGCATTTGCTTAGCATACTCATTAAATTGCAGGATCACTTCGTCATTGTGCGCTCCTTGTCGCACTGTCGAAGCAAGGGACTTGACGATACACCGTGTGCGAGCCACAAATGGCTCCAAGCACACAACAAGACTAATCTAGCAAGCTCAAAAGAGGGCAATGGTGTGTCACTCACCGCTCTATGCTCCTGCCATGGAGGATTCCTCGCCGCGATGAAGAAGAAGCTGCAGTCATGCCGCGCTCAACCGCTTCGCCGCCGTCGTGCCTTCGTAATGCTAGATCGCACACACACTCTCCCTCTCTCTCTCTCTCTCTCTCTCTCTCTCTCTCTCTCTCTCTCTCTCACATGCACACACACACGAGGAGGTGAAGAAGAAGAAGATGGAGATGGAGATGGAGCAAGAGCACTCTTCTATTGCACACATGAGAGAATGAGTGAATTTTAGGTTTAGTTGGCTTTTATATGAGCTCACCCCATTCACACTTGGGCGCCCATGCTTAGCCAACTAATCCCTTGAATGTCCCAGTTAGAGTGCGCCTCTCATCGGCGATCACTCTTACCCTTTTCCTATTGGTCCGACAAGCCCGGTACCTGATTCTACCAAATACATAATACACGTCCGTCGTAGGTGATGGGGTGTCCGTGAGCCGTGAGGGTTAACATGCCCCCCTTCCTGATGTAGATTCCGTCCTCGGAAGCTATTGAGTTGAAGCTTGTTCGTCGAGATGGAAGAGCATTTGAGATGAATGTCCTTAGCCTTCTTTAGTCACTGCAAAATCAAACAACATTGGCACAGTAATTGCATTCTCATAAGTGATTAAAAAGCATATGCAGTGTTAGGTAGACAAATTGATTGGTAAAGGAATTTCAAACAATTTGTCAGCAATGAGCATTAAATTGCAATGTAATCAAATGCATAAACAGATGTAAAGGTAAAAAATTAAACAAGTCTGGGGTCGCTAATTTGACGGTCGAAAGGCACTAGAGATCGAATATTAATACCATGGGTAAGCTTCTTAATTATCTGTGGTCAATTAAGTTGTTTAATCGCGAGAGCCAAGTATTCATGTTCGAGGGCTGACTAGAGGCTATATCTAGAAGACCTTGTAGTTAAGCTACCATAAAAGGAATTTCTCATGAAATCATCGCCTGACTGATTACATTTTCTATGACCCCCCAAAGTCTTTTCACAGTGATTCAATTTTGATGTGTGTGCTTATTTTGTATGCCTTGGGTTTTTTTCTTTTCAAGTAAAAGCGCCCATACTGGGAACCTCTAGGGCTCTAGTACCATAGGCAATACATGTGAGTGAAGTACCAAATCAAGCTGAGATTTCTCTTCCAGCTTAAGATTTTATAGTGTGGCACTTTGATTTTTTGTTTGTTCATTTTCAGCATTATAATTTTGTAACTTTGGGGGGTCATATAACACTGATACACCTCCCCAGGCTCATCACACCAGTAAACTCCCTTTATAATACTTAAGCTAAAGGTCAATAGGGTCAAGCCCACTAGGAAGCCCTAGTACATTTCACACAATGCTGCCTAAATCGGAGTAAGAACCTAAGTAACCATTAATTATTAGGAAGGCATTCCCCATGGTATTAAGAGAAGATTTCTAACACCTAACTTGGTTAAACTAGTTTGTCGGACTGCTTGATTTTTAAACCTAGACAAGTGATTATGACAAAAAATTACATTGAATTAAATGTTTGATACTAAGAAAATGCGGTGAATATTAGGCTACCAATCACAATTAAAGCTGACAATCATAGATGCAAAAAAGATAAGGGGCAATGCTAATGGACAAGAAACACCTGTTTGTGTCGATGGTCACGCTTGATTTGAAGAGTGAGTCGAGATAAAGATTCCATGAAGGTCCAAATCCTACCAATAGCAACACGCTCCTGTACACACTAGGAAACAAAAGGAATACCTCCAGGAGGCACATTAGTGGAAAAAGGTACCAACACTTATTGAACACAACAAAAAACATAAGGAACCCTAACCTAATTATTTGCACTCCCCCTAGAGAGTCAAGGGAATAGGATATTGTAGAGGTTGGGGGGAAACCCTAAGGCTAAACCCCTATCTTCGTCGTCGAGATAAACAAAGTCATCATGCATGAGACCATATGTGCCATCCGTGTAGTCGTGTAAATTTTCTTCTTCATCATAGGTGCCCATGTTTACTAAGAAGGTCACTAGACGCCTATAGTCATCTTGGTCAAAAGGGTAGGCTTGTGCAATGGGAGAAACGCTCTCTACTAAGTATGGATCAGACGTGGTCAAGAGACATATCAGCCATTCTAACTCCTCAAAATTCCTCTCACATGCTAGCGTACCTATCAAATCCCATTCACATGCAAGCACTGGAAAGACTCGACTGTCCCAATCAGTGTGATGAGCCTCGACTGTCTTTGTCAAAATGGAGATGAGAGTTTTGTTGGTACTCTCAGCTTGGCCATTTGCTTGGGGATAAGAGGGTGTAGACTTGTGGTGAGATATCATGAAGTTTGATGTGAGTTCTTTTATTACTTCATTTATGAAATGAGTTCCATTGTCACTCACAAGTTCAAAGGGGCATCCAAAACGTGTGATAATGTTCTCAAAGAGGAACTTAGCTGTTGTTTTTGCATCTGCCTTCCGTGTTGCTTTTGCTTCAGCCCATTTGGTTACATAGTCGGTAGCCACAATGATATATCGTGATTGCGTGTTACGTGCAGCCGGACTAATCGGTCCTACAAAGTCTAAGCCCCACTTTTCAAATGGTTGGGTTACCTTGATGGGATGTAGAGGCATCCTATCACTTCTTTGTGGCTTGTTGAAGCGTTGGCATTCATCACATCCCTTTGCAAAAAGTGATGCATCCTTAAACAGAGTGGGCCACCAATAGCCTGACTGTAAGATCTTTCGGGCAGTCAACTTTCCTGAAAAGTGACCACCAGCTACGCCCATGTGTGCCTCTTGTAGAATATATAAATACTCATCCTCGAGGGCACAGCGTCTAAGAACATCATCTTTTCCTCTCTTATAGAGAGTTCCAACCAGTAAGCAATAGGGTTGGCATTCCTTGATTAATTTTCGAGCTATATCTTTTCGCAGTTCTTTGGGTGGAAAACCATTAACTAAGAAGTTAACAATCTTTTCACTCCATTCAGGCATTGTCTCAACAATGAACAAAGGAGTATCAGGCAATTCATCATCAACCCCCGTAGGAGCTTCTCCATTAGGGATACGAGATAAATGATCCGCCATGACATGTTTCCTCCCAGGCCTCACAACAACGGTGAAGTCAAACTCAAGAAGAATTAACAACCATCGTGTAATTCGACCTGTAGAACACGGCTTGTTTACCAAATATAGCAATGCTTGATGATCAACATAAAACACAAACTTGGTAGCAAGAAGGTAATAGCGAAATTTCTTTACTTCGTAAATCATATAAGGAGAGTTCTCCCCAATATCCGTGTCTTCGTTACACGTGTAACAATATTGTAATGGAGCTGAGTGAATTGTTGTGTCTGATCGATTATCAATGATGAATTCATTTCCTAGAGGATGCGTTCGACCACTTAAAAGATCAACTCGAATGACAGAGTCTTGGAACTGTAAGTAGACGTGGTTTTTGGACCAGTCATGCACCATTTTTGCTTCCCTCATGAATGGACGCCCTAAGATCATCTCAAATGACATAGGATGCTTGGAAAAATCCATAAAAATGAAAGTTTGCCTTACCTTGTGTCCCAAGACCTTGATTCTGAGATCCTTTAGCATTCCAATAGGCATAACAATAGATCCATTAGCCATTTTTACCACTACGCTTGTGGCTTCAAGGTGAGGTCGCCCCATAGACACCCAACAACTCTTTGTCACCATGCTGACTCCCGCACCACCGTCAAGGACTCCCTTCAGAGTTAATCCTTTAGTAGTGATTGGCAGAGTAGCATTAGATTCATCACCTTCAAAGTATTGCCCCAACTTGTTAACGGGTACTTCAATTACAGATTCATGTCCCGCTAGGTCAGATGGTGGTGCTAAATGTTCCTCATCATTCATTACTGAGTCAGGTTTGTTCATATGTGCAAACTGTGGTAATCCGGCCTGTAATTCTCCATTGAGGAAGGCTCGAAGAGCTGAGACTAGCTCGGGGTCTTTATATAGTTTGGACATGATGGTGGTTCTAACTTCTGAAGACATGAAATCCATCAATTTGGCAACATTTAATGGCATCTTGTGGGACGTAGGACCCTGACAAGAGAATGGTGAAGATGGAATCTCCACTTCCTCAAGGGGGTCGGGCATTCCCTCACCAAACATTCTCTCTAGTAGGAAAGGTGTGTGTCCACTTTCAGATGTCCTACCCTCACTCTCTTCCCGAATGATACTGGGTATAGCTAACGGCCTGTAGTTCTTGTGAGGTTGAACTTGTGTGGGAAACACTGTGTCCGATATCTGGATGTGTTTGGGTTCAAGTTCTAATGTTCGTTGAGTTTCTTCCACCAAACCCCTCAATTGTTGGACTCGTTCAATTTCCACTGTTGGGTTTGGATAGGTTCCAATCTTTCTCTTGCAATCCTCATTTGTTGTCTCTCGTGGCTTATCTTGAGGGTTCGCAACTGGGTAGCTTAACTTTGAATACTCTTTTGGTGTTCGTCGTAATTCCCTCTCGTGATCCTCCTCACTGGCTTTTTCCTTTGTAGTAACAGTTTTGGTCTCCGTGGTCTCTATCGAATCTGAGTCATCCTCAGGGTCATTCATATACACGGGATCCTCTCCTGTCCCTATGTTAGTCTTTGAACTTGGTTTTGAGCTAGAAGCATTAAGGGATTTCTTTCTTCGTGTTTTCTTCTTTCTCGCTCGGCCGATGGATGCAGCATCTCTCTCTTCGAGGATGTAATTTTGCTTTTGGAGCATCGACCGTGTGAGTGCATTCACTGGTGCTATGTTTATAGTTGGTGGTGTCCCATCAACAATCTCTATTAAGTTCAATGGTGTGATTTTCGGTGCGTTTGGATTGTTAGGACACTGTGCGATCAAATGATCTATGCCACAACGATTACAAGTGAGTATTGGCATTGCCAATGCATTCCCTTGACTTGTTTGCATTAGTGCAGCATTCTTTTGCATTCTAATGGGGCACTCAGCTACTCGATGTGGTCCACCACATTCGTAGCACTGAAGAGGTGGTCTCCTGGCAAAACTATTAATGTTTTGGCCTCTTGCTGCTAGCGCAGTAGCTTGATATACCGGTTTGATTTGTCCCCAATGGTCTTCCATATAGTACATGGGACACTCTTCAAGCATGTCGACTCCATAGGTGATACTAGAGTCTATGTCATAGGTGTAACTCTTGGATGAGGGGGTTGCTGTCCTAGCATTGGAGGTGGCAACGGTGTGGTTTGGACCACATTTTGGGTTCTAGGGACCATGTGCTGTAATGGCAACTGTTGCTCCATGGGTGGGGTAGGTATCAATGCAGGAACTCGAGGTGAGTCTGCCCAAGCTATAGGCGGTCTATTTTCCATGATGCGTTTAAGCATTAGGCAATCCTTCACTTGATGGCCATACCTACCATACGCGTTACAAGTCCCGTTAAACTTTACTCTGAAAGTAGGGCATTCACTCGTAGTATGTGGGCCCAAGAAAATTGAGCACCATTGTTGCTCCCTTCTTGGATACATATGAGTGTTTTGTGGAGCACGATTACCCCTAAGGCTTTCTTGGATGGCCTTTGTGAGATCTTCCAAAGTCATCTCAGATACCGTTTGCTCTTTCACGATTGGCTTTATCTTCATTGGCTCATGCCCTGATGCTTGCGAGGTACTTGACTTCGGCTCGGCAGACACTCTTTCTCTTGCAATCATTAAATTATCCTCCAATTGGATTGCATTCATGGTGACTGCTTCCCAAGTAGTGATACCTCTAATGACTAGGCCATTATAGATACTTTCATGTCGTAGTCCCCTAATGAATCTATCGAGCAATTGGTTGTGGTTGAATCGCTCATTTGGATTGCATCAAGAATTCAAATTCTTTAGGCGACTAATGAAGTCTCTCACGGATTCAACTTCTTCTCGTTGGGCTTTCTGGAGCTGAGAGGCTACACCCCAAAGTACTCCCTCTCGTATGTATTCTTTTAAGAACAGTCTCCTAAGAGTAGAGTAGATCGTTTTCTCTTCTACTCTTAAGGTTCTATACCAATCTCCAGCCTTTCCGCTTAGGGTCAAACTCAAAGCCTTACACTTATGTAGCTCATTGTGCTCTTCCAAGGAATCGCACACATGTTCAAAGAATTCCATATGCTTTCTAGCATCTCCGTCTCCATTGAATTTTTGTGTGAGCTTAGCTACTTGAACTGCCTTGCTCCTAGGCTCTCTATGAGGTGCACTACGCATGTTTTCCGCAATAGAGCGACCGATAGTTTGAGAAAATGCTGCCAAATCTCCTATTTGAGCAGGTATAATGGGTGTATGTGCTCCTGGAACCACATGTGAGATGGGAGTTGGCCTTGGCCTTGGCATACGCGCGGCTCTTGGGTCCCAAATTTCGTATGGTGGTGTACCAGACGGTGGTCCAAAGTTTATAGGCGTGGCCCTAGGCATAGGGGGTGCCTGATATGGCATGTTATTATTAAATGGCATGGCTCCACTTGTATAAGATCTTGGATAATTCCATTGTGGATTGTAAGCTCTTGGAATAATCGGAGGTGTAGGAGCTGCATGAGGCTGAGGTACGACACGTGCACATGATTGATACATACATGTAGGTATAGTTGGGGGCACTGTGCTACTAGGCATCGGCGCCGTGTTAACAAATGAACTCCATGGTGTACTTCTTGTCATGCTCACCATTGGGATATGCATGGTAGCCGTAGTGTCATTAAGAGAAAGATGAGCTAGATCTGGGAAGGTAAAGATGCCACTTGTGGGTTCAGATTGTACTGAGGCTCTTGGCGAAACAACATATGGAGGATCAATGGGGCTCACTGAGGGAGTCTCCATTTGTGACAGGGTTGGTTGGTTGGCCTTTCCCATATCCAAGAATCTCATTAGGCTTGTTGAAGGCATGTTGATCCCTGTGTTCTGTCTTTCTAACTCGACAATCCTATGGAGGACATCACAAACTTTCTGTTGTTGCTCATCTATGCTAGTAGCACCCGATGTGGATTGTAGAACATCTAACCAACCCACATTAAGGTGTGTCATGTGTACCGATCAGTTAAAGCTTCTGCTTGTAGGTCATACTCCCAATTTTCGTTTAGGAATATCCCATCTAGGCCTGGCGTGCTGGAGGTTTCCCTTGAAGTGGAAGCATTATTGCTCCCCATAGCTTGCCCCTCCGTGACTGCTACCTTGGGAGCACTTGGTTGCTCGGCTGGCATGATTGTTGTCATAGGAGCCTTTGCTTTCAGGGCTCGACTTTGTTCTAGCCTTCGTAGGTTCTCAATTTCCCTCTCCCTTGTTGCTTGCATATAGCATTCGATCTCTTGCACTTCGGCAAGACTCCTACCATCGGGTAGTAAAACCTCAGAGGGAGATAGTCCTAAAGGATCAGGAGATGCAGTGGATGGAACATTCACATGCACACTCTCAAGAAGCATAGGGTCCATTTTAGGCATGAATGACGAATTTACTTCCCCACTCCCTTCATTTATTTCATTAACCGCATGTTCGGAGCGAGTAGCTCTACTAAGGGTCTCTTTTAAGCGGCTAAACACGCTGGACCCGGGCCGTGGGCCCATGGCATGCATGTCTTGACTTGAACTATGAGGGTTTGGTGTAGGATACCCCTCCATGACTTCGTAGTCAGAGGAAGAATCACTAGACGTGATATGAGGATCTTGGGTCGCGCTACCTTGAGTCCCGGCCGAAGGTCCAGAACCTAGGGTGGAGGAATAATGGGTGCCCGCGTAAATGGAGGCACTACCAATATGCTCGTACTCTAACACTCGTCCAGAGCGTAGGTTCATATGACTTGGATCCCCTAGAAGTGTTAGTGAGGGCCCGTGAAGGCTGCTCACCTAGTAATTTTGGGTGTTTTGTAACCCAAGTCTTTTCTTATTTTTTGATTTTTTGGTCCTTTTTTTGTGACCCAGCTATAGAATAGAACGTATGATAGCTCAAACCGAGCGTCTCGGTCAGAGGGACGTGCCGTGCTTTACAGCCCTCTGTTTGGTCAGTTTATGCCCTCGGAATCCCTAAAACCGTCAATTTCTAGTAGGGAACTAGGCCCAAATTAGAAAGTCTAAGGGTGCAAGTGGGAAGAGAAGGGAGGAGAGTGGAGGACTTGCCCCACATGCTCTCATTCCCTCTTGAGGGGGTAGGGTATATATATAAGAGTGAGTCTAGTATATATCATAGGACTGAGGCCTGGGCCTGGGCCTGGGCAAATGATCTCGATCCCGATCAAAATTTTAGTGTAGCCCCCCAGTCACTCACGCTTAAATATTTTCGGTTTTTTTTAAATAATTTTTTTAAATTTTTTGGGCGACGACCGCGCGCGGTTTTGGTGACCCTTTCTTGGCCACACACACTGTCACCTACCTACCCTCCCAGTCAACAACTCACAGCTCACAGACAGCTCACTACCTTATCTACTTACTAACCGTGCTGCTAACCACTAACTAATCTGTTAACTGCTTACTGACAGTGACCTAACTGTCCACCTACTTCCTCTCTCACTACCTTACTATGCAAAGACTGTGTGCAGGCAAACCTTGACAGAAAACTGTGTGCAGACTGTGTGCAAGCAGAAATTGCTAACTGCCTTCCTACTAATTCATTCACTGCAAACAAGCTAACGACCACTAATTGTGCAAAGACTGTGTGTAAACAGAAAACACAACATTATGCAGAAATCACAGAACTTTCTGACAATACAAAAATTAACAACTTGCAGACAAACAACTCATTTCTCTTCCTCTTCCTCTTCTTTCCTACTACAAACAACTCATAAGAGAAGCACAAAGTGCCTCTTGGGCTTAGTGCAGGGCGATTGCCCGGCAGCGGCGCCAAAAATGTGCGCTCCTTGCCGCACTGTCGAAGCAAGGGACTTGCCGATACATAGTGTGCGAGCCACAAATGGCTCCAAGCACACAACAAGACTAATCTAGCAAGCTCAAAAGAGGGCAATGGTGTGTCACTCACCCCTCTATGCTCCTGCCGTGGAGGATTCCTCGCCGCGATGAAGAAGAAGTTGCAGTCGTGCTGCGCTCAACCGCTTCGCCGCCGTCGTGCCTTCGTAATGCTCGATCGCACACACACTCTCCCTCTCTCTCTCTCTCTCTCTCTCTCTCTCTCTCTCTCTCTCTCATGCACACACACACGAGGAGGTGAAGAAGAAGAAGATGGAGATGGAGATGGAGATGGAGCAAGAGCACTTTTCTATTGCACAAATGAGAGAATGAGTGAATTTTAGGTTTAGTTGGCTTTTATATGAGCTCACCCCATTCACACTTGGGCGCTCATGCTTAGCCAACTAATCCCTTGAATGTCCCAGTTAGAGTGCGCCTCTCATCGGCGATCACTCTTACCCTTTTTCTATTGGTCCGACAAGCCCGGTACTTGACTCTACCAAATACATAATACATGTCCGTCGTAGGTGATGGGGTGTCCGTGAGCCGTGAGGGTTAACAGTCATTCGATTGCCAATCTTCATTTTGTGCAAGCTAACTTGATGTTTTTGTAGATTCTTGTGTCTCCTTTGGTGGCGTCATGGCTACAGGTTGTTGTTGCCCTTGTGGCTGTGGTTGATCTTTTGCCGTTTTGTCATCCTAAGGCTTCGTGGATGCCTCGGCCTTCTCTTGCTGTGTTGAGGTAGAGGGTGTTTCCCCAATCTTCTGTTCTCTTGGTTCCTCAAACTTTGTGTTGTCCTCTGGTTCAAGACTCGCTGTCCTTTTGGAATCTGTCTCTTGTTCTTTGTGTTTCTCTTGTGTAGATTCAGCTGCCTGTTGTGCCGGTTCAGCTTCTTCTCTTTGTTCAGGCTCTACCTCTTTTGTGTGTTCAGCTTCTGTGGATTTGCTTTCTGGTGAAGGTGGTGGATTCGGCATGGGGTGATCACTCTGTTTTGAAGCAGGTGAAGAAGGTCGTGGAGATACATCACCTTGATCATGTTGTGATTCTCCTTGTTCCGTTGCTTCCGCTCCTTGCTTTTGCTGCCCTGCTGCCTCTTTAGCTTTCTATTCTGCTTCTTGGGGCTTCTTTCAGCTTTAAAGCTTCTGCTTCTTGATACATCTTTTCCAATAGTCTTGTGGGATCTTCTGCCTGTTTCCTGGTATGATTTTTTGTTCTTGCACCTTTAAGCTCAATAGGTACCTATCATGCTGGGTCCTTGCCTTGTGCTTGGTGGCTGCGTTCGTAAGAGTGCTTTTCTCTTTCAAAGCGGGCTTGTTTTTGTAGAGGTTCCTCTTGGTGTGCTGCCACGGATTTTCTATTCATTTCTTCCCATCGTGCTCTTTTTTCCTCGTTATCTAAGCTTTCACTGTTGTGCCGTTCTGGCGAGCTCTCGGCAGACTCTTCATTTGACTTGTATGTTCTCTTGGCAGATCTTGTAGCTCGAGGGGAAGGATGTGCTGACACTATCCAATTGCTTTGATCTGGGGCATGCGACAAGTTGTCGGCCATGCCGATAGCATGGTAGGCAGTCATGGTCAAAACCTCTGGTGCACCCAGATATGTGATTTTCCCTTCTTTCTTTGTCCCTTTCAATGTGGAAAAAACATATTGTGCATGGTCAATTGGTTGCCTGGTTGTTGATTTGAGAACTTGTGTAAAGGTCGTGGAAACCGTTGTAAAGTGTGAGCTTTGTCCTAAAGGGCGAGTCAAGGAGAGAAGAGTGGATTTATCCCACATACTGTGGAGCAAGGATGTAGAGCTATATAAAGCTCATTTTCATGAATGAACAACACAACTCTATTTTGCATGACATGCTTGTCTATGGTGAGCTTGTGCTAAGCTATGTCAATACTCAAGATTGTGTTTATGAGTCCAAGCTAATTCTATCTTGGAACCTAATTCACTTGAGTGATAACCTTTCTTACACACACACTCACACATTGACGCTATGTTTCTCTTTCATCCACCATAGCTAGCCCGATCCCATTCCCAAAAATTGGTATCCGAGATATGGTGTGCTAGCTAGGATTGTTGTTATGCATTTGTGTGTTAGTACAATTAGCATTACTTTATCATCATTAGATAGATCCATTAGATTTTCTCTTCTATTGCATACCGTACGCCTGATTAGTGTTCCATTGGCTAGCATGAGCATGTTCTTGAGCTAAAGACTCTTGGGCCACTACTCACTAGCTAATTGGAAGATGAATTAGCATAATATTTCATTGATTTTCCATTAGAAACTTTCATTTTGCATTCATTAGTTGCTCCCTATTTTAGCAAAATTAGTACTTACAACTAATGTGTGTGCATAGCCTGTCTCAAGAGCTCTCTACCGACTATCTCCATGCTCAAATCACCCTTCATATGCACATTCTAGAGCTTGATTGATTTCCTCTTGAACAGTCTCTCTCTCTGGATTTTTTGCAGAACAATTTTCAGAAACTTTGTTTAGTGTGTGTGGTGCATTTAATGCCAAAGATGAAATTCTTCTCCCTTTTTTGTCTTGGGAAGGCAAAAACCGTGTGAACCTCCTATTTTTAGGAGTTGACCATCCTTTTTGGGGGGCCATACCACAAAAAGGCTTGGGCCCCCAACGATGGACGTGAACCGCTGCGATAAGCTATATTGAAGTCCGCCAAGCGGGTCCGTTATCCGAATGGCCGGCCACGCATTAAGGGGGCCTCCTCCGTCTGACCGGCGCCTGCCCACACATGCGCCAACTGGCTGCCCTGTCACGTCCGACCGGTGCCTGCCGACTCTACCCTCGCTTGCTCGGTGTGCCCCGCTTACCCGCGCATCGAACTTAACCACGCACTCTCAACCCTTTTTAAAGGTTTTCGGGTCCGCCCTTCTCAGGCCCCCCTTCCCGCGCTAATCCCGGGCCTCAAGAGCTCCAATCAAGCTCACCAAGCAGCCACTCCCACGGCCCACTCAAGACCATCTTCCCAGCTACATTTTTAAGAGAGCTCCCACATTCATAAGCTACGAGCTTTGCCTAAGTGGACATCCGAATGCTACCAAAGGCTTTGATCTCAAGAAGCATCAAATTCACTCAACAATTCTTGTCCGAAGAACTTCAAAGCCTTAAAGTAAAGAGCATCAAAATCTTATCAAAGGAAGAAGCTTTTCAGGACAAAAGCTTCCTTGAGCAATCAAGCGATTTTTTTGTGAAGACTGGCTTCACACACCCGTGAAGAGGAGCTTCACAAAATTCAAAGGAATTTTCTCTTACTCTCTTTCTCATTAAAATCTTTTCAAATCTTGCAGCCAAGCACAATAACTTGCAAATAAATATCATCTTTCTTTATTTGTGCACCATGTAAAGAGGCAGACACTCGCTAGGAGAGTCTCCTAAGCTAAGACCCCTCTATTAGCACAAATGGGGGACAAGGGAATAGAAAAATTAAATGGGGTAGGATTTCACACCTGGCAAACAAAGTTAAGAAGTTAACTTATGAAAAAATGTTTGTGGTCTGTCATCAGCACTACCTTAGAGCAACAAGCCGAACCCGATGGAGTGCACACTAGGGCATCTACACTCATAGCAAGTGCATAGAATTTGGCCAATGATGAACAAGCGTTAGGAATCATCATCACCTCCTTCCATGAAAATTATGTGCATTTCATAGACGAATGTACGCATGCACATGATGCCTGGCATGTTTTAGAAAGCAATGTTGGAGCCAGGGCCAAAAGAAGTAAATTTAGTCTCAAAAGACAACTTTACAAGATCACCATGATTGAAGGGGAGGACATTGCTAGCCTAGAAAATAGGCTTAAGAGCATTGTCACGCAGCTCACTTACATCCAGGTCAAAGTACCAGAAGACGACAAAGTAGCCATTCTATTGAGTGCACTTCCACCTTCTTATGACCACTTAGTCACAATTCTTGAAGAAAAAGAACCAGCTCCACCTTTTCAAGATGTCATCAACTCAGTCCAAGCAGAAGAAAGAAAGAAAAGACGTTCACTAACCTCATCAGGAGGAGTTTTTATTGCAACATCCTCAAGGGGAAGGTATTCGCCATCGACATCGACAAACGGAAGAAAGTGTTATGAATGTGGAAGAATGGGACACGTAGCGAAAGACTGCTACACAAACAAACCTTGCAACAAATGTGGTAAGAAGGGACACACTCCTTCTCAGTGCTACTCAAATAGCGGCAGTAGCAGTGGAGAAAGCAGCAGCAGTAGAAGCAGCAGCAGAAGTCACGAAGGGAAGAGACCTATCAAAGGATCAGCACACATGGTAGAAGACAAAGAAGATGAAGACGAGAGCAAGATTGTCTTTTATGAAGACCCATTTTGAAGATGCAGCCTCTCTACTTGTAGGGAAGGACTTTTATTTTCCTGTGTGGATTTTATCATCCTGTGTGGATATCACCATCCTTTGTGGATTTTATTTTCCTGTATGGATTTTATCATCTAGTGTGGATATCACCATCCTTTGTGGATTTTATTTTCTTGTGTGGATTTTATCATCCTATGTCGACATCACCATCCTTTGTGGATTTTGTTAACCTGTGTGGATATTACCATCCTATGTGGATAGCAACTTATCATCCTGTGTGGATTCTGCATCTTTAGTACCTTGTCATAGTCCAAACCTCAAGGGGAGGATTGTAAAGTGTGAGCTTTGTCCTAAAGGGCGAGTCAAGGAGAGAAGAGTGGATTTATCCCACATACTGTGGAGCAAGGATGTAGAGCTATATAAAGCTCATTTTCATGAATGAACAACACAACTCTATTTTGCACTACATGCTTGTCTATGGTGAGCTTGTGCTAAGCTAAGTCAATACTCAATATTGTGTTTATGAGTCCAAGCTAATTCTATCTTGGAACCTAATTCACTTGAGTGATAACCTTGCTTACACACACACACTCACACATTGACACTATGTTTCTCTTTCGTCCACAATAGCTAGCTCAATCCCATTCCCAACAACTGCCAATTAGCCATTGGTTCACCATCTAGGGTGGATAGCTTAACTGCTCCACTTGGAGATACATCTTCAATGATAAACGGTCCGTTTCCCTTTTTCTTAAACTTGGGAATGTGTCGCTTAAGGGAATAGACTAGAACTAAGTCCCCTTTTTTGAAGATTTTTGTAATTAGATGGGAATCAAAAAACTGTTTTTGTTTTTGCTTTTGTGTGTAGATATGAGCTACAGCTGTTAGCCTTTGCTCATCTAGCTTCTCTAAATCTTCAAGTCTTTTTGACAATTCATGTCTAGTCCACTCAAGATCCTTTTTTACCCTTAGTGTCGGCAATAAAAATTCTCTTGGCAGTGTGGCATCAAGACCATAAACAAGGTTAAAGGGTGTAGCATTTAAAGCTATTTTGAATGAAACTCGATAAGCTCATAGAGCTGCATGGAGATTCATTTCCCAGTCTGTTCTTCCTGAACTAACCACTTTAGTCAATACCGAGCTAAGAATCTTATTCGAATGCTCAGCTTGTTTGTTTGCTTGTGGGTGATAGGGAGCTGATTTGTTATGGATGACCATCAAATTCATGAAGCAGATACTCGATTACCTCAGTGAGGAAATGAGTTCCCCTATCACTGACAATTTCTATAGGCAGTCCATATCTTGTGAATACATACTCATATAAGAATGCAACAGTGGTTTTGGCATCATTCTTTTGAGTTGCTTTAGCCTCAGCCCACTTGGTCAAATAGTCCGTAGCTGCAATGATATATTGAGCTTGGGTTCTATAAGCAGGTGGCTCTATTGGCCCAACAAAATCTATACCCCATTTTCGAAAGCTCTAGTCCCCCATCATTGGTCTTAATGGCATGCTATCTACACGTGTTGGCATTTTTGCTCGTTGACAAGCATCACATCTTCGAATGTATTCTTTAGCATCTGCAAAAAGTGTTGGCCACCATATGCCTGCCATTAAGATTGCTCTTGCAGTGGTCTCACTAGAAAAGTGATCTCCAGCTAATCCATCATGTGTTTGTTCTATGATCGGAATATATTCGTCTTCATTTGCATAAGACGCAAATGTTGATCCTTACCTCTCCGATACAATTGGTTTACAATAAGAGCATAGTCTCTTCCTTCTGTTTCAATTGCTCTTTGACGGCATTTACTCATATCCTCGGGAAATGTTCGACTCGATAAGTAAGTGACTAGATAGTTACTCCACTTAGGAACATGCGACATTTGAAACAATGTTACATGACGTATGGGTGTTTGTTTTTACATTGAGGACAATCCTTTATGAGAGAGCGAATATCACTCCTCATAGTTGACCAAAATACTCCAAGTTTCAAGATCCTTTGCATAGTTTGGTCTTTCACAAAGTGAAGTCCTACTATGGTAATATGTACTTGACTTAGGTATTGGTTTTTCTCTTCAAGATTAATGCATAAGAGCAATATTCCATCTCGATTTCTTTTGTATAGCCTACCAGCTAATTGATACATAACCAATTGCTCGATTTATCCGACTGTAATAGGAAGTGGTATTTGCGAATCCACTTGAGCTATGGTCATCAATGACACCATATTTTTCGACATCGAGGTATCATTTCCACGGAGAACAAATAGGCATCTGGTAGATCATCATCTACTCCTTTAGGTGATTCCCCTGAAATAATCATTGACAAATGATCTGCTCTTTGATGAGTAGTGCCCTTTTTTACAACCACAGTGAAATCAAATTCCAAAAGAATGATGAACCTTCTCACTATTCTTCCTGTGTTGCATGGATTGTTGACCAGTTACAATAAAGCTTGGTGGTCCACGAAGAACACAAATTTGCTTGCTAATAGGTAATATCTACACTTTTTTACGGCATCATTCCTAATCCTTCCCTTTTGGTGGTGGTGTAATTCTTTTCTGCCATGTTCAACTGTCGGCTAGCATAAGAAATAGGAAAATTAATTTTCTTGTCTCCTGGTTGAGCTAATATACACCCTATGGCTAAATTGGAAGCATCTACATGTATGTGGAATATCTGTTACCATATACATGTGGTAGTGATGTGTGTGAACACACTAGGACCACCGGGGCATTTTTTTCCTCTTTAGGTGGTTTTTCCCCTGTGCATTGTATATACGCCCATCACTCTAGGGCTATCTATCTTTCCATTGCACACCAAGTAACACACTCTCTATTGTGTGCCTTTATCTTCCTTCGTTCTCCAAGCTGTGTGTGTTTCTCTGAATCCCTAATTCCAACAATTGGTATCAGAGGAGGTTACGTCCTCTTGGGCTTAGTCGCTAGCTGCTCCAACACACGCCTGCTCACTTTCTCCGATTATCAGAGCAGGTTACGTCCTCTCGGGCTTAATCACCAGCTGCTCCAGCACACACCTGCTCACTTTCTCCGATTACAGTGAAGTTTGGCGAGCGTTCATAGGTCGACAAATATTTTGGGATAGCTTACAGAGCTTAGTCTGCTCAGATTTCTGATTCGGGCTCATTTCGGTCTCCGTTTCCACTACAGGCAGGTCTGCACAGGCAATTTTGTCATTTTGTGCAGAATTTTTGTCAATGCCGTTTTCTCGCATAACATGTGCCTTACAGTCTTCTACGGTTTGTGCTATATAGCATATTTATTTCCGCTCCGTTTCTCCTATTTTTGGGCAGTTTTCACATCAGGTACAACATTTACCATGGGTGACATCAACATAGATGTCAAGGAGAGGCTCTCAGCAAGAGAGATCAGCTTGGCTTATGTGCCAACACAGGACAACCTTGCAGATCTTTTCCCAAAGGCATTGTGTCATGAGAAGCTCGAAGCTTTGGGCTTACTCCCCTTTGTGGACTGATCATGTCCTCAGGGCATGGCACTTCCCTTTACTCATGTGCCAGCTCTCGTTCACTGCATCACTCCAGGGGGGATTTGTTACCATATACATGTGGTAGTGATGTGTGTGAACACACTAGGACTACTGGCGCATTTTTTTCCCTCTTTAGGAGGTTTTTTCCCCCATGCATTGTATATACGCCCATCACTCTAGGGCTATCTATATTTTCATTGCACACCAAGTAACACACTCTCTATTGTGTACCTTGAGCTTCCTTCGTCTTCTCCAAGCTATGTGTGTTTCTCTGCAACCCTAATTCCAACAATATCTTATTCCAATCTGGTGCTTTCAATCTTGCAGCTCAAGTGAGAGCTTGCTTTAGCTTCATGAAGGATTCTTCACATGCTTCAATCCACTCAAAGTGTGTAATCAAGCTATACATGGGTTTTGCAATTATAGCGTACATGTAAATGAACCATCTGTAATATCCACAATGCCCCATGAAGGCTTGAACCCCCTTGACTGTTGTTGGTCTAGGCAAATCAACAATGACATGATTTTTATCCATATCAGTAGCTATGCCATTTTTTGGCACTATATATCCAAGAATTTTTCCTTGTCTACCCATGAATCTGCACTTTTCAGGATTTAGGCAAATCCTATAAAGTCTACATTTTTCGAATACCTTTTTGAGATGTTCAAAACGATCACCTCGGATTGATGAATGTACGCATAGATCATCCATATATACTTCTAAGAATTTCCTAAGATATTCTTTAAAAGCATGACTCATCAATCTTTGAAATGTGGCAGGAGCATTAGTTAACCCAAAAGGCATAACCCGATAGGCAAAAATACCCCATTATGTTGCAAAAGCAGTTATATGCTGATCTTTTGGGTCAACCAAAAGTTGATTGTATCTCAAAAATCCATCTAAGAAGCTGTAAGCTTCTTTATTTGCAACTCGTTCTGGCACATGCTCAGTGAATTGGAAGAGGAAAGTTGTCTCTAATGGTAGCTGCAATCACTTTCTTGAGGTTGACACAAACTCATAATTTTCCATTCTTCTGGGTACTACCACAATTGGAGACACCCAATCTGTGTGTTCAATTTCATAAGTGAATTCGACTTCCTTTAGTTTTTCGATATATTCTTTAATTTTCTTGGCAAATGTTTCATTATATGTGTATGGCCTTTGTCTACTTGGTTTCACATCGTCTCTCATGGGTATGGTATGTTGACAGATTCTTGGATCAACACCCTTGAGATCCTTGTAAGACCAAGCGAAGATGTCTCGGTATTCTTTTAGCAAGCTTAACAAAAGCTCTTATTCTTTTTTTGTCAGGTCATTTGCAATGTAGGCAAGCCTGGTTCAGCCAATCTATCTTTTTTGCATTTCCAGGCCCTTCGTAGGACTCGCCCTGTTTTCGTAGTTCTCTAACAGGTTGTTTGACAATGATTTGTTGACCTTGGAGAGTATACCTTTTGTAATGAGATGGAGCACTCATTACATCTCTACCATCCTCTTCTGTGGTTTCCATTTCGGTTGTGTATATCTCCTTTAGAGCTTTTTTCAACTCTTGATACTTCTTTTTCCGTTCAACTCGCGTCATGGTTGACTCCTTTTCTTGTTTTTTTGTTTTTTCTTGAGTATCCTTCCTCGTTTTTCTTGATGTTTTCGACATTTTTGGGTATTCGTTTGAAGGATATCTGCCAGTGATTTTGTCCTTGACACAATCATGTGCATCTATCTGCATCAGGAACTGTGATCTACTGGAGACTGATGGCATAGGTCTAGCTTTCATGTTTTTGGTGTCTCTTTTTTGTCTATACCATTTTTGTCTTCTCGGTTTTTGGTAAGGAAAGTCAAAAAACTTTTCCTCCCCTCCTTTCAAGAGAGTAGCTTACCTCTTACATGTTCTTTTTCTGACCCCAAATCTTCTGAGGTAGCTGAGTGTTCGTCTAACTCGTCTGTTGCATCGTAGTAGAGGTCTGAAAAGACTTGTTGAGCTTTCATCAAGTCCTTGGGATCCTCATTTCATCTTCAATGTAGAGGGTTGAAATCATTTGGATGGGAATTATGTCATAGCCATCCTCATTGCAAAATTGAGTAGGCATTGATGTATTCACACATACATCCATTGTTGCTAAAATTTGAGTCCACTCAAATGGCTCAAGCAAATGCTCTGGAAAGGGTTCAGGTACATAAGCTTCGTCGGTGCAATCCCTTTCTAAAATACATTCTTCTCTTTTTAAACTTCTGTTTTTTGAAGCTCCGCACATCCAAATAGGAGTGTCTTTGTTCAACCATGATGGAAGCTTAGTTTCAGTCGAAGAGACTGAATCAAACTCTTGTATGGGCGTCTTCATGACATCTCTATAAGTGTGATCTTTTAGATTAACCCTTGTTATAGATCCCACTTGCTTCAAGTACAAATAATTGTTTCCCAATCTTGGATAAGTTGTACCTGTCGCATGAAAGTTCTTCCCAATATGATTACGTAATTGAGTTTTTTTCCAAAGTCTAATATGGCAAAAGCGTGTTGATATTCAATCCCACAGGAATTGGCTATCACTTTTTCAAGTAGCCCTAATGGTCTTTCAATGTGTTCGTCAGCCAATTGCAATTTCATTCAAGTTTGTCTAATGGCTAGTTGTCCCCAGGGTTCCCATACTGCTTTTGTGGCTATGGCTATGTCTGGCCCACTATCCAGTATTGCCAAGGTTTCAATGTCATTATATTTCACTGGAAGGGCGGTGTTTCCTTCTTCCCCTTCGTAATATTCTCCAACTTTGTTCATTGGAACATATCGAATCTCCTTGTTATTCATTTCGTGTTTCAATCTTTCCAATTTTTTTACGATGAGCCCCATTATCCCCACCTTCTCTAGGGTTTTCTGTAGATCATTCCACAAGTATGGTATGAGTTTTAATAGCTCTCCCAAAGTAAGAGTGCATTGGATGGGGTGTAGACATGATTGAATGAATATTGTCTACTTCTAGGGTCTGTTCCGCTCTTTTTACTTGAGTGGTCTTACACACTATGGATTCATCTTTGTTATCTCCCAAGTAAGAGGGTAATGTTTTTAAGGTCAATGGTTTTGACATTCCTAAAGCTTCAGATCCGCAATCCCCATACAAGGATTGTACATCCATGTCCATATCAGGAGGTAGTTTGTCTAACCAAACTTCCTCTATAGGAGCCAACTTTAGAGTTAGGCTCCCATCATTGATCTCTCAAACTTTTTCCCATAAGTGTCATGGCCAGTCTTCCTCTACGAATGAAATCCCATCTAAGGCATCTTCATTGTCCGGCACTATAAGTTTTGGGTCTTTTGTTTCAAGGTGGGGTTCGACCACCACTTTGGATTTTTCTTTAGTGTCTCTTACCACAAGCTCCTCAGATTTTGCCATACTTTCGAGCTTGGGGTTTTGTTTTCCAGCATTTCTTGCGTGATTCTTTCCAAATTGTGATAAGCTTCAAGCTTAGCTGCTTCCATGTCTAGAGAAGGATAGTTTTTCCATTTGTTTTCCATGTTTTGGCCTGCTTTAAGTCCCACTTGGTAGGCTTCCAAGGCTGCATTAATAGGCGCAAAAAATTTATCAACCAAAATTAATCCTCCAAATTTCATGGTTGTTTCCTAGACTTTGCTTCGAGGTTCTTTCACCTTTTTCTGGAATAGCTTTTTTGATTTCTCCTCGATTTCAGCTCGTTGTTTCTGTTTTCTCATCTCATACCTTTTACTTCTGCTTCTTTTTCTTAGCCTGGGATCTAGTGATTACCTTGATTGGAACAATCGGTTCACTCTCAGGTATCACTTGGACTATGTTTACTACTATTTTACCCTTGTTTAAAGGATTTTTAGGACAATCTTCTGGGAAGTGTCCTCCCTTTTTGCAACATTGTATGCAATAAGCTTCAACTGGCTTAAGGTTCTTGTCTAGCTCTGGGCATTCATTTTTCCAATGATCATCTGCACCACAGTTGACATTTTTCCGTTCTTGTCTTAATCATGGGTCTTACCATAGGAGGTCTAACACCTTGATTAGCTACATAATACATTGGTGCAAGCTCTGGTGGAGCATAAGTCATACATTCTTCCATTGGTGGTGGATGTGAATTATACCAATCTACTTCTACCATTACTGTAGATGGACTAGGCTCAACATAGGGTGTAACAGGCACTAGTGCTTGTTCATCTATGACTCCCTCTGGGTGCATGTACTTTACAAGCATTGAATTATGTCCTGGATACGGAGGTTGTTGACCCAAAATGGGTTGAGGTCTTTCCATACCCATCGGTGGTCTTTGAGTTGGTGCCATGTTAGGCCGGTATCAGTACATGGGTTGTCCTTGTGGCCTCATGGGCACGTACTGAACATTCCCATCATACTTTGGTTGGAAATAGCATTCATTGGTCTCATGGTTGGTCCATTTTCCCTCAATTGCATACCATTTTTGCGGTCTAATTGGTTGTCCCTGTTGAGGTATCCCTTGTCCTGGTCCTCTCATAGGTGCTTTTTGCATGTTATTCATCCTTTTGAGCATGTCTCCTATGGTTGAAAGTGGTGCTGCAGCAGTCGTTCCTACTTGTGCTAGTTTAGTGGATGTTGTTTTCTCACTTTGATTATCCTTAGAGACATCTTCCTCGTTGAAAATATCACAATTGTCTCCTAAGTCAATAGCATCTGACACACACTCTTCTAGGGTTGTATGCTTCTTGCTATACAATATAACATGAAGTTCTTTGTTTAGCAATCCATCTAGAAACAATGACACTAGTTGTTCTTCTGCAGGTATCTTTAGCCATGGGAATCTGGCAATGTATTGTTTCATTCGAGTTGCACAATTCCTAACAGACTCACCATGTTTCTGTTTAAAGCTGTAGGTTTGAGCTATCGTATTGTGTTTGATCCCCATTTTGGAACATACAGCTACAAATCCTTGAGCTAATGTGTTTAAGTCCATGATTGACCTCAGTGAAATTTTTTGGAACCATGTTAATGCTTTCCCTTCTAATGTCATTCCAAACCCTCTTAACACTAGAATGGTAACCTAATAGGACATAAAAGTGTCCTTTCAGGGTTTTGGAAAAAAATTCCAAAATCATAGTAGATCCACTCATTTTGAAAAATCCTTTCATGAGCTTATAGTTCAATAACTACTACATATGGAAAAATGAGAAACTTGTAATTTTTCTCATCACTTGGTCACTACAAGCCTCCAAAGTTTATGGACCAGTGCATTTTGCCCAAAACAACAATTTCTTACGGTCGATTGCATATAAATAAGAGTACATGAGATAAAATGCCCCGTTAACTTCAATGGGTTGGTGACCAAAACATATGGTTGCTTTTGCCTCACTTTTTTTTTTTTGGGCAAAAAACATAGGTACAAAAAAGTTGCATTTTTGCCATCCTATCATCAAAGTTTCTATAGTCACGCTCAATACAGATACTATATACATGTTTTCTTGGTTCCCTTTGGGCCTTTGGATTCAAAAGGAGCCATGGAGCATGTCAAAAGGATAATGGATCTCTTAGAATTGGAACCTTGGGGGCAATGATAAAGTGCTAAATACACAAACATGAAAAAACTGGGTTTAGCATTATGACCTCTAGAAACCCATAGAAACTACTCAATATCTAGCCAAGTTTGTAGTCTATGATTAGGTATGGTTACTACCTACAAAATACACACAATTGTCCTAAGAAACTAGCAATATTGAGAAAGTTATACTTGCTACTCTAAAATGTATCGTATTCTTCAGCAATCAAAAAACTCAACCATCATCATATACTATGCTATATAGCATATTAGGTCCCCCAAACCTCAAGGAAGATTAGCTTTATGTTATACATTACACTTACACAATCAAAATTGAATTTGGATATCAAGAAAGCCACCAAAAAAATCATAAAAGTGCTAATTTTGGCCCAAAAACAGGATTATGCAATTCTTGTAAATTGGTCATAACTTTCAATTTTAACACTTAGCTCTCCCTACAAGCATCAAAACATGTTGAGAACTATGAAGGCCTAACCTCTAGCCATATAAACCTCACAAACATGAAGTTTAGAGTGGTATAGTTGCCAAAAATTGAAAAAAAAAAACCAAAAACAGGACCCGTTTTTTCACACAGTTTAGGTTCAAAAATCTTGTGCAAGAGTAATGTTAATGGTGAGATCGATACTCCAAAAAAAAATGCTAAGTTTTTTTCAGCTCATAAGGCAACTTTGTGGATATATAGCACCTATAAATTCATTTTCATACTCTTCAAATAATTCAAGCAAAATGGTCACTTAACAGGACACAAAAGTGTCCAAGGACATAAAAGTGTCTTGTTACCATTCTAGTGTTAAGTATAGAAATCGAATATGCCTTCTGCTCTTAGCACTTGTTTAAAGCTGGTCTCACATGTCTATTTGGTTCAACTCCCGGTCTCCTAGCTGTTGGTCCTATTTCGAGTCCTTCAAACCAATCTGTTGAAAATAGTGACTCATGTAGCCCTGGACTGGGTTTAGTGTCACCCGGTTTTCTACATGATGAGGTGGTTTCTGGTTTCTTAACATTACTTTGGTTTGTTCTACCTCCTCAGGAGTCATCATAACAAAGTTATTGTTATAACAATCCCTAAACAGGTAGGTTGGTAGGTCTACTCATCCCTTATTCTTGATCTTGAAGATATAGATGATCTTCATGGCCGTCAGTTGTCCTAATTTGGCATGCAAAGTCCACAAAAGATCTCTTACGTTTCTATCCCCCCAAAAAATAGATTCCGATCCTAGGATTATTAGTACTAAGCCGTTTCAAGGGCTTCAAATCAACTTGATCGTATCTCTCAAATTCTAAAGTTGGTGATCCTTCTTTTGCGGCCATATTTGTAATTATGGTATTTACTTCTAAACCCCATTTGTCTATCACATCAGGGTCTTCTACTTGTAAATACTAAGTTCTGTTTCGATCCATGTACATTTTTCCTTGTTTGTTTGTCCTGATCTCCTTTTTGAACTCAATACCATGGTCCTCAATGCGAATAGCATACTCTTCGTTACAATCCAGGTAAACTTGAGCTCCATGGCGATTAGGCTTATAAAAAGAGAGTATATGCTTATAGTGCATTGTCGTTCCGGTTTCCGAGTGAGTCGAATAGGAAGACATTTTGGATGTCGAATCAGAAAAAGTGTCTGAGACTTCTTTAGGGATAGTGTGCAAGGAATTGCTTGTATTCATGCTTTTTTCGGTGGATAGTCTACTGGGGGTTTCTTCAAATATGCCATGATTTCCTAGTACACGACCAGATCTAAAGTTCATAAAGACTTATGAATCCCTAGATAGAGTACTTACCTTTGGATTGACTTGTTGTCAATGTCTTTCACTTGACTGGATTGCACTTTTTGTCAAGATATCGATTCCTCGTCTACAAACCGAGCTAATTGAGTCAACCGTTGTAATTTTCAAACTCGACTTTGGCAAAAATCAAAGGACTAATCTGCAACTCAAAAACTGAGTGAACATGTACCAATTTGGATCCGATTGAACCCAAAATTTCCTGGTGGTCTTGTATTATGTTGGTCTAACACTATATAAGTTCAAAAGTTAAAATTGATGTCTCTGTGTTGCAGTAGTAAATAATCACGATTATTTACTTTTGTCAGCTTTTTTCACTTTTTTGCTTGATTTACCAAGTATACAACCTGTTAAGGTCCTTGGACAAGTTTCAATAAGTTTGGACAAAATCTGTTCAAGTTTATCAATTGTTTCGTGTCCGAACACTTTGATTTCAAGAATCTGGCTTAAGTCTCACTTTGTGATCCAAATTTCACCAAAATTGATTTTTGTGGTCTACTTGATATGCTTGACCTTGTGGGATGCCCAAATGTGCAAGAATACCAAATTTTCAAGCAGATGTAAATAATCGTGATTATTTACTCTGGCTAAATTTTTACATTTTTTTGCCCCTATCTTGATATAGATCTATTAAGCACAACTTAAGGTCTCTAGCCAAGTTTCATCAAGTTTGGACTATTTTTGGTCAAATGGTCATCAGTTTTCTGTCCGTAGACTGACTTTGCAAATTTGGTCACAATTTTCAATCCAATGATCCAAATCTTACCAAATTTGGTTTGTGGACTTATTACAACATGTAAAACCAATGATATGCTAACTTGGTCAAAAAAGTTGAAAAATGGGGTAGATGTAAATAATCGTGATTATTTACTTCTAGCAAATTTTTGCATCTTTTTGGTCAACTGAGCATGTACACATGTCTATCACATCAATATAAGCCTATAAATTAAATTTTATCAAGTTTAAACAGTTTTTTCCCAATTTACACTTAAGTGTCAGTAGAAAGTCAATAAAAACTTTAGTTTTTACCCAGTTTTTTGTCAGTTTGGTGATCCAAATCTTTTTGTGCCTTTACAAAAGTTTTTGTACACATGCAATGAGTCACTGGTATCAACCTTAATTGAATTTGAGCTGAAAGTAAATAATCGTGATTATTTAATTTATGCCCAAAATGAACAAGTTTTTGCACTTTTTTCATGGACAGTCTTTTCATGAGTTGTTTTAAGCTTATGAATCAAGTCAAAACTTAATTTGGCCTAATATGTCAAGAAAAAGTAAATAATCTAAGTTTTTGCAAACTCTTGAGATTTTTACCTCAAAGTGTCCTTGAACTTACCCAGTGGTGCATACAACTTTTAAGCATACTCTCCAGTCGGATTGAGTGGTTTAATATCTTCTCGTGCTATTTCTAGCCGTAGACCTAAAATTATGCACTTCAAATAACAACTCATAATGATTCTTTCGGAGAGAGCAATGTCCTGAAATCCATCTCGGATCCTACTTACCCTACTCCTAGGTTCTCATGCACTGAGGTTATGGAAAGTGTCCACACAAACATCCGTTTTCTTGTTTTTTATGGTGTCTTGAGCATTGATCTTAAGACTTGTTTCGTCTATCAATCATTTTCAAAATCCTAATCTAATTCTACAATCCTATAATCCTAAAGGCACTCGACAAGTACGATTACTTCCAAGATACCTCTACACAGCAAAAGACGACAATCTTAAGCTATACGGTTTCTAAAAGAAAGTTTTTACTCTAGGAGATCCTAGAGGAAGTTAAAGGATAACTTCACAAGACACTCGTGTTTTTCCCTACTTTAGGTATCTTCGATCCCCGGAAACAGCACCAAATGTGGGACGTGTGTCTAACCTCACTATCTTATCTTATTGCAGTTTTAGCAAGAACCACGATTACATTGTCAATCCATGGGGCGAAGTTGATTCGACTAGTGCATAGAGGCTACAAGACGTTGTCAATCTCTCAAAAAACAACTAACAACTCACATCTAACTCAAGCTACCCTCAAGTGACTGAAATCACTAAAAGCCAATCGCTAATTGACAAACAAATCACATCCATTACAGCATCAAATCACATCCAAACGTAACGAAACTTCTAGGACAAGTTTATAAGACCTAAGCACGCATGCTTATGGTCTCAAACTCCACTTTAGGTCAAGGTCCAAAATCGCGATTATTAACAGCAATGGATTTTTGACCTAGTCGTTTACAACCCAGAATGCACCTAAATGCTTAGCAATGATGCCCCAATACCCCGCCTATGCTTAGTTTTTTATTTTGAAGTGTAAATTCCTACTTATGATGAAATTAGGCCACGGGTCGGCAACGGCAAAAGCTAAGAAATACTGAGATGTGTTTACGTCAATGCGTAGAGCTCTTACCTACGGTTGCAATGCAACAAACGCGATTGCAATGTGACAACCAAAGAGCTAGTAGGAAGCACAAGAAGGAGATAAGTGAGCACCGTTAGCTCACGCTGTGTATTTCATTATCCAAAACTTACAAAAATTGGCTTTTATACCTTAGCCAAGGATTTTGGTGGTCAAAACTAATAATCTGGGAGCTCTAACTAAAGATAGGTAATGACAAGTTGATACAATCTGGAAGCTTGTAGCCCCGGCTCAACTATTACAAGGTTTACTCAAAAAAGAGGAGTTACAATATTCCCAATTTATAAAAAATAATAAGTGTTTTTACATGGGATCTCCAAAAAATGGTATCCGTGTTAGTTTACTGCTAACAATGCCTCAGCTAAACACTAGGCCAGTGTCTTTAAACAAGATAGGTGAGTATTATGAGGGAGAAGATGGAAACACCACTCTTCATGTGGAGTTCCAAGGTGTAAAAACCATGGCAATCCTTGACAGCGAAGCTGGCATTTCCATCGCAACAAAAGAGGTCTAGAAAAAATGGGGAAACCAGCAGTGAGGGCTACAAGGATGAAACTGCAACTTGCAAATGGACACATGGAAAGGCCCATAGCACTGCTAGAAAAAGAAATTGTTACTTCTTGTGGCATTGAATATGAGCAAACCTTTGTTATTGTTGACTTTGGCAAGAAGAACAACTATGATGTCATTCTAGGAAGACCATTCATGAGACAGTTGAAAATGGTCCAAGACTGGGGTTATGACCATATCTACTTGTGACATATGGAAACCACAACAGGGATAAATTTAAAGGACCATAGTTACAGGGATGTGACAAGAACACCTATGGAGGAGTTTCATTCCGCTACTATAGCGAGGTCAGAACTTCTAGCATGGTTGGGTAAGCCTAAAGAGATGTGGATGTGCGGAGCTTCACAATGTGGAAGCTTAAAGCAAGAGGAATGCATCCTAGAAATTGCAAGTGAAGACACAGATTACATCCTAGAACCCTTTCCTGAGGAAGAATTAGAGCCACTTGAATGGGAACACATCTTGGCTACTCTCGATGTGTGCACTATTCAAGATGATCCAGCAACAAAATATTTGATGAAAATGGCTATGATGTCGTTCCTTATTTTGCAGTGAGTGTGATCCAGAAAAACAAAGACAAAGAAGAAGACGAGTTCTACGACTCTGTACAACACTTGGAACTTCAAGAAGATGCCGACAAGGGAAATCTAGACAACCCATCAGGTGATGTAAAAAACACTTTAACAAATGCACGGTTTTATGATTGTCCAGATCAAGAACCCAGGTACCAATGTCACTGCTACAAGAATAAAGTGCATCAGAAGTGGATTCCAAAATTTGTGGTGGAAATGCAACTGCAACAAGCACCCTCAAATGTGGCTCCTACGCATGAAGAAAAGACTCAGCCAAAAAGAGCACATCCATGTCAACGAGCTACCAACACTCTAATCAAGTGGATACCAAAGTCATCCCAGAAACAACAAACGAAGAGCAAGCAGACAACAACTTTTCATAACCAGCCAAACCACAAAGGGAAAGTGCTAGAATGTAACCTTGCAGAGGATAGCAGCAATAGTGATGATTCTTTTGACATTCCTTACTAGAAATTCAAGTCATCACCATCACCAACAGATTCTGTAACAACCAAAGAAAGCCAAAAGAAAAGAACAAAGAGTCAGAACCAAAAAGTTTGACAAATCTGGATACCAAAGAGCCAGATTGGCCAAAAGCAGGCATGGATCAACAAGACAAAGATCTTTGATGAAAAATCACAAGATCCAATGCTACTAGGAAAACAATCAAAGCCTACAAGAACGTCTAGGAGAAATACCGAGTCGCAAGCTTTCGCAAATCAAATTTGGGTTCCAAAGAAGTTGACTCAAGCATAGAGAAGTCAGGAGTTCATTTGGATTTTAAACAATTAAAATATCAACTACCAAAGTCTGAATCTCATCGCCAACAAAGTGTACATGAGCTGAAGCAAAGACCGCTGAAGACTCACACAAAGACAAGGTGGATATCAAAGAAGTCAAACACAAATGAAGCAGGGACAAGTATGGGTTCCCAAACGAGCAGCATCAACAAAACAACCGGTAATCACAAAGAAGTGGGTCCCAAAGGAAACTAATAAAACTATTGTTACTGCACTGCCACTTGAATTCTTTCAATCCCTTCTACAGTTACAGTACACTTAAAATAGAGCTCACTCCAAGCCACGACCAAATACTGCAAAACAATGCCAAATACAAAAACCAACCAAAAGGCTAAACTGGATTCCAAGAAAGCATCGAACATGTAAGTAAGCCTTTGAAAAAACTCTACAACCTTCAATCAAGCAAACGTCAGATGAGCTTCAAAAAACATCATATTGCTTAGAGTAGGAAGGTTCGTTAGCAAATGCCAATAAGAAAATTGCTTATACCCACATCTTGCACATCATAAAACTTTTCCATGCATTGACTGTGCATGCATAACATGGCTACATTACAAGGCCAACATAGACACATTTTTTTATTTTCCAAGCACAACACATACCCTTGGCAATATCCTGTCATCAAGAAAGACTCCAAATATGAGGGGGGGAGGCATTCTAAATGCAAACCTAATATTATGAATATTAGAGGGCAATGTTTTGTGAGTTGTATTGAATTTTTGTGTTTGATTGTGGCATTTTTTGACAAAATTCAGAGTATATGCCCTCATAATAGCATTATAAGAGGAGTACGGAGATAAAAGTCATATATGAGCCCCTATACGCATGTGTACGGTGTACATAGCGTTTAGGATTCTATTAGAATGACTTTGCTTTTTTGGTTAAGCTGATTTTTTGTTTTATTTAGATTTTTTTTAGATTTTTTTTTATTTTAAAAAACAACAACAACCATAATCTAGATGAAGAAAAGTCTGAAGAGATGTCGAGCAGTACAAAGAGAAGCAGGTACAGGAAAATGACAAAACTTCATGCGGTATGCCTCAAAAGTCATCTGCACAAAGCTATGATGTCAGAGGATGGACTACAAGGACAAAGAAAGTTGGTGATGCAACTAAACGAACGCACCCATCAAGTATAAAGTTGCCTATTGTGCACGTATGTCGCACGTGTCAATGCAACGAACTTGCCAATACACTGTGTGTGAGACACAAATGGCTCCAAGCACACAACAAGGCTAAACTAGTAAGCTCAAAGAAGGCGATGGTGTGTCACTCACCACTCTACGCTTGCTTTCGTGGAGGATTCCTCGCCATGAAGAAGAAGGAGCCGCCGCTGCTCCGCGCTCAACCGCTTCGCCGCCGCCGTGCCGTCGTCGCAATGCTCGATCGCACCCACTCTCTCTCTCTCTCTCTCTCTCTCTCTCTCTCTCTCTCTCTCTCTCTCTCTCTCTCTCTCTCTCTCTCTCTCTCTCTCATGCATACACACACACACAAGGAGACGAAGAAGAAGAAGATGGAGATGGAGCAAGAGCACTCTTCTATTGCAAAAATGAGAGAATGAGTGAATTTTAGGTTTAGTTGACTTTTATATGAGCTCGCCCCATTCACACTTGGGCGCCCATGCTTAGCCAACTAATCCCTTGAATGTTCCAGTTAGAGTGCTCCTCTCATTGACGATCACTCTTACCTTTTTCCTATTGGACCGACAAGCCCGGTACCTTACTCTACCAAGTAAATAATACAACATCCGTCGTAGGTGATAGGGTGTCCGTGAGCCATGAGGGTTGACATGCAGAGGCTATACCTAGAAGACCTTGTAGTTAAGCTACGATAAAAGGAATTTCTCACAAAATCATCGCCTAACTGATTACTTTTTCTTTGACCCCCAAAAGTCTTTTCACATTGTTTCAATTTTAATGTGTGTGCTTATTTTGTATGCGTTGGGTTTTTTTGAATTTCCAGGAAAAGCGCCCACACTGGGAACATCTAGGGCTCTAGTCCCATAGGCGATACATGTCAGTGAAGTACCAAATCAAGCTGAGATTTCTCTTCCAACTTAAGATTTTACATTGTGGCACTTTGATTTTTTGTTTGTTCGTTTTCAGCATTTTAATTTTGTAACTTTGGGGGGTCATATAACACTATTACACCTCCCCAGGCTCATCACACTAGTAAACTCCCTTTATAATACTTAAGCTAAAGGTCAATAGGGACTAAGCCCACTAGAAAGCCCTAGTACATTTCACACAATGCTGCCTAAATCGGATTAAGAACCTAAGTAACCATTAATTATTAGAAAGGCATTCCCCATGGTATTAAGAGAAGATCTCTAACACCTAGCTTGGTCAAACTAGCTTAGTCAGACTGCTTGATTTTTAAGCCTAGACAAGTGATTATGACAAACATTACATTGAATTAAATGTTTGATACTAAACAAATGTGCTGAATATTATGCTACCAATCACAATTAAAGCAGACAAACATAGATGCAAAAAAGATAAGGGGCCATGCTAATGGACAAGAAACACCTGTTTGCGTTGATAATTGCACTTGATTTGAAGAGTGAGTCGAGATAAAGATTCCATGAAGGTCCAGATCCTAACAACAGCAACACGTTCCTGTACACGCAAGGAAACACACACAGTACCTCTAGGAGGCACATCAGTGGGAAGAAATAACTTTACTAATCACTCAACTCTAAAACAGAAACACTCCTATCATACTAATCCTACCTATCCTCCACCACTCAAGTGATAAGGATCAAAGGTGTTTGATGACATAGGTTTCTGTTTCAATGTACTGGATGTGAATGTGTAGGTCTGGTCAATGTTTTGACTTTTATTGTGCACACTTGTTTGTTAATTGCTCTTGCTCTTTATTCTTTTTCTTTTTTGTGAGTATAAGGCTATATATATACATTCCCTAAGATTGGGAGATTAAGAGGTCAGGGAGGAAGGTTGAGAGGGGAGTGAGTGAATGATGAATTCCAACAAACACTCCCCCTTCCTTGGGTAGATCATACCGTTTGAAATGTGCTCGTCACCCTTTGAAACCAATTGTTCCAGTTGGTAATAGGTGAGGATTTTTGCCATTAGTTTTCTATTACCTTAAGTGCCTCATCGAGTTCCAAGGGTGGTAAGGTACTCTCCCAGGATCGAACTTGAAGTAGTGCATCAGGTAATAATTGAACAATGGGAGGTGTGGATTCCTTTGTAGCTTTATGGAGGTCCACTATTGTAGGTGGAGGATGTGGAGAAGCTTTTACCTCTATGGATGCATTACATGAGGAGCTAGAAGCTTCATGGGACTCCCCCCTTCTTGAGCTAGGTGGAACAAATTGTTCTTCCTTTGGTACCCAAACTAGCTCTGGAGCGGGTGTGTAGCATTCTGTGATTTTATTCTTTGCTCGATCGTTAATTTGTTTTGGAGCTACAAGATTGAGCTCACATGGGCCCGGTGACAAGTAAGAACACAATCTACATTTTGGCACCCATATTTGATCATTTCCTTGATAGTAGCCTTGGGCTTCCAATCTTGGGGCGAGTGGGATGTTTCTTACAAGGCTTTTGTTTTTTCGCACTAGCTATGGTCGCTAAAGAAGCTTTAGGGACCCACTTGTATGTTTTCTTTGTTATATTAGGATGACTCTTGTCAGAAGCTATATGCATTGCTTGTAGCATATTTAAGGGTACGGGCATTTCATCCCCCTCAGGTGTTACCCAGGTCGTCCCCCTGTTTCCCCAAGTGTCTATGGTTGCTGCTAGGTGGACCCAATCCACATTGTCCGACTCAGTCATCCCATGTAGTACATCTATATAAGGAGAATATTCCCCAACATCAGTGTCCGCTTTACACGTGTAACAATACTGTAATGGGGCCGAGTGAACTGTGGTGTCAGATCTATGATCAATTATAAACCTGTTTCCTAGAGGATGTGCTCGTCCAGTAACAAGATCCACTCGAATGACAGAATCTTGAAACTCCAAGTAGACATGGTTTTTAGACTAGTCATGCACCATTTTTGCTTCCCTCATGAAAGGACGTCCTAAGATCATCTCAGATGCCATAGTGTGCTTGGAGAAATCCATAACAATGAAGGTAACTCTTATTTTATGTCCAAAGACCTTGATCTTGAGATCTTCTAGCATCCCAATAGGTTTAACGATAGACCCATTGGCCATCATCACTACTATGGTTGTGGTTGCAAGGTGAGGTCTTCCCATAGTTTCCCATCAATTTTTAGTCACAGTGCTCACCCCAGCGCCACCATCAAGGATTCCTTTCACAGTTAATCCCTTAGGTAGTGACTGGTATGGTCGCATTGGATTCATTAACCTCAAAGTATTGTCCCAACTTGTTAACAGGTATTTCTATAACAGGGTTCTCATCTAGGTTGGGTTGTGGATCTAAGTGTTCCTCCTCTATTGGCATCTCCCCAGCTCCATCCATCTGTGCAAATTGTGGTAGCCCAAACTTTAGTTCTTCATTGAGGAAGGCTCGAAGAGCTGAGACTAGCTCACGGTCTTTATATAGTTTGGACATGATGGTGGTTCTGACTTCTGAAGACATGAAATCCATCAATTTGGCAATGTTTAACGACACCTTTTGGACTTCAGTCCCTTGACGTGGGGAAGATGGGATCTCCATTTCTTTGATAGGATCAAGTAGTCCCTCTGTAAACATTCTTTCCATCAAGAAGTGTGTACGCCCACTTTCCCATGACTTTAAGTCACTTTCTTCTTGGATGACACTAGGTATGGATAAGGGTCTATGGACTTGGTGAGGTTGTTGTTACGTAGGGAACACGGTGTCTGTAATCTCGATCTGCCTAGGTGCTGGTTCTAGATCCCTTTGGGTATTTTCTATCAAACTCCTTAATTGCTTGACTCGCTGAACCTCCTCTGTAGGGTTTGGATAGGTTCCTATCTTCTTCTTGGATCCCGGCCATTGTGGCTCATGAAGGTCTTCATTGTTGGTTTCTATCTTAGTGGTCGTTTTGGTCTCCATGGTTTCACCTGACTCAGAATCCTCTTCAGCATCGTTCATATATACGGGGTCGTCACCACTCCCTATGTTGGTCTTTGAACTAGGGTATGACTTTGCTGCTTTTTGCGATCTCTTCCTTCGTGTTTTTTTCTTTTTCTGAGATTGGGTTAATTGATGTCGTGTCTCTATCCTCAAGAACATAATTTTGTTTTTGGAGCATCGATCGTGTGCGTACGTTTACTGGTACCACATGTGTACTTTGTGATGGCTCCTCGGTAACTTCAATCAAGTTTAATGGCATGATCTTCGGTGCATTTGGATTATTTGGACATTGGGCAATGAAATGATCTATGCCACATCGATTACACATGAGTATCGGCATTGTAGACGTGCTCGCTTGATTGGTTTGCATTAGTGTGGCATTCTTTTGTAGCCTAATAGGACACTTGGCTACACGATGTGGACCTCCACACTCATAGCATTGAAGAGGTGGTTTCTTAGCAATGAAATTGATATTTTGGCCTCTTGGCGCAAGAGCAGCTACTTGATATACAGGTTAGACTTGTCCCCAATAGTCCTCCATGTAGTATTGTGGACTTTCTTCAAGCACATCCATCCCATAGGCAATATTAGGATCTATATCTTCCTCACAGCCTTCCAAACAAGCAATAAATGACTCACAACCCACTTGATTTACAGAAGTGATTCTTGGATGTGGTGGTTGCGGTCCTAGCATTGGAGGTGGTAAGGGTGTTGTTTGAACAACATTTTGGGCCCTAGGGACCATGTGTTGTGCTGTTTGTTCAAGAGGTGGAGCTGGCATCAATGCAGGCACTTGAGGTGTGTCTCTCCATGCTAAGGTTGGTATATTGGCCATCACACGCTTAAATACTATGCAATCCTTAGCTTGATGACCATACCTCCCACAGGCATTGCAGTTCCCATTGAATTTTACTCTAAAGGTAGGGCATTCACTGGAGCTATGCGGTCCATAGCATAATGAGCACCATTGTTGCTCCCTTCTTGGATACATATGATTGTTTTGCGGAAAACGATTATCTCTAAGACTCTCTTGAATAGCCTTGGTGAGATCTATTAAAGTCATCTCGGATATATTTGGCTCCTTAGCAATAGGCTTTAGGGTCATTGGCTGATGCCTTGATGATAGATTTAGGCTCAAAAGACACTCTTTCTCCTTAAATCATTAAATTATCCTCCAATTGGATCGCATTGGTGGTGACTGCTTCCCAAGTGGTGATACCTCTAATGACTAGGCCATTGTAGATATCCTCATGTCGTAATCCCCTAATGAATCTATCAAGAAATTGATTATTATTGAAGCGCTCATTTGGATTATGACAAGAATTCAAATGCTTCAAGCGACTAATAAAGTCTCTCACCGACTCTCCTTCCTCTCATTGGGCTTTGTGGAGGTGAGAGGCTACACCCCAAAGCACTCCCTCTCGTATGTATTCTTTCAAGAAAGTCTCCTAAGAGTAGGGTAAATCATTTTTTCTTCCACCCTTAGGGTTCTATACCAAATCCCAGCCTTTCCACTTAAGGTTAGGCTTAAAGCATTACTCTTATGCAGGTCATTGTGTTCTCCTAGAGAATCGCATATTTGTTCAAACACTTCGATATGATTTCTCACATCCCTGTCTCCACTAAATTTTTGTGTGAGCTTGGCTATTTGTACTGCCTTACTTCTAGGCTCTCTATCAGGCGTGTTACTCATATTCTCAGCAATAGATCGACCAATAGCTTGAGCAAATGTTGCCAAGTCACCTAAGTGAGCAGGCACCATGGGTGAAGGCGCTCCAGAGACTACATATGGAGTAGGTATTGGCATTGGGCTTGGCGCATAGGAAGCCCTTGGGTTCCACGTTGGGTGCGATGTTGTGCCATGTGGTGGTCCATAGTTCATATGTGTGGCCCTAGGCATAGCAGACATCGAATGTGACATGCTAATGCTAGCCGGTATAGTCCCATAGAAATAAGAACTAGGGCGTTGTGGTTGTGGAGCATAGGTTGTTGAAACAATGGGAGGGGTAGGGACTACATGAGTGCGATGACCCATAGGTGCATACGATTGGTACACACTTGTAGATACTGTTGCAGGCATTGAGCTACCATGTAGTGGTGCTTTACTAACAAATGAGGTCCATGGCGTGTTTCTTGGCATGCCCATCATTCGGGTAGGCATGGTAGCCGTGGTGTCATCAAGGGAAAGATGAGCTAGACTTGGAAAGGTGAAGCTATCACTTGTGGGCTCAGATTGCACTGAGACCCCTGGAGAAACAACATATGGAGGATCCATCGGACTTACCGAGGGAGTCTCCATTTGCGATAAGGTCGGTTGTTTAGCCTTTCCTGTATCTAAGAATCTCATGAGACCCGTTGAAGGCATGTTGATCCCCTTGTTCTGTCTCTCTAACTCAATGACCCTATGGATGACCTCACAAACCCTTTGTTGTTGATCCTCCACACTAGCAGCACCCATTGTGGATTGTAGGACATCTAACCAACCCACGTGATAGGTGTGACCTGTGTATAGGTCGGTCAGAGTTTCTGTTTGTAGTTCGTACTCCCAGTTCTCATTTAAGAACACTCCATCTAGGATTGAGGTGCTAGGGGTGTCCTTTGAGCTAGATGCAATGTTGCTTTCTAGGGGTTGGCCCTTAGCGGTTGCTATGTCAGGAACACTCGATTGCTCTCTTAGCAAGGATATTGACATAGGGGCTTTCGCTTTTAACTCTCTTCGTTGCTCCGCCTTGTGTAAGCTCTTGACTTCATTTTCCCTTGCTGCAATGATATATCGCTCAACCTGTTGCAGTTCGGCAAGGCTTCTACCATCGGGTAATATGACCTCGGAGGGGAATAGCTCTAAAGATTCAGGAGGTGCAGTGAATGAAGTATTCACGTGCACATTCTCTAAGGGCATAGGCTCTACGTTGGTCATGAATGGAGAATTTACTTCCCAACCCCCCTCATTTACATCATTAGCTCTATGTTCGGAGCGAGTGGCTCTACTAAAGGTTTCCTTTAGGCGGCTAAGCACGCTTAGCCCACACCGCGGGCCCATGGCATGCATGTCTTGGCTTGAGCTAACGGGATTAGGCATTGGAAAACCCTCCATGACATCGTAGTCAGAGGAAGAGTCACTAGCCGCTATGTTCGGGTCTTGGTTTGTACTACCTTGGATCCCCGCCGAGGCCCCGGAACCTAAAGTAGGTGGATATTGAGAACTCGTGTAAGTCAAAATTCTCTCTAGTTGCTCCGTCTCTAGCACACGACCAGAGCGTAGATGCATGTGCCTTTGGCACCCTACAAGCGTCGGCGAATAACCTCGAAGGTTAACCGCTTACTTTTTTAAGCGTCCGTTTTCACTCGTGTTTTTTACGTTTTTAATGTTTTTTAATGATCGATTTTTTTATATTAAAGTGTGTGATAGTTCAAAATGAGCTTATCACTCAAACGGTTGCGGTGTGCTTTACAGCACAACGTTCAGTCAGTTGAAGCTCCGTTGGTCCTCAAAAAAGTCGATTTTTAGCTACGTGTGAAGCTAAAATTCGTAATTTTAAAGGGCGATAGATGCCTACGCCTGAGCGTGATCTTGAGCTTGGGTCTGGGAGATATTCTCGATCCCGATCCTACCTTTAAATTTTTTATTTTTTTATTTTTTATTTTATTTTATTTATGTATTATTTTTTATTTTTTATTTATTTTTAAAGGATATGGTCGCTGCGGCCTGCCGAGAGCACACACACACTCTACCTACCTACTTCCAACTAATACACCTACTGTTACACACTAACACACTCTATTAGCTCTCATAGATCTACTTCCTACTTAGTGTACATTACATTACACAGAAGTAACAACCTTAATACTAACACCTTACACAGAGAAAAAACACAGTACCTTTGAAAACTCCATTAACAAAAAAAATACACAGTAGTAGCACAAAATCCTTCTTTTCAACACACACACCCTCCTTCCTTACCTTTCCTACAATTGAAATGGCACCACAAAAGAAGTACAAAGTGCCATTCAAGCTTAGTGTATGGCATTCCCCGGCAACGGCGCCAAAAATGTGCGCGTATGTCGCACATGTCAATGCAAGGAACTTGCCGATACACTGTGTGCGAGCCACGAATGTCTCCAAGCACACAACAAGCCTAAACTAGTAAGCTCAAAGAAGGCGATGGTGTGTCACTCACTGCTCTACGCTTGCTTTCGTGGAGGATTCCTCGCCGCGAAGAAGAAGGAGCCACCGCTGCGCCGCGCTCAACCGCTTCGCCACCATTGTGCCGTCGTTGCAATGCTTGATCGCACCCACTCTCTCTCTCTCTCTCTCTCTCTCTCTCTCTCTCTCTCTCTCTCTCTCTCTCTCTCTCTCTCTCACGCATACACACACACACACAAGGAGATGAAGAAGAAGAAGATGGAGATGGAGCAAGAGCACTCTTCTATTGCACAAATGAGAGAATGAGTGAATTTTAGATTTAGTTGACTTTTATATGAGCTCGCCCCATTCACACTTGGGCACCCATGCTTAGCCAACTAATCCCTTGAATGTTCGAGTTAGAGTGCGCCTCTCATCGACGATCACTCTTACCCTTTTCCTATTGGACGGACAAGCCCAGTACCTGACTCTACCAAGTAAATAATACAACGTCCGTCGTAGGTGATAGGGTGTCTGTAAGCCGTGAGGGTTAACACCTATCAAACATTTCAAGCGACTATAAGGCTTTATATAGGAAGTAGATCTTTATATTGGAATCTTCTATCTTGTATGTGACTTAATGAAGCCTAACAAACAAAAGGAACTAACAACACTGACAAGAACAAAAGGGGAAGAAATGACAGTTCAACCGTCTATCGTAATAAATGTCTGCAAAAGCAACCAAGAGTATAGACAAATTTTGGTCATCATCATTGCTTCTACATGTGTTTGGTAGCCGAAAGGTGCCAATGATGCCCATCAGTCATTTTCAAGACTGACATCTAGAAAAGTTAGCTTGTAAAGCCAAATACAAGTCCAAATCAAGCCAAACTTTGTTAGGAGGCTACAAATAGCGAATACAAGCTAAGGGTTCAAAAAAAAAAGTCTAACCCTTAGCCAAATATGCAATAATAAGAAGCCATGATAGCCATCTACATACCCTGCACATCATGTATATGAATTTTGGGGACAAATGGACAATGATATCTCATGGATGGACATTTATCACAAATGATGTCGAATAAAGCCCTTTTGAAGCAAGTTACTAACTTGGGGAATTAACAGGGGTTTGTCGGGCTTTAATTAAGTCATGTATCAAGTAGAAGTAGTATAATGATTTACACATGACACCAAAGTTAACAGTGGCAAATGCGGCTTTGATCACCTTGATGCAGGAACAAAGGAGTCACGAACAAAGAAGAACAGACACAAAAGTAATCAGCGGATCTCAAAAGACTGTCCTTGATGAGGCGGATTGAATGCTAGACATGCATTTTGAACCTATAATAAAAAATCATCTCAAAATTTGTTTTGACAAACAGAATTTGCATTGGAGTGCAACTTGGCCTAAAGAAGTTGAAGGTTTAGCCATACAATTTCTACAGAATCCTTACAAAGTTGTCATTGATTCACAAGATCTGAAAGCCAATCACTTAATTCTACAGATTGTAGAAGTTGTTTCTGAGAATCACAAATACTCAGAATTGATAGATTTGCTGGAGCAAGTGATGGATGGAGCTTTCTCTATCCATGATGATAAGAGTCAAGCTGAACGAGATTGGGTTCTTTCTGAATCTAGATATGGTGATAGACCTATAATGACAAAAGCAGATGCTGCGTATGAGCATGGATGTGAAGAACATAAAGTTCATCATCAATTATGATTTTCCTGAATCATGTGAAGACTGTGTACATCGGATTGAACGAATAGGACAAGCTTGTGCAAAGCCTACAACCTATACTTTCTTTACATCAGCAAAACGACAACAAAGACAACAATGACATCAACAACTAGGTCATGTTAGGGACGACATGAGCACGGAGGGGGGGAGTGTTGACGGCTAGGTCAACAACACGACATAACTCAACAAAGGCTTATTTTTGGAGAGTTATGGAATGCTGAGGATTATGGTTATAAACTTCATTTGTAATAAGTAGGTAGTTTAGTTACAAAAGCCAAGGTGCAACGGCACTTCTAGTAAATACCAAGCCATTTGACCCCTTAAACTCTATTTTTGATTAACCTAAGGTAGCCTTAATATATAAGGTACCTAGGTCATTTTTGTAAGGAGAACTTTGTCATAATCATAAGTTTAGCGTTGCCGTCTATTGTGTGTGAGAGAGGAAGAGAGAGATAGTGAGCTTCATCATGACGCTACTCCCTGCTCGTTCATCACATTGCAGATCCAACTACATCAGTGTGCTAGGATCGACAAGAGCTACACGACAACACCAAGCATTCCTCGCGGTACGGAGCATACGTGTTTGCGCATCTACAAGCTACTCATGGTCCTAAGTATATCAAATGATGTCTATTTTTTGCCTACAAAGATAGAATCATAGCGACATAAGCTACGCATAGATACTCATAAATTTCAATTTCGGGCATTTCAAAATTCTGCTTTGTCTTTATACGCGTTTTTCGTAGATGGGTTTAGAGCTAGGATTTTGAATGTAGAGACTTAGGGACACGTGTATCCTAGTGAGGGGATGGTGTTCCTTAAGTTTTGTACGATTCTGGTATGATTTAGTGAGTTTCCTTCTGTTTGTGTGTATGTGGTTTGAGTGGTGTAGTTGAGAGCAGTGAGATTTTAGGTTGTGTTTTAGTTTGCCTTCCAAAGTGTTGTATGTATAGGATGGTCTCAGCTTGACAAGCTAAAGAGATTTCCTCTGTGTGCCTATTGTGTCATCTGTGTCCTCGATTGAGATTATGTTGATCTAGGTTGTGTTGCATGCACTTTATGGGTGGTGTGATCCGATCTCGCAACAATTTGGATACTCCTTGAGGAGTTGGATGAACAACTCTTCTTTTTTCTGCTCAATTTGTTGCTATGTAGACTAGTCTTGCATCCTCCCCAAGTTCATCTAGGTCTATTTGTTTTGCATTTTATGGGCCATCATACGATTCATTTCCTTTTTTCTCCCTTATCGGTTTAGTCATCCTATCCTGGATAGTGAATTTTTCATAGTGGGAAGGGACATCCATATTTTCTTTTTTGGTGCTCTCTCCTTACTCACTTTCTATCTTTGTTGTCCATACTTCCTTTAATGTTCTCTCAAGTTCTTGGTATTTCTTTTTACACTGAACCATTTTGGTTTCTCGAACTCATCCATCCCCGGTTCTTTTGGCTTCTTTTGTTTTTTTTTTCTTTTTCAATCTCTTGCGATTGATTTCTCAAGCTTCTAATACTCTCTTTTGTTTTTGTGTCCCAAGTTTTTGTGAATTGACCTGAGATTTTATCTTTTATACAATCTTCTGCCTTTACATGCATTAGGAATTGTATATTTCCTTTTGCATCGGACTGTCTCTGGCCATGTGTAAGGATTTCTTCTTTGTATAGCATTGTTGCCGTCATGATTTTTTATTTGAAAAGTCATAAAATTTGACATCCGTCATGGCCTCTTCTTGATCGCTAGGGTTGTTAGAGTATTCATCGATCCATGTCATCATTAGATTCAAAATGCTCTGGAGAGTCGTAAAAAGATTCTTCCTCTCCTTCTTCATCTTGCTTTCTTATTTTAGGTTCATTTGAGGCTTGACTCTCACCCTCTTCCTCAACTACATTGACTCTGTAATAGGGTATCACGTCATAGCCATCCTTATCATAGAACTTTGTCATGGGACCATCTGCCACAACACACACATCCAAAGTTGCCAGAATGTGTTCTGATCCTATTGGCTCTAGTTCTTCCTTGGGAAAGGTTTATGGAATGTAGTCTTTGTTTGATAAAGCTCTTCTAGGATACCTTATTTGTGCTCTAAGCTCGCACGATCTGAAGCTCTGCACGTCCATATGGACTGACCTATCCATTTTGAAAGTTCAAATCCAGCTAATGTAGATCCTACGATGATCTACCAATCTAAGCAGAGGGTCTCCTTGTCCTCCTCTATGAGCTCTTTGTGGTCTAGGGTATGGTAGGTATTCCTCCCCTAGGGGTGCTCCTAATCCATAACTTCCTGGCTGGTCTTGCAAGTGCAGTGTCCCTCTCCCTGGACCCTTTCTTTTCGTTCTCATTCTCAATGTGGTGCTTCTATCTTGGTCAAATTTCGCATTCTTGTTCTACTCTCATCTTGGCTTTGCTGATGGAGTGATGGTATTGGTAGTGCTCCTAGCCCTGACATGGATTGATAACCACATCTGTTTGTGTTTTTCTCTAGTGTTGCATATTGTTCAAGCCATGCTTGAAATGATATTTGTGTGGCTTGAGGGTTTTGAGGGTTGGGATGTGGCTATCTAGAAGTATGCAATGTTTGCAAGCTCCATTGACTTCCTACGTATTTCTTCATGGAGTAAACTAGAAACTACCACATCGTAGGCCAACTTGCCCTCTCAAGTGCAAAGTTGCTAATGGTTATGCAAAATATGTCCCACGAGGAGGGTAGAGAGCATAATAAGAAGATACCAACTTGCCAAGCCCAACTATTGAAGGTATACATTGAATTACTTAGAAATAGACGTAGCTAAGTAGATAATTGAGTAAACGGCTTAAAGGAGAGAGATAATTTTCACACACAAGAGATTATAGAGTAGAGAGAGAGAGAGAGAGAGAGAGAGAGTACACATGATATACGTGGCTCACCCAATGTGGGCTACATCCACGAGAAAGCAGCCACTTAATGGCTTTAGTACTTCAAACAAGAAGTAGGTTACAAAAGGATTATACCCTTAATAGAGCTCCCGCCTTGCTTCACTCTCACCACCTCACACCTACCTTGTTGCATCAACTTCACACTATGAAATGTGTGTAGAAATGGCCTCCTTTTATAGGCCAAAAGGGCAGCCCTCTCTCATGAGAGGCAGCCATGTGTAGTCGCCCTTGTGTAGATAAGTCCAAACCGGACCCTTTAATCCGCCCATGTGTGGCCGCCCTTGACAAGACAAGTCCTCCTTTGAATTCGGCCACCGGCCACCAGCCATTGACTTCCGACCACCGGCCATTGACTACCGGCCACCGGGACAACCAGCCAACCGACCGGTCGTTTTCCGACCACTTTTCGGCTACCGTCCGGTCATAATATTTTGGCAAAAAGAAATATTTGGGCTCGAGACTGGCCTTGAAAATTTTGGTTTCCAACAAGTGATTTTATTTTCCAGCGAGTGATTTTTCTTCACGCACTATGGCTTCTCCTGATAATGGGGGCCTTACAAATGTGCGTTTTTAATACAAAAATTTACAAGGGGTAAATCAGGCTCCATACTTAACAATCTGCCACTTAGAGACTGCTTTCCTTCCTAGCTTCTTAGCCTTGAATGCAAATTGAATATGAGCATAAGCTCAACTTCTCCTTGTTGACCACCTTTGAAACATGTCTGCAGGATTTTCACTTGTATGTACCTTTCCTAGCTTTAGTTGTCCCAGTTCCAAAAGAGTGCGTATGAAGTGATATCTACCTCAATGTGCTTTGTCCTTGAATGAAAGATTGAGTTCTTCGCAAGCTGGATCGCACTTTGGCTATCATTGTACAAGACACAATTGACTTGTTTGAATCCAAGCTCTTCTAAGAATCTGGTGAAGCCACAGAATTTCTTTGCTTGCCTCCCTCATTGCTACATGCTCTGCTTCCGTGGTAGAAATTGAGACCACTTTCTGCAGCTTGAAGCCCAGCTTACTGCTGTGCCTCCAACTGTGAAGACATAGCCAATAGTGCTCCCTCAAGTATCTTTGTCACCTGCCATATCTGCATCAGCATACCCTTCTAGAAAAATATCAGCTCCTCCAAAATACAAAGCATTTGTTGTTGTCCCTTTTAGATACCTAAGTATCCACTTCACATCTTGCCAATGCTCTTTACCTGGGTTTTCCATGAACCTACTTACAACTCCCACTGCATGTGCAATGTCTGGCCTTGTCCAGACCATAGCATACCTACCACTGCAACATATGGAACTTTAGACATATAGGCTATCTCCTCTTGTGTCTTTGGACACATATCCTTGCTTAGTTTAAAGTGACCAGCCAAAGGTGTAGAAACCGTTTTTGCACTTTGCATTGCAAACCTTTCTAGTACCTTCTTGATGTAATCCTCTTGAGATAGCTTTATTTTCTTCTTCGTCCTTTCCCTTGATATCTTCATACCGAGTATCTTCTTTGCAGCACCTAAATCTTTCATTGAAAAAGATTTAGACAGATCTTCTTTTAGGTCATTGATGTCCTACATGTTAGCAATTGCAATCAGCATGTCATCAACATACAACATTAGGATGATGAACTTCCCATCTCCCAAATTCTTCTTGTAGACGCAATGATCTGAGCTTGGGCTCGAGATCATTGCATCTACAAGATCATTGATTCTGACGAGGATTTTATTTTCTAGTGAGTGATTTTTCTTCATGCACTATGGCTTCTCCTCATAATGGGGGCCTTACAAATGTGCATTTTTTATACAAAAAATTACAAGGGGTAAATCAGGCTCCATACTTAACATTTAGCTGCTAAGTGACATAACAAGTAAGCAAGCTCATATTTTTTTTCTCATCAAATCCACAATTGTTAACCATCGGCGTCCACTACTAGTAGGCATGGGCCGGGCTTGTTGGTTTCATAGGAAAAGGGTAAGAGTGATCGCCGATAAGAGATGCGCTCTATCTAGAACATTCAAGGGTTAGTTGGCTAAACATGGGCACCCAAGTGTGAATGGGCGAGCTTATATAAAAGTCACCTAAACCTAAAAATCACTCATTGTCTCATTTGTGCAATTGAAGAGTGCTCTTGCTCCATCTCCATCTTCGTCTTCATCTCCTTGTGTGTGTGTATACGTGAGAGAGAGAGAGAGAGAGAGACAGACAGAGCATTGCGATGGCACGGCGGCGGCGAGGCGGTTGAGCGCGGCACGGTGGTAGCTCCCTCTTCTTCGCGGCGAGGAATCCTCCACAAAGGCTAGCGTAGGGCAGTGAGTGACACGCCCTTCCTCTCTTGAGCTTGCTAGATTAATGTGGTTGTGTGCTTGTAGCCGTTTGTGGCTCGCACACAATGTACGGCAAGTTCCTTGCTTTGACACGTGCGACAGATGCACACATTTTTGGCATCGCTGCACTTTTTTCAAAAAAAATCAAAAAAAACTTCACTTTTACTCAAACTTCTCCCCAACCTATATGTATACTCAAAAAAACAATTTTCTCTCTCAAAATCTCACTGCTAGACCTGCTAAATATTAAACTTCCCACCTTTTTTTATTTCCCTCCAAAATCACTCCCCTCTCTCTTCTCTCTCCTACTTTTCAACACACTCTTCCTCCTTCCCTCTCCTTGTTGAAGGTCCACTCCATAGCTTTGCTGCAGCTATTCATCCCAAGGCTCTCCACTCCATAGCTCTCCTCTCCACTATGTAGCTCTCCTGCAGCTCTCCATCCCATAGCTCTTCACTCCATAGCTCACTTCTCCCCTCCGTGGCTCTGCTGCAACTCTTGACTCTTGCTTGAGGCCAGCTTTATTCCCCTTTCCATGGAGCTAGGTGAATAAACCTCCCATCCACAACAAGATTTTCAAAAAAAAAACACGTACATATCTGGTTGTCAAAAGATCTTGCACCCTCCAAGTGTTATGAACTACATATAGCACAACAATGCCGCAGTGAAGGTCACACAAATGGGAACCTTTGGGTGGATGGTTGCCTCTACCCCAATGACCCTTTGGTTAATGTGTATCCAACATTCAATAGTCTCCCTACCTTCTTGCAATATGTAGGTAGAGGGGAGCCAGGTCTGCTTGTCTCTTGCAAGTGGTAGTCCAGTATCAGAGCTCATAGTGTGCAATGATGGATGCATTAACACCAAGTTATCATTCATAACAGTTCTAGTCTGCAACAACAGAGGATCATTCATGTGGAGAAAGAAGCACAAACTCTTTAGCAACATGTGGAAGGGAAGGATGGTAAGATTGCAAAGCTTGAGGGTACCATATTGAGTTTGAAAGAGACACCTTTAGGTGCAAGGGAGCATAAGAGGATCTTCTCATCCATAGAGACCCTTGCTCCCAAAGGTGGTGCTTGGAATGAGAAGAGTTATAGCTAAAAGGTGCATTTTTTAATATCCTATCATATTTCCTACATGTATGAAGTCGCTTATGTGGTGATTGTTTTGTTTTTTATTCTTCTTGCAAGAATTTCATCCAAGAGACATGTGGTAGCCAAAGCCAAGAGGATCCCATTTATTTGCTTACTAGTTTCCTTAAGAAGTCAGATGTCATAGCACTCCTACACACCAAAAGGAAAACATATCTATTTTGTTGTAACCAAGGAGGTGATGTATAAGTTTTCTAATCTCGTGAGTGATGTTGATTTGTAGAAGGAATGTGATGAAGTTCGAATTAGTACAAAGGGTTACACTGCACTACATGGCCTCTTCAAGAATGCATTGAGGGAAGGAGGAGTTACTAAGAATGTATTCCCATTGCCATGCAAGGTGAAACTTGCTAGAGGGGCCTCCAATGAAGATGTTTTCTCACGTCTAGGTCACTATTTGAACATCGAGGAGACAATACCCTCATCTTTCTTTGTACAATCTCCACAAAGTGCTAAGAAAGCTACCAATGCAAGGAATCATGCTGATAATATTGACAAAGGATTTCCTTACCTTATGTTAAATAATATTTTGTCCATTTGAAGAGGCTTCAACAAGCAATGGTTGTCTTTTATGCACTACCTTCTAATGGTGAGGAAAGAATCATGTGATGTTTCGCTTTCATTGTCATTGTATGACCTTCACTTTTCGCCTTTCTTCCCTTGCAGTGTTTGAAACTAAGTTGGTGTTTGTTTAAGCTTGACGCATGCCAAATTGTGAAGCAATGAAGGCTAGAGAAGATGAGTGTCATATTTTTATTGTTAAGACCTCAAGAATACAAGTCTAGCAATGAAAATTTTGTCCTACAGGATGCAGCCCCACCCTCCAAGTGCTGCCACAAAACAAAGTTTTACAGCAAGACGGGCAAGAGGCACTACATAGGCAACCTCACAGAGTGCGCCATTTTAGCAGAGCCTTTGGTGAAATTTGACATTATTAAAAGTGTGTGGAACTTCTCATCCGAAGGGCTCCTTTTGCACGGACATGCAAGGAGATTGTTCAAAGTTACAACACGGAGTTACACATGAAGCCCATCGGTCTCGAAGGACTCAAGAAGCCACAGAGGCATACTTGGTGGGATTATTTGAGGATACCAACTTGTGTTCCATCCATGCCAAGCATGTAACTATAATGCAAAAATAATTGGCACTAGCCCATCAGATACAAGCGAACTTGTAGCTAGTAATATGTACAACAACACCTTTTTGCAATGGATATGTAATGACTTCAAATTTGGAAATATAATGATGCTTACTAGTTTTGGAATGTGTTGCTTCTTATGTCATTAAGCTCTTTGTATTTAATTTGTGTTCAATAATTTTTTGTAAGTCTAATGTACATTGTCGGGTGGTTCTTGCACACCATGCCATTGAACATGGAGGGAGATGGGGCGGGGGCGAGTTGTGGGTGAGTATTTTGTTGGCTAGTGCTACAAAACCTCACAACATGATTCAAGTGACATTTTTTGAATGCACACATAATATCTGTTTTGTCCAAAATTGATGTCTTGTGGACAAGGGTTTTTAATAGTGTTTGGGCCAAAACAAGCATATCTGGTGCCTTCCAGATGTCAAGCAAAGGAAATTTGGTTGTCTCTCAATCTTCCACGAGTACAAAAGGTTGGGAAGGCACTAGTACCAAAACAACCGTCAGTGATTACTTTGCTAGGTCTTATTTGCCAGTTGAAATACACACATATCATCTGTTATGGCCATGGTGTGCAGAAAGCCCCTGTCCACAAGGCAGCGAGTTTGGGCCTGACGGGAGCCTTTTGCACCACCATGGCCAAAAAAGATGATATGTGTGTATTTCAACTCGCAAATAAGACCTAGCAAAGTAATCACTGATGGTTGTTTTGGTACTAGTGCCTTCCCAACCTTTTGTACCCGTGGAAGACTGTGAGACAACCAAAATGCCTTTGATTGACATTTGGAAGGCAGCAGATATGCTTGTTCTAGCCCAAACAGTGTTAAAAACCCCTATCCACAAGACATCAATTTTGGCCAAAATTGGTGCCTTGTGGATAGGGTTTTTTTGCAGTTTCTGGGACAAATCTAGCACAACATTAGCATTAAGAATACGATTTGAAAGCTAATGACACATCTTGTGGCCATTACTTGCCTTTACACTGACCCCTCCGTCTGGAAATTGGGACCCTCGACATCATCACAGTAGATAGAGATTGACCCACATAGCACTTTCACAATCATAGTGTTTAAATTGACCTCACCATGTCTCTATACCAAATAAAGATTTAAGGCAGTTAATAAAACTCATAATAAACTTGCCCATTTAGAACTAGAAAATTAGATTTCACTGAAATCCATGTATTTACACCAAATTGTAAGTCAAGATAGGAAAGTACACGTGGAACTTATATTATATTGATATATGAAATTAAAAAAGGGGCTCATTACATAGGAGGCATTGGGCAACTTCCTTGCGTCTTGCTTTAGCATTAGGTAAAATGGAAGTTAGGACTGAGACTGTTGTGGCTTGTGGGTCTTGCACTCCTAAGACTTGATTTTGATAGCTACACGGGCGAAGACCTTGACACAAAAACCTATGCCAAAAGTCGCCATTGCAAGGGATTTGTTTACAAGAAAAACTACTTGCATAGTATGAGGTATAGTAGACAAGCACAAGAGCTTGTTGACAGCCTTCAAGACCCACAGAAAAATGTTCATCAAGGGAGAAATAATTGTGGATAATGCAGATGTCACCCATGGGTGCCGATGTAGTTTGCAAGTGCTACTTCTGGGCCAAAAACATTGCTCTCTCCCGCCTTGCAAGCTGCCCACACCTCCACGTCCAAAAGATCCTACAAAAGTTCATGTTAGGAAAATACATTGGGATGGACAATTACACAAGGAAGACAATTACCACATGTTGTCTGTCATCGTCGTCCATAGTTGGTGTGAGGTAAAGGTTGAGGGAATGTTTGGGGCATCAGAGTCAAGTGACTCAACATGAAGAGTTTGTTGATTTTCCACAAGCTTGGCTTGGGTTTCCAAGAACTCCTCCTCCATGACGTTTGCCTCCTCTGCAATTGCAATATTTAAAGTGACCAAGGCAACTGTGTCAACGACTGCGATCACTAACTTGCATAGTTGTAGAGACATCATTTAGCATTGTAATATGAATGTTAAATGTCACAAGATTACCTTCAAGGCTTTGTAGAGGTATCCATTTCCCAGTCTTACACATCCACCACAAACTTTTAAGTACCGTATCCAAAGCCCCTAGCTTGTGAGATCACTAACTTGCACAATTTCAGAGACATCATTTGGTATTGTAATATGAATGTCAAATGTCACAAGAATCCCTTCAAGGCTTTGTAAGGTATCCATTTCTCTGTCTTACACATCCACAACTCTAGGTGGAAGCGTAGAAACAAAGTTGTGCAAACTTTTAAGTACTGTATCCCAATACCTGAAGCCCCTAGCTTGCATCAATATCTATCTCCCTAATGCATACCCTCTATAAATCCCCAATTCTCTCCTAACAAGGGTTGTAGTGCTTCAAAAGACATATTTTTGCATATAAATATAGTGGGTGTGACATTGAATGAAAGGGCCTTAAATAAATGCAAAAAAACATGCATGAGACAACATCGACCTAGACCTACAAACCTAAAAGCCTTCTCAAACTTCAACAAGAAAAGAATGTAAATAATCATCTTCTCCTTTATGGATAAGATGGATGACAAAGATCAGGTTGCAGCCACTCCATGCTAAGAAGTGATCGCATGTCGATTCCATTGATCTTACCATAAGAATGCTCTGAGGTGGGCACTACTGTGTGTGTGTGTGTGTGTGTGTGTGTGTGTGTGTGTGTGTAGAAGAAGATTCTGCTTTACAATAGCATCGATGGTTGCACACTGAGAAGCATCATGACACCAATGTCAACATAAAAATCTTGAAAGGTTCTAGAGAGACTTCTTAATTGTTGTTGCTCACCAAGTTTGATGGAAATATATCTACATAGACATCAAATGGCCCAAAATAAACATATCAGCATACTTGAACACATAGGTCAACTCAATGCATATGTCTATTGCAACAACAAAGAGAAGCAACTTACAATTAGGCAAAAAAAGTTGGATTAGTGTGCACCAAATGCATATTAGGCATTGAATACACATGTTGAATAGCAACCACCATCCCATTGATCCTATGGTCTTTGAACCCAAGTAGCCTCCCTTTCCAATGTTGATCCAAGTTGTCACAATCTTGAACACGATGAGTCCCGGTGGCTGCAGGTTGCATGAAGACCCAAGCACCTTTGTGGAACACTTGAGGAACCCACTCCCCATATCTCTGGTATTGTACAAGACAACCCTTTCTACCTCATCTTTTGGCTTTCTGTGAGTACTAGAGTTTGACATTGCTACAGAGAGGAAGGGGCTATAATAAGAGGGTTTGATGGTGGTTTTGAATGAGCTAGAGATGAAGGAAGAAGTAAATGTTTTTGGAGAGAGGGAGATACAAAGGATTAAACCTTCAATGGAGAACCTTCGGGTGTAATACTGCAACCATGGCAAGGAGACAAGAGGTGGTTGATAGAGTTTTTGTAGGTGCTCCAGCCATGGGAACTTGGAGATGATGATCTAAGAAGGTGTACCGGAAGGGTAAAAGAGGGTTAGAGAAGTTTACCCCAATGCTGCAACCATAGCCATGGATAGCTTGTAGATGATGGGCTATGAAGCGGTAGAAGAAAGGGTAGAATAGGTGCTTGGTAAAGTCTCCACAAGTGCTGCAGCCATGGAGATCTTGGGGAGAGAGGACAGTGGAGGTGTATATGAAAATTGGAAAGCACGTAGAGAGAGAGAGAGAGAGAGTTTAGATTGTGAGCAGCTATGGAAAGCTTCCATATGTGTTACAGCTATGGAAAGCTTCCATATGTGCTGCAACCATAGCCATGGATAGCTTGTAGATGATGGGCTATGAAGTGGTAGAAGAAAAGGTAAAAGAGGTACTTGGCAAAGTCTCCACAAGTGTTGTAGCCATGGAGATCTTGGGGAGAGAGGACAGTGGAGGTGTAGATGAAAATGGGAAAGCACGTAGAGAGAGTGTGTGTGTTTAGATCCTGAGCAGCTATGTAAAGCTTCCATATGTGTTGCAACTGTGGAAAGCTTCCATATCTGCTGTAGCTATGGAAAGCTTGGAGGGGGGGAGAGAGAGAGGGAGCGAGAGAGAGAGAGAGAGAGAGAGAGAGAGAGAGAGAGAGAGAGAGAGAGAGAGAGAGAGAGAGAGAGAGAGAGGACGAGGAGGAGGTAGAATGGAGGGTAATGGCTGAGAAATGCAGATTTTGGTGAAAGAAAATAGATTTTTGACCATGTATTTGGTTATGGGAGCTTTTGGGGAGTTAAAAAAGTGACATTTAGAGATTTTTTAATTTACTTGAAATTTTAGGGTTACTTTATGGCCGCCCATGAAAATGGAGGGAAACCCCCCCCACACCCCCACCCCTTTTCTCTCTCTTTCTAGGGGACAAAGCTATAATGAGGGGAACAAATAGGCCCCCATGCCCCCTCTTACCCTACTTTTCTAAGGCTATAGCTGTGGCCACCACCCTCTTCCTATTGGTCCATGCTTATTCACCCCTTAAGCTAAAGGGCCCTTTTGGGGTTCATATTTTTCCTAATGTAGTTAAGTAGGTAGGTTATGAAGGGGATCGGGGAGCACACCACAGACGGAGAGTGAGAGAGAGAGAAGGAGACACACGACACACAGATATGGGTGGGGAGACTCAAAAGAGTGAGCAGCCCCCTATACACTTATGCTATGTATAAGGTATACAAGTCGGTGGGCGCCCAGACTCTGGGCGGCCGGGCAAGGCACAGACGCCTATACCCCAACAACCTCCCACTTAAAGGCGATTGTGCCTTTAAGCAAGGTGTTGAGCGAGCCAGCAGAGGATCACACCCACATTTTTGCTCACACTCATCATTTTTGTAACCATTGATTGTAATAAATGTCTTTCCGACATTGATTTTGAGTTGAGTCATTCATTAAGTAACGGGACTCAATTGAGTTTCCAGCTTGTAATCCCGAAGTAATTTCACTTGCTGATGTAATTAGTTAGAGATGTTCTCACCTCCAAGGCTGAGGTATATAAGCCAAAGTTTTTGTAACCTAAAGGGATTCAGATTATTAATCAAAGTGAGTTTTTGAGCGCCGTGACTGTGTCTGAGAGAGAGTGAGAGAGAGAGAGAGTCTTATCTACTTGCTACGCGAGCTACGGAGCCGCCATTGGAGAAGCGACACCGCCATTGTGTTAGCAACGGCGAGAGCTACGCACTGATACCAAGAGTGCGCGCTATCGGCTTCTATGTGTGGTAAGTTCCTACGAGCTTCGGTGTGAGTTTTCTTCCAACTCGTGTGTCGGAATAGAGCGTGCAGCATATCTATAGAACCACAACGAGTAGAGCTACGCATTAGTACCATCGGGGTCAAGTTTCGGTCACGTGTATTTTTCGGCCTGTCTTCATACGCGTTTACTGCACGGAGTGATTATAGGTTGATTTTGCAGTTCAAGTCTTAAGGGTGTTGTTCTTACCTAGTGTATAGACTTCCCCTTGAGTTTGAGATCGATTCAATGATTCTAGATCCTGTTTCGTATAGCATTCGTTCGTAGTACGGATTTCAGTCACTTGCGTATTTTAGAACTTAGATTTGATTTCCTTAGTAGTGATTGTCATTAGAAGGTCGAGTAGGTGATTTGACACCCACCTAGTTGTTTCCATGCGCCTGCGGGTCAAGCTTCGTCCTCATCTGACAAATTCTGTTGTTGGTTGAGTTCTCGCTATTTAGCTTCCGCTAGCGGTGTAACCGCCTTAACACAAGGGAACCTACTCTAAAGACTACAAAAGGTGAGAGAAAACCGCTCTCAACCGATGCCCACTGGCTGGCTGTGATCGTGTGCATCCGGCTGTCCTGCTCTTGTGTAAGTCCATACACCACCAGACGTACCGCACACGTACTGCAAGTATGTATGCAATACCTGCATATCTCCCTCGTGCACTATGTCATCATCAGTCAACAAACGACTTACAACCCCAACTGCAAATGCTCCCACTGCAGCTGCGATATCCGGTCTCAAGATCAGCATCTCATACATGAGACCACCGAATGCTGATGCAATGCTAGCGGGCCCTGCTAGCTCTACGGAGCATGCATCAACATATATATCCCTGGCAATAGGCATCTCTGACTGACAAGGCGTGTCAGCGCCAAAAAACCTCCGTTTCGACCCAAAAACGCAGCATAAACTGCCAAAAGAGGGCTGAAAAATGCAGCTCCTCAACCGTAGCTCAAATGAGGTTTCTGATGGCTCGAATGGCTTCAAAAGGGGGGTAAAACGGTAGGACACCTGATGGAAACGCTCTCGGAAAGCTGAATTTGCCGATGCCAAAGTTGAAACCCTGTTTGCACTCTTAAAAGTGCACGCGCGCGTGGACACGATTTCGGGAATGAAACTGGCTCTCCGCTGTCGTCGTGACTGTGCACACACGCGCTCCCTCCGCATACCAATTGAAGGGGATCGGGGAGCACACCACAGACGGAGAGTGAGAGAGAGAGAAGGAGACACACGACACACAGATATGGGTGGGGAGACTCAAAAGAGTGAGCAGCCCCCTATACACTTATGCTATGTATAAGGTATACAAGTCGGTGGGCGCCCAGACTCTGGGCGGCCGGGCAAGGCACAGGCGCCTATACCCCAACAGGTTAGGTGTGTGTGTGTGTGTGTGTGCACGCGCACGACGCGACCACGGCGACCTTATCCTCCCAAAAAAAAAAAAAAAGGAAGGACCGGGATAAGGAACATTCCCCAAGCCCAAGCCCAGGCTCAGGCCTCAGTCACCCTTTGGACTTAATTATTTTAGCCTCACGCCTAAGTAAAAATCGACCCTTTTGAGGACCATCGAAGCTTCGGGTAACCGAACGATGTGCTATAAAGGACACCACAACCCCCTAAGCAATACACTCGTTTCGAGCTATCAAATGCCCTAATCCAAAAACCAATCATAAAAAAACATAAAAAACCATCAAAAAACGAGTGAAAACGAGGTGCAAAACGCCCAAAAAATCAAGCGGTTAACCTTCGAGGGTATTCGGTGACGCTTGTAGGGTGCAAAGGCACATGCATCTACGCTCTGTAGCGACCGAGCAACTAGCGAGCACTTCGACTTATACGGGTTCTCAATATCCACCTACCTTAGGTTCCGAGCCCTCGGCGGGGACCCAAGGTAGTACAACCCAAGATCCAAACATAGCGGCTAGTGACTCTTCATATGACTATGATATTATGGAAGGGCATCCTACACCAAACCCCAAGTAAGTAAACAAAAATGTACCTGTCTGGGCTCCACAACTTGGATCTAGTGTGTTTAGTCGCTTTATAGAAACCTTTAGTAGAGCTACTTGCTCTGAACCTGCGGGGCTAGTGAAGTTAACGAAGGTGAGGGAGAGGTAGATTCACCTTTGGTATCTCAGGGAGAGCATATCTCTCCAAGAGTGTCCATGTCGATATCTTGGCCCCTACTTTCATGGAAGACCCTGCAAAGCAATCACCCCCCGAAGTTCTACTACACGATGGTAGGAGACTTGCGGAGGTGCAAGAAGTTGAGCGCTATATACAAGCGTCTAGGGAGAGGGAAATGGAGAGTTTCCTAGAACAACACCGAGCCATGAAGGGAAAGACCCCTGGGACAACAGGCATAGCAATCGAGTGCTCTTGAGTTAGTAGGCAATGTGGGTCAAACTGTGGGGAACAACAATGCTTCCACCTCAAGGGAAACCTCTAGTACGGTGGGCCTAGAAGGGTTATTTCTCAACAAAAATTGGGAATATGACCTACAAACTAAAACCTTGACTGACTTTGGGTTACACATACCATATAGGTTGGTTAGAAGTTGTACAATCTACTTATAGCACCAGAAGTCTAGAGGAGCGGCAACAAATGGTCTGCAATGTCATCCATCGCATCATCCAATTCGAGAGGCAAAACCGAGGGATTAACATTCCTTCAACCAGCCTTATGAGATTCTTGGATATGGGCAAGGCTAGACAACCGACACTATCACAGATGGAAACTCCTTTAATGAGTCTAATGGACCCTTCATATATTGTGTCGTCTAGAGTTTCGGTACAGTCTAAACCCACAAGTAGTAGTTTTACTTTTCCAAATCTAGCTCATCTGTCTCCCGGAGACACTACGGCTACAATACCTACTCTGGTGATGAGTACAAAAAGTACACCTTGGACCTTGTTTGTTAGCATTGCACCACTATTTAGTAGCCAGTGCCCCCAACAATACCTACAGGTGTGCATCAAGCCTATGTACCTGTCGCACCTCATGCCCACATAGCTTCCACACCCCCAATTATGCCAAGGTCTTACACTCCACAATGGCATTATCTGAGCTCTTATTCAAGTGGGGCCATACCATTTAGCACAAAAACATGTCGTATACAGCACCGGCTATGCCTAGGGCCACACCTATGAACTTTGGACCACCATGTGGTACACCACCATACAAGGTATGGGACCCGAGGTCCGTGCGTATGCCAAGGCCAAGGCCAACTCCCATTCCACATGTAGTTCCAGGGGCGCCTACACCTGCGGCCACTATACTTGCTTATTTAGGAGATTTGGCAGCATTTGTTCAAACCATCTATTGCTAAGAATATGTGTAACACGCATGATAGAGAGCCTAGAAGTAAGGCAGTACAAATAACCAAGCTCACACAAAAATTTAGTGGAGACGGGGATGTGAGAAAGCATATCGAAATTTTTGAACAAATATGCAATTCTCTCAGAGAACACAATGACCTGCATAAGAGTAATGCTTTAAGCCTAACCTTAAGTGGGAAGCTTGGGGATTGGTATAGAACCCTAAGGGTGAAAGAAAAAATGATTTACCCTACTCTTAGGAGACAGTTCTTGAAAGAATACATACGAGAGGGAGTGCTTTGGGGTGTAACCTCTCAGCTCCAGAAAGCCCAACGAGAGGAAGGAGAGTCGGTGAGAAACTTTATTAGTCGCTTGAAGCATTTAAATCCTCGTTGTAATCCAAATGAGCGCTTCAATAATAATCAATTGCTTGATAGATTCATTAGGGGACTACGACATGAGGATATATACAATGGCCTAGTCATAGAGGTATCACCACTTAGGAAGTAGTCATTAGGAAAAGTTTGGACTCAAAAATGGGCCTTGTAAGAATTGTTGATGTGGCATAGCTTTCAAAAAGTGGGGATCGGTTAATTTTTTGCAAATAAGATCCAAACTTGTCGGAGGTTGGATATTTATAATCTACTCTTCAAATGCTATCTATTGATATATATCATGCATGTATCGGACATTGCCTTCATGTAGATCTAGAAAAAGTTGATTTTATATTACTGTAACGGTAACAAAACCTGGCTGATTGAAAAAAAAATGGCATAACTTTCATAGAAGTCATCCAAACTTTTCGGACCTTGGCTCTTTAGAATCCATTTTTCAAGAACTTTCCAATGATAGGTCATATCATGGGGTTCTAAGCAATATCTAGAGGGGTCTACCGGGTTGCTTTCTTTTGTACAACTTTGATGATGTGGCACTCTTAAAAGGCCCAAAAATGAGTTCAAAATTTTCCTAATGCACCTCCAATGTGGTCCAATTGGAGGATAATTTAATGATTCAAGGAGAAAGAGTTGCTATTGAGCCTAAATCTACTAGCTCGCAAGCATCGGGGCATTAGCCAATGACCCTAAAGCCTATTGCTAAGGAGCCAAAGATATCTAAGATGACTTTAGCAGACCTCATCAAGGCCATTCAATAGAGTCTTAGAGACAATCGTGCTCCACAAAACAATCATATGTATCCAAGAAGGGAGCAACAATGGTGCTCAATATGCTATGGTCCGAATAGTACCAGTGAATGCCCTACTTTAAGAGTAAAATTCAATGGGAATTGCAATGCCTCTGGGAGGTATGGTCATCAAGCTAAGGATTGCATAGTATTTAAGCGCGTGATGGCCAATAGACCAACCTTAGCATGGACAGACACACCTCGAGTGCCTGCATTGATGTCGGCCCCACCACTTGAACAAACGTCACAACGCATGGTCCCTAGGGCCCAAAATGTTGTTCAAACAACACCCTTACCACCTCCAGTGCTAGGACCGCAACCACCACATCCAAGAATCACTTTTGTGAATGAAGTGGGTTGTGAATCATCTAATGCTTGTTTGGAAGGTTGTGAGGAAGATATAGACTCTAATATTGCCTATGGGATTGATGAGCTTGAAGAAAATCCACAATACTACAAGGAGGACTATTGGGGACAAGTCAAACCTGTCTATCAAGTAGCTGCTCTTGCTGCAAGAGGCCAAAATATCAATTATACTTCCAAGAGACCTCCTCTTCAATGCTATGAGTCTGGAAGTCCACATCATGTGGCCGAGTGTCCTATTAGGCCACAAAATAATGCCACACTAATGCAAACCAATCAAGCAAGTAGGTCTACAATGCAGATACTCATGTGTAATGTGGCAAAGATCATTTGATTGCCCAATGTCAAAATGATCCAAATGCACCGAAGATCATGCCATTAAACCATATTGAGGTTACCAAGGAGCCATCAAAGTACACCTGTGGTACCAATAAATGTACTCACACAATCAATCCTCTAAAAACAAAATTATATTTTGAAGAAAGAGACACGGCATCAATTTCCTAATCTTAGAAGAAGAAGAAAACACGAAGGAAGAGATCGCAAAAAGCAGCGAAGTCGGACCCCAGTTCAAAGACCAACACAGGGATTGGTGACGACCCCGTATATATGAACGATGATGAAGAGGATTTTGATTCAGGTGAAACCATGGAGACAAAAACGACCACTAAGAAATAAATCAACAAGGAAGATTTTCATGAGCCACAATTGCCAGGATCCAAGAAGAAGATAGGAACTTATCCAAATCCTATAGAGGAGATCGAGCGAGTCAAGCAATTAAGGAGTTTGGTAGAAGATAACCAAAGATATATAGAACCAGCACCTAGGCAAATCCAGATTACACACACATTGTTCCCTACGCAACAATAACCTCACAAAGTCCATAGACCCCTAGTTATACCTAGTGTCATCCAAGAAGAATGTGACTTAAAGTCATGGGAAAGTGGGCATACTCACCTCTTGTTGAAGAATGTTTACAGAGGGACTACCTGACCCTATCAAAGAAATGGAGATCCCATCTTCCCCACATCAAGGAACTGAAGCCCAAAAGGTGTAGTTAAATATTGCCAAATTGATGGATTTCATGGCTTGAGAGTTAGAAGCACCATCATGTCCAAACTATATGGAGACCCTGAGCTATTCTTAGCTCTTCGAGCTTTCCTCAATAAAGAACTGAAGGTTGGGCTTCCACAATTTGCATAGATGAATGGAGCTAGGGAGATGCCAATAGAGGAGGAACACTTAGATCCACAACCCAACCTAGATGAGAACCCTGTTATAGAAATACATGTTAACAAGTTGGGACAATACTTTGAGGGTGATGAATCCAATGCAATCATACCAATCACTACCAAGGGATTAACTGTGAAGGAAATCCTTGATGGTGGCACTGGGGTTAGCATTGTGACTTAAAATTGATGGTAAACTATGGGAAGACCTCACCTTGGGGCCACAACCATAGTAGTAAAGATGGCCAACGGGTCTATTGTTAAACCTATTGGGATACTAGAAGATCTCAAGATCAAGGTCTTTGGACATAAAATAAGAAATACCTTCATTGTTATGGATTCCTCCAAGCACACTATGGCATCTGAGATGATCTTAGGAGGTCCTTTCATGAGGGAAGCAAAAATGGTGCATGACTGGTCTAAAAACTATGTCTACTTGCAGTTCCAAGATTTTGTCATTCGAGTGGATCTTGTAATTGGTCAAGCACATCCTCTAGGAAACAAGTTTATAATTTATCATAGATCTGACACCACAATTCACTCGGCCCTATTGCAGTATTGCTACACATGTAAAGTGGACACTGATGTTGGGGAAGATTATTTATGCAAGTCACAATAAGGCTAAAATTGCTTTGTTGCGTAAAGAGCTGGAGTCAAAGATTATGCATGAGGAAGATGATATGGACATTTTCCTTGCTAGCGTCAAGGATATCAATAAGCAACTTATTTCTACAGGTGAAGTCATTTCAGATAGTTCCCTTGTGCAAACTGTTCTTGATGCCTTACCAAATTCTTACCAGACTTTTGCTAGTAGTTGGAGACTTATGACCCAAGGAAATCCTGAAGTTGTCAAGTTTCATCCATTATGCACATTGCTATTGCAAGATTCACTCTCTAGAAAAAACACAACTAGGCATCATGCAGTTGAACAGGCTTTTATTGCTTCTCAAAGAAAGGGTGGTAACAGCAATACAGCCACTTCTTATGGTTCTGCTGCGAGTGGAAAATTTTTTGTTCCTAATGCTTCTACTGGTAGCAATTTGTCTAAAAATTCTAGTGATAAGGGCAAAGATAAAATGCGTTGCCATTATTGTAAAGCTAATGATCACTTGATCAAGTCGTGTCCTAAGTTGAAGGCCAAAGAGGCTAAGAAGAAAGAGGGTGGTTCCACTGCAAATGTTGGTTCCACTACAAATGCAGCCATTGTTGAGTCTTCTATAAAAGGAGACAGTGTTGCTGATATTGATGCAGAATGGGCTTTTAGCGTAGAGTTCACTTACAATCTTGTTGTCCATGATGCATGCTTGTCAGTTGCTGCAGATTCACATGTGTGGTATTTCGACAGTGGTGCTACAAAGCACATTACCTCACATCGTGAATTGATCACCTCTCTCGAGTCTGTCCCTCATGGGAATTCAGTCACTTGTGCCAACAATGCCTCTTATCCGGTTCAGGGAGTTGGAAAGATTGTGCTTACTACTGCAAATGGCAGTTCTTTCACACTTGTTGATGCACTTTATGTACCTGGGATCAAGAAGAATCTTTTGTCTGTGTCCGCACTTGCTAGACTTGGACTTGTAGTCAAATTTGTGGATGACACACAAAGCACATTGAGGTGCATTACCACTATGTCAGGGAGAGGCTCTCAGCAGGAGAGATCAGCTTGGCTTATGTGCCAACACAGGACAACCTTGCAGATATTTTCACAAAGGCATTGTCTCGTGAGAAGCTTGAAGCTTTCCGCAAAGCTTTGGGCTTACTCCCCTTTGTGGACTGATCATGTCCTCAAGGCATGGCACTTCCCTTTACTCATGTGCTAGCTCTCGTTCACCGCATCACTCCGGGGGGGATTTGTTACCATATACATGTGGTAGTGATGTGTGTGAACACACTAGGACCACCGGGGTAATTTTTCCCTCTTTAGGAGGTTTTTTCCCCTGAGCATTGTATATACACCCATCACTCCAGGGCTATCTGTCTTTCCATTGCACACTAAGTAACACACTCTCTATTGTGTGCCTTGAGATTCCTTCATCTTCTCCAAGCTGTGTGCGTTTCTCTGCAACCCTAATTCCAACAAACAGGACCCCACAGACTTACACCCTGCACCTGAACATTTCAAATCCTACACCACAGAGGAACGTAAGGTTGTGTATACAAAGGGTCAAAGAAAACCTATCGATGGTAGTAATGGAGTTTATGATAGTCCAGTGATAGTTAAGAAAATAGAGTTAGCAGACCCAGGAGAAGAGTCCAAACTTGTTTTCATTGCCCAAGATTTGACAGAGACTGAGGAGTGTGTACTTAAAGAATTTCTCAAGGAATTTAGGGATATATTCGCTTGGACATATCATGATATAAAAGGTGTTCCAGCTTCCGTGGTGCAACACACAATCCACATGAATAGCATGGCTAAACCAGTTCAGCAATGACCCTACCCAATAAATCCTAAATATTCAAAGATCGTTCAAGAAGAGATTGAAAAGCTTGTGAAATGCGGATTCATATACCCTATTGAGCACTCATAATGGGTTTCTCCAATAGTGATCGTGCCAAAAAAGAATGGGAAACTTAGAGTGTGCGTGGATCTCAAGAAGGTCAATGCCACCACTAGGAGGGACCATTACCCTTTGCCATATTCAGAACATGTGCTTGAAAGAGTTGCGGGAAAGGAAGCTTATAGCTTTTTAGATGGGTACTTTGGATACAATCAAATCACAATTGCACTAGAGGACCAAGCTAAAACGGCATTTATAACCAAATTTGAAGTGTTCACATTTTATGTTATGGCTTTTGGCTTAACCAAATGCCCCTGCTACCTTTCAAAGAATAATAAATACTGCTTTAAGAGAATATTTGAGGGAATTTTGTGAAGCTTTCTTAGATGACCTTTGTGTTTATTCCTCTTGGAAAGAACAACTATCATGCTTACGAAAAGTGTTTGAGAAGTGCAGATTGTATTGCATCTCCTTTCAAATCCCAATTTGGGGTTAAACATGGAGTCATTTTAGGGCATATAGTGTCCAAAAATGGGATTTCCACATATGAGAGCAAAATTAAAACCATTGCTAAATTTCCACAAACCTATAAACTATAAAGGAGTTCAAAGGTTCATGGACCATGTTGGTTATTACCGACGGTTTATTTTAAACTTTGCCAAGATAGCTCGTCCTTTGTACAAGCTTCTTACTGAGTTCCACTGGACCGCGGAGTGTGACCATGCTTATGAGTCATTGAAACAGACCTTGACAAGCGCTCCCATTCTACGAGTGTCCGATTGGAATATAATTTCCATGTGCATATTGATGTTCTAGCTCAACCAGGAGAACATAAATTGGATTACCCCATTAGCTTTGCAAGTTGTCAATTGATTGATGCCGAGAGAAACTACACCACTACAGAGTGGGAAGGTTTAGCTATGATTTATGTAGTGAAGAAATTTTGCTACTACCTTCTTGCCAACAAGTTTGTTTTCTATGTGGATCATCAAGTCTTGTTGTATCTTGTAAATAAACCTTGTTCCACGGGAAGAATTACATGATGGTTGTTAATTCTCTTTGAGTTTGATTTTACCATTGTGGTGAGACCTGGTAAAAGACATGTCATGGTGGATCATTTGCCTTGCATACCCAATGGTGAAGCCCCTACTAGAGTCGATGATGAATTGCCCGACACTTCCTTATTTCTAGTTGAGACGGCCTAAACGGAGTGAGAAGATTGTGAACTTTCTAGTTAATGGTTTTCCACCCAAAGAGCTTCATAAGGACATAGCTCAAAAACCGTTAAAAGAATGTGAACCTTATTCTCTCATTGCAGAAACTCTCTACAGGCTAGGAAAGGATGATATTGTTAGACGTTGTGCCTGTGAGGATGAGTATTTATACATACTGAAAGAATCCCACATGGGTATAGCCGGAGGACATTTCTCAGGGGAACGAATAGCTCAAAAGGTGTTGCAATCAGGCTATTGGTGGCCTACCTTATTCAAGGATGCATCACTTTTTGCGAAGGGATGCAATGAATGCCAACGCTTTAAGAAGCCACAAAGGAAGGATAAGATGCCTCTACATCCCATCAAGGTAGCCCAACCATTTGAAAAGTGGGGCTTAGACTTTGTAGGTCCGATTAGTCCGACTACACGTAACACTCAATCACGATATATCATTGTAGCTACCAACTATGTGACCAAATGGGCTGAAGCAAAAGCAGCACAAAAAGTTGATTCAAAGACAACAGCTAAGTTTCTCTTTTAGAAAATATCACATGTTTTGGATGCCCCTTTGAACTTGTGAGTGACAATGAAACCCAATTAATAAATGAAGTGATAAAAGAACTCACATCAGACTTCATGATATCCCACCACAAGTCTACACCCTATTATCCACAAGCAAATGGACAAGCTGAGAGTACCAACAAAACTCTTATCTCCATTTTGACAAAGATAGTTGAGACTCATCGTACAGATGGGGATTTAAAGCTTACATCATCTCTATGGGCTTATCATACTTCTTATAAAGTGGCACCATTCACAATGGTATATGGACAAGAAGCAATTATGCCATGGGAGTTTGTAATTCCTAGTCTGCATGGAGCTTCACAAGAAGGTTGGGATGGCAACCCTTTAGTTGAGCGCTTATACATCCTTGAGAGGTTAGATGAAGAAATACAATTGGCTATACAAAATGCACTTGTGGAGAAAGATAGAAGGAAGAAATGGTTTGACTGTCATCTAAAGAACAAAGATATCAATGTTGGTGATAAAGTCCTTATGTATGGAGTGCGTAATGAAAAGAAAAAGTTGAAATATCCAGGAAAAGGACCATATCAAGTGTGTGAAATTACCCCGCAAGGTACCATTCGTGTGGAGACTCTAGATGGAGTTGAAACCATTGGATTCCTCAATGGGAGTAAATTCAAAAGGTACTATGATCCTCTAATCCAGGAAGAGTTACAAGCCATCCATCAAAAGAAAGCAGCCAAAGAACAGGTAGAGCTTAAAAAGATCCAAGCAAGATTTGTGGCTTGAGAAAGACAACAACGTCCTAGACGCCAACCAGAGGCTAATCTGGGAATCACATAAGCATTTTTTGAAGACATTGATGATGATTCATTGGAATCTGAGCCACCTCTATGATATCCAATATAACTAAATAGCCTCTATGGGAGAGTACTATATAACGCATTATTAGATAGAGGAGCTCAACATAATTTGTTATCCTATGGAGTTTGGTGTCAGCTAGGAAAACGACCCCTATCCACAAGAACCACATAATCTGGGAATCACATATGGAGTTTGCTAATCTGGGAATCACATAAGCATTTTTTGAAGACATTGATGATGATTCATTGGAATCTGAGCCACCTCTATGATATCCAATATAACTAAATAGCCTCTATGGGAGAGTACTATATAACGCATTATTAGATAGAGGAGCTCAACATAATTTGTTATCCTATGGAGTTTGGTGTCAGCTAGGAAAACCACCCCTATCCACAAGAACCATCCAATTCAAGGGTGCCAATAAGAAGAAGACCACTGTTTTTGGAATCCTACACACTTCTGGTACTTATGACAATGGAACCGTGGTTCAAAGCTTTTTGGTCATGCCTGTTGGTATTCTGGAGGGTAATATAAACCTAGGGTGCAAATGGATTTTTGCAGAAAAATGTAATATTGATTGGGAGACCAAGAGTATCACGATGTTAACCCTCACAACTCACGGACACCCTATCACCTATGACGGACGTTGTAACCTACAACGGACGTTGTATTATTTACTTGGTAGATTCAGGTACCGGGCTTGTCAGCCCAAAAGGAAAAGGGTAAGAGTGATCGTCAATGAGAGGTGCACTCTAACTGGAACATTCAAGGGATTAGTTGGCTAAGCATGGGCGCCCAAGTGTGAATGGGGCGAGCTCATATCAAAGTCAACTAAACCTAAAATTCACTCATTCTCTCATTTGTGCAATTGAAGAGTTCTCTTGCTCCATCTCCATCTTCTTCTTCTTCATCTCCTTGTGTGTGTGTGTGTGTGTGTATGCGTAAGAGAGAGAGAGAGAGAGAGAGAGAGAGTGTGTGTGTGTGTGTGTGTGTGTGTGTGTGTGTGTGTGCGATCGAGCATTGCGGCGGCGATGGCGATGCGGTTGAGCGCGGCGTAGCGGCCTCTCCCTCTTCTTCGCGGCGAGGAATCCTCCATGACAGCAAGCGTAGAGTGGTGAGTGACACACCATCACCATCTTTGAGCTTACTAGTTTAGGCTTGTTGTGTGCTTGGAGCCATTTGTGGCTTGCGCACGGTGTATCGGCAAGTTCCTTGCATTGACACGTGCGACATACGTGCACATTTTTGGCGCCGTTGCCGGGGAATGCCATACACTAAGCTTGAATGGCACTCTGTGCTTCTTTTGTGGTGAAATTTCAATTGTAGGAAAGGTAAGGAAGGAGGGTGTGTGTGTTGAGAAGAAGGATTTTGTGTTGCTACTGTGTATTTTTTCTGTTAATGAAGTTTTCAAAGATACTGTGTTTTTCCTCTGTCATAAGGAATGAGTATTAAGGTTGTTAGTTCTGTGCCGTGTCTCTTTCCTCAAGAATATAATTTTGTTTTTGGAGCATCGATCATGTGAGTACGTTTACTGGTACCACGGGTGCACTTGGTGATGGCTCCTCGGTAACTTCAATCAAGTTTAATGGCGTGATCTTCGGTGCATTTGGATTATTTGGACATTGGGCAATCAAATGATCTATGCCACATCGATTACACATGAGTATCGGCATTGTAGACGTGCTCGCTTGATTGGTTTGCATCAGTGTGGCGTTCTTTTGTAGCCTAATAGGACACTCGGCTACACGATGTGGACCTCCACACTCATACCATTGAAGAGGTGGTCTCTTAGCAGTGTAGTTGATATTTTGGCCTCTTGCAGCAAGAGCAGCTACTTGATATACAGGTTTGACTTGTCCCCAATAGTCCTCCATGTAGTATTGTGGACTTTCTTCAAGCACATACATCCCGTAGGCGATATTAGGATCTATATCTTCCTCATAGCCTTCCAAACAAGAAATAGATGACTCACAACCCACTTGATTCACAGAAGTGATTCTCGGATGTGGTGGTTGCGGTCCTAGCACTAGAGGTGGTAAGGGTGTTGTTTGAACACATTTTGGGCCCTAGGGACCATGTGTTATGCTGTTTGTTCAAGAGGTGGGGCCGGCATCAAGACAGGCACTCGAGGTGTGTCTGTCCATGCTAAGGTTGGTCTATTGGTCATCGCACGCTTAAATACTATGCAATCCTTAACTTGATGACCATACCTCCCACATGCATTGCAGTTCCCATCAAATTTTACTCTAAAAGTAGGGCATTCACTGGTACTATGCGGTCCATAGCATACTGAGCACCATTGCTGCTCCCTTCTTGGATACATATGATTGTTTTGCGGAGCACGATTGTCTCTAAGACTCTCTTGAATAGCCTTGGTGAGATCTGCTAAAGTCATCTCAGATATCTTTGGCTCATTAGCAATAGGCTTTAGGGTCATTAGTTGATGCCCTAATGCTTGTGAGCTTATAGATTTAGTCTCAACAGACACTCTTTCTCCTTGAATCATTAAATTATCCTCCAATTGGATCGCATTGGTGGTGACTGCTTCCCAAGTGGTGATACCTCTAATGACTAGGCCATTGTAGATATCCTCATGTCGTAATCCCCTAATGAATCTATCAAGCAATTGGTTATTGTTGAAGCGCTCATTTGGATTACAACAAGAATTCAAATGCTTCAAGCGACTTATAAAGTCTCTTACCGACTCTCCTTCCTCTCGTTGGGCTTTCTGGAGCTGAGAGGCTACACCCCAAAGTACTCCCTCTCGTATGTATTCTTTTAAGAACAGTCTCCTAAGAGTAGGGTAAATCGTTTTTTCTTCCACCCTTAGGGTTCTATACCAATCCCCAGCCTTTCCACTTAAGGTTAGGCTTAAAGCATTACTCTTATGTAGGTCATTGTGTTCTCCTAGAGAATCGCATATTTGTTCAAACACTTTGATATGCTTTCTCACATCCCCGTCTCCGCTAAGTTTTTGTGTGAGCTTGGCTATTTGTACTGCCTTACTTCTAGGCTCTCTATCAGGCGTGTTAAGCATATTCTCAGCAATAGATTGACCAATAGCTTGAGCAAATGTTGCCAAGTCACCTAAGTGAGCAGGCACCGTGGGTGAAGGCGCTCCAGAGACTACATGTGGAGTAGGTATTGGCATTGGGCTTGGCGCATAGCAAGCCCTTGGGTTCCACGTTGGGTACGATGTTGTGCCATGTGGTAGTCCATAGTTCATATGAGTGGCCCTAGGCATAGCAGACGTCGGATGTGACATGTTAATGCTAGCCGATATAGTCCCATGGAAATAAGAACTTGGGTGTTGTGGTTGTGGGGCATAGGTAGTTTAAACAATGGGAGGGGTAGGGACTACATGAGTGTGAGCCATAGGTGCATACGACTGGTACACACTTGTAGGTACTGTTGCAGGCATTGAGCTACCATGTAGAGGTGCTTTACTAACAAACAAGGTCCATGGTGTGTTTCTTGGCATGCCCATCATTGGGGTAGGCATGGTATCTGTGGTGTCATCCAGGGAAAGATGAGCTAGACTTGGAAAAGTAAAGCTATCACTTGTGGGCTCAGATTGCATTGAGACCCTTGGCGAAACAACATATGGGGGATCGATGGGACTCACTGGGGGAGTCTCCATTTGTGATAGAGTGGGTTGTTTCCCTTTGCCCGTGTCTAAAAATCGCATAGGACCCGTCGAAGGTATGTTTATTCCTCGATTTTTCCTTTCGGACTGGATAATCCTATGGATGACATTGCAGATCATGTGTTGTTGTTCCTCTAGACTAGTGGCACTAGATGTGGATTGTACAACTTCTAACCAACCCACATGGTATGTGTAGCCCATTTATAGGTCGGTCAAAGTCTCCGTGTGTAGGTCATATTCCCAATTTTCATTGAGAAATACCCCGTCCAAACTTGGTGTACTAGAGGGTTGCCATGAGGTGGATGCAATGTTGCTTCCCGTGTTTTGACTTTTACTCACCGCTACCTTAGAGACGACTTTGGAAGGTGGTAGCTCGGTAGGGCCCTCATTAAATGAGGTAGGTAGAATGTCCATGTGGACACTCTGAGGGAGTGTGGGGTCTATAGGAGATGGGAATGGTGATTCTACTTCCCCACCCCCTTCGTTTACTTCACTAGCCGTAGGTTCAGAGCGCGTAGCTCTACTAAAAGTTTCCATCAAACAGCTAAAAACACTAGTTCCAGGTTGTTGGGCCCAGCTAGGTACGGTTTCATTTGTTCCCCCGTGGCTTTGTGTAAGATGCTCTTCCATAATATCGTAGTCAGAGGAAGAGTCGCTAGCCGCTATATTTGGGTCTTGGGTTGCACTACCTTGGGTCCCCGCCGAGGGCGTAGACCCTAGCGTGGAAGGATAGTGAGTACCCCCGTAAATCGAAGCACTAGCTAGTTTTTCGGACTCTAGCACACGACCAGAGCGTAGATACATGTGCTTTGGGTGCCCTACAAGTGTTGGCAAGTACCCTCAAAGGTTACTTGCTTTGTTTTGTGGGTGTTTTGCACCCCGTTTTCTACTTGATTTTTTCTTGTTTTTGATGTTTTTTTTAATGTTTGATTTTTTTTATTGAAGTGTGTGATAGCTCGAAACGAGCGTATCACTTAAAGGGTCATTGTGTGCTTTATAGCACAATTTTCGGGCATCTGACGTTCCATTGGTCCTTAAAAATCAATTTTTAGCTACGTGTGAAGCTAAAATTCGTTTTTTTTAAAAGGCGATTGAGGCCTAGGCCTGAGCGTGAGCTTGGGCTTGGGTCTGGGAGATATTCCCAGTCCTACCTTTAAATTTTAATTTTTTTATTTTTTATTTTTTTATTTTTTTATTTTTTAAGGATAAAGCCACCGCAGCCTGCGCGAGAGCACACACACACACACTCTACCTACTTCTAACTAATACACCTACTCTTACACACTAACACACTCTATTAACTCTCACTAATCTACTTCCTACTTAGTGTACACAGAAAACTAACTACCTTAATACACAGAGAATAAACACAGAACCTTTGAAAACTCCATTAACAAAAAAAACACACAGTATAACACCAAATCCCTCTTCTTAACACACACACACTCCTTCCTTACCTTGCCTACAATAGAAATTGCACCACGGAGAAGCACAGAGTGCTACTCGAGCTTGGTGTATGACATTCCCCGACAGCGGGGCCAAAAATGTGCGCGTATGCCGCACGTGTCAATGCAAGGAACTTGCCGATACACCGTGTGCGAGCCACAAATGGCTCCAAGCACACAACAAGCCTAAACTAGTAAGCTCAAAGAAGGCGACGGTGTGTCACTCACCGCTCTACGCTTGCTTCGTGGAGGATTCCTCGCCGCGAAGAAGAAGGAGCCGCCGCTTCGCCGCGTTCAACCGCTTCGCCGCCGCCGTCGTTCCTTCGTAATGCTCGATCGCCCACACTCTCTCTCTCTCTCTCTCTCTCTCTCTCTCTCTCTCTCACACACACACACACACACATACAAGGAGGTGAAGAAGAAGAAGATGGAGATGGAGATGGAGATGGAGCAAGAGCACTCTTCTATTGCACAAATGAGAGAATGAATGGATTTTAGGTTTAGTTGACTTTTATATGAGCTCACCCCATTCACACTTGGGCGCCCATGCTTAGCCAACTAATCCCTTGAATGTCCCAGTTAGAGTGCACCTCTCATCGGCGATCACTCTTACCCTTTTCCTATTGCACCGACAAGCCCGGTACCTGACTCTACCAAATAAATAATACAATGTCCGCCGTAGGTTACAACGTCCGTCGTAGGTGATAGGGTGTCCGTGAGCCGTGAGGGTTAATAGGCCATCTTATTGATTGGCCTAAGAATCTGGAAGGGACCATAGTACCTTTTTCCTAACTTAGCATAGTACTTTTGGTGTTCCGTAAGATTCTTGCCCGTTGTGTGCTTTAATCGACCCAATCATTTTCCTTAAAGGCTTGGGCTCTTTTGTGCCTATCAGCAGCAACCTTTTGCCTTTGCTATGAGATAGAGATAGGATCCTTCATCTTTTGGAAAGATTCTTGTAGGTCTCGGCTATACTCATCTATAGCGAAGATCTTCCATGTACCTTAAGTAGCAGGGGACTTTTTTATCTTCCCTCAATTACCTCAATAGGTGCGTTCACCATGGAAGTATGTACAGTGTTATTGTAGGCATACTCCACTAAGGGTAAGTACTTCTCCCATTGGGATCTTTGATCTACTTCCGTCACATAGGCTTTTAGTAGATCGAGAATTGTTAGGTTAGCTATTTCACTTTGGCCATCCGTTTGCGGGTGATAGGCCGAAGATAAGTTTAGCCTTGTTCCTAAATCCTCAAAGAGAACCTTCCAAAAATTACTGGTCATTCTAGGATCTCTATCCAACACTATGGACATTGGCAAGCCATGGTACTTGAAGATTTGTGAAATGAAGAGGGTTGCCATTTGATGGGCTTTGATAGTCTTTTTGACAGGTATAAAATGAGCTTGTTTACTGAACCTGTCTACTATCATCCATATTCCCGTATTCCCATCGATAGACTTAGGCAATCCAAAGATAAAATCCATGGATATGCTCTCCCATGGTGAATTAGGGATTGGCAAAGGTTGAAGCAATCCAAGTTGCTTCCCTCTATCAAACTTCCTCTTTTGGCATACCACACATTTAGAAACATACTCTTGTATGTTTGCTTTCATGGTAGGCCAATAGAAATATGTTTCAATCCCCTTTAGGGTAGACTGAATCCCTCTATGCCCTTCATAAGGAGGAGCATGAGATTCATACATTACTTTCTCACGTAGTGAGCTAGTAATGCATAGTCTATTGCTATAGAGAAGATAACCATCTTGTAAAGTAAATGGTTCTTGGGTGGATGCATGAATAGGTGGACTTACTACCTGTGTCCCGGACACAGGACACTAGCACGCTAGTAGCTACCTACCAAATCTAAAGGTGGAGGGAAACTTTTGAGTGAATTTAATAATGATATTTTAAAAAACGTGACAGAGACCACGATCAAAGGTTGTTACACCTTTTTGTTACTCTCTCTCTCTCTCTCTCTCTCTCTCTCTCTCTCTCTCTCTCTCTCTCTCTCTCACACACACACACACACACACACACACACACACACATTGCATGCGAATCCCTAGTTGGTGTTTAGGGCTTAGCTTTAGACAGGGTACCCACTTTGGCATCCTCTTTCCACCTCTCAAAGACTCACAAGATGGTGGAAATCATTCCAGTTGAGGATGTTGTGAGTTTAACAAGTAGCACATGCCTTTGTTGTGACTCGGTCAAGTGCAGCTCATGCAAACAGTGTAATCAAGGATTATGAAGCAAACCGAAAGCGCAAATATCGTGAGAGAATCAAAGAAAGGGAAGCTAGAATTAAACAGGTCGATATTAATGAATTTCAGCACCGCAAAATTACTGCACAGGTGATCAAGTTTTTCAAGCAGTGCACAGAGGGTCTTGACAACAAGGCAAAGGAGGAAATCATCAAGAGCATTCTCAAGCATCGAGCATTGAGAGACCTGAAAATTCAATCTACAGGAGGTGAGGTTTCCAATGATGAGCAGAGGGTATTGATTAATGGAATGCACAACACTCTCGAGGTAATCAAGAGACCAAAAAGCTCGACAGAGTTGTTTATTAAATGGGCGAGTATCATGATTGTTATGAATTCCACAAGCATAAAACCAAATATAGCAGCTGCATCGAGGCTTCTTGGTATCCATCAAAGGAACTTCTATGCGGCTAGATCTTGATTGAAATATAATCATACAGAACTGCCATTGCATTTGTGTAGGCGACAACCATACACAAATAGTGTAATTACAGAGGAATTGAAGGCCACAGTGGTGAGCTTCTGGACTCACAATACTCGTGTATCGCCCAATAAAAAGGATGTGTGTCGAAAACGTATTGCACGCAGAGTATTCGATAAACACCCAGTGCATCTTCTTGAGCAACCCCATGTTTGTTTTGACTTCTTGAGTAACTACAGGCTTATTTTCATTGACAATTATGGCACTGGTTTGGTTGTACTTCAGTTGACTATTGTACAGTTTGCTTATTGTTGCACATTGCTTTAGACCTAGTAACTACCATTTCCAAATAGGTAGCTTACTATACATGACTCGTAGCTACCACTGTGATCCTTATAATTACCACTATCAGATTTTGGTAGCGTCCATGTTGTCCTCGGTAAAGGTAGCTACTAGTCTGATAGGGGTTGCTACCAATCTGCCATGGTGCTGATGGGGGCTTTTCACAAGCCAAGCTCCCATACCCCTCTTCTCTCGTCCCCACCCCATGAAAACCCCCTCTTAGGGAGGGAGTGATAAAAGGCATTGAAAAAAGTAAGAAAAAAAATAAAGTATGATTATGTAAATATATGAGAAAGGTAAAATAGGCCACCTCATGCCTGCGGGGCAGCCCATCCCCACCTTGCCTCCTTTTTCTTCACTGTTGCCCCGCCGTGTGTCCCTTTTCCTCTCCTCCACTCAAAAGGTCAAACCCCTCTCTCTTTCCCTTGTCCTTTCTCCTTTCTCTCTCCCCTCAAGCTACCCCACCTCTCACCAATAATACATTCTAACTCACCAATAATGCACCCTAACTCACATGCAACTTATCATATCTTCCAAAATAGTATACCCCACCCCCCCCCCTTTCTCTCTCCTACACTCTCCCATGATCCAAATACCCCCCTCTCTCTCTAAAATTCGAAATCTCTCTTGTCTTGTAGCTAGATGGCCTCCCCCACACTCACACACACTCAGTTTCACTGAAAAAGGTGCCCACAGACCCATCCCCACCCAGCGGTTACCTAATTTTTCTTGTGTTCAAACACATCTGCACACAGATTCACCTCTGAACACACTCCCCTCTCTCCATGTCACCTCTCACTTTTTTTTCATCAACCCATCTCTCTCTCTTAGTCTCTCTCTCATGAGACTGCTGTTCTGGCACATATACACACAGCCAGACAAGTGGGGCCCACAGTCACATGGCCTATGTAGATAATGATTTCTTCATTTCTAAATTCTAGAATTCCTCCCCCCTCCTCCCCTATATAAAAAGGGGTCACCATCACACTAAAAACACACACAACTTCACCAAAGAATACACTATGCACTGTGTGTGCCTAGTGCACACACACACATCCACACCATCACCATCACCGCAATCACCATGCTCGTCTTGAGCATGACCTCTACACCCTTGGGCTATGGAAGATGAAGAGCAGCTAAATGAAGGATGATGGCCATAACCCTCGTGCAAGTCTTCGCCATCAACTCCCACCTATCCGCCATGTGCTCTACCACTTTCTCCCTTCTCATTCCCCTACCCTATGCTCCCCATTTCATCGCCTTATTCTCTAAATAAAGCTTGAGGTTTTGTGAGTATGTTTTGTTGTAATGTTTTGCCCATGTGAGGTGTGCGGAATCGCCACCTAGTCTTGTGTTTGGAGTGAGCTTGTGTATGTGTGAAGGGTGTGCGGATTCGCCATCCTTTTGTGGTGCCTAAGTACTAAGCCGCTATACCCCCTCCCTGACCCTCTCTCTCTCTCTCTCTCTCTCTCTCACTTGATCTCATTCCCTTTCCTCTTCATCATTACTCCCAAGCATCCATCTCTCTTGGATGAAAACTTTGTTATGGTGGTGTGTTGTTTGCGTCCTAGCCGTTGAAGCTAGGTGGTGCCCCCTGTTTGCTTTACCATGACAGGCTCGAGGCGCGCCATTCGGTCCCCAGTGTTTTAGAGGCCGTCGGGGTTCGGGGTTCGCTTTGCTCCCGTTCAGTGCTCTTGGTAAATTTGTTGGCTACCACGTTCAACCTCCTAGTTTACAGTCTCATATTCATGATAAGGTAGCCACCAATCTGATAGTGCTTTCCACCAAATTTCCATGGTAGTATTGGTGTACCGGTAGCTATTATTGTCAACTTGGTAGCTATCAGTATCCTAGTGCTAGCTGGAGCTATCACTCTGAGAGTAATAGCTTCCAGTCTGCCATGCAATCCTGGTGGAAGCTACCAGTCTGCCATGGCAATCTTGGTGGAAGCTATCAGTTTACCATGGCAATCCTGGTGGATTGGTAGCTATCACTGTCAATATGGTAGCTATCAATGTCAACCTGATAGCTACCTTTAGGTAGTCTAATAACAACCAGCCTTACAGTGCTACTCATGGTAAAGGCAGCCACAAGTCTTAGAGTACTTCCTACTATTAGACTCAGGCTCTTGTAACTTTTCTCCTTCCACTCATCACAAAATATTAGTTACCATTCTGAGAGTAATAGCTTCCACTCTGCCATGCAATCCTAGTGGAAGCTACCAGTCTGCCATGGCAATCTTGGTAGAAGCTACCAATTTGCCATGGCAATCCTGGTGGATTGGTAGCTATCTTTGTCAACCTGGTAGATGTCACTGTCAACCTGGTAGCTACCACTGTTAACCTGGCAGCTACCCTTAGGTAGTCTGATAACAACCAGGTCTTAGAGTGCTTTCTACTATTAGACTCGGGCTCTTGTAACTTTTCTCCTTCCACTGATCACAAAAGTATTAGTTACCATTCTTATACTAGCTCCCACCAGATTGATCTCATTTTTGCATGTCAACAATAAGTTATGATTTTGCCGATAAGTGTACTGAAGGTCATTATTTAATGAAGGTAGAATTCTTTCTTGCCTTCAAACAGAGTCACCCAGAGGTACAAATTCACCAAAGGACATTTGAAAAGCTGAAACCTTATTTTGTACGCAAGCTTCGAGATCGCTACAGCTGCCGTTGCATCACTCATATTCAAATGTCATTCTTGAGGGATGTTGTAAACCATATAAGGCAGATTTATTATGGTGTGCATGGGAAAGAGTGTAGTTGTCAATGTGATATTTGTGGTGCAGATTTGAAATGTAGTGCTCAGACAAATCAGTGCCATAGCCTTACAAAACTTTGGGAGTCAGTTTTATGCTCGAAGGCTAGCGGGTCAAAATTTTTTGCACTGAAGTGTTTGATTGGCAAATGCTCTTTGTGTGGCCTTCAAAGAAGCTACCGATTTGCCCGATTGAAGAGTTAAATGGTGCACGCATGGTAACAGTTAAGATTTTTGAAGACCTTGAAGTTGGCAAAACAGATTCAGGGAAAAAGAAGAAAAGAAAAGTTCTTTCTCACAGGGAGATGCAGTGCGGGCAGCTTTTCATATTGTTCAAGGATCATCTGAGTAAGTTTATAAAGCACAATTTTGTTTACAGATGGCAGGCCGAGCAGTTTAAAGATTGTCTACGTATCTTCCCTGAAGATCTGGTAGTGTCAGTGGTGGATATTTTGCTGAAAATTACACTTTCAAAGAACAGAATGAGATCCAATTGATGCATTGGTTTTCTAGCCAGGTGACAATCTTCGTTCATTACATATGTGAGGATTGCAGGTACTGTCCAAAAATACTATCATTTCTATATATCTAATGATCAAAGCCATGATACTCTTTTTGTCCAGCATTGCTTTATACTCCATTATGGTTGGTTGAAAGAGCTAGGCATATCGCTCAAAGAACATTGGGTCTGGTCAGATGATGCAGCCTTGCAGTTTAAAGCAAAGAGGCCTTTTTATTTTGTTGCTTGATATGGAACTCTGACAAGTTTGAAAATGACACATCACTTTTCAGGTTGAGGTCATGGGAAGGGCGAACATGATGGTGCAGGTGCTGTTATTGAGAGGCATCTCACTCAGGAGCAGCTGAAGCCAGACTGTGTGAAATTACAATGTGCAGCAGATGTGGTGCCATTTTTGAGAGAAACCATGTCCAATGGTGCTACAGCCACGTATTTTTCGCAGGTACGACCAGTTACTCGACTGTTCTGGGAGGTCAAAGTAGGTGATGTGGATAGAAGCCAACATCGGGATTGTAAATATGTGCCTAATGCACGTGGGTTACATTGTGTCGGCGGCTACTCCTTAACAAATGGAAAACTTCTTAGGTATCGGCAATTCTCATGCTTTTGTAGTGCTTGTTTGCAAGGCAGCTGGAGGAGATGTTCAAACAAATCACACGTTTTTGCATGGAATTATGTTACCCTTTGGCAACCAAGGCCTGCATTTAGCAATTCCCAGCTCTCCAAGGCAGCCCCCTGTCTTTCCCTAGTGCCCCTACTGCTTTTTTTTGTCTATGGGGCAGGTTCATAATATCACCCCCTAACACCTTCCCAGCTTGGTTTATCAAAACTGCTAACTTCACCCATGCTATAAAATATATAGTAGGCCATGTGAAAAGCCCATATAATTTAATAATTGTAAAGGTTTTCAATTCTTTTATTTGAATAAAGTGACCATAAAAACTTTCGCCGACAAGGATTAGGGGGTCCGTTTTTATGCGAATTTGATTTAGACAATTTTTTGCTAAAGTAAAGTTGTGCTTATTAAGAATCCAAAACTATCAATTTTGAGTATGTTGAGGTTAGGGGTTAACTAGATTTTACATCCAACATTCTTAATTAAAGCTCAGAGTTTGTTTCCCTAATTCCAAAAAAGTGGAAACCTTACATTCTTCTAATTGAATCTCCAAGTGATCGATCATTTGTGGTGTTGTTCTTGCTTCCATATCCTTTTGTGGTTGTGGTTCTTGTTTTGGCTCAATATTTGTTTGAGGGGACATTTCAAAACTCTTTGCCTTTGAAGTTTCCAGTTCAACTCTTGGTTGTTCTGTTTCGAGAGATGGGGTAGATAGTGTAGATTCCATTAATGCTAATGTAATCTCTATCAATTTTTTCACGTCTCTAACCTTTGCTTCTCTACCTCAAGGCGAGGGTAAGTCATCCATCATTGCTCTAGAGTTTGGTTGATCTTCAATTTAGCCTCAAATGCTTGCAACATAGAGTCTAGCGGCTCTAGGACTTTGTCTACCAACAGTGATCTTCCTGACAATATCTTAGATGATTTTTCTTTCTGTTACCATATACATGTGGTAGTGATGTGTGTGATCACACTTAGGACCGTCGGGGCATTTTTCCCCTCACTAGGAGGTTTTTTCCCCCGTGCATTGTATATACGCCCATCATTCTAGGGCTATCTATCTTTCCATTGCACACTAAGTAATACACTCTCTGTTGTGTGCCTTGAGCTTCCTTTGTCTTCTCCAAGCTGTGTGTATTTTCTTGCAACCCTAATTCCAACAATTGGTATCATAGCAGGTTGCGTCCTCCCAGGCTTAGTCGCCAACAGCTCCAGCACATGCCTACTCACTTTCTTTGATTTTAGTGGGCTTTGGTGAGTGTTCACAGGTCGACAAAAATTTTGAAAGAGCTCAAAGAGCCATTTCTGCTCAGATTTCTAATTCAGGCTCATTTCGGCCTTTGTTTCCACTACAAGCAGTACTCCACAGGCTATTTTGTCATTTTGTGCAAAATTTTTGTTAGTGCCATTTTTTGCATAACAGGTCCCTTACAGTCTTCTACGGTTTGTGTTATATAGCACGTGTTGTTCCCGCTTCATTTCTCCTTTTTTTGGCAATTTTCACATCAAGTGCAGCATTTATCATGGCTGACAACAACATAACAGGTCCCTTACAGTCTTCTACGATTTGCGTTATATAGCACATGTTGTTCCCGCTTCATTTCTCCTTTTTTCGGGCAATTTTCACATCACGTTCATCATTTACCATGGCTGACAACAACACAATGTTAGGAAAGGCGGTGTGTCTCATCGTGCTTTCTTCGTGTCTGTCGGCCAGTGTTCGACCACCCACATTTATCTCCTTATTCTTACGAAGCTCTCACTCATTCTCACATTATGCTCATACAATGAGATTTAGGAGCTCCACCCCACATCCTATGTTCTCTCTCTCTCTCTCTCCTTCTCGCTCTCTGCACACGCACCACATTCGCGCACTCACAATTGGTATTAGAGTGCATGGTGATCACGGAGAGCACAATGGCTTCAAGAGCTTCGAGGTGATAGCTGGCTCTCTCTCGGCAATGGAGAGATCAAGAAATCTTGAAATCTTTGTGAGAGTGCAATGGGAGCTTGTGAGTCAGTTAAGAGTGATGTATGCTCTTGTGGAAGCTCAGAAAGGAGTGCGGAAGATTGTCTGTAAGTGAAGGTGTTGTCCTAAAAACTGTGTGCGCTACAACACTGTTTTAGATTTGTTTTTCTCCTTGTAGAAGACAGATCTCAACATTTTACGAATGCTGCCCATCTGTTTCGACATGGTCTACAACTTTGCAGAAGAAACTTTTTGCAAATTCCTCACCATTTTGCTGATATTTAGCTCAGACTGACTGTATACAAAAATTGCAGGTTTTTGGTTTTCGCACAGTGTGCGAGTTTGATGCAGTTTTGGAAGCATGGTAGGTGCTCAAAGTTAGGTGCATCAATGCTAAGCTGAAGACGCAATTTTAGCTTGTGTAGAGCTTGTGGTTTGAGGGTTTTTTGGTAGATTTGGGCAAAGAGTTACGAAGGCGTTTACACACCATCGAAACGCTCTCTTGAGAGACACGATTTTTGGAGCACACATGTGGAGCTTCTTTCACAGGTTTTCACAGGATACTTTGGCATTGATTTTGTGCTTGGATTCATGGTCTTTGTGGATAATTTGCATATGGTGACGGCACATGGTTGATGCCCATTGTACATGCATTTTGGCAAGCACTTTCAAGTGCCTGTGAGCTCTCTTGAGAGCATTGTTTTCGCATTGATCAAGTTTCCGAATTGCAACTCTTTTGGTGCTTGCTTATGTGGGGTCACTCTATTGATGTATGTTGATTGCGGATTGCCATTGTATGTAAAAATGTGGAGCCATTTTGGCACTTCTACTCATTGGCATTGAGTAGTGTTATGGTTTATGGTAGAGATTGTACTTGAGATTTTGCTCAGTTTTCAGGGGAAACTCTGTTGGATTTTTCACAGATTCTTGCCATGGTTTAATATTTGCAGTTTGCTCTCTGATGGTATAGTGGTCGATATATTCTCACTTTGACAGTGATTGAGTGTTTACTCTCACTTTGACAGGTTTTGTCAGTTTGGACACAGTCTAATGTTCTTGTATCCACTATCACAGGAGTGAGGAGTTGTGTATGCTACGGTTTTTTGGCACATTGTTCATTCATTGACACAACGCCGTATTTACATCCATTTTCTCAAGATTTCACTCATGATGAGTAGCCACAAGGCTTAAAACAAGCCTTGGCAACACTTTTTCACTCACATATGTATGTCACTTGTGGTGCCGTTGAGTGATACTCCGGCTAGAGCGGTTTGGCTCTATGTATGACTTTGTGAGGTGATTCCAGGCGAGCACATTCCTGGATTGGCCATTTGGGCATTTGTTGTTGTCTCCATTGCAATTTACTCCTGAGTTTTTTGCTCAAGTTACAGGGTAGACTCTGCCAGAATTTTGCCAGATATGTATGCCTATTGCAGAGGCCAGTGAGCTTGACCATTTGCTCACCTTCTTTGCTTGAGATAGTGGTTTTCTCTTGGGTGGGAGAGTCTCGTGATCTCGAGCATTGTTTGCCATAGTTTTGGCATGGATATGGACATGCTTCAGGTTAGAGGCGGTTCTCACTCACAATCCCGAGACTGACATGTTGGCATTGCAGCCATGATGGGCATATTAGGCATCGTTGCTATAGGCATAGGAGACAGCGAAAGATGCAGATGCATGGTGCTACTATGAGGACGGATGCTAGAGAGTGTGCATATGACGGGCATGTCACTTTTGAGTCTAGCTTGCCTTTCGACTACTTTGTGTCTTGGGCTAGCACATTGTCTACGTGTTTTCTACTAGACGAGCATGTAGTTTTTCACATGATGCCATGTCATGGTTTGTTTTTCTCTTTCTCTAGTGGGAGACTTGGTTGTGTGCATTTTGCTGATGGTTCAGTATATGACATAGAGGGTGCTAGAGATGTATACATGTCTTTACCTAGCGGTTCATTGCTTACGTTTACGAGATGTACGTTATGTACCAGGACTCAACCAGAGTCTCATTTCAATGCATCAATTGTAGAGTAGTGGGCATTGTGTACTGCTTGGAGAGTGATCATTTCATATGCATAGGGGATCACTGGTGATAGCCAGAGGTGCTAGGAGTGGTCTGGTATACCCTTTGCATATTTCTGACACACAAGATGGTGTAGTCTCTATGTATTTGTAGCCATGTTTGGAGCGAGAGACAAGGCGTGTCTCTTTTACGGATGTGCTGCATGGAGAGCAGGTTGTGAATTTGTCTTGTGGTGACGTTCACGTAGAAAATGGTATCTCTAGAGATGCACAACTTGGTCAGTCATCAGTTGAGGTGACATCAGTTGAGCCAGAGACCGATGCATTGTTCTATGATGCGTCTGATACGTTTGAGGGCAATAGTGTCCTTCAGACAGCTGTGTGTGATTGCAATGGTGTTGATTTTTTTGGTTTTGTAGTCATTCTTAGCAGACATGTCTTTGCCAGACACTGCTGACATGGTGATGCATAGTCAGGTGGTTCCTGATGAAGATGCATATGGATTGAGGTTGCTGACAAGGATAGGTTGGCACACATAGTGCATGTTTTGTTGACTTTTGAGTCTCTCATGTCTGACCTTTTGGTCTCAAGACCTGATCTTGCTTATGCGGTTGGTGCATTTGCAGTGGGAGTTGTCAGTTGTGTGATAACTGACACTGGCATTATGCATTGTGGAGCCATGCAGGTCCTCATTCACAACCTGCATGAGGAGTGTCATCGTGGCTCTAGCCCTAATCATATATTCATGTTGCATTTCCACTAGAGTGGTTACAAATGCACTCACATGTTTGGAGTGAGCCAATGGGCATAGGTTGAGAGCCATCTTCTCTCACCTCTTGTATATACTAGTTGTAGGCTAGCCTTCTTGCCACTTATCGGCACACAGCCTTAAGTGGGAGAATGTTAGGTAAAGGCGGTGTGCCTCACCATGATTTGCCCGTGTCCACCGGCCAATGTATGATCCCCCACATTTATCTCCTTATTCTTTATACATACAAAGAATAAGGAGCTCTCACTCATTCTCACAATGTGCTCGTACAGTGAGATTTGGGAGCTCCACCCCACATCCTGTGTTCTCTCTCTCTCTCTCTCTCTCTCTCTCTCTCTCTCTCTCTCTCTCTCTCTCTCCGCACACTCACACACAAACGTGTTCAAGATGTTTATTGTCAAGGACAGGTTGGATGGGGACAATTACCCTATGTGGGCTTATATGATCATGTTCTTGTGTCGAAGGGCGTCTAGAATATTGTGCAGGGCATTGATGTACGTCTTGGTTCTGAGGATGTAGGTGATGTTGAAGATGTTGCAAGTCTTGCCACAAGGATTGCTTCTGTTAGAGTTGTTATGCTTACAGCCGAGCAAGCTCGTTGTTTGGGATGTAAAAGATTCTCAGGCTCATCCATTGATTGCATTGTTTGTGAAGCACACTATTACTCCCCAAATTCGTTCAATGAAATCTGCCAAACAAGCTTGGAATATTCTGGCTAGTCTTTATGCAAGTCGCAATGAGGCTAAATTTGCACGGCTACGTAAAGAGCTGGAATCAAAGATTATACATGAGGAAGATGATATGGACACTTTCCTTGCTGGTGTCAAGGATATCAATGAGCAACTTATTTCTGCAGGTGAAGTCATTTCTGACAGTTACCTTATGCAGACTGTTCTTGATGCCTTGCCAGATTCTTACCAGACTTTTGCTAGTACTTGGAGACTTATGACCCAAGGAAATCCAGAAGTTGTCAAGTTTGATGCATTATGCACATTGTTGTTCCAAGAGTCACTTTCCAAAAAAAGCAGGACTAGACAGCGTGCAGTTGAACAGGCTTTTATTGTTGCTCAAAGAAAGGGTGGTAGCAGTAATGCAGCCACTTCTTATGGTTCTTCTGTGAGTGAAAAATCACATGTTCCTAATGCTTCTGCTGGTAGCAGTTCGTCTAGAAATTTTGGTGATAAGGGAAAAAAGAAGATGCGTTGCCATTATTGTAAAGCTAATGATCACTTGATCAAGCAGTGTCCTAAGTTGAAGGCCAAAGGGGCTAAGAAGAAAGAGGGTGGTTCCACTACAAATGTTGGATCCGCTACAAATGCAGCTATTGCTAAGTCTTCTGTGAAAGGAGACTGTGATGCTGATGTTGATGCAAAATGGGCTTTTAGTGTGAGTGTACCTATAATCCTGTTGTGCATGATGCATTCATGTCAATTGTTGCAGATTCACATGTGTGGTATTTTGAAAGTGGTGCTACAAATCACATTACCTCACATCGTGATTTGTTCACCTCTCTTGAGCATGTCCCTCATGAGAATTCGGTTACTTGTGCCAACAATGCCTCTTATCTGGTTCAGGGAGTTGGAAAGATTGTGCTTATTGCTGCAAGTGGCAGTTCTTTCACACTTGTTGATGCACTTTATGTACCTGGGATCAAGAAGAATCATTTTTCTATATTTGCACTTGCTAGACTTGGTCTTGTAGTAAAATTTGTGGATGACAGATGTACAGTACATGATCTAAATTTCGGTGATGAAATCGTTGCATCTGGCATTTTATGTCGTGGGCTGTATAAGCTCACTTTATATGACAAGTGTGGGCAGAATTTTTCAAATGCAGTTATGGATTCAAAGGCTAGTTCAGATGCAAAACTTTGGCATGCACGTTTTGGTACTCTGAATTTTGTCTGTTTGCTACGTTTGTAGAAATCTGATGTGGTTGCTTCTTTGCCGCCTCTTGAAGCACCTATCAAACATGTTTGTGAAGGTTGTATTTTGGGTAAGATAAAGCATTTTAAGTTTTCAAAATGGTTCAGTTAGGGCCACATGCAGGGGTTGCAGCTTGTGCATAGTGATGTTTGTGGGCCCATGCAAACTCCATCCTTGGAAAATACCTTTACTTCGTGACTTTCATTGATGATTACTCTAGGCATGCATGGGTATTTCCACTTAAAGTGAAGTCTAAAGTTTTTATGTGCTTCAAACAATTTCTGGCTATGGCTGAAAATGTCTCGAAATGTACTATGGACACCCTCCGTTCTGATCGGGGGGGGGGGAGTATATATCTCATGAATTTAATGTATTTTTGACTAGTTGTGGGATAAAACACCAATGTACAGTGCCTTATACTCCTCAGCAAAATGGTGTTGCTGAGAGGAAAAAAGGTCACTTATAAAAATGGCATGATGTATGGTCAAAAAACAAGCTTTACCGCATTCGTTTTGGCTTGAGGTCATCATGTGTGCCACTTATGTGCTAAACAGGTGTCCTACAAAAGCTTTGTGCATGGCATCATAGAAAGACTTCTATTGAGCACATGCATGTTTTTAGTTGTTTGGCATATGCTTTGGTGCCACAAACATAGTGCAAAAAATTAGATGATAAGGCTGTCAAATGTATTTTTGTTGGTCATAGTGCTGAAAGCAAAGGTTACAGGTTGTAGCATCTGTAAACAAAGCGTATCTTGGTCCCACAAGAAGTTGTGTTTGTGGAAATTTATATTCGTCCCTTGTTGTCATGTACTAGAGATAGTAATGTCAGCTCACAGGACATTTATGACACTTTGTTGGCTACTTTCAAGATGAAATTTTTGGGGATGTTGCATCATTACCTTGGGTATACAGTTTAAGTAGTGTGATGGTGGTATTGCCTTGTGTCAGAAAAGTTACATAGAGACATTGCTATGTAGCTTTGGACTTGAGGATTGCAAACCTATTGCCACTCCCATGGAAATAGGTTTGAAATTGAGTCTTCATGATGCCGGTGATCCTACAAATGTCGCATTTGTGTATGCAACACGAGGCCAGATATTTAGTTTGCGGTCTCACAAGTTAGCAGATTAATGCATACCCCAAGGTCTAAGGATTGGCAGGCTATCAAGAGGATTTTTTGCTACTTGAGTGGCACTTTACATCTTGGCTTGTTTTATCCCAAGGGGGATCATTGCCGCCAGACTTACATGCTTTTTTGGACTCAAATTTGGCTGGTTGTTTTGACGCGCTAGTGTCCACAAGTGGTTTTTGTTTCATGCTTGGGAGTTCGTGTATATCATGGTTGAGCAAGAAGAAACCTAATGTGGACACTTCTAGTTGTGAGACTGAGTACAAGGCAGTCTTCACAGCTACAGTTGAGTATGTATGACTCAGACGCCTTATGGGCTGATTTGGGTGTTGGACAGGATACTGCCAACACTATCTACACTGACAGTCAGAGCACGTTGGCAGTTGCGAGGAACCCAGTTTTTCATGCACTCACAAAGCACATTACACTTTGACATTCAAACAGCTAGACACTCGGTTTAGTGCTTGGTAGAGGCTAGAGTCGGGGACTTTCTAAGTCTATTCTTGACATGTATTGGGAGTTGTGAGTGATGCATGACCCCCTGTCATCACAAAGTGAACTGAGAAAGATACATGGGCTAGCACTAGTCCTTAGGAGCATAATGGTATTCTCAAAATTCAATTTGGATTTGATTTGTGCATATTACAAGCAAAATTGGATTTTGTGTCAAAAGTGCGATGAATTTTTTATCCGAGAAAATTTTGACTAACCCAACTGCTGTAAAGTTATAGCCACCAAGTGAATTTTGTACATGGTGTGGGAATCATAGTGAATCACAATGTGCTATTAATTGGAGGGCTAGATGCACATAAAGGTAAGTATTCGCGATTAGGTAAGTTTTATCAAAATAGAAACCCTAGTGCTAGAGACCGGTCAAGTCACATATCTACAAAGGGAAGTGTGAACCAAGAAAATTTACCAACCTTAGAGCCAATTTTAAAGGAAAGCCTTTCCAATGCTTCTTCGGAGAGATCTTATACCTATATGACCGAGGGATCCAAAAGTGTGAGTTTTAAGGGGAAACCAAGATGGGAGCTAGACCATCACATCAAACACCAACCATGAAACTTTTTCACTTGCAATATGAGGTTGAAAATGAACAGGGTGTCAAAATCTACAAAGACGGTATGGATCATTATTATGTTAAAATAGAAGAGAGACCTAGTGAGCTCAAGCTCATAATGTTGGTAGATTATAGTGGCAATCAATACCTTAATGAGGAAGGAAACATGTATTTAGTTGTGCATAATCCCCTTATTGTGCCCAAGTGGGGATTAACAGGCACAAAGGAGAAGGTTGTTGTCGAGCCTGAGGAGAAGCTGCCAAAGCTAGACATTCCTAATGCTAAGCTTAGGCGAGTAAATGTGGCTACTCACGTCAACACATGCAATACACATGTAGGTTTATATAGGCATGATAACTGAGAGAAAATGCTCTATTATAGGTGTGATGAACCCAATGTCAGGGAGTTAACAGAGCAAAAATGTTTATATGTATTCACATACGAAGTGGGAAGGGATACGCAAATAATTCTATGAGACAAGTATGGTCAGGGATATTCGATGGGGAGCCGCAACGAGCTTGAGGGATATACGTATTTTGGAGGACCACTCCATCAGTACTATGTCACCCCTAGCACGCATAGACCTATTGTCTCTAAAACAACAAGACCTGAAACTACGAGAGTGAGTCCTCTAAAAACTCATGTGGATGATTCTTTCAGTCAACTACATCTCTATGAGCTGAGACCGATGGGACCCTTGAGTTCCAAGGTTCCTATTTCCACACATCGAGGTAATGATATTCCATATATGATTTTCAGCACAAGGGTTCGTAATATTAGAACCAAGGGTAGAGATGCAAGACCGGGGGAGAGGACAACTCACTGCATTCCCTCCCGAGCACCTATCAATGGGTATGAAATAGGAGATATAATGGTTGGAGAGCCTAGAATGATGAGAATGGTAGAAAAAAATCAAATAATGCGACCTTCTCAAGTGGCTAAATGTGTGCCAAAGAAGTACAGTAGATCGGGGAATCCATATGCACATGTTTTTATATTTAAGCAAGTCTTAAGAGCCAAACAAGTCGTGAATTTTCATATGCAATACAAAGGATTTGGGTTGACATTGGAAGGGAAAGCGTTGACTTGGTTCTAGCCACTAAGCAGCAGAGATTTCTTGAACATTGATCAATTATTGCGAGAGTTTGTTGAGTAATTCTCTAAGAGGGATATCAAGCACAACACGATTTCTCCAATCTTTACTTGTAAACAAAAAGAGAATGAAAAGGTGAGAGAAACTTTGCTTCGCTTGAAGCAATACATGGGAAGATGTCCAGTGCGAGAGTTATCACAGGACGATCGCTTATCAGTTCTCTTTATACAATGCCTTGAGAAATGAAACTCTCAAAAAGGACTTACAACTGAAAGCATGCACCACATGTGAACAAGTCACTAAGAAAGCGTTGTATCTAGTCGGTAACTCTAAGACCAACGAGGAGGTAATGGAGGATGTAGAAACAAACACCAGCACTACCTCTTCTATAGTCAACGAGTAAACTACAAAATGTAGTGCTCCTACTTCAATCACACAAAACATGGATCAAACGTACGACAAAATCTCAATTTGAGACTGCAGCAATCATAAGCATTAAATGCTCCAAGAGTGTTAAAGTGGTGTGTCATTGAGCAAAAATACACCAATCATGATACTAATGAGTGCTTTTATAACCAGAATTACGCGAGGGAACTACAGCGATGCAACAATTGCCACCACCTCCGAGGTACCAAATTAGACTTGATAACGTAGCGCAAGGTGGAGACAAGCCACAAACCATGTTGGGACAATAGCCCCCTTTACCTCATGACAATAGGGCCAACATGCAGTACGCACATCCGGCCGAGTCACTCATAAGTCAGTCAAAGATGCCACCCACTATTCACTATGAGGAAGCTGCAGAAACCCATGTCATAGAAACGGAGGGTGCTATAAGATTTTTAGCTGCTATAATAAAGAAAAATTGTACTAAGCCTATTCAAAGAGGCTTAATTTTGGGGAAAAACAATGATAACTCGCCCAATTTTAGCAAAGGTTGGTATTTCTGGAATCTTAAGCACAACAATACTATAGTTAGGAATTTTCAGAACTGAACTCGGGAAAAAACCGACCTCGCTATTCCCTCTAGAAGTTTTCACAACTACTTAATTTACTAGAATAATTGAAAGGTTTTAGTAATCATTAAAGCAGAAGACTTTTATCATAACCTCCTCGATATTTTTCCAGATATTTACTAATAAAGTAGAAAATAGGCTTGAAAATTAGCAGCGTTGAAATTTAAAGTTGGCAAGTGCTAGGAAAGGTCATCCTGACTTGTCACGCACAAATTTAGCAGAATTTGGCAACGTCTGAAGCCGGAGGCATGCTTGGAAGCAAGTAACTACCAAAAGCTGCCCTTATGTGCCAGGAAAAGCTATAAATATGCCCTTAAGCTTCACAATTTCACTTTGACTCGGAGTCTAGGCTAAAAATCTCTAGTGCTAGTGAGATACTTCACAAAAATCACTAAGAGAGCAAAACCTCTAGTGATTAAGCGGTGTAATTAGTGCTAGTCATAATTAATTAGTAAATGATATTAATTTATATTTAATTTTTTAATTACCTTATTAATTAGTAAATGATATTAATTTATATTTAATTTTTAAATTACCTTATTAATTAGAGAATATTAGATTAATGTAGATAATTAGTAACAATATTTAAAAGTTAATGAGATGTTTATTTGAGAAAAATCTAACTATAAATAATATGTTATAATTAGTTGATTAATTTTATTAATTCTCTTGGCTAAAAATTAATGGACATAATTGGCAAACATATTTAAACGTTAATGAGATATTTATGACAAAAAGATTAATTGTAAATAACCCATCATAAGTAGCTTATATTTATTTAATTAGTTTTAGTAATTATCTTAGCTTAGAAACGTTGTTTTTGGCTAAAATTGATGGGGATAAATAGTAAATCCATTCAAAAGTTTTTAAGATAACTACTAGAGGTATAACACACTGTTAGTAGAAAGTTAAGATAGATATATCTTCATGATATAATAGCTATAATAAAGTCATTTTTAGACTTAATTAAAAGAGAAATTTTAGAAAACAGACTCAAAAAATTAAAAGATAATTAGTAGAGCTTAAAAACCCTATAAGGAAGCTAGGATAAAAATATCTTACAAATATAAATAATTAGGAAATTACTATGTTAAGAAGTTACTATTTCAGACTACAATTTAAAGAAAAAGCTAGCAAATCAGTTTCCAAAAATTAATCATGAAATTCTTATGGCTAAACTAAGGTCTAAACAGTTACAGAAATGATATTAAACCACAAGAATCTTTTATAATCAATTAAAATACCCCAGGGTCTAGAAATTAGATTAAGTCTTGGAACTACGCTATAGTATGGTCAAAATCGGGTTTTGATAATTTACCTAACAATTAGACGTTCTTTTTATAAGGATAGAAGTCATGGCTCCCAAGAGGACCTTGTCAAACCAACCCACTGAAGAAGAGGATAGTATTACAAAGAGGGGTGGCGCCTCACACGGTCATGAGGCCAGACCAAGTAGTAGGCCTACGAATGAGAGTGTTCCGGCCCCACAGCTGTAGCACATACCTGACCAGTCCCTGGTGGGTCTTCATTATAATTTAAGTTATAAGCAATTCAAATTCTTTTAAGTGATAACACTGCATTCGTTAAAGAGTGGATAAGGACTTAGAAAAAGATAAAATTGATTGAAAATTAGAAAGGATTCTTTTAAGAAACCAACGTGCAAATTATTTATAATTTAGGAAAGGATTGGTTGGGTTAGCCTGATTGATCTAAGAAAGAAATGGTTGATCATTCTTAAGCCATCTTGTCTCAAGACACCTCTAATTCCTTGAAATATTTTCACTTCGGTTGATGAGTAATGATGGCTTTTGAACCCCACGAATGAGTCGGTTACCCCCATGTACTATAAATGTTTACCATGTACATGTATATTATAGTAGTTTAGGGCATCCATAAGAGTTTTCACTCCGTATGGACAAGTTGAGTACGGGTCAGGCTTTCCAAGGAATATTATATGTCTTAAATCTGAAGATGCTTGTTTGCTAAAGAGTGTTTTCTGATACTGATTTCAGTACTTGTCTTAAAGAATCACTGTGTTGAAGATAAAATGAGCTATTATTCTAAATGTTGAAAGAAGGTGGTAGTAATTAAATAACAAAAAGCATGTGTGAGTATGGGGTGGTAAGTGGGGATCGACTAAGGTTGTCAATCAAGGACATGTGGACCTGATTAGTCAAGTAACTATCAATTCTTGTGTTAGAAGAATTCTTCATTTGGAAGAGGAGACCAAAATTGGTTGTGCCCACACTCACATAGAGTAAAAAAAGTGTTGGTTGAGGATACCTTAGCCCATTTGCAGAAGTGATAGGGTCAAACAATTTTTTGAACTTTTAAGTTTTTTTCACGTTTTTGCTTGCAAGACAGGACTAGGTCTTTCTCTAGGGCTATATTCCCAAGCCATTGCCAATGGTAAAGGTCTATTCCCTCAAATTTTCTTGCTTAGAAACTCTGGCTTTTATTAGGCCTACTGACCTGTCAAGTACCCCTTCTTGACCTGTCAGCAGGTTGGGGACCTCTCAGGTATAGCTTATGCTACTACGGATAGTCCATTTTGGGCTAGTGCGGACAAAGCCATTGATCCTTTATATGTGGTTCGAACTGCCAGAAATCAATTCAAGGTGGATGAAAATACGCTTATGTTTATAGACAACTAGGACAATGAGCCTAGAGGATATCGCCACCTAGGATAGGACAACCAATGGGGGCACCGCCAGTTACCCATCCGGAAGGCCCATACTTTGCCAATGTGGAGGTAACCATTGGACGTGAGGTTCTCCACACAAAGGTCAACGAACAAAAATCTTTGGATTCTGTGAGGGGTGTGGGAAGGATCACTTACTTCAACACTATGCTAAGCATCCTTACAACTTGGAGAAAGCAATTGTCAATGTCCTTGGAATTTAACCATGCTCAAGCAGATCCGAGTCAGAGCCTATAGTTCCAGTCAAAGTGGTGACTAGAGCTCAAGCTCGGGAAGTAGCCAGCCATTGGCGGATAAATTGAAACTTCCAGAACAAACTAAATTTGAAATGGGTCCATTAGAATCAACAAAAATCATAGAAAGCCAAACGAGACAAAGTGAAAGCAAAGAGGCTAAGGGAAAATATAGCCTTGAAAAAGGAATTAACAAAGGAAGAGCTCTAACATGAACAGAAGAGCAAAGACTACTCAAAGAAGTCAGAAGAGTCCAAGATTGTACCAGGCGGATCAATCTTAGTAGAAAAGGTAAATGAGCTGTTATGTTGCAAGCCTACGAGGCGAGACTGAAAAAAACCAAATTTTGGAGCAAAGATTTCTGACCTATCTGCATCTTGAGTTTGAGACGAAACGAATGGAGATGTGCAAGAAGCTCATAGAGACTGCTCAAGCTCTAATACAGCCAAAAGCCTTGAAAACTCAAAGCAAGTAATTTTTTTGCCAGAAAAGATAAAAATAGTCTTGCTCGAGGAAAACAAAATGGACGAACAAATCAAAATCTTTGGGTTTTGTGCTAAGAATCCAGAAAACATGATCAAACCAACAATAGCAGAAAAGGAAGGACCATTGGATACATTCACTATGGGAGACAATCAAAAACCAAAAAGATGGAAGTGCCACAATGTTATCAGCACCAATCCCTGAGGTCAACACAGATGACAAAATTCATCCGAGGGATATTCAATCGTTGTATAGGGATGCAGGGGTAGAAGTATCTGTGGAGAGTAAACCTGCAACCATAAGGACTCTACCGTCCTTTATAGGGGAACACAAGACAAAATCAAAAGTGAGAGTCGTACCATCTCAATGGAATTCGATCCCACGAACAATGGATACAAAGAGCTTACATGATTTGATGTTTTATCCTATAAGATGCACCATCACTCTTGCGGAACTTCTAAATATTAGACCACATTTATGGAGACAAATGAGTAGAAACCTAGAAAAAATGGGGCTGAAAATCCATCCAAAAGATAAGCTTGTAGACAAAACCATGAAAACAAACCAACCAGAGAAACCCAAAGCAAAGTCTGTACCAATGAATAAGGTGGGTGATTATTACAAAGGTGAGGAAGGGAACACCACCTTATCGCTAGAGTACAAGGGGGTAAAGACGATAGTGATACTTGCTAGTGCTACCGAAGTAGCATTGCTACGAAGGGAATCTAGGAGAAATGGGACAGACCAGCTCTCTGAAAAAACGCATGAAGTTGTAGCTAGCATACGCGTATGTGGAGAGACCCTTAGGGATGTTGGAACAAGTCATTGTATCCTCTTGTGGAATAGAGTATGAACATACCTTTGTTGTGGTCAATTTTGGAAAAGGAAACAACTTTGAAATTATTTTGGGTCGACCACTTATGCGTCAACTCAAAATGGTTCAAGATTGGGGCTACGACCATCTCTATTTGCGACATAAGGGTATCACAACCAAGGTCAGTATGAAGGACCATAGTTATAGGGATGTAAATTGCACCCCGGTAGAAGACTATGGTGTAGCTACTGACTCAAGAACACAACTACCTACTTGGTTAATAAAGAATGTACATATCTGGATGTTTGGAGCATCAAAATGCGGAAGCTTGAGAAAGGAGGTTTACATCCTAAAGCACTTTGAAGAAGATAACTATTACATGAAAGAGCATTTCTAGAGGAGTTGTTTGAATCCTTTGGATGGGAGAAAGTGCTGGCAACACTAGATGTTTGTGTAAACGAGGTAACCACCACGACCTTTTGCAACAAGGATGGTTACGACATAGTGCCTTTCCAGATCATAAATGTTATTTTAACACCAAAATTGGAAACAAAAACAACACAAACCAATGAATTAGTCGATTGTAAATGAATAGTGGACAAAGTTTCTGTTTGAGATATAAGTAATGATGATGAGGACGAATTTCATGATTCAAGAAGCAATGATTTTGGGAAGGAAGCTGAGGACGACCTTTCGAGTAGCTCTAAAAATAAAAATGCACCAAAACCGGATACGCCAATCTTTTATGAGTTTCCTAACCAAAAATAAGGAGACAAAGAGATATCACATGAGACATGCAAGAAAACAAAAAAACCAATTCAAGAAATCAATGCAAATGTTGACTATCAAAATGCAGTATCTTATGCTCATGGGAGCATATGACTGTGTTCAAGAAAAAATAACCAGAAAGCCCTTGACACAGTGTTAACCCTCACGGCTCACGGACACCATATCACCTACGACAAACGTTGTATTATTTACTTGGTAGAGTCAAGTACCGGGATTGTCGGTCCAATAGAGAAAGAGTGATCGCCGATGAGAGGCGCACTCTAACTGGAACATTCAAGGGATTAGTTGGCTCAGCATGGGCGCCCAAGTGTGAATGGGGTGAGCTCATATTAAACTCAACTAAACCTAAAATTCACTCATTCTCTCATTTGTGCAATTGAAGAGTGCTCTTGCTCCATCTCCATCTTCTTCTTCTTCATCTCCTTGTGTGTGTGTGTGTGTGTGTATGCGTGAGAGAAAGAGAGAGAGAGAGAGAGAGAGAGAGAGAGAGAGAGAGAGAGAGAGAGTGTGCGATTAAGCATTGCGGCGGCACAATGACGGCGAGGCGGTTGAGCGCGGCATAGCGGCGTCTCCCTCTTCTTCGCGACGAGGAATCCTCCACGAAGCAAGCGTAGAGCGGTGAGTGACACACCATCGTCATCTTTGAGCTTATTAGTTTAGGCTTGGTCTGTGCTTGGAGCCATTTGTGGCTTGCACGCGGTGTATCGGCAAGTTCCTCGCATTGACACGTGCGACATACGCGCACATTTTTGGCGCCGCTGCCGGGACTGCCATACACTAAGCTTGAATGGCACTCTGTGCTTCTTTTGTGGTGCAATTTCAATTGTAGGAAAGGTAAGGAAGGAGGGTGTGTGTGTTGAGAAAAAGGATTTTGTGTTATACTGTGTATTTTTTTTGTTAATGGAGTTTCCAAAGGTACTGTGTTTATTCTCTGTGTATTAAGGTTGTCAGTTTTCTTTGTTAATGGAGTTTTCAAAGGTATTGTGTCTATTCTCTGTGTATTAACGTTGTTAGTTTTCTATGTACAGTAAGTAGGAAGTAGATCTGTGAGAGCTAATAGAGTGTGTTAGTGTGTAACAGTAGGTGTATTAGTTAGAAGTAGGTAGATAGAGTGTGTGTGTGTGCTCTTGTGCAAGCCGCGGCGACCTTATCCTTAAAATATTTATTTATTTATTTATTTAAAAAATTAAAAAAATTTAAAGGTAGGACCGGGATCGGGAATATCTCCCAGACCCAAGCCCAAGCTCACGCTCAGGCCTAGGCCTCAGTTGCCTTTTAAATTACGAATTTTGCTTCACACGTAGCTAAAAATCGATTTTTTGAGGACCAACGAAACTTTAGATGCCCAAAAATTGTGCTGTAAAGCACACAGTGACCCCTCTAAGTGATACGCTCATTTTGAGCTATCACACACTTTAATCAAAAAAATGAAACATTAAAAAACGTTAAAAAAAACATTAAAGACGTAAAAAACACGAGTGAAACGGACGCTTAAAAAAGGTAAGCAGTTAACCTTCGAGGTTATTCGCCGACGCTTGTAGGGTGCCAAAGGCACATGCATTTGTGCTTTGGTCGTGTGCTAGAGACGGAGAAACTAGAGAGAATTTCGACTTACGCGAGTTCTCAATATCCACCTACTTTAGGTTCCGGGCCCTCGACATGGACCCAAGGTAGTACAAACCAAGACCCGAACATAGCGGCCAGTGACTCTTCCTCTGACTACGACGTCATGGAGGATTTCCCAATGCCTAATCCCGAAGCTCAAGCAAAAACATGCATGCCATGGGCCCACGGTCTATGCCGAGTGTGCTTAGCCACCTGAAGGAAACCTTTAGTAGAGCCACTCGCTCCGAACATGGAGCTAAAGATGTAAATGAGGGGGGTCGGGCAGTAAATTCTCCATTCGTGACCAACGTAGACCCTATACCCTTAGAGAATGTGCACGTGAATACTTCATTCACTGCACCTCCTGACTCTTCAGAGTTATTTCCCTCTGAGGTCATATTACCCGATGGTAGAAGCCTTGCCAAAGTGCAAGAGGTTGAGTGATATATCCTTGCAGCGAGGGAGAAGGAAATTGAGAGCTTACGCAAGGTGGAGCAACGAAGAGAGTTAAAAGCGAAAGCCCTTATGTCAATATCCTTGCTATGAGAGCAATCAAGTGCTCCTGACTTAGCAACCGCTAAGGGCCAACCCCTAGAAAGCAAAATTGCATCTAGCTCAAAGGGCACCCCTAGCACCTCAATCATAGATGGAGTGTTCTTAAATGAGAACTGGGAGTACGAACTACAAACAGAGACTCTGACCGACCTATACACAGGTCACACCTATCACGTGGGTTGGTTAGATGTCCTACAATCCACAGTGGGTGCTACTAGTGTGGAGGATCAACAACAAAGAGTTTGTGAGGTCTCCATAGGGTCATTGAGTTAGAGAGGCAGAACAAGGGGATCAACATGCCTTCAACGGGTCTCATGAGATTCTTAGATACAGGAAAGTCTAAACAACCGACCTTATCGCAAATGAAGACTCTCTCGGTAAGTCCGATGAATCCTCCATATGTTGTTTCGCCAGGGGTCTCAGTGCAATCTGAGCCCACAAGTGATAGCTTCACCTTTCCAAGTCTAGCTCATCTTTCCCTTGATGACACCACGGCTACCATGCCTACCCCAATGATGGGAATGCCGAGAAACACGCCATGAACCTCATTTGTTAGTAAAGCACCGCTACATGGTAGCTCAATGCCTGCAACAGTACCTACAAGTGTGTACCAATTGTATACACCCATGGGTCCTCGTACTCATGTAGTCCCTACCCCTCCCATTGTTTCAACTACCTATGCTCCACAACCACAACACCCAAGTTCTTATTTCCATGGGACTATACCCGCTAGCATTAGCATGTCACATCCGACGTCTGCTATGCCTAGGGCCACACATATGAACTTTGGACCACCACACGGCACAACATCATACCCAAAGTGGAACCCAAGGGCTTCCTATGCGCCAAGACTGATGCGAATACCTACTTCACATGTAGTCTTTGGAGCACCTCCACCCACGGTGCCTGCTCACTTAGGTGACTTGGCAACATTTGCTCAAGCTATCGGTCGATCTATTGCTGAGAATATGCGTAACACGCCTGATAGAGATCCTACAAGTAAGGTAGTACAAATAGCCAAGCTCGCACAAAAATTTAGTGGAGACGTGGATGTGAGAAAGCATATCGAAGTGTTTGAAAAAATATGCGATTCTGTAGGAGAACACAATGACCTGCATAAGAGTAATTCTTTAAGCCTAACCTTAAGTGGAAAGGCTGGGGATTTGTATAGAACCCTAAGGGTGGAAGAAAAAACGATTTACCCTACTCTTAGGAGACTGTTCTTAAAAGAATACATACGAGAGGGAGTACTTTGGGGTGTAGCCTCTCAGCTCCAGAAACCCCAACGAGAGCAAGGAGAGTTGGTGAGAGACTTTATTAGTCGCTTGAAGCATTTGAATTCTTGATGTAATCCAAATTAGCGCTTCAACAATAACCAATGCTTGATAGATTCATTAGGAGATTACGACATGAGGATATCTACAATGGCTTAGTCATTAGAGGTATCACCACTTGGGAAGTAGTCACCACCAATGCGATCCAATTGGAGGATAATTTAATGATTCAAGGAGAAAGAGTGTCTGTTGAGTCTAAATCTATTAGCTCACAAGCATCGGGGCATCAGCCAATGACCCTAAAGCCTATTGCTAAGGAGCCAAAGACATCTGAGATGACTTTAGCAGATCTCACCAAGGCTATTCAAGAAAGTCTTAGAGATAATCGTGCTCCGCAAAACAATCATATGTATCCAAGAAGGGAGCAACAATGGTGCTCAGTATGCTATGGACCGCATAGTACCAGCGAATGCCCTACTTTTAGAGTAAAATTCATTGGAAACTGCAATGCTTGTGGGAGGTATGGTCATCAAGCTAAGGATTTCATAGTATTTAAGTGCGCGATGGCCAATAGACCAACCTTAGCATGGACAAACACACCTCGAGTGCCTGCATTGATGTCGGTCCCACCTCTTGAACAAAGAGCACAACACATGGTCCCTAGGGCCCAAAATGTTGTCCAAACAACACCCTTACCACCTCCAGTGCTAGGAACGCAACCACCACATCCGAGAATCACTTCTGTGAATCAAGTGGGTTGTGAGTCATCTATTGCTTGTTTGGAAGGCTGTGAGGAAGATATAGATCCTAATATTGCCTATGGGATGGATGTGCTTGAAGAAAGTCCACAATACTACATGGAAGACTATTGGGGACAAGTCAAACCTGTATATCAAGTAGCTACTCTTGCTGCAAGAGGCCAAAATATCATTTACACTGCTAAGAGACCACCTCTTCAATGCTATGAGTGTGGAGGTCCACATCGTGTAGCCGAGTGTCCTATTAGGCTACAAAAGAACGCCACACTAATGCAAACCAATCAAGCAAGCACGTCTACAATGCCGTTACTCATGTGTAATCGATGTGGCATAGATCATTTGATTGCCCAATGTCAAAATAATCCAAATGCACGGAAGATCATGCCATTAAACTTGATTGAAGTTACCGAGGAGCCATCACAAAGTACACCTGTGGTACCAATAAACGTACTCACACGATCGATGCTCCAAAAACAAAATTATATTCTTGAGGAAAGCGACACGGCATCAATTGCCCAATCTCAGAAAAAGAAGAAAACACGAAGGAAGAGATAGCAAAAAGCAGCGAAGTCAGACCCCATTTCAAAGACCAACACAGGGACTGGTGACGACCCCGTATATATGAATGACGCTGAAGAGGATTCTGATTCAGGTGAAACCATGGAGACCAAAATGACCACTAAGATAGAAACCAACAAGGAAGATCTTCATGAGCCACAATGGCCAGGATCCAAAAAGAAGATAGGAACTTACCCAAACTCTACAGAGGAGATTGAGCGAGTGAAGCAATTAAGGATTTTGGAAGAAGATACCCAAAGGGATCTAGAACCAGCACCTAGGCAGATCCAGATTACAGACACCGTGTTCCCTACGCAACAACAACCTCACCAAGTCCATAGACCCTTAGCCATACCTAGTGTCATCCAAGAAGAAAGTGACTTAAAGTCATGGGAAAGTGGGCGTACTCACTTCTTGATGGAAAGAATGTTTACAGAGGGACTACTTGATCCTATCAAAGAAATGGAGATCCCATCTTCCCCACGTCAAGGGACTGAAGTCCAAAAGGTGCCATTAAACATTGCCAAATTGATGGATTCATGTCTTCAGAAGTTAGAACCACCATCATGTCCAAACTATATAAAGATCCTGAGCTAGTCTAAGCTCTTCGAGCCTTCCTCAATGGAGAACTAAAGTTTGGGCTACCACAATTTTCCCAGATGGATGGAGCTGGGGAGATGCCAATAGAGGAGGAACACTTAGATCCACAACCCAACCTAGATGAGAACCTTGTTATAGAAATACCTGTTAACAAGTTGGGACAATACTTTGAGGGTGATGAATCCAATGTGACCATACCAATCACTACTAAGGGATTAACTGTGAAGGGAATCCTTGATTGTGGCACTGGGGTTAGCATTGTGACTAAAAATTGTTGGGAAGCTATGGGAAGACCTCACCTTGCGACCACAACCATAGTAGTGAAGATGGCCAATGGGTCTATTGTTATGCTAGAAGATCTCAAGATCAAGGTCTTTGGACATAAAATAAAGATTACCTTCATTGTTATGGATTTCTCCAAACACACTATGGCATCGGAGATGATCTTAGGACGTCCTTTCATGAGGGAAACAAAAATGGTGCATGACTGGTCTAAAAACCATGTCTACTTGCAGTTCCAAGATTCTGTCATTTGAGTGGATCTTGTTACCATATACATGTGGTAGTGATGTGTGTGAACACACTAGGACCGCCAGGGCATTTTTTCCCTCTTTAGGAGGTTTTTCCCCCCGAGCATTGTATATACGCCCATCACTCTAGGGCTATCTATCTTTCCATTGCACACTAAGTAATACACTCTCTATTGTGTGCCTTGAGCTTCCTTCGTCTTCTCCCAGCTGTGTGTGTTTCTCTGCAACCCTAATTCCAACAATTGGTATCAGAGCAGGTTGCGTCCTCCCGGGCTTAGTCGCCAGCTGCTCTAGCACACGCCTGCTCACTTTCTTCGATTTCAGTGAGCTTTGGCGAGCGTTCGCAGGTCGACAAAATTTTGATTTGGGCTCATTTTGGCCTCCGTTTCCACTACAGGTAGGTCTGCACAGGCAATTTCTTCATTTTGTGCAAAATTTTTATCAATATCATTTTTTGCATAACATGTGCCCTATAGTCTTCTGCGGTTTGTGCTATATAGCACGTGTTGTTCTCGCTCCGTTTCTCCTATTTTCGGGCAGTTTTCACATCAGGTGCAGCATTTACCATGGCTGACAACAACAACACAGATGTGTTCAAGATGTTTACTACTGAGGACAGGTTGGATGGGGACAACTACCCTATGTGGGCTTATATGATGCAACATGTTCTTGTGTCAAAGGGCGTCTCGAACATTGTGCACGGCATTGATGTACGTCCTGGTTCTGAGGATGTAGGCGATGTTGAGGATGTTGCAGATCTTGCTGCAAGGATTGCTGTTGTTAGAGTTGTTTTGCCTACGTCACAACAAGCTCGTTGGGATGTTAAGGATGCGCAGGCTCATGCATTGATTGCGTTATCTGTGAAGTGCACCATTGTTCCTCACATCCGTTCAGCAAAATTTGTAAAACAGGCTTGGGATATTTTGGCTGGTCTTTATGCAAGTCGCAATGAGGCTAAAATTGCTTTGCTGCGTAAAGAGTTGGAGTCGAAGATTATGCATGAGGAAGATGATATGGAAACTTTCCTTGCTAGTGTCAAGGATATCAATGAGCAGCTTATTTCTGCAGGTGAAGTCATTTCTGACAGTTCCCTTGTGCAGACTGTTCTTGATGCCTTACCAGATTCTTACCAGACTTTTGCTAGTACTTGGAGACTTATGACCCAAGGAAATCCAGAAGTTGTCAAGTTTGATGCATTATCCACATTGCTGTTGCAAGAGTCACTTTCCAGAAAAAACAGGACTAGGCAGCATGCACTTGAACAGGCTTTTATTACTTCTCAAAGAAAGGGTGGTAACAGCAATGCAGCCACTTCTTATGGTTCTGCTGCGAGTGGCAAAAATTCTGTTCCTAATGCTTCTGCTGGCAGCAGTTCATCTAGAAATTCTGGTGATAAGGGCAAAAAAAAGATACGTTGCCATTATTGTAAAGCCAATGATCACTTGATCAAGTCATGTCCTAAGTTGAAGGCCAAAAAGGCTAAGAAGAAAGAGGGTGGTTCCACTGCAAATGCTGGTTCCACTACAAATGCAGCCATTGTTGAGTCTTCTGTGAAAGGAGACTCTAATGCTGATGTTGATGCAGAATGGGCTTTTAGCGCAGAGTGCACTTACAATCCTGATATCCATGATGCATGCTTGTCAGTTGCTGTAGATTCACATGTGTGGTATTTTGACAGTGGTGCTACAAAGCACATTACCTCACATCGTGAATAGTTTAACTCTCTTGAGTCTGTCCCTCCTGGGAATTCAGTCACTTGTGCCAACAAAGCCTCTTATCCAGTTCAGGGAGTTGGAAAGATTGTGCTCACTGCTGCTAATGGCAGTTCCTTCACACTTGTTGATGCACTTTATGTACCTGGGATCAAGAAGAATCTCTTATCTGTATCCGCACTTGCTAGACTTGGACTTTAAGTCAAATTTGTGGATGACAGATGTACAGTTCATGATCTCAGTTTTGGTGATGAAATTGTTGGATCTGGCCTTTTGTGTCGTGGGCTGTATAAGCTCACTTTGTATGACAAGTGTGGATAAAATTTTGCAAATGCAGTTGCAGATTCAAGGGCTATTTCATATGCAAAACTTTGGCATGCACGTTTTGGTCATCTGAATTTTGCTAGTTTGCTGCGTTTGCAGAAATCTGATATGGTTGCTTCTTTGCTGCCTCTTGAAGCACCTGTCAAACATGTTTGTGAAGGCCGTATTTTGGGTAAGATGCAGCGTTCTACGTTTCCAAAGGATGGTTCAGTCCGGGCCACATGCAGGTTGCAGCTTGTGCATAGTGATGTTTGTGGGGCCATGCAAACTCCATCCTTGGGCAATTACCTGTACTTCGTGACTTTCATTGATGATTACTCAAGGCATGCATGGGTATTTCCGCTTAAAGCGAAGTCCAAAGTTTTTATGTGCTTCAAACAATTTCTGGCTATGGCTGAAAATGTCTCGAAATGTACTATGGGCACCCTCCGTTCCGATCGAGGGGGGGAGTATATGTCTCATTAATTTAATGCATTTTTGGCTAGTCGTGATAAAACACCAATGTACATTGCCTTATACACCTCAGCAAAATGGTGTTGCTGAGAGGAAAAACAGGTCACTGACGGAAATGGCACGATGTATGGTCAAAAGTCAAGCTTTACCGCATTCTTTTTGGCTTGAGGCCATCATGTGTGCCACTTATGTACTAAACAGGTGTCCTGTGAAAGCTTTGCAGTCTATTACTCCATATGGTGCATGGCATGATAGAAAGCCTTCTATTGAGCACATGCGTGTTTTTGGTTGTTTGGCATATGCTTTGGTGCCAAAAATGCAACACAGAAAATTGGATTATAAGGCTGTCAAATGTATTTTTGTTGGTTATAGTGCTGAAAGCAAAGGTTACAGGTTGTATCATCCGCAAACAAAACGTATTCTGGTTTCTAGGGATGTAGTGTTTGTGGAAGATTCTGTTCAGCCCTTGCTGTCATGTACTAGAGACAGTAATGTAAGCTCACAGGACATTTATGACACTTTGTTGCCTCTTTTCAGTGGTGGAAATACGAATGTAAATTCCAATGAGGCAAATGTACAGCCTATGGGGGTTTCTGAAAATGTTTTAGATCAGCCTATTACTGATGCAGATGTACATGATGTACTTGATGACGAAAGGGCTGAAAATGAGCAGGCTAGAGGTATGCCAAAATGGCTGGTGCACACTTTGTGTGACAGTAAATTGGATGCACCTTTGTCTAGTCGTACTTGTTCATGCTCTCGCCATGCATCTTATGCATCAGATTGTTATGCTTTGGCTGTGTCTAGCTTGCATGATGTTGAGGAACCTCTGTCTTTTGATGAAGCACAGAATTCAAAAAATTGGATGGCTGCCATGCAATCAGAATATGATGCACTTATAGAAAATGACACATGGACTTTATGTGATTTGCCTCCTGGAAAAAAGGCCATTGGTACGAGGTGGGTGTACAAGGTAAAACACAAGCCGGATAGTGAGATCGATCGCCATAAGGCTCGACTTGTTGCAAAGGGTTATGCACAGCAAAAAGGCATTGATTATGAAGAGACTTTTGCTCCCACTTGTCGTATGACTACTGTGCGTTTTCTATGTGCATTGGCAGCTCATTTTGGTTGGGATGTACATCAATCAGACATTGTTACTGCTTTCTTGAATGGTGACATATTTGAGGAAGTTTATGTAACGCAGCCTCGTGGTTTTTTCATAAAAGGACAAGAGGACAAAGTGTGCAGATGTAAGAAGGCTTTGTATGGGTTGAAGCAATCTCCTCGTGCTTGGTATGAGAAAGCTGAAACTCATTTGGTTAAACGAGGCTTTCGTAACAGTCCAACAGAAAGCACATTGTATGTAAAGCGCGAGGATGATGTACTTCTCATTGTGGTTCTTTATGTTGATGATTTGCTGATCACTGGACCAAGTGAGAGACATATTGCTGAATTTAAAGCTGATTTGAATGCTACTTTCAAGATGAAAGATTTGGGGTTGTTGCATCATTACTTGGGTATACAGTTTAAGCAGTGTGATGGTGGTATTTCCTTGTGTCAGAAAAGTTACATAGAGACATTGCTATGTAAGTTTGGACTTGAGGATTGCAAACCTATTGCCACTCCCATGGAAACAGGTTTGAAGTTGAGTCTACATGATGCTGGCGATCCTGTTGATGTCAATTTCTACCAAACTGATGTTGGCTGCCTCATTTATGTATGCAACACGAGGCCGGTTATTCAGTTTGCAGTCTCACAGGTCAGCAAATTTATGCATAGCCCAGGGTCTAACATTGGCAAGCTGTCAAGAGGATTTTCCGCTATCTTAGTGGCACTTTACATCTTAGTTTGTTTTATCCCAAGGGGGAATCATTGCCGCCAGACTTACATGCTTTTTCGGACGCAGATTGGGCTGGTTGTTTTGACACGCGAGTGTCCACAAGTGGTTTTTGTTTCATGCTTGGCAGTTCATGTATATCATGGTTGAGCAAGAAGCAACCTACTGTGGCCACTTCGAGTTGTGAGGCTGAGTACAGGGCAGTCTTCAAAGCTACGGTTGAGTGTGTATGGCTCAGACGCCTTATGGCCGATTTGGGTGTTGGACAGGACACTGCCAACACTATCTACAGTGACAGTCAGAGCGCATTGGCAGTTGCAAGGAACCCAGTTTTTCATGCTCGCACAAAGCACATTGAGGTGCATTACCATTATGTCAGGGAGAGGCTCTCAGTAGGAGAGATCAGCTTGGCTTATGTGCCAACACAGGACAACCTTGCAGATCTTTTCACAAAGGCATTGTCTCGTGAGAAGCTTGAAGCTTTCCGCAAAGCTTTGGGCTTACTCCCCTTTGTGGACTGATCATGTCCTCAGGGCATGGCACTTCCCTTTACTCATGTGCCAGCTCTCATTCACCGCATCACTCCAGGGGGGATTTGTTACCATATACATGTGGTAGTGATGTGTGTGAACACACTAGGACCGCCGGGGCATTTTTTCCCTCTTTAGGAGGTTTTTCCCCCGAGCATTGTATATACGCCCATCACTCTAGGGCTATCTATCTTTCCATTGCACACTAAGTAATACACTCTCTATTGTGTGCCTTGAGCTTCCTTCGTCTTCTCCCAGCTGTGTGTGTTTCTCTGCAACCCTAATTCCAACAGATCTTCTGACTGGTCGAGCACATCCTCTAGGAAATAGGTTTATAATTGATCATAGATATGACACCACAGTTCACTCGGCCCCATTGCAGTATTGTTACACATGTAAAGAGGACACTAATATTGGGGAAGATTCTCCTTATATGGATGTACTACCTGGAATGATTGAGTCAGACAATGTGGATTGGGTCCACCTAGTAGCAACCATAGACACTTGGGGAAATAGGGGGACGACGTGGGTAACACCTGAGGGGGATGAAATGCCTATACCCTTAAATATGCTAGAAGCAATGCATATAACTTGTGACAAGACTCATCCTAATATAACGAAGAAAACATACAAGTGGGTCCCTAAATCTTCTTTAGCAAGCATAGCTAGTGCTAAAAAACAAAAGCCTTGTAAGAAACGTGCCACTCGCTCGAAGAAATGTAAAGAAAGGTTGCGTTGGATTCCTAAACGACTATTGGAAGCCCAAGGCTACTATCAAGAAAATGATCAAATCTGGGTGCCAAAATGTAGATTGTGTACTTAGCTATCACCTGACCCATGTGAACTCAATCCCATAGCTCCAAAAAAAATCGACAATCGCGGAAAGAAAAAATCACAAAATGCCAAAGAAAGAACGATTTGTTCCACCTAGCTCAGGAAGAGGGGAGTCCCATGAAGCTTCTAGCTCCTCATGTAATGCATCCATAGAGGTAAAAGCTTCTCCATAGCCTCCACCTACAATAGTGGACCTCCATGAAGCTACAAAGGAATCCACACCTCCCAGTGTTCAAGAATCACCTGATGAACCACTTCAAGTTTGATCTTGGGAGAGTACCTTACCACCCTTACAACTCGACGAGGCACCTAAGGTAATAAAAAACTATTGGCACAAATCCTCACCTATTACCAACCAGAACAATTGGTTTCAAAGGGTGACGAGCACATTTCAAACGGTATGATCTACCCAAGGAAGGGGGGAGTGTTTGCTGACAGTCATCATTCACTCACTCCCCTCTTAACCTTCCTCCCTGACCTCTCAATCTCCCAATCTTAGGGAATGTATATATATAGCCTTATACTCACAAAAAATAAAAAAAATAAAGAGCAAAATCAATTAGCAAACGAGTATGCACAATAAAAGTCAAAACATTGACTCAGACCTACACATTCGCATCCGGTACACTCAAACAGAAACCTATGCCATAAAACACCTTTGATCCTCATCACTCGAGTGATGGAGGGTAGGTAGAATTAGTACAATAAGAGTGTTTCTGCTTTAGAGTTGAGTGATTAGCAAAGTTCCTTTTTCCCACTGATGTGCCTCCTAGAGGTATTCTTTGTGTTTCCTTGTGTGTACAGGAACCTGTTGTTGTTGTTAGGATTTGGACCTTCATGGAATCTTTCTCTCATTCACACTTCAAATCAAACATGACCATCAACACAAACAGGTGTTTCTTGTCCATTAGCATTGCCCCTTATCTTTTTGCATCTATGTTTGTCTGCTTTAATTGTGATTGGTAGCATAATATTCAACACATTTGCTTAGTATCAAACATTTAATTCAATGTAATTTTTGTCATAATCACTTGTCTAGGCTTAAAAATCAAGCAGTCCGACTAAGCTAGTTTGACCAAGCTAGGCGTTAGAGATCTTCTCTTAATACCATGGGGAATGCCTTCCTAATAATTAATGGTTACTTAGGTTCTTAATCCGATTTGGGCAGCATTGTGTGAAATGTACTAGGGCTTTCTAGTGGGCTTGACCCTATTGACACGGCTTTCTAGTGGGCTTGACCCTATTGACACGGCCCACTTCAAATCAAACATGACCATCAACACTCTAACTGGAACATTCAAGGGATTAGTTGGCTAAGCATGGGTGCCCAAGTGTGAATGGGGTGCTCGTATAAAAGTCAACTAAACCTAAAATTCACTCATTCTCTCATTTGTGCAATTGAAGAGTGCTCTTGCTCCATCTCCATCTTCTTCTTCTTCATCTCCTTGTGCGTGTGTGTGTATGCGTGAGAGAAAGAGAGAGAGTGTGTGTGCGATCGAGCATTGCGGCGGCACGACGGTGGCGAGGCAGTTGAGCGCGGCGTAGCGGCATCTCCCTCTTCTTTGCCGCGAGGAATCCTCCACGAAGCAAGCGTAGAGTGGTGAGTGACACACCATTGTCATCTTTGAGCTTACTAGTTTAGGCTTGTTGTGTGCTTGGAGCCATTTGTGGCTCGCACGCGGTGTATCGGCAAGTTCCTTGCATTGACACGTGTGACATACGCGCACACATAGGAAACTTTTTACGCAACTCAAAAGAAGCCTAGCAAAAGAAAAAGAGGAACGAGTCCAAAACTCTAACAAAGATGTCCAAAACTCAACGAAAAGCCGAATATCAAAAGTTGAAACGAACATTGAGAGAGGTTTGGACAATGGAAATGGAGGATGAGGAAGATTTTAACACTAAAAAGTTTGATACACCCTCTCATTACAAAGGTACACAATTCAAGACCGATGTATTGTGGTTGAGCAACCAATGAAAGAACCTAAAGAATTGGGAACTTTGTATGATGGGACTAAAAATGGGAAGAGGAGTTTATCTATGAGCTAGAGCACACAGAGTTTATCTATGGGAAGTGGAGTTTATCTATGAGAGGTGGAGTTTATCTATGAGATAGAGTACACGGACTAAGTATTTGCCAATTGTGGTAGTGCCCAAAAGAAACAAAAAATTATGAGTGTGCATAAATCTTAAACAGGTAAATGCTTCCACAATCAGAGAGAACTATCCCTAACCCATCATAGATCATGTGATTGAGAGTCGCAGGCAAGGAATCCTTTTATAGCTTTCTTGATGGCTTTTTGGGCTATAGCCAACTTGCTATCAAGCTAGAGGATCAGCACAAAATTACTTTTGCAACAGAATGGGGCATATTTGCTTATTGGGTAATGCCATTTGGCTGGACCAATGCACCTGCCACAGTCCAAAGACTGATGAGTCATGCATTCAAGGAATATCTAAAACAATTCTTGGAGATTTATATAGATGACATGTGTGCACATTCTCTCCAAAGATACAAACATGTAGAACATTAAAAAAAGATCTTTGAAAACTACAAAACGTATCTTATTTGCTTGAATCTTGAAAAATGTGTTTTCATGTAAGACAAGGCAAGATTTTGGGACCTATTGTGTCCAAAAATGGCACTCTGACTGTCCCTTGCAATTTAACATAGGGGCCTAGGATCGTTTGTTCATACGATTAGACCACGGGGTTGGCATTGGCAAGGGAAGCATGATCCCGGGCCTTGAAGTCAAAGGGGCAGGCGTGCTAGTCCGGGAAGCAATGGACGGAGCAAAAGACACTCCCGCATCGGCAACGAAAGCCTATGCGACCCACCTTTTTGTGGCAACTCAGTCCCCCTGGTAGCACGACGGGCGCTTCACCCTTGCCTTCTAATCCTCTACCACTAGGCCCTCCTTATTGGTGTCTCTCAAGAGTTGATCCTCCATGGTAGGTCGAGGCCCAACCATGTGATGTCAAGCTTTTGATGAGGTGGGAGAGTGTAGCTGATCCGGTGCTGCCAAGTTCGCCACCTGCCTTGATGAACAACCAGCTAACAGGTATTCATGGAAGCAGCAAGAGCAAAGATTGCGGGTCTCCCATATTGCTGGTTAAGTGACACGTGGTGGCACGTAAACTAGCATTTTCACGACGACACTAAGCTTATGTGTGCTATCTATGAGTATCCACATGTGTGTGTGTGTGTGTGTGTGTACTATATTTTAAGACTGAGGACTGAGGTCTAGGCCTGGGCTTGGGCTCAGGGAATGATCCACTTTTTCTTTTTGTTTTTGAAATTTATTTTTGATGTCAAATTTTTCGAGCTTTTTTTTTGGGGAAAACTTTTTATAAAAAAAAAAACTTTCTATGGATAAGGTTGTGCTGGATGGTGCTCACGTGCATAGAGCATGTCTAGCGTGCATTGCTACACCTTGCAGCTACTACAACACACTAACAACAATAACATTGCACACTAACTAACACTGCACAACACTATCCACTGCAAACAACCTGCACATTATAGAGCTACTAACATTAACAAAACCTGCTAACACCTGCACATTGCAGCCACTAATAAATCTAATAAAACCTGCTAAAACCAAAACATTATAGAGTTTAACAGATCTAACAAAACCTGCTAACACCTGCACATTGCATCCACTAACAGATCTAACCCAAACTTAGAAAAAACTAAAAACAGATGAAAAGAATGGCTTCAGGAGGCAGCACAGAGTGCTCCTCAAGCTTAGTGCAAGGCAATCCCCGAAAACGCCGCCAAAAATGTGCGCTTCTATCACACGTGTTGGAGGCTGGGAGCTTGCCAAAAACACTATGTGCGAGCCACGAATGGCTGCAAGCACAGAACTAGACTCTCCTAGTAAGCTCAAAGGGGGAATGGTGTTCACTCACCGCTTAATGATTTGCCATCGTGAAGGATTCCATGCCGCGAAGAAGAGGGAGCCGCCGCCACCGCGCTCAACTGCCTTGCCACCGCAATGCTTGATCACACACACTCTCTCTCGAATGCTTGGGACCTATTGTGTCCAAATTGCATGTGAAATCTCTATTCAATGTCACCAAAGTCGATGATGATGCTGAGTGTCACTCCTCTACGGAAGAGGCACCTCACCCGTGCACGTTGATGTCGGAGGAGAAGTTGATGCTGCAAGCTGAGAAAATGGATTGTCGATGTCAAGAAAATTGGGTGTCAATGTCGGCTTCCATCTTCATTGGACGGAAGTGTCTCACCTGCTCGAAGATGCCCGAGTCACCTAAGCCAAAAATAGGTAGGTGTGTGTGTGTGTGTGTGTGTGTGTGTGTGTGTGTGTGTGTGTGTGTGTGTGTGTGTGTGTGTGTGTGTGTGTGATACCAAGAGGAGAACTCACGGATGCCGAGGAGAGAACTTGCTGAGAGAGAGAGAGAGATAGATAGATTTCATTATCTTCCTCGGAGGTCAAATATGACCTATGGGACCAAGAGAACTTACATGGTGAGACTTTTTAAAAGAGTGCATGATCATAACTAGATGTGGATACAACCAAATTGTGACATATGTCACGTGTGGGGGGGGGGAAGAGGTGGGTAGAGGTGGTGGTTTGGGAGTTTTTGGAGTCCGAAACTCCTCGATGATAGCCTTGCCGCCTCGATAGACGACCCATTTTCTTGCAGCTCATGCTTCTCGTACCTTTTAATGTTCTTGCTTTTTGACTTTGAGTTGGGCGGGGGTCGAGGCCTCCCTAATCCAAACTTTGGTGTCCTTGAGGAGTCGTGCTTGTTGTAGCAGCACATGCGTGCCTCTTTAGTTTTGAAGACAAGAGTACCTTGGTTGGTGCGACTATCGTGGTGAACCTTCTTGATGGTTTTGAAGTTGAATTTGATTGGATGAATGGCTTGGTTGAGCTTGACTAGAGTCAAAGTGTAGTCGTCATCCTCCCCCCACCAAGTAGTAGGCAAGCCGCTGATACAAAAGGAGAGTGCTAATCCTTCCCGTCGAGGGCGTTCTTGTATGCATTCTTCTACTTTGGAGGAGATGGCGGCCACCACTTTGTGGACTTGGGTGGCAAGAGTGGCCACACTCGCAGTGAGTGCTTGCTCAATTTTTGTTGCTTTGGCATCGATTGGCTTCTGAGACTCCAAGGAGGAAAGACGCGTCTCTAGGGCGGCAAGGCACCTTGAGTTCTGCGTTTTTGCCCTTGAGCTCTCGAATTTCTGCTTGAAGGAGATCCATTGGATCCACTTGTGGGGTTGGCACGAATAGCCTTGTCGGTTTGATAGGGGATGCACCTTTGCATTGCATCGTAGCTTAACGATTTTTCTCGTGGGAAAAGGTCCCTATGTCTTTTTCTCTCTACACTCTCTTTCCTCTCTTACTCAACTCAAATGTACAATTTGTCCTGAGAAAAATATCCTGTGTGTTTTCGATTTAAGACATACCTACATTCCAATCAAATAACGAGCTCTTCTACAAAGTAGTATAGCTCAAAGAGATCTTTGTTTGGAGTTTTAAAAAAATTTGAATCCGAGATTTCTAGCTCAAGATATGAGAAAAATAGTGACCTGCTAACAATGTGCCCTAAACAAAGCAATCTACTTCTCTCTCTCTTTGAGCCCACAAAAAGATCAAGCACTCCCCCCTTGTGGCTTGTGGTGTTTAGCCCCTTGCCACCTTGATACATGAACTCTATGTGTCAAGCTCACAATGCCTCCATAGCTATGGAAGGTCCAAACTTTGATTTGTTTCCAATGTGGCCAATGTGAAGCTCGTCGGGACGAGGGAAACACCAAGAGAAGGGTAGCACCACAACCTTTGGCTTTGATACCATGTGGGGACTGCATGGTGCATGCAAAATGAGAGGGAGAATAAGAGCAAATACAGTGCATTGGTGGAGCTCTTAGTGAAGATTAAAATACCTCACTTCTCCTTATTGTTTCATATGATAAAAAAATTAGATAAGGTTTTAATGTGATGGGTGTCTGCCCAGTTAGCCTGAACCCTAACAATTGGATGATGATGTCATTTATCTTACCATAGCCATTTTTCATATGAAGATTAGTGAGGAATGGGAAAAGTGGGAAATGCAGCATGCCAGTCCAAGTCAGGGGTAATGACTTGCCTAATGACCCACAAGAAATGCTGACCCAAGTGGAAGATGGATTGGTTTAGGACATTCCTAGAATTTTGTAAATTATATTACAACTCTACAACAGAAAAAGGGGAGAACCTACCTACTACCTTTCACATCACCAACACACTTGTGATGAAATGTGAAGAGAGGCTCATATGGCAAGGATTCCTCAACACACCTGAGAGCCCGTACATTGTGCATTGTTGAAACTTCAGCACCATTCTCTTTTCTAATATTCTCCACTACTCCTATTTTATGAATCTCTGACGGCCTGCTTCAATCTCCTTATATATAGTAATCTACTGAATTTGTGGTTATGAGAAGTTGATTGTAGGTACATGAAACATCTTCTCTTTCGTCTAATCTAGCTGCAACTTCAAATCCATGTACTCTTTCTTCAACATTCCCAACATGTCACCAAGTTCTTTGCTTTCCTTCAAAAGCTGCAATTCTTCTTTTAGCACAAATCCCTGTGATAGGTTTGCATACGGTTTAGAAACTATAAGCTCCATCTTGTCCTTTAGAATCTTTCATACATTCTTCCTAGGCTTTACCAAGTGCTCCTTCATTACCTCTACTTCAACATTGATAAGCAATATCCCTTGCAAATCTATCTCCTCATTCTCTAATACTTGCTTTTCCATCATCAGTAAGGGCTCTATTCTCAGATTTTTTTGATCTTCAAGGCTTTCCTTTTTTCTTCTTTTAGTTTCATTTGATCTACCTCCATCTTTGACTGATGTTCCACCTCCAGTTGTTGTACTCTCTATTCTAGTTCAACTGACTTTTGAAATGCTAATAACTCCATCGACTAATTTTGAAACAAGGCAACTCGATCTACTACATGTGCACCCAGCTTCATTACGTAGTCCATAGCCATACTTGAAGTAATTAGAGACTCTGACACATACTCTATTGGCTTCTTCCTTTCCTCCACTTTTCTATTTTGTACTTCATGGACTTTTTCCACACACTTCTAACTATCTGCTTGTCTTCATAAAAAAGCTATTTTTTCCTGGTTGAGAATATCACTCCCAATTTTGCTATAACCTTTGATCCCTTTGTCAATGATGTATCAAACACATCATCTTCATTGACTTCCACCTATTGCATCTTACCTCTTTGTGCCTCAGTACCGTCACATCCTCCTTGTATCATTTTAGAAAATGATAACCTGGATCCTTGTTTCTTTGAATCCTGCTTCATTAATCTGCACCGGTGATGTGACCAAAGAAGGAGAAAAAAAAGCTTGGAGATATGGACCAATTATGCATGTGTTTATTGGTTTTCTTTTATCTTTTTAACTCAATATCGACCATCAGCTTTTCATACATGGATCTTGCCCAATTTACAAGAAAACCCTTCTGAGCTGCTCTAAGAGGTCCAGATGCCTCCTTGGAAAGGTAATTAAACTTTAAAACCAAACACATTCTTTCCATGTACCATCTTAGTTGAGCTCTTCTGAACACATTTGTTCCCTTCAATTGTAATAGTACCTTTTTTTTTTGCTCCAAGCTTCCTTCTCATTTCTTATCAAAGATTACTTCAAATCAATAACTATTGAGCTTCAACTTAAAAGCAGCTGCCACCAATGCATAAGAATCTAATGATCATTAATGTTCTTTCTCCTTGTAGTTCTAAAATATTCCAATTGGGCGTTTGCATTCACAGTGTAATGCCACTCTTCCCATGGCAAATTTACAAATCTCCATAACTCAATAAGTTTCATCCATGCCTAATTTTCTTCATGTGAAAGGTCAAGACAATGTTTGAATTCATAATGGCTTTCAATAGCCTCAACTCCCTTGCTTGCAGATATGTCTTCAATCACATGAACCTCTAGCTCCTTCTCTATATCCTTCTGACTAATTTGTGCCATGGTGCTAAGGGCTGCTAAACGTGGTATAGTCTCTATAGACAGATTTGACTCCGATTTTGCCACCTAAGAACTCAAGGCGTTTAGCTTTTCCAACTATTCTCATTCTATGTTGATCGTGTGTAAAGCCCAAACTTTACACAACACATTGGCAACTCTTGTACGCAAAAAAAATCCGCTTTTCCTCAAGATTTCCCAAACTCATGCCAAATACTTGAGAATTACTTCTCCTCATACTATAATTTGAGTGGTTTCCCTCTCTTCAAGGGATTTTTCCTTGAAAATATCAGAGAAGGTATGAAAACATGCTGAGACCCACTCAACAGAGGAACAGATCATCGAACAAGGACGGTGATCAAAGGCATAATAACTGTCAAAATAAACACCATGGATATGATCTAATCTTGTTAGCACCAATGATCCCATGTATATTTCAATTATCAAGTTGTCACGGTGCAGAAGGTCCTCTATGATTGGACAACGTGTCACATGGCTTTGCAACTCCTCATCTTCTCATGACCTTGAATATTTCCCAATCTCAAGGTCTCCATGGAGCTACTCATTCATAAACCTCTTGAGGATTGGCCTCAACCACATAGTGCAATACTACAATGAATCAAACCATTCTATTCCGCTCGCACTCTTTGTTGTAATGTTGAATTGGCATCTAAGCCGCCCAAGTACCCTTATGATTATTGTCCTAAAATCTATGATCCTGTAAGAGTTCTCAAGCTTGGCATGATCAAGATTGAACTCGCTTGCACTTAAGCTACTAATCGTGACACCTCTAAGAGGTTTGGTATTATGTAAGTTTTCTCCCTACCACACCATTTCTAATCGTTGTCAATTTCTATGTTACCCGAGTTGCTCCAGAAGATCTGATTGTGGGGAAATTCCTTGCTCTTGTGACTGTTGTATTTACTGGTTTTCCTTTTTGTAAATCTAAATTTCAAATAACTTTATGCCAAGATGATTCAAACCTTCCTTGTACATTACTAATAGGTCAATTTTATGTCTCTTGCACGTTTCCTTTATACGTCAAGTGTAATCAACCTTGCAAAAAAACAAAAAAAATCGACTTAACTTCCTAAATATGTAAAATCTCTACAATTTGAAGGGTGAGGGCACCGGTCAAAAATCAATCCTAAAATGATATTTCAAAACTCTTGAATTAGTGGGTCCATTTTTATTTTTTTACGGACGTATGGCCTATAAAGTGAATTATTGTTGCCAAAAGCGGGTTGCAGTCCGCAGCAGTTAAACTCTAAGTAGAAGTCAATTAGAGACCTACAAACCTTGACCAAGACTTCCAAATTAGACAGTATTAATGTGTACTGATAAAGAAAATTAATTTAACCACTCTCTTCAATAACCTATGTAGCAATTCTAGCAGGATCTTATTGTTCTTTTTGGCATAGTCATTTTACTTATGATTTGTGACTTCTTATGGCACGATTTTTATAATCCTTTTTCAATGAGTATGCAGCATGATCTTCCCAAATCCTGCACCCATTTTAGCAATCTCATCAGCATTATATTTGGAGTTGGTTAATACTTTCAATTAGGACAAGTACAAAATTTTGTAAGTCCTATCGTAAGCTTGGTTTGTGATAACCACTTTGTGCAAATTCATGTAATTACTACTATGATACACTACATGATCTTTTTGTGATTCCTTTCATCTACCGAGGTTGTCAAATTTCATGAACTCATCTGTAGGGCTTAAAATTTAATGCGCATATAAAATTGTGAAGATTTGGTTGATTTTGTCCTCTTCAAATGGCTCATTGTTATATTTTACTAGTTGTTAATTACATTAGCACTAGTCAACACCATCACCTTTATTAGGCTTACCACAATTTTAAGGCAATATAAGTATCTGTCTTGATTGAATATAACCAAATGATTTTGATGACAATCTTCAAATTTTTTTACTTGTCTAAGGATTCACAAACACCTATGCAAACCATAATGTGAAGTAGCCACTCGTAGATGTGTCTACTAATACCATTCAAAGAGACAACACGACTCTCTCAACACGCATACATAGGTACATACATTTTCATATTTAGAATATCCTCTAGGCAAATATGTCTCTCGTCTTTTTATTTACCTCCATTGTCTTATAAGCTCTGCAATCAAACACTTCTACCGTCATGGCTCCTACTTGCACTCAATGGAATTTCTGTTGAGATGATTTGCCATTAAGTTATGAAGCTACTCATTTATTGAGCTAAGATGCTCTAGATAATGAACAACATCCGTTTGTACTTTACTACTCAAACATACTCCAATTTGGTGTCACACACGATGTGAATGTTTTGTGTTTTTTTTATGCCTTGCCTAGTCCGTTGGTCACTTACACATAGATTTGTTGATTTAGGCAGTGTGTAAATGCTCATCTTGATGTAGATACGCCAATCTAGGCAACATTATTTATATGTGTAGAGCCGCCGATTTAGGCAGCACGAGTGCATATTTGCCGATTTTAGGCAATACACCAACAAACTGCAGATTCACTACTTTAAACAATATTAAGTGCAGATCCCAAATTTAGGCAGCACAAAACTAAATGCAAATCGGTTAGTTCACGCATCATTAGTACAGATTCTCCGATTTAGGCAACACGTCTCATTGGTGTAGATTCGTCACGGTGGAGGCAACATCGATTACAAAATCATGCTGTAATGGCTAGCCACCACTGTCCTTAGTATGATTTTGTTACCCGGGTATATAATGAAAGTGATTTTAGATTTGGACTTATATTTTAGAATTGGAATTAATGTGGAATTGGTATATGATGATTTCCCGTATCAACACAATTTATGGAATTGGACTTGACATTTATGAGATGGATAAAGAGTGTTGCCAATGATATCTTGATTCATTAGGGTATGACATATGCTACTTATTCTCGTGGTATGGGACACTAGAATAGGCAGTATGTGGATGAGGAAAGGCATAAGCAATGCTACTTAAGTTTATGATTTTTTCTTTCAATATGTGATATTTTTGACACAAAATACTAACCATTGTTTTTGAAAATTATGGTTAGCAGATTCCTATCTTCGCAACTGAAGACAGTTGCTTTCTAACAAAGAGGTATGTAATGAAAATGGAAAATGATGCATTTATTGTAGGTGACAGGTGGAAAAAGCTAAGGGTTATGCGAAAGGATATCATATTTATGGACATTTCATTATTTAAGTGCTCTTATGGGCTATGGCCATTTATGTCTGGCCGGCCAGCATGTATTCACTTTGAGCATTCAAGAAATCTATAAATAAATGCATGCAAGAGGAAAATACTCACTCTTGGATAGGGGGAGATTGCACCCAGTGTCTGTGTCTATTCTTCTCTTCCCTCCTCTCTTATCTCTCGACGTGCCATTGTAGCACTCCACTCCAAGAGGTGCATCCACACATGTTCTCTCTCTCTCTCTCTCTCTCTCTCTCTCTCTCTCTCTCTCTCTCTCTCTCTCTCTCTCTCTCTCTCTCTCTCTCTCTCTCGTGCGCGTGCGCGCTTTCAGTGGCTCTCTCATGTCAGACTTTCTATGGATTCTATGCATACGCAATTGTGCAGGTATGCTGATTTTATCGTCGTGACTGTGTGCTATCGGTATATTTTGCAGGGCTCTCTGCACCTCCGTTTGTAAAAGTTTGGAACTGAGCCACATGGTAGTCAGGACCCTCTTTGGGTTTCCCTTTGAATTTTGTTGCCTTAACCATAGGGTTGGTTGATGGGTGTTGGCTTTCCTTGCATCTCTACTGGTCTTTTATGCCTTACACTTAGAGGATTAAATTGCAACCTCCTTCTTGCCCTTAATAGTAATAATGTTCCCAAAATTGCTTGAGATGACAAGGGACTTATGTGCACGTATGTTGCACGTGTCAATGCAAGCAACTTGAGATGAATGTCCTTAGCCTTCTTCAGTCACTGCAAAATCAAACAACATTGGCACAGTAATTGCATTCTCATATACAATTAAAAAGCATATGCAGTTGTAGGCAGATAATTCGATTGATAATAGAATTTTAAACCATTTGTCAGCAATAAACATTAAATTGCAATATAATTAAACTAAACAGTTGTAAAGGTAAAAAATTAAACAAGTCTGCGGTCACTAATTTAACGATCAAAAGACACTAAAGATCGACTATTAATACCATTGGGCAAGCTTCTCAATTTTCTCTGGTCAATTAAATTGTTTAATCGCGAGAGCCAAGTATTTCATGTCCGAGGGCTGACTAGAGGCTATACCTAGAAGACCTTGTAGTTAAGATACGATAAAAGAAATTGCTCATGAAATCATCGCCTAACTTATTTCCTTTTCTTTGACCCCCCAAAGTCTTTTCACATTGATTCAATTTTGATGTGTGTGCTTATTTTGGATGCCTTGCGTTTTTTGCTTTTCAAGGAAAAGCGCCCACACTGGGAACCTCTAGGGCTCTAGTACCATAGGCGATACATGTGAGTGAAGTACCCAATCAAGCTGAGATTTCTCTTCCAGCTTAAGATTTTACATTGTTTGTTCGTTTTCAGCATTTTAATTTTGTAACTTTGGGGGGTCATATAACACTGTTACCCTCCCCAAGCTCATCACACTAGTAAACTCCCTTTATAATACTTAAGCTAAAGGTCAATAGGGACTAAGCCCACTAGAAAGCCCTAGTACATTTCACACAATGCTGCCTAAATCGGATTAAGAACCTAAGTAACCATTGATAATTAGGAAGGTATTTCCCATGGTATTAAGAGAAGATCGCTAACGCCTAGCTTGGTCAAACTAGCTTAATCGGATTGCTTGATTTTTAAACCTAGACAAGTGATTATGACAAAAAAATTACATTGAATTTAATGTTCTATACTAAGCAAATGTGCTGGATATTATGCTACCAATCACAATTAAAGCAGACAAACATAGATGCAAAAAATTTAAGGGGCCATGCTAATGGACAAGAAACACATGTTTGTGTTGATGATCACGCTTGATTTGAAGAGTGACTCGAGATAAAGATTCCATGAAGGTCCAAATCCTAACCATAGCAACACGTTCATGTACACACTAGGAAAGACAAAGAATACCTCTAAGAGGCACATCAGTGGGAAGAAAGAACTTTACTAATCACTAAACTCTAAAACAGAAACACTACTATTGTACGAATCCTACCTACCCTCAATCACTTGAGTGATGAGGATCAAAGGTGTTTTATGACATAGGTTTCTGTTTCAGTGTACCGGATGTGAGTGTGTAGCTGTGGGTCAATGTTTTGACTTTTATTGTGCATACTCGTTTGCTAATTGCTCTTGCTCTTTATTATTTTTGTTTTTTTTGTGAGTATAAGGCTTTATATATACATTCCCTAAGATTGGGAGATTGAGAGGTTAGGGAGGAAGGTTGAGAGGGGAGTGAGTGAATGATGACTGTCAACAAACACTCCCCCCTTCCTTGGGTAGATCATATCGTTTGAAATGTGCTTGTCACCCTTTGAAACCAATTGCTCCAGTCAAATGGGCAATCAAATGATCTATGCCACATCGATTACACATGAGTGTCGGCATTGTAGGCGTGCTCGCTTGATTGGTTTGCATTAGTGTGGCGTTCTTTTGTAGCCTATAAGGACACTCGGCTACACGATGTGGACCTTCACACTCATAGCATTGAAGAGGTGGTCTCTTAGCAATGTAATTGATATTTTGGCCTCTTGCAACAAGAGCAGCTACTTGATATACAAGTTTGAGTTGTCCCCAATAGTCCTCCATGTAGTATTGTGGACTTTCTTCAAGCACATCCATCCCATAGGCAATATTAGGATCTATATCTTCCTCACAGCCTTCCAAACAAGCAATAGATGACTCACAACCCACTTGATTCACAGAAGTGATTCTCAGATGTGGTTGTTGCGGTCCTAGCATTGGAGGTGGCAAGGAAGTTGTTTGAACAACATTTTGGGCCCTAGGGACCATGTGTTGTGCTGTTTGTTCAAGAGGTGGGGCCGGCATTAATGCAGACACTCGAGGTGTGTCTGTCCATGCTAAGGTTGATCTATTGGCCATCGCGCGCTTAAATATTATGCAATTCTTAGCTTGATGACCATACCTCCCACAGGCATTAGAGTTCCCATTGAATTTTACTCTAAAAGTAGGGCATTCACTGGTACTATGCGGTCCATAGCATATTGAGCACCATTGTTGCTCCCTTCTTGGATACATATGATTGTTTTGCGGAGCACGATTGTCTCTAAGACTCTCTTGAATAGCCTTGGCGAGATCTGCTAAAGTCATCTCAGATATCTTTGGCTCCTTAGCAATAGGCTTTAGGGTCATTGGCTGATGCCCTGATGCTTGCGAGCTAATAGATTTAGGCTCAACAGACACTCTTTCTCCTTGAATCATTAAATTATCCTCCAATTGGATGGCATTGGCGGTGACTGCTTCCCAAGTGGTGATACCTCTAATGACTAGGCCATTGTAGATATCCTCCTGTCGTAATCCCCTAATGAATCTATCAAGCAATTGATTATTATTGAAGCGCTCATTCGGATTACAACGAGAATTCAAATGCTTCAAGGGACTAATAAAGTCTCTCACCAACTCTCCTTCCTCTCGCTGGGCTTTCTGGAGCTGAGAGGCTACACCCCAAAGCACTCCCTCTCGTATGTATTCTTTTAAGAATTGTCTCCTGAGAGTAGGGTAAATTGTTTTTTCTTCCACCCTTAGGGTTCTATACCAATCCCCTACCTTCCCACTTAAGGTTAGGCTTAAAGCATTACTCTTATGCAGGTCATTGTGTTCTCCTAGACAATCGCATATTTGTTCAAACACTTCGATATGCTTTCTCACATCCCCGTCTCCACTAAATTTTTGTGTGAGCTTGGCTATTTGTATTGCCTTACTTCTAGGCTTTCTATCAGGCGTCTTATGCATATTCTCAGCAATAGATCGACCAATAGCTTGAGCAAATGTTGCCAAGTCACCTAAGTGAGCAGGCACCGTGGGTGAAGGCGCTCCAGAGACTACATGTGGAGTAAGTATTGGCATTGGGCTTGGCGCATAGGAAGCCCTTGGGTTCCACGTTGGATACGATGTTGTGCCATGTGGTGGCCCAAAGTTCATATGTGTGGCCCTAGGCATAGCAGACGTCGTATGTGACATGCTAATGCTAACCGGTATAGTCCCATGGAAGTAAGAGCTTGGGTGTTGTGGTTGTGGAGCATAGGTAGTTGAAACAATGGGAGGGGTAGGAACTACATGAGTGCGATGACCCATAGGTGCATACGATTGGTACACTTGTAGGTATTGTTGCAGGCATTGAACTACCATGTAGTGGTGCTTTACTAACAAATGAGGTCCATGGCGTGTTTCTTGGCATGCCCATTATTAGAGTAGGCATGGTAGCCGTGGTGTCATGAAGAGAAAGATGAGCCAGACTTGGAAAAGTAAAGCTATCACTTGTAGGCTCAGATTGCACTGAGACCCCTGGCGAAACAACATATGGGGGATCCATCGGACTTACGGAGGGAGTCTCCATTTGCGATAAGGTCGGTTGTTTAGCCTTTCCTGTATCCAAGAATCTCATGAGGCCCGTTGAAGGCATGTTGATCCCCTTGTTCTATCTCTCTAATTCAATGACCCTATGGATGATCTCACAAACTCTTTGTTGTTGATCCTCCACACAAGTAGCACCCATTGTGGATTGTAGGACATCTAACCAACCCACGTGCTAGGTGTGACCTGTGTATAGGTCGGTTAGAGTTTTTGTTTGTAGCTCGTAGTCCCAGTTCTCATTTAAGAACGCTCCATCTAGAATTGAGGTGTTGGGGGTGTCCTTTGAGCTAGATGCAATGTTGCTTTCTAGGGGTTGGCCCTTAGCGGTTGCTAAGTCAGGAGCACTCAATTGCTCTCCTAGCAAAGATATTGACATAGGAGCTTTCTCTTTTAACTCTCTTCGTTGCTCCGCCTTGCGTAAGCTCTCGACTTCCTTTTCCCTAGCCGCAATGATATATCGCTCAACCTCTTGCACTTCGGCAAGGCTTCTACCATCGAGTAATATAACCTCGGAGGGGAATAGCTCTGAAGAGTCAGGAGGTGCAGTAAATGAAGTATTCACGTGCACATTCTCTAAGGGCATAGGGTCTATGTTGGTCATGAATGGAGAATTTACTTCCCCACCCCCCTCATTTACATCATTAGCTTCATGCTCGGAGCGAGTGGCTCTATCAAAGGTTTCCTACAAGAGGCTAAGCACGCTCGGCCCAGACCGTGGGCCCATGGCATGCATGTCTTGGCTTGAGATATCGAGATTAGGCATTGGAAAACCCTCCATGACATCGTAGTCAAAGGAAGAGTCACTAGCCGCTATGTTCGGGTCTTGGTTTAGGGTTAGTGTTTTAGGGTTAGAGAATTTCTAAGGTAGGTGGATATTGAGAACTCGCGCAAGTCAAAATTCTCTCTAGTTGCTCCGTCTCTAGCACACGACCAGCGCGCAGATGCATGTGCCTTTGGCACCCTACAAGCGTCGGCGAATAACCTCAAAGGTTAACCGTTTACTTTTTTACGCGTCCGTTTTCACTCTTTTTTTATGTTTTTTAATGATCGGTTTTTTTATTAAAGTGTGTGATAGCTTAAAATGAGCATATCACTCAGAGGGTCGCGGTATGCCTTATAGCACAACGTTCAGTCACCTGAAGCTCCGTTGGTCCTCAAAAAAGTCGATTTTTAGCTACATGTGAAGCTAAAATACGTAATTTTAAAGGGCGACTGAGGCCTGATCCTGAGCGTGAGCTTGGGCTTGGGTATGGACTTGGGTCTGGGAGATATTCTCGATCCCGGTCCTACCTTTAAATTTTTTTATTTTTTATTTTTTTAATTTGGGGATAAGGTCGTCGCGGCCTGCGCGCAAGCACACACACTCTACCTACCTACTTACAACTAATACACCTACTGTTACACACTAACACACTTCATTAGCTCTAACAGATCTACTTCCTACTTATTGTACTTTACATTACACATAACTTACAACCTTAATACTAACACCTTTTCACAGAGAGAAAACACAGTACCTTTGAAAACTTCATTAACAAAGAAATACACAGTAGCAAAAACAAAATCCTTCTTCTCAACACACACACCTTCCTTCCCTACCTTTTCTACAATTAAAATTGCACCACAAAAGAATTACAGAGTGCCATTCAAGCTTAGTGTATGGCATTCCCCGGCAACGGTGCCAAAAAAGTGTGCGTATGTCGCACGTGTCAATGCAAGGAACTTGCCGATACACTGTGTGCAAGCCACAAATGGCTCCAAGCACACAACAAGATTAAACTAGTAAGCTCAAAGATGGCGATGGTGTGTCACTCACCGCTTTACGCTTGCTATCATGGAGGATTCCTCGCCGCAAAGAAGAAGGAGCCGTCGTTGCGCCGCGCTCAACCGCTTCGTCGCCGTCGTGCCGCCGCAATGCTTGATCGTTCTCTCTCTCTCTCTCTCTCTCTCTCTCTCTCTCTCTCTCTCTCTCTCTCTCTCTCTCTCACACACACACACACACACACACACACACACACACACACACGCATACACACACACACAAGGAGATGAAGAAGAAGGAGATGGAGATGGAGATGGAGCAAGAGCACTCTTCAATTGCACAAATGAGAGAATGAGTGAATTTTAGGTTTAGTTGACTTTTATATGAGCTCACCCCATTGACACTTGGGCGCCCATGCTTAGCCAACTAATCCCTCGAATGTTCCAGTTAGAGTGCGCCTCTGATCGGCGATCTCTCTTACCCCTTTCCTATTGGACCGACAAGCGCGGTACCTGACTCTACCAAATAAATAATACGGCGTCCGTCTTAGGTGATAGGAATGTGCGTGAGGGTTAACAACTTACCACATTCTTCTCTTGATTGGATGTTGTAGCATGTTCCTCCTCTTGAACTGGTGGAACTAGGTCCTCGGCTTTGTTTATTCAGTGTTGATGGATCTATTCTACTGTCTCCTTTTGTAAATGTTTCTTCATAATTTGAATTTGATCTTGACATTCCTTCAACCTCATCATAGTGAAATGTGTCGGCTTGTAAATTCACCTCTTCTAGATAATTGGACCCTCCACTAACAATTACTTGTAAATTCCCCACTTTTGAAAAATTGGACCCTCCACTAACACTTTCTTGTAAATTCCCCACTTTTGGAGAATTGGACCCTCCACTAACACTTGCTCCCCTTGCAAAGTGGTCTTTTGTCTAGTGAAGTATACCCTTGATGTTCTTCTCATTTCATCCTTGTCAAACGTACATACACCAATACATCACACACATATCACAATGATAATTACCTAACTTCAAGGTTCGAACCCGCAGGATTGCCAATGTGTATCTTGGCACAAGTGCTAGATACATGCACAATAAAGACAACAACTAACCTTTAAGCCATCAAAATACACACACATCTTGAATACTTACCTCTCTCTCATTACGAACAATACATGCTCTCATATCACAAAGAAACACACAGCAATTGTGGCACAAGACACTCACGTCATATTCTAGAGATTTAGTTACATACGCAATTTAGGAGAATGACTCCTTATATAGAATTTGAAACTCACGTTGCCTTTTCACATCCACTTATCCTAAGGCCTATTAAGGTCTACAATATCTACCATCTATAGCTAGGTCAACTTCCACATTCATTCGATTGAAACTTTAGATGGTTAGAAGTAAACACTGTACTATAGTGGTTGTACAAGATGCATAATTGTTTTGCACAGGAAATGCATGCAAATGAGTTGGCTATGGCTGTTTGAAAACCCAAGGATGTAGAGGCTATGGAGCTAGAGGTGCTAGAGGTCCTCGATGTTGTTTGCAGCCGAGGGAATAACAAAGGGCAACATTCAAACTTGTGCATGGGCCTCAGTTTGCATACTTCCCCTCAAACCTAACAATAGAAGGGTGTTATTCCAATAGGGTACCCATTTGGAACAAGATTGGGGACAACATGTACGATGAAACATTTGAGTTTGCATACTTGTGCTTGAGTGACATGGGGTTCTTTGTATGTTTGAACACAATGTGTGAGGGGGTGAGGTCGAGCATGCTGCAAAGTAGAAAGGTTTTTTTATTCACTAAAATGAAGTCATCCTAGCCTCTCTTAAGGCTTCTCATGAAGAGCTCTCCAAGGACTTGGAGCTCTCTAGCATAGGTTCAATAGGCACCTATGGTGTGCTCTACACACCCTATCTATGCTTTCCATTTGTGCTCCATGTCCCCACTCCTATAGATGACATAGCGTTCACCACAGGGAGATGGTTTGATGCACGCCATCTATAGGTAAGAAATTGGGACCAATTGTCACATAGGTAAAATCACCTAATGTATTGTTTCAGAATAGGGAAGCAAAAGTACTTAGCAAGAGGCTTAATCTTGAATAGTTTGCATGCTTAGTTATGTTGCTTTTGTATGCTCAATATCATGTAGCTCCTTTTGGCTACATTGTGATCAACTATCATAGTTGAACCTTGGTGAGGACCTTTAGGTTGGACATGACCTCACTGTTGACATGTGGGTGGACCTCAATTGTTTCTTGTTAAATTTTCTATGTATTTTTAGCCATAAAAGATTGCAATCCCTACTTTAGGGTGGTTCCAGAAGAAGATCTAGTTGGGAAGAAAGGAAAACCATAAAGGGGTGGTTATCAAAGAGGGAAAGGACTTGTGAATTACACGATTGCATTAGTTACTTGTCCTCAATATGTTGTTGTTGATCTTTTTGCTAGCACATATACTCTTGGACTAGCAACCCGCTTTATGGATAGACATGTTGTTGTGTTTAAGAGAGATGAGCACATTTCTAACATATGCTTAAACTATTTGCTATTCAAGTATGGTAGAGTTTTGTTCGGCCACTTAATTTGGATTATCCCCTTTCCGTCTATCATGTTATTACATTCTCATGCTTGTGAATGCTGCATTTTTTTCACTCGACATTTTATTGAGATGTGCTAAGAGCACATTGTTGTTGAAAGTATTCAAAGGGTTGAGGACTTCAATGCTGCAAAAGGGAGTGGTTATATGCTTTGGGCCATATGCCTGTCTAATTCAAAATCAAGGAATTTTCTCGGGATTTCTTGTGTTGTGCTCTTTCTATGATTGGAAATCTTTCCTGTGTCATGTGAAAGGAGATACAAACAAATGTAGCGGATGTGGAGTAAATATAATATTGTGTATTCTCTCTCTCTCTCTCTCTCTCTCTCTCTCTCTCTCTCTCTCTCTATATATATATATATATATATATATATATATATATATATATATATATATATATATATATATTATATCACACACATACACACGTGGGTGTGTGGTGTAATTGATGTAGGGTCAATTAAACACTATGATGACATCTCTCCTTCTCTCTCTCTCTCTCTCTCTCTCTCTCTCTCTCTCTCTCTCTCTCTCTCTCTCTCTCTCTTGTTTTTTGCTTGCTCATAGTAGCATACCACAAGAGAGTATAGCTTTCAGCGTCATGGCTGCTTGCTCAACATGTAATCATGGCTTGAATGAAATATCTTCTCTCTCCTTTGGGATCCTGAATAACCACCCCCCAAGAGTCCCTTAAAGATTAAAAAACGTTGAAACTAAAGTTTTATGGGGCAAGGGAAACACGACTAAGGAATCTATACTTGTAGAAGCCCAACAAGCTAAGGATACCAAGGAAGCAGACCTTGTGTAAGAAGTGCCAAAGCCAACTGGGAAAGTCTTAGTGTTTGCACCAAACGAAGCAATGAATGTAGAACAACCCCAAAAGGCGCCACCACCATCGTCTATGTTTTGACACGATTCCCATCTCAATAAAACCTATTTTAAGGATCTAAGTGCCATACTCTATAATTGCCTTATGAAATCACTTGAAGTAAAATTGAGGCTTGAGGTGGACAACACCGTAATCTCAAAATTCTTAGGGTGCTATTACATGTTAGTAGCACCCACAAATGAGGTGTGCATCAATGTCCACCAGGGACATGGTTGTGCTCATGCCTTACCTCCTCCAAACCAATCAACTTTGGTCTAGAAAGTCTTGGGGGGAGGGGCTGAGGAGCTTAATACAAATGAGCACTATAGTGGGTTTGAGCTTTAGAGCCAACTCAACAACCTGAGCAATGTACATGATTCAGATGTGATATGGTTGAGTTGTGATTCCTTGCTTGATTGGGGTACTTCAACTTGGAGCGAAGGTTTCTCCCCTCTCAAGGGCCTTAGATTCCCCCACTCCCTTGATAACATCCTTTCTATGATTTTACAATATAGATACATAGGGCATCATTTACAAAATCAACGCTTTTTTTCCTAGGAGGGTGGTCAACCATCCTCTCAAATGGAGAGGGGCATCACATAGTGCAAAGCTCGATGATCCAACTCTTTTAACTTACAAGCAGAAGATAATGACATTTCAAATGTATGCCCTCAAGATAGAGAGAGAAGTGGAAGGCAAGAGGAAAGAGAGAGAAGAGCGACATATGAACTAAAGGTGGCAAGCCCGATATCTCCAAATGGAAAACTCTAATAATGATACAAGACAAAGGATAGGGAGACGCTTACCACATATCTGGTGCCAACACAAGGTCGAGAAAATATCTCTATCAAATACCACAACCAAAAATAAAATCCACATCCTAAATGCCCAAAAAAGGCATGGGATACGTAGAGTGTTGGTGCAAACCCTAAATGTGCCTGAGATCCATGTCCAACATGTGTAGAAGTGGCCAACCCACAACCAAGGGCCAATGCACATATGAATAGAAGCCTATAGGCATGAGGAAAAGCATCTAGAAGGTGAACATAACTCTAGCACCCACTCAACAACAAATATTGAGAAGCTACAAAGGAAAATGTCAGAATACTGACGAACTTGGAGAAGAAGAATATCTCAAAGGAATGAGCACCAAATCCACAAAAAAATGACCCGCACAACACCAATGTGATGATGACCAAGGCTAAGAGGACACCGATCAAGTCACATAAGGAAGTTGATGGAGTGGCCACCTATGAAACAAGTCACTCAAAAAAAATTAAAGAGGAAGAGACCAAAAACAAGTGTCGAATAGCTCATTGGTGATGATCACCACCAAGATAGACAAACCCACTATAGTCCTAGGAGAAAAGGCAAGATGGGGACCCCCTTGAAGAGGAACGCTTGGAACAAAGGGCGAGAAAACTACAACAAGTTCAAGTTGTTAGAGTTTAGGCCAACTAGTTGGACATCCATCTTATTGACCATACTGACCTTATCTACTCTTTTGTTCATATATAACAATAAGGAGTAATGAGGTATTCTAATCCTCACTTAGAGGTCCACCAACAATCTAGTTCTACTCTTCTTCTTCCTCTCACTCTTCACACACCGTGCACTCCACGAGTGGTATCAGAGCTACCACATTGAATGCTACCATTGTCAAAATAAAGGACACATGAAAAAGGATTTCCATTCGTTGCAAAGAGAGAAGGGTAAAGAAATTTTTTGTAAGTTCTGCAACTCCTAAGAGTAATGTGAAGATACAGGAGGTCAATATCATTGAGTCTCCACGTGTTGTTGTTGTTGTTCTTGACATGCCACACCCATCAAATGTACTAGTCTTCACTTTTGATTTGAGTCCAGACGCATTGTTAGATCTTGACAAATGCTATGTGCAGAATTGGTTATCAAATCAAGTGCCAATTTTCACATTACTCCTCAGAAGCAGTGGTTCTCTAGTTGCTTCTACACGTGGTTCAATTAAGCTGGGTCATCAGCTTGAGATATGTGGCATTGGAGATATGAAGTTGTGTATGCACAATGGTACTAAGTTCGTGTTGCAAGGTGTTAGACATGTGCCAAAGCTAACTAAAAGCTTGGTTTCAACAAGACAACTTGATTACTTTGGATACACTATGGTGTTTGTCAATGGTTCCTAGATTATAAAAAAAGGTAACTTGGTCAAAGGCCAAAAGTCTAGCTCAGTATATTCCTTGTATGTCTCTTCTATAAAAGAGAGCTCTATCTATGTAGCCAAGCTACCTTCCTGGATGATCTAAAAGGGTAACTTGGTCATGCTATAAGGCCAAAAGTCTGGCTCTTTATATTCCTTGTATGTCTCTTTTGTGAAAGATACCTCTAATCTATGTAGTCGAGTTGCCTTCTACTAAGTTATGGCATAGCCAGCTTGGTCGTATGAGTCAAAAGGGAATGAAGCGATTATATTGTTCTTGATATATCCCTGTGCTAAACTATTTTCATTTTAGTTTGTGTGAGATTGCATATAGGGAAAATAGACTAGGATTACCACTTCACCATTAGATCAAAAGTTAGGAAATCCTCTAGATTTGGCTCATCATGATCTATGTGGGCCTATGTCATATAAGTCTCTATGGGGGGAATTATATTTCTTGACTTTCATAGTTGACTCTACTCGCGAAAGGTGTGGGTCTACCTCTTGAAGAGGAAAGACGAAGTCTTTAATGTCTTCCAGAATTTCCTAGCTATGGTCGAGAACCAATCAGGCAAGAAGTTGAAGGCTTTGCAGACTAACAATGGGGGAGAATGTGTCTCCACTGAGTTAAGGACTATTGTAGTAAACAAGGCATTAGGAGGCAGTTTACTACACTGTACACACGTGCTAAAAAATGGAGTTGTTGAGCGTAAGAATATGACTATTCAAGAAAGGGTCACTTCCATGCTATTTGTGGCAAATTTACCTCAAGAGTTTTGGGGAGAGGCTGCTATGAGACAACAATGCATATAATCAATAGGCTGCCTAGTACACCATTGAACTACAAGATTCTACCAGATGTGGATATGCAAGAACCCTAATTATGACAGCTTATGTGTTTTCGGGTGTGAGGCATTCTCACTTGTGCCAAGAGAGCTTAGAAAGAAGCTGGATCCCAAGTCACACAAATGCATTGGCTATGGTGCAAATGGAGAGATGGATTATCACCTCTAGCACCTAAAATCTTGGAGAGTTATTCGCAACTCACAAGTGATTTTAATAAATCAAAGATGCACAAACAACCCGTGAAAGAGATTGAGTATTGCAAAGTTAGATTTGAGGATATAGTCTCAAGTCCATTTATGCAAATAGCTTAGTCTACTAGCGATGTACCTACTGCTAGTAGTTCTCCATAAAGAGAAAACATTTAGGTAGCGAGGAGATCTACACGTGTCTCTTGTGCCCTTGAGCATTTTCTACCAGGGTTAGACTATTTGTTGGTCACTGGCTGCGGAGAGCCTACCTGCTACCAAGAGGCTATTGAGATGGAAGATAGCATGAAGTGGGAGTATGCAATGAGTATAACTCAATTATGGCAAATGAAACTTGGGAATTGATAGAGCTTCCAGAGGGCAAACAAGTCTTGCCTTGCAAATGGGTGTACAAGAAGAAGTATACGAGAGAGGATCCCGAGCCTAAGTACAAGGCTAGTTTGGTTGCTAAGGGTTTTAAGCAAAAGAAAGGCGTGGATTTTGATGAGATTTTTTCTCTAGTGGTCAAGATGAGTACATTGCATCTTGTGCTTGGACTAATAACCACTAAGGACATGGAACTTGTCTAAATGGACATGAAGATGACTTTCCTTCATGGGGATCTTGCTGATGATATCTATATGAAACAACCAAAGGGTTTTGAAGTCAAAACTGAGAAGCCTATGAGGGTAGAACTGGTGTGTAGATTGTGTAAGGCATTTTATGGCATAAAACAAGGATCAAGGTAGTGATACGTGAAGTTTGACCAGTACATGCAATCCCAAGGGTATGAAAGGAGCCAAGAAGATCACTTCTTGTATACTTGAAAGTTGAGAATGACAACCGTGCAAATGCTCTCACCAAGAGCCTACCCTCATAGTGGTTTGCACATTGTACGGAGATTATGTGTGTAGGGTGAAGCCACATGATTGCTTCACGGTTTTACAAATGTATATAATTACACCTATAGCCACTTGGGACACGTTGGCCCTCAAGTGGGAGATTGTTAGGGTTCATGCCAACTAGTCAACCACCCATCTTATTGATCATACTAACTGTATCTATTCTTTTGGTCACATAGAACAATAAAGAGTAGTGAGGCACTCTAATCCTCACTAAGAGCTCCACCAATGCTCTGTGCTTGCTATTCTTCTTCCTCGCACTTCGCACGCACCGTGCTCTCCACACAAGTCAAGAAATATCTAGAATAAGAGGATGAAAATTGTCTTGAAGAAGTATAAGCTGCAAAATGATCTCCACTTCCAAGAGATAATAAAATTGGATACAATAGCCAAAGGAGATCCTATCTATGTCTATTTGTATGGGCACATCCACCATCGGGTACAAGACAAAATATCCATGAGAGATCCTGCCAATGCACGCCAAAGATACACACTACATAGGAGACCTAGCCCATTGGAACAATACTACAATGACGCAAGGTAAGGAATGGTCTAAGGCATGCATTAAGAAGAATTACAGTTGAAGGCATAGCCTTGGAGTAGACCCCTTACCAAGCGCAATGGGAGAGGCTAGCACCAAGATGGGAAGGGAATCCATCATCAAACCTAGAATCATCCATGAGGTCTTCACCGAAACAAGATTGCATAGGTACATCCAAATTGTACAGTAGGAGCCATAAACCCATGAAGAAGCAAGGTAGAAGCTCCACCAAAGAGAGGCAAGGCTAGAGAACCACGAGGAATCAATATGTAGAAGAATAATGAGCAATCATTCACATGCTAAAGGATATTGTTGTCAAGAGGAGCATGTCTAAAATAAGTGTTTGACGTGCCAAGAGTAAGCACATGTCTATAATACAGAAAACCGATTAAGGAGCTAGATGAGACAACCCCAAGTGAAGAGATAGCAATTGAGGAAGAGGGAGAAAAATCACTAATGGAAAAGTAGAGGTGGTAGTCACACCGAGCCACATCCAAAAAATGAGTGCGTGTAACAACACCATATTTGGAGAGAATATCTACAATATTGAGGAAAATGATCTACCCACTATGCTACAATCAAAGTCCAAAAATCTCATGTCTCTAGTTGTCAAAAAACCAAGGGTTGATGAAAATCTGAAAATCGCATCGAAAAACCAAAACCAATGCCAAATTGGAGGTCTAACAAAAAAAAAAGTTGAGACGTTGTACACAAGGAAAAAGGTCTTGGCTATCCCACCAAAACACACCAATATGAGGGGATTGGTAGCACAACATGTATGGTAGCAGCAATCCAGGACCAAATGTTGTAGATGTTACCATATACATATGGTAGTGATGTGTGTGAACACACTAGGACCGCCGGGGCATTTTTCCCCTCTTTAGGAGGTTTTTTCCCCCGAGCATTGTATATACGCCCATCACTCTAGGGCTATCTATCTTTCCATTGCATACTAAGTAACACACTCTCTATTTTGCGCCTTGAGCTTCCTTCGTCTTCTCCAAGCTGTGTGCGTTTCTCTGCAACCCTAATTCCAACAATTGGTATCAGAGTAGGTTGCATCCTCCCGGGCTTAGTTGCTGCTCCAGCACACGCCTGCTTACTTTCTCCGATTTCAGTGAGCTTTGGCAAGTGTTCGCAGGTCGACATAAATTTTGGGAAATCTCGTAGATCTCAGTATGCTCAGATTTTTGATTCGGGCTCATTTCGGCCTCCGTTTCCACTACAGGCAGTACTGCACATGCTATTTCGTCATTTTGTGCAGAATTTTTGTCAGTGCCGTTTTCTGCATAACAGGTACCTCATAGTCTTCTACGGTTTGTGCTATATAGCACGTGTTGTTCCCGCTCCGTTTCTCCTATTTTTGGGCAGTTTTACATCAGGTGCAGCATTTACCATGGCTTACAACAACACAGATGTGTTCAAGATGTTTGTTGTTGAGGACAGGTTGGATGGGAACAACTACCCTATGTGGGCTTATATGATGCAACATGTTCTTGTGTCAAAGGGAGTCTGGAATATTGTGCAGGGCATTGATGTACGTCCTGGTTCTGAGGATGTAGGCGATGTTGAGGATGTTGCAGGTCTTGTTGCAAGGATTGCTGCTATAATTAGAGTTATTTTGCCTATGGTAGAACAAGCTCGTTGGGATGTAAAGGATGCATAGGCTCATGCATTAATTGCGTTGTCTGTGAAGCGCACCATTGTTCCTCACATCTGTTCAGCAAAATCTGCAAAACAAGCTTGGGATATATTGGCTGGTCTTTATGCAAGTCGCAATGAGGCTAAAATTGCTTTGCTACGTAAAGAGCTGGAGTCGAAGATTATGCATGACGAAGATGATATGGACACTTTCCTTGCTAGTGTCAAGGATATCAATGAGCAACTTATTTATGCAGGCGAAGTTATTTTAGACAGTTCCCTTGTGCAGACTGTTCTTGATGCCTTACCAGATTCTTACTAGACGTTTGCTAGTACTTGGAGACTCATGACCCAAGGAAATCGAGAAGTTGTCAAATTTGATGCATTATGCACATTGATGTTGCAAGAGTCACTTTCCAAAAAAAATAGGACTAGACAGCGTGCAGTTGAACAGGCTTTCATTGCTTCTCAAAGAAAGGGTGGTAACAACAATGCAGCCACTTCTTATGGTTCTGCTGCGAGTGGCAAAACTTCTGTCCCTAATGCTTCTACTCGCAGCACTTCGTCTGAAAATTCTGGTGATAAGGGCAAAAAGAAGATGCGTTGCCATTATTGTAAAGCTAATGATCACTTGATCAAGCAGTGTCCTAAGTTGAAGGCCAAAGAGGCTAAGAAGAAAGAGGGTGGCTCCACTACAAATGCTGGTTCCACTACAAATGCAGCCATTGTTGAGTCTTCTGTGAAAGGAGACTGTGATGCTGATGTCGATGCAGAATGGGCTTTTAGCGCAGAGTGCACTTACAATCCTATTGTCCATGATGCATGCTTGTAAGTTGCTGCAGATTCACATGTGTGGTATTTTGACAGTGGTGCTACAAAGCACATTACTTCACATCGTGAATTGTTTACCTCTCTTAAGTGTGTCCCTCATGGGAATTTAGTCACTTGTGCCAACAATGCCTCTTATCCGGTTCAGGGAGTTGGAAAGATCGTGCTTACTGCTCCAAATGGCAGTTCCTTCACACTTGTTCATGCACTTTATGTACCTGGGATCAAGAAGAATCTTTTGTTTGTATCCACACTTGCTAGACTTGGACTTATAGTCAAATTTGTGGATGACAGATGTACAATTCATGATCTCAGTTTTGGTGATGAAATTGTTGCATCTGACCTTTTGTATCGTGGGCTGTATAAGGTCATTTTGTATGATAAGTGTGGACAAAATTTTGCAAATGCTGTTGTAAAACTTTGGCATGCACGTTTTGGTCATCTGAATTTTGCCAGTTTGCTGCGTTTGCAGAAATCTGATATGGTTGCTTCTTTGCCGCCTCTTAAAGCACCTGTCAAACATGTTTGTGAAGGCTGTATTTTGGGTAAGATGCAGCATTCTAAGTTTCCAAAGGATGGTTCAGTTCGGGCCACATGCAGGTTGCGGCTTGTGCATAGTGATGTTTGTGGGCCCATGAAAACTCCATCCTTAGGCAATTACCTTTACTTCGTGACTTTCATTGATGATTACTCCAGGCATGCATGGGTATTTCCGCTTAAAGCAAAGTCCGAAGTTTTTATGTGCTTCAAACAATTTCTGGCTATGACTAAAAATGTCTCCAAATGTACTATGGGCACCCTCCGTTCCGATCAAGGGGGGGAGTATACGTCTCATGAATTTAATGCATTTCTGGCTAGTCGTGGGATAAAACACCAATGTACAGTGCCTTATACACCTCAGCAAAATGGTGTTGCTGAGAGAAAAAACAGGTCACTTATGGAAATGGCACGATGTATGGTCAAAAGTCAAGCTTTTCCGCATTCTTTTTGGCTTGAGGCCATCATGTATGCCACTTATGTACTAAACAGGTGTCCTACGAAAGCTTTGTAGTCTATTACTCCATATGAAGCATGGCATGATAGAAAGCCTTCTATTGAGCACATGCGTGTTTTTGGCTGTTTGGCATATGCTTTGGTGCCACAAACACAACGCATAAAATTGGATGATAAGGTTGTCAAATGTATTTTTGTTGGTTATAGTCTGAAAGCAAAGGTTACAGGTTGTGTCATCCGCAAACAAAAAGTATTTTGGTTTCATGGGATGTAGTGTTTGTGGAAGATTCTGTTCAGCCCTTGCTGTCATGTGCTAGAGACAGTAATGTAACAGGACATTTATGACACTTTGTTGCCTCTTTTCAGTGGTGGAAATACGAATGTAAGTTCCAATGAGGCAAATATACAACCTATGGGGGTTTCTGAAAATGTTTTAGATCAGCCTATTACTGATGCAGATGTACCTGATGTACTTGATGAGGAAAGGGCTGAAAATGAGCAGGCTAGAGGTATGCCAAAATGGCTGGTCCACACTTTACGTGATAGTAAATTGGATGCACCTTTGTCTAGTCGTACTTGTTCAGGCTCTCGCCATGCATCTTATGCATCAGATTGTTATGCTTTGGCTGTGTCTAGCTTACATGATGTTGAGGAGCCTCTGTCTTTTGATGAAGCACAGAATTCAGAAAATTGGATGGCTGCCATGCAATTAGAATATGATGCACTTATAGAAAATGACACATGGACTTTATGTGATTTGCCTCCTGGAAAAAAGGCCATTGATACGAAGTGGGTTTACAAGTTGAAACGCAAGCAGGATGGTGAGATCGATCGCCATAAGGCTTGACTTGTTGCAAAGGGTTATGCACATCAAAAAGGCATAGATTATGAAGAGACTTTTGCTTCCACCTGTCGTATGACTACTGTGCGTTTTCTATGTGCATTGGCAGCTCATTTTGGTTGGGATGTACATCAATCAGACATTGTTACTGCTTTCTTGAATGGTGACATATTTGAGGAAGTTTATATAACGCAGCCTCGCGATTTTGTCATAAAAGGACAAGAGGACAAAGTGTGCAGATGTAAGAAGGCTTTGTATGGGTTGAAGCAATCTCCTCGTGCTTGGTATGAGAAAGCTGACACTCATTTGGTCAAACGAGGCTTTCGTTATAGTCCAATAGAAAGCACATTGTATGTAAAGCGTGAGGGTGATGTACTTCTCATTGTGGTTCTTTATGTCGATGATTTGTTGATCACTGGACCAAATGAGAGACATATTACTGAATTTAAGGCTGATTTGAATGCCACTTTCAAGATGAAAGATTTGGGGCTCCTGCATCATTACTTTGGTATACAGTTTAAGTAGTGTGATGGTGGTATTGCCTTGTGTCAGAAAAGTTACATAGAGACATTGCTATGTAAGTTTGGACTTGAGGATTGCAAACCTATTGCCACTCCCATGGAAACAGGTTTGAAGTCGAGTCTACATGATGCTGGAGATCCTGCTGATGTCACTCTTTACCAAACTGATGTTGGCTGCCTCATTTATGTATGCAACATGAGGCCAGATATTCAGTTTGCAGTCTCACAGGTCAGCATATTTATGCATAGCCCAGGGTCTAAGCATTGGCAGGCTGTCAAGAGGATTTTCCGCTACCTTAATGGCACTTTACATCTTGGCTTGTTTTATCCCAAGGGGGGATCATTGCCACCAGACTTACACGCTTTTTCAGACTGAGATTGGGCTAGTTGTTTTGACACGCGAGTGTCCACAAGTGGTTGAGCAAGAGCAACCTATTGTGGCCACTTCGAGTTGTGAGGCTGAGTACAACGCAGTCTTCACAGCTACGGTTGAGTGTGTATGGCTCAGATGCCTTATGGCTGATTTGGGTGTTGGACAGGACACTGCCAACTTTATCTACACTAACAGTCAGAGCACATTGGCAGTTGCGAGGAACCCAGTTTTTCATGCTCGCACAAAGCACATTGAGGTGCATTACCACTATGTCAGGGAGAGGCTCTCAGCAGGAGAGATCAGCTTGGCTTATGTGCCAACACAGGACAACCTTGCAGATCTTTTCACAAAGGCATTGTCTCGTGAGAAGCTTGAAGCTTTCCGCAAAGCTTTGGGCTGACTCCCCTTTGTGGACTGATCATGTCCTCAGGGCATGGCACTTCCCTTTACGCATGTGCCAACTCTCGTTCACCGCATCAATCCAGGGGGGATTTGTTACCATATACATGTGGTAGTGATGTGTGTGAGCACACTAGGACCGCTGGGGCATTTTTTCCCTCTTTAGGAGGTTTTTCCCCCCGAGCATTGTATATACGCCCATCACTCTAGGGCTATCTATCTTCCATTGCATACTAAGTAACACACCCTCTATTGTGTGCCTTGAGCTTCCTTCGTCTTCTCCAAGCTGTGTGCATTTCTCTGCAACCCTAATTCCAACAGTAGACAAGTGATGAAACAAAAAAGTAGAGAGCAATACCAAATTACATCTACAAACACATGAACCATCAAGAGAGGATGGCAAGGTCGCATGATGCAAGAAGTTGGGAAAGGAGCATATATGAAACCCAAGTGGGTAAAGGCTGCAAGGAGGGGAGTCTCCAATCCCAAACCTGGAGCGAAGGCAATAACATAAAATTTGCATTCAGCTAGGGGAAAAAAATCCTTGTCCAATAGATGTAGCACAAGGTCATAATAATCACTTGGCATAAAAATAATGTTGGACTAAGCTGTGTTAAAAAAGCTAACAATGGGTAGAAGTAAATGCTAACATAAAATGCTAGAATAGAACGTGATCAAGTGGGGGAGCGAGTGCCAGAGTAGGGACAAGGGAGATTGCTGATATTGAGAGGATCAACAAGGGGCAAGGGCAACCATCCCAAAAATGTAAATCTGGGCAACAATCTTCTCGTGAATGAACACTCGCTAGAGCAAGCTCCTCTTGAGATGGTGATGGCAGATCGAACACATGAGCACCTGATGCTTTGATGTCATGTTGAAGTGTGCAACGGAAACGAAAAGGAAAGAGACAATGGCATGAGAAAGAAGAGAGAAATATGGATAAATGCTTCGGGAGGCCAATAACTCCATATGGAAAACTCTTATAATGATACAAGACAACAAATAGAGAGCCCCCGAGGCCATATATACCGCGAGGTAGGGCAAGATTGCGCAAATATTGTTGTCAAATACCACAACAAAAAATAAAACCCTCATTCTAAAGATATGAAAATTCCCAAAACAAGCTTGAGATGGACGAAGTGCTGTGCAAACCCTAAATGTGTCTGAGATCCATGTCTAACAAATTTAGGCCAACCCACAACCAAGGGCCATACATGTGTGATGAGAAGCATGTAAGTGACAGGCAAAGTGTCTATGCAAACCCTAAATGTGCTTGAGATCCCTGTCCGATAGGTGTATGGGTGGCCAACCCACAACCAAGGGCCAATGCATGTGTGATGAGAAGCTTGTAAATCTAAGCATGAGGAATAGCATTTGGAAGGTGAACATAACTCTAACAGCCAAAGGATGCTCTTAGTGCTATTTGCAATGTGGCAACATAGGCCATCCAAAAGTGATATTTTCTCATATGGCCCGTCCAAATTATAAGAACCCTTTAATAAAAGAGACCCAACCACATAATCCAAGTAACAACTAGTGCATAGTATGCACCATGAACGATGTTAAGGACTCTTAACGTGTTTACACACTGCTATAAGCAAAAAAGTGGGTGCCCAAAATATGGCATCTACTTTCAAGAGCTCAGGCGGGGGGATGTCCAATGCCATCTTTGTGAAAGCACTATTCGAGGAAAGTGTGTGTCCGCTTACAATCGAGCTGCGTAGAAATTCACTAACTCCGATTAAAAGCAATAGGAAAAGGAAAATTTGTGCTCAAAATTTGAGAAAAATAGTGTAGGAAAATGAATTTCCCGAACACTCGGAAGGCTAGCTGTCTTTGGCCGGCGCCACTCGATGAGACAGACGGGTCGAGAAATCGAACCGGGAAAGTTGACATTGCCTTGTGTATAATTTGGAAGAAGCGGAAAACCGGGTGGTGCCCCGCAGAAGTACGTTTCCTTCATCACCATCGTCGTCTCTGCGTCTCCTTCTCGATTCGCCACAACCCTCATATACAGCGGTCGCAATCGTCCTCCCTGTACAGTTTCGCGTTCCTTTCTTAGCGTCTTTGGTTGCAAACCCTAATTAGCAGTGGAGCTGCTCTTGCTTTTGGCCCTCTTATGTACAGTTCCTTTTCTACATGTACAGAAAGAGGTACAGCAGAGCGCATATTTGTAACCGGATTCGATCGTCAATACGTGTTTACTGTGATTCCAGAAAAATACTTTTCTAAAGCATCCTTGTCAAAATTCCACCCACATCAGCAGAGAGCGCAAAAGCAGTTGTTGATTGCACTAACGTACTGGCCTGAAGCCAGAATCAGAATCAGAAGCTTGAAAAGTGGGGCGATCAATGGGCATCCAGGCTTTTTAGCTACTTGACCAGAGACTTTTTGACAGCATTGACAGAGAAACTGCTTGGGTATGCGCAGTGTTGTGATTAATTTGGCTAGAAAACCACTTTGGGGTGTCTCTGAGGTATATAAGGACTGGGACACGGGTGGCGGATAATGAATGATGCCAATCTGCAAGCCTGTTCACCAAGAGCAGGCCGCAGTAATGGCTTTATTCCAGGTTCATTCCGAGCCATGTTTCGCAGCGCCAGCAGTTTAGCCTCTAGTGTGCGTTCAGTAAGTTCTTCAGTTGCATCAACGATCAACTCTGTGGAAGAAGATCGTCAACGGGAACAGGTAGCTGTCACCTTTTGGAAGTCTCAAAAGTTTCAAGCTGTGTAACTACATTCTGAAAGTATATATATTGCCCTCTACATTCTTAATAATTCAGGAAGGTCGGTTGGATGCCATAAAAGAGTATGACGTTCATAGCTAGAAGTTGCATGCAACTCAAGCTTGCACAATGTTCAATAGCAGAAGCCAGTGTACTGAATTTCTTTAAGCCAAATTTCTACAAATCATAGCAAACTGCATTGCACAGTTGGATATGCCTACAAGAAGCTAGAATAGTGTCATTGTGTCTCTGGAAGTAAGATTGTCTGTTCGAGACTGCAGGTTTTAACTTTTGAGAAAGTCTTCGTGGTTCTGGCCTGCCTTATCTCTAAGTGGCAAGGCATTCCCATGTTTATGATAGATTATCTAACACCGCTGAACCCTGTGGCTACCAGGTGGCAGCAGACAGCACCCTCATCCATCATCCCACTCTCGATTCTTCATGTGGTCTTTTTAATAATGCTGCTCATCCGAGTGATCTAAGTGCTTTCTGTCAAGCACTTAACTGGTGAAAGTGATTTTCTACCAATGGTTCAATACGTGTGTTTCAACTTCGAAAGTGCTTTTTTTATTAGCTGTGCATACCGAAGGCCGGCATCAAAACTATGTAGGGGCTTCCTATGCTTACAAATTTTCAGGCTTGGATCCATTGTGGCATGAGGGCCTGCATAAACAGTTTGTGAAGCACATGGGCAACTTGTAAAAGACTGTTATAGAACTCATGAAGGCATAACTGTGGGGCAGGTAACTTCAATAATTTTGGCCGCTAGTTATTTTGTGAAATATCATTCCTCTCTCTCTCTCTCTCTCTCTCTCTCTCTCTCTCTCTCTCTCTGAGAGCATAGAGGAGCTGTATACTGTGTACAAGAGACCTTTAGGGAACGCTCAAAGAAGCTGATCTCCCAGAGGAAGTACAAACTGGAGGAGTGCGGTGTGTGGACATCAAGGTGGCATACAGAATGAGTGCAATATGAACCACCATGGAGGTGCATACTGCTATGCAATGTGTGCCCAATTCATGATAAGAAATACCGAGGAATGTTCTCATATTGTGAGAAAGGAGTGTCTTTGCCGCTCCACTGCCCTGAAGGAGCTTGCTGATGTATCCCACTAGCTGCGAAGAGTCTGCAACAACTTTCACCAGATAGGAATGAAGGTAATAGATGTAGGGGAAGGCTGTGAGCCCAGTATATGAGCACAACAAGCATTCCACATAATGCATAACGTAGTAGCGAAGACTTGTATCTTGTGAATGGAGATCAAACTTGTGCACAATGGATATGAAAAGATCTCCCTCTGTAGTCTAAAGCCGTCCGTAAGCATGAAGACCAGGTTTGTAGAAGAGCCCTCAAATGTTACCCTGAAAATCGTAATAGCCAGGCAACCACCCTTCACGTGAAAAACCCAACTTTGATAAGCAAACAACACACTGCTCGCCAAACCGGCTGGGCATGTGGCACATCCAAATTTTTTTGGCATAGTGACTGCTCCTGCTGTGTATCTTAACGGTGACATGTTGGGCCGAGCAAGTGCAGTTTAAGTGCCAATAGGTAGCCCCGCATGGGTAATCATCCGCATGAAAGAAGTACCAAGGTATCTGTATGCTGACCTTGAGGTTCTAAATGCAAGATCAAAACTGCAATTGAAAAGCATGGGAGAGTTGTTGTCGTGACCATGCCTCAACCAGGGAGATTGGTGCTGATTGAAGCATATCGAGAGATCCTCATCTGTATTGCATGACAAATCACATCATTGAAGACATACATTGGAAACATGAAGATGTTGATTGCGAGTATCAAAATTTCTTAGCGGCCTATGACAACAAAGGAAGACACCATCCAGATCAGCCTACTAGTTTTGGAGTCTTTGCATTGTTTGAAGAACCATCTCTCCCGTGTGTTTGGAGAATTCCATCATTCCAAAAGAGGCATTGCATCGTCATTGATTTGTACCCATCTTTGACTACCCATCTTTGAGAGCACATCGGGTCCACACCATCTGCATCTTCTTAGAAATTAGTAGCCATCAATCTGGAGCCAAAGGGTTCCAATCCGATGCAACTACCGCGGGAGTTCGCAAGCATTGTGAGTCTACATTCGTAGCCACATCCGTTGCATAGGATTCATCTAGAGCTAGTTGAAGCCCCAAGAGGAGCCTCTTATCTTTTAGGAGTTATTTGGCGGTTTCATGAGACATCATACAGAGGGCTTGCCGTGGTTCGCGTGCATTCCAAAGGACATATCCATCTTCATCTCCCATTTGGAGTTGCTCTTGCCAATTGTCACGTGCACATGTAACCCTATGTGTACGTGGACAAGCTACTTTATGACATGGGTTGGGTTCAGTCCAGTCAGTCTAGAACAGGAAGTGATCTGGCACCTTTGTGAGTCTGTTCGCAGATCGTGCATGTCCAGACACTTAGAGTAGATGCATATCCTCTGGTTGCACACAGCATGATCATCAGATTACAGTCAGAACCCATCAGGAGCATTTTTACAATGCGTAGACCTATTTTCCCTATTTTTGACATTTTTCACTTATTATTTTTAAGTGACTTTTGTAGGGAACTAGGTAGGGCAATTTTGACAAGGATGTATATAAGAAACCTAGTGCTAGCACTTATGAGCAGAAGAGGCAGTAGGAACCCGGTGTTCATTAGGCAACTTTTGTCACGTGACACATCCAACCCTATGTGTCCATGGACAAGCTACAACACGACAAGGGTTCAGTCAGTCTAGCTTAGGAAGTGTTCTGGCACTTTTGTGAGTCTGTTCGTAGACCGTGCATGCCCAGGCACTTAGAGTAGATGCATATCCTCTAGTTGCACACATTATGATCATCAGCATTACCATCAGAATCCAACAGAATCCATTAGGAGCATTTTCCAGTGCGTTAAACCTATTCTTCCTATTTTTGACATTTTTCACTTATTTTGCGGTTGCACGTAACCCAAGTCCTCTTGGGCGTGTCGATTCCTAATCGTGTTTTGAAGAGTGATATCAAACCCAAGAAAGAAGGGCTTGTACAGCCTCCCCTTGTGCCTCTTTTCACTTATTGAGAGTGGACCGTGCACTTAGCGGCTGACCAATCTACATGAGGTGGGAAAAAGCAACCTTGGTGTGAGCGCAAGGCCGCCAAGGGACATGCCCGCGAAAAAGAGCAGAACTTGGGTGAAGAGAAGATCCTTCTCTAACATAGATTGCAAGCGAAAGAAGAACCTCAAGAACCTCAAGACCCTCAAGAACTCAAGACCCCCAAGAACCCCAGAACCCAAGACCCACAAGAACCCAAATTCCTCGAGAACTTAAGAACCAAGATCACAGTGTATGGTCATCACCCGAAGCGAAATGGATACTTCGCATGGAGGTGGTGAGCATGGGAGTGGCGAAGAAGAGTTTTCCCCACCAGGAGGTTTTCCCGACCCTCCCCCTTCCCCATCTACACCACGGATTGTACCAAATCCTATGGAGGCTTTGGTCAAGACAATGTTGGACATGATGGCACAACAAGAAGCGAATCGTTTGGCAGCCGAGGAAAGACAGGCAGAGCGTGCGGCACAGAGTGAACGACGCCTGCAAGAGTTGGTCCGACATGTTCTCACCTCGAAGTCCGAGCCAGCCAAAGATGTTGGTAGTTCCTCAAGTGGCGCAAGCCGAGATTCTGACTCCAACAACCCATTACAGAGAAGTTGACTTTCAGTAAGTATGATGGTAAGATGGATGCTACGGTTATTCATTCTGGTTGCATCAATTTAATGCTTATTTTGTGACAACTAAGAAGATAGGAAATAGCAAGGTTTTGACGGTAGCTATGTACCTTGCCGGTGATGCCATCAATTGGTACCACGCATGGCAAGAGGCACAATTAGCCGCGCACCTAGAGGAAGCCGACGAGTTCACGCCTCTTTCCTTCAGTTGGACTGATTTCCAAGACAAGCTCAAGGCGCGGTTTATGCCACCTCAGTACCTTGCACGATTGAAGGACGATTGGCGCGCTCTCAAGCAAAATGGTATGCCAGTTATGTCTTTCTCTAATTGTGTTTTGCAGCTCGGCACTCAATTACGCAAATCGGATGTGGAGCGCAAGGAGACATTCCCATATGGATTGGACGAGTATATCAGTATGATGTCGAGGTGCTCGATCCAATCGATCTCAACAAGGCGGTAGCGATTACTCTCGCACAGGAGATGAAGCACAACAAGGGAAAGCCTAAGGAGAACAAAACTTCTCAAGGAACCTCTCAGACTTCTTAGAACCCGCAGAATGGTAAGAACGGTAAAAATGGTAACTCTTCTAGCCCATCTTCCTCTAATTTTTCGGAAAAGAACTCTAACAATGAATCTAAGGGTAAAGCTAAAGCACATGCAAAACCTAAGCTAACCTCGGATGAAAAAGCTGCACAAGGAATTATAGGAGGATACATCACGGCTGAAGAACAAGTGATTTAAGCTAAGGAAGGTAGATGTTATCAATGTCAAGTCAAGGGTCACATTAAGAAGGCTTGTCCTAAGACAGCCCCACCTAAAGAACCAAAGGCACCCACAGCAACCACAAGCACTTTAATGAACCAAGCTGATTCTTCTCATGTCTCTGAAACACACATTGATGAGTCTCTCATGAAGTGTTATGGTCATGTAAAGGGTCAACGTTTTATCATATTGTTTGATCCAGGCAGGATGCATGATGTGATTAGTGCCTCTCTTGTTGAGAGAGCCCGCCTAGAGGTTAGTTAGAAATCTCCTCTCGAGGTTTCTGGCTTCGCTCCTGGTATGGACTCTCTCATCACGAAAGAGTGCCTTGATGTGTTGTTTACAATTCAACAAGCTGCTTTCCGTAGGAAATTTCTCGTGTCTCCTCTTTCAGGATGTGATATGCTTTTGGGCATTAGATGGTTTTGTGAGCATAACCCTCTCATTGATTGGGAGGCTAACACTCTCACCTTAAATGCAAAGATTGACTTACCCCTCATCATTCGTGTTGAGGAGGGTTTGCATTCTTTGCCTCTCATCTCTCATGTGCAGGTAAAGCGCGAATTACGACGAGGAGCACAAGCGGCATTCATCTATGCTGCTCCAGTTTCCCAGAGCATTCAGGCTCCAGCTAAGTATTCAGACTTGTTTACCAAGTTTAAACATCTCTTTTTGCAGGATGATCTTCCATCCCGTCTCCCACCCGAGTAGGCGGAGGACCATCGCATTGAGCTTATGGAGGGGGCACAGCCTGTCAGTAAGATTCCCTATTGTTTGAACAAGACGTAGGAGGAAGAGTTAGAGCGACAACTCACGGGTTGGTGGCTAGAGGATTCATACGTCCTAGTGTAAGTCCTTTTGCTGCTCCTATTTTGTTTGTTGGCAAGAAGGATGGTTCGTCTCGTTTGTGTGTTGATTACAGGGCTTTGAACAAGATGACCGTAACGAACAAGTTTTCGATGCCTCGCATTGAGTATATCCTTGATAGGCTCAATGGGGCAAAGGTTTTCAGCAAGGTCGATCTTAAGAGTGGATACCATCAGGTACGGGTATTCAAAGGCGACATCTTCAAGACCGCTTTTCGCACCGAGCGAGGGCAATGGGAGTATATTATTTTGCCTTTTGGATTGACAGGTGCCGTGGGTACATTTAATTGTCTCATGGTAGGCCGTTTCGGCGATATGGTTGGTGTATGTGTGTTTATCTTTCTTGATGATAGTCTCATTTTTTCTGCATCGTGGGAACAACATGAAAGGGATGTCAAAAGGGTACTAACCTGTTTAGATGAGTGTCAGTTGTACATTGCAGCTAGAAGTCTCAATTTTTTCTTACAGAAGTCACTTATTTGGGTTATATTATTTTTGCAGAAGGCGTCAAGCTAGATCCCGCGAAGGTGGAACATGTTCGTAATTGGGATTTGCCCAAAACTGCATATGATGTGCATTCTTTTCTTGGGTTATGTCAAGCATATAGTTCGCACATAGAGAATTTTGCACGTATTGCCGCACCTATGACTGATGTTTTGAAAGGGGTAAAGACTCGCTGTTAGCGCGTAGACTTGCCTGAAGCAGCCATTGAGGCTTTTGTAGCTCTCAAGGTTGGGGTGACAGAAGCACCGTGTCTTATCCTTGCCTCTTGGGATGATCCCTTTGAGGTATGGAACGGATGCGAGCAATGTTGCCATAGGCGCTGTGCTTCAGCAGCATGGTCGTCCGATAGCTTTTCTTAGCCGAAAGCGCAGAAAAGAATTATTCAGTTTATGATAAAGAACTTTTGTCTGTCATTCACTCTCTTAAGCATTGGAAGCATTTTCTTTATGGTAGAGAGTTTACAGTTCGCACAGATCATCAAGCCCTCAAGTGGCTCAAGTCTATGCCTAGTGCACATTGGAGTGATCGCCAAGCACGGTGGTCACAATTTTTTAAGCAATTTGGAGGTTTGATCGAGTATGTGCCTGGAAAAGCTAACCCTGTTGCAGATGCGTTGAGTCGCCAAGGACAGATTTTGGCTCTTGAGTCAAGGTCCACATTGTCTCTTCAGGGTGTGTCTTTCCAGATGGGCCATCTAGCGAAGGCCTATCCACGGAGGAGGCCTCGACCTACACCACAGCCTCAGTCCCAGCCTGCAAGGGCTGGCCTGCAGACACAGACATAGACACAGCGTATACATGCAGAGCCATCCTCTGAGCCTGGGGCTCCAGCGGAGGAGGAATGGCAGCAGGTCCGTGGTCGACGACAACAGGGGCCACAGCGACAGCCTGGCACTCAGAGTGGTCCTCAGGCGCCTACTCAGCAGCAGTGGGTCCCCACGGGGAATTGCTTTGGTCCTCTTGAGCAGGATGAGGTTCCTGCTTGAGCTCCCATCCCAGCTTCACCCTCGACAGCCCCTCCCTCCCCAGAGTTCCTCCCCTCCTCATCATCCTCCCTCCGCCTCCTGCTCTCGCCGCCTCTTCCCCCCGCCCCTCTACCTCTGCCGCTCCTCTCCGCTCCTCTTCTCCACCGCTCCCCCCTGCTCCTCCTTCCCCCCCTCCCGCTTCAGTTCCACAGTCGACCCAAGGGGCAGGGCCTTCTCCGGTTGCTAGGAGATCTCTTGGCTGCCAAGCCCGTCTAGCTGCTGCGGCAGCATCTGTTCTCTCTTGCTCCCCATGAGGATCGTCTCATGGAATGTGCAGGGACTAGGTGGGCCCCAGTTTCAGCGTCAGCGGAGCCGACTGCGTCAGGAGCTTCAGCGCTGCCTTGTGGGAGGAGAGATTGATCTCCTTATGCTTCAGGAGCACCATCTGTGTGAGCCGCATTAGACGTTGTGGTCAGCTCTTGCGTGGACGATATGATACTTTTTGGTCAGCTGCTTTTGGACCTGGAGGCATCCAGGGTGGGATATGTATGACTATTGCGGACTCTTTGCAGCAGGCCATTGTGGGCAGAGGGATTATTGTGCCAGGCAGGGCTCAATGGATTACTATGCAGGTTCAGGGTTGCCTAGTGGGCTTCCTGAACATCTATGCGCCCAATGTGGCGAGTGCTCGAGCAGAGTTTTGGTCTCAGATAGTTGAGTCTCTGCCGCAGGCAGAACACTGTTGCATAGGAGGGGACTTCAACATGCTGGAGGACCCTTCTGATAGGATTGGTGGTAGCCATGCTACTGTGCATGGAGTTGAGCTGGTAGATTGGGAGAGGTTTTGTATGACTCTGAGGGTCTCAGATGTTTGGCAGCACTCTGGTTTTGTGAGGCCCCCAGACAGCCTTGCCTTCTCTCGTTCGGACCGTAGAGTGGGAGAAGTGAATCTATCGCGGATAGATCGCTTCTACACTAGTGACCATTTCAGTGACTTGGGAGGGACAGTGGGCATTCTGGCAGGGACTTCCTTCTCGGACCATGCACCATGATCCTCACAGTGGTAGACAGACAGAGGATTGGAAGCACGATGCTTCGCATCCCAGAGAGGGTCTTGTTGGACTCAGCACTCAGAGAGCGGGTAGAGGCTCTCTGGACAGAGAGCTTGGATAGGCAGGATTCTCCTGCTGACAGAGTGGCCTCAGGCCTAGCTCAGATTAGCCGTTTCTTTCTCCAGGAGTCTCAGGCTCGCTGGGCTGCAGCGAGAGAGGAGGAGCAGCGTCTCAGACGGGGCATTGCTTCGTTACAGAGGATGCAAGAGCAGCATCCTGACAGTCCTTGGTTGGAGGAGCAGCTACAGCAGGCTCGACAGGAGCTTGTTAGCACAGAGGACAGGCGACATGAGTTTGCTTTCCACCGACAGGCATCTCAGTGGACCCAGGTGGGCGACAGAGTGACTGGTGCTTTCTTTGAGGCAGTGGGACCTCGGCATGTGGGACCTCGGCATTCGCATGCCAAGGTCAGTCAGTTCAGGAGGCCCGACGGGTCAGTTGCTTCTGAGCCCGAGGATATGCGTGCAGTTGCTACTGACTTTTACCGTGAGTTACTGTCTGCAGAGTCCCAATCAGAGCGTCGGGATGCATGCAGGGAGCAGGTTTGGACACAGATGCCTTGTCTTGTGACTGAGGAGATGCGTCAGAGGCTTGAGCTGCCACTTCAGCTTGATGCACACTCTCTTAGGGCCCTCCCCCGTGGTAGCTGTCCAGGTGAGGATGGGCTGACTCCAAGTTTTTTCTTGGAGTACTGGGACCTGCTTAGCCCAGATCTCTGTAGTGCTTTTCAGTACATTTTGCACACAGGAGTGATACCTGACAGCATGAGTGAGGGCCTGATCTACCTCATTCCCAAGGAGGGTGGCTCCTTGGATGAGATTCGACAGTGGTGCCCTATCACCATCCTCAACTCAGCCTACAAAATTCTTGCCAAGGCTCTGAGTTTGAGGATTCAACCACTTCTAGAGAGCCTTATACATGGGACTCGGACAGGTTTTGTCAAGGAATGCAGTATCCTTGACAACATCTTTACTTTATGAGAGGCTTCTGTCCTAGCATGGCTCCGTGGTGAGGACCTAGTGATTCTTCTTCTCGATTTTGAGAAGGCATACGACAAACTTGACTGGGACTTTCTAGAGGGCACTCTACGCAGGATGGGCTTCTCAGATGCTTGGATCAGAGGGGTGTCAGCTTTGTACAGACAGGCTCACAGTCAGGTACTTTTGGTAGAGGTGATCGCTTCATGCTCATACGTTCGGTTAGACAGGGCTGTCCTCTTGCCCCCTTCCTCTTTCTGTTCTATGCGGAGGCGATGAGCAGGTTTTTGGTGTCGCAGCAGGTTGGTTTGTGGGGCTTAGCACTCCCTATTCGGGGAGATGAGCTACTGGGCGTTGAGTTTGCCGACGACTCAACCTTGTACTTAGATGGCCAGGAGGCCAACCTTCACAGGTGTGAGCAGGCTCTGGAGACCTTCTGTTGTGTATCGGGCGCATTGATCAATTGGAGAAAGACAGTGGCTTTCTCGGTTGGTAGTGCTCCTGGGCCCGATTGGATGCTAGGAGAGGGTTTTAGGTGGATTCCCCCAGGGACTGCAGTTCGGTACTTGGGCTGTCAGGTTGGTTTGGACTTGTCTCCTGGTAGCAGATTGCTCCCCTTCTCCTGTCTATCAGGAGGAAGTTGTTACATTGGAGCTCAACACGACTTTTTTTGGCTGGCAGAGTAGTAGTGGCCAACCAGGTGTTGTCGGCGACTATGTGGTACATCACTTCTTGCTGGATCTTCTCGAGTTCTTGTATCAGCCAGGTAGAGGGGCTGATTAGGAACTTCCTTTGGTCAGGAAGTGACACTCAGATAGCCCGAGCCAAAGTGGCTTGGCAGGTTATCACTCTTCCTTGTTCACAGGGAGGGCTTGGGATCATTGACCGAGCACAGCAGAGCAGAGTCCTTCTTGGGAAGTTCATCGTCTGAGGACTTCTTATAGGTGAGGAGCCCTGGAAGGAATTCTTGCTACAACGGCTTCGTGCTAGGGTGCCTCAGGCAAAAGGCCCCTGGCAACCTTCGACCAAATGGATCTTCACAGAGATGCGCAGAGTTGGTTTGAGCAGGAGACTGGAGGACCGCTTCGCTGTGAGTTTGCTTCGATCTTGGGAGCTCTTGCGGCGAGGCCTGGAGCAGAGACAGCCTACTTGCACGGAGGAGCGCCTACGGCAGCCCCTTGTCTGGACCCCATGGTTAGCACTCAGAGAGGCCACTTGGTTGGTAGTCGGCCTCATGTTTCCTGGGGTCCCATGGCAACCTTCAACCAGATGGATCTTCACAGAGATGCGCAGAGTTGGTTTGAGCAGGAGACTGGAGGACCTCTTCGCTGTGAGTTTGCTTCGATCTTGGGAGCTCTTGCGGCGAGGCCTGGAGCAGAGACAGCCTACTTGCACGGAGGAGCGCCTACGGCAGCCCCTTGTCTGGACCCCATGGTTAGCACTCAGAGAGGCCACTTGGTTGGTAGTCGGCCTCATGTTTCCTGGGGTCCCATGGCAACCTTCGACCAGATGGATCTTCACAGAGATGCGCAGAGTTGGTTTGAGCAGGAGACTGGAGGACCGCTTCGCTGTGAGTTTGCTTCGATCTTGGGAGCTCTTGCGGCGAGGCCTGGAGCAGAGACAACCTACTTGCACGGAGGAGCGCCTACGGCAGCCCCTTGTCTGGACCCCATGGTTAGCACTCAGAGAGGCCACTTGGTTGGTAGTCGGCCTCATGTTTCCTGGGGTCCCATGGCAGCGGGTTCAGCGCGCTCTTTAGGTGACTGGTTAGAGTTCACAGGCTTGTTAGAGGAGGTGCAGGGTTTCCAGCTACAGGGCATGAGAGGGGTGCAGAGCATGTGCTAGGACATCTCAGAGGCAGCTCCAGCTGAGTGGCTCACGCCTCTCGAGCCAGTAGCACCCAGGTTGATGGGAGCCTTCACACGACTGGAGGTTCTCATCTCAGTCAGGGCGTGCTCAGAGACTGTTCCATCCCTTTTCTTCGAGCTTCAGGGTGGGGGACGCTTACAACGAGTTGCAGTAGAGGCCCCACAGGTGGCAGAGTGCTGTTTTTAGAGGATCCGAGTAGTGGGCATCTGTGGGAGGACTTGTGTCATAGATCCTGACCCAGCAGCTCTTGAGACTGGACACTGGAGGCTGTGGGCTTGGGAGTGCTGTCCACTGGCACGAGTACAGTGGGATCCTGGTGAGTGGCTCTGGAGGGACCCTTTCTCTTCTGCAGACCACCTAGGTGTCCCGTTCTTTCAGTACACCGTTCGACTGGGACGTCATATACTAGCAGCACAGAGAGAGGCCCCCCCGCTGCAGCACCTCATTGGCAGGAGGAGGGTCTCACAGCTGAGTTCCTGGCAGCCTTCTGGGAGAGGTTGTGGGACTCTAGACAGCCGAGGCGAGTCACCTTGTTTCAATGGCTGGCCGCACACAGAGCTACAACAGTTGGGAGTTGGCTAATGCATAGTGGTCTCTCGGCCGCAAGTACAGCTTGTGACCATCTTGTGGAGAGTCAGCATCACTGTCTTTGGGATTGTCCCTTGGCCCAGCAGGTGTGGCTTCGAGTTCTTCGGCTGATGCCTGCTCTCTCCACGACTCAACAATACACTTGGGGAGCAGCGGCTTGGTCCACCCTCACGGGCCCGGCACTTCAGTTTGAGCTATCTTCCACCAGCAGGATGATAGTGATGCAGGAGGGGCGACCTACACTCCAGGCTTACTCCATAGGAGTGGTGCAGTGAGAGAGAGGAGTGTTGGGAGCTCATCAGTGGCCTGACACTCTGGTTCATCTGGCGGGCTCGTTGCTTCCGCATCTTTGAGGCTCGCCCTGTGCCACCAGCAAAGAGTGCTCGCGATTTTTGGCTAGAGCTGATCCATACTTTCAAAGGACAGCTTGAGGGACTACAGGGCAGCTCCGACCGCATGCGGGAGCGTAGAGAGGCTTTCCTTCGACTCTGGCGTCCTGGGCCTTTTTACACCATGGTCCAGGGTGTACTCCGATGGCACTACCGACCACCTGTGTGGCTTTCCCTCCCCCCATTTCTTGATTTAGCCCCATTGTACATATGCTTGTTTTTTCATTGGGAGAGTCTCCCATCATGGTTGTTGTAGCCCTCTCTTGAAGAGGTGGTTGTAGCCCTACGGGCAGTTTCAGTAACTAATAGAAGGATCTTTTTCTCGGAAAAAATAAATAAATCCGTATGAGGCAGCTTTTGGCCGTCCGTTCCAGTCACTTTTGACTCGCTCGGTCAGTCAAATGCCTGATGCCAATGTTGAAAGTCGACTAGTCATTGGATGAGATTTCTGAGAGTGTGAAGCTTCGGCTAAGCAAGGTTCAGGAATCTTTTTCACGGTAGGCTAATAAGCATCGTCAGGATGTTTCGATCAAGGAAGGGGATTGGGTGTAATTAAGAATCATGAAGCAACGTCTTAAGCAAGTTGGAAAGAAGTGTCCCAAGTTGTCTTTTCGAATGTATGGTCCATTTCCAGTCATTAAAAAGATAAATGAGGTTTCAATGAAATTGCAGTTGCCTAACTCATGGTCGATGCACAACGTTTTCCATGTTTCTTGGTTGAAAGTGTTTCAGGAACACCTCCAAAGGACATTTCGGAAGAAGAAGAACCAGTGATCATGGATGAAGCTGAAGTCATGGAGCTGAAGCAAGTGTTGTTGCATCAGTTTCGACATGGTTCGAAGAAGCAAGTGAGACAATACTTTTTGAAGTTCAAGGATCGCGGGACCCACGAAGCGGTGTGGGTCGATGAAGAGTTTTTCAAGGATTATCCAGAGTTGTTGGCAGACTACAAGGAAGCCATGCAGCTCGGTACCAGTACATCACTTTAGAAAGGAGGGGATGTCACGTGACACATCCAACCCTATGTGTCCGTGGACAAGCTACAGCATGACAAGGGTTTAGTCAGTCCAGTCAGTCTAGCTTAGGAAGTGTTCTGGCGCTTTTGTGAGTCTGTTCGCAGACCGTGCATGCCCAGGCACTTAGAGTAGATGCATATCCTCTGGTTGCACACAGCATGATCATCAGCATTACCAACAGAATCCATCAGGAGCATTTTCTAGTGCATTAAACCTATTTTCTCTAGTTTTGACATTTTTCACTTATTATTTGAAGTGACTTTTGTTGGGAACTGAGTAGGGCAATTTGGGTAAGATAATATATAAGCAAACCTAAGCTAACACTATTTGGCAGAAGAAACCAAGAGAGCACAAGGCAATCTTGCAGCAGGCCCTCAAGGTGGCTCCTCAACAAGAACCCTTAATGTTTTCTTCAACCAAAAACGCCAACACTCCATCAGTGTTTTTCAGCTTGCCTTGGCGATTTCCCCATCAGCGTTTTCAGCCAGGGATTGCAGCAACAAAAGACTTTAGCAGTTAGCACTTGGACCCCCCTGCTGCCTAGCGTTTTCCAACCAGCTATTCAGTGTGTTTGAGTCACCAAAACCAGCGTTTTTGAGCTGCAGTTTTCAGCCTTTTAGAACCAGTAGATTGCAGCCCTTATAGCGTTTTTGGACAGTAGCAACACATCAGATTTTCAGCAGCCTTAAGGGACCAGCAGATAGCGTTTTTTGTAGCAATAGCATTCAGCCAAATCAGCGTCTACTCCATCACCATTTTCAGCCGAAGACAGAGTCAAGTCGTAGCCGTCGACATCGTCCTAGTTGCCATTGCATCATAGTCATCAAGCGGCATCAAAGTTTGTACGAGTTTGTGCAATCAATAGTAGACCACTCTCGCCATCGAGTGGGGCCTTCGGCGGAGGGTTTTACAACTTCGTGGTGTCGTATTCTCTTCTCTCTCTATCTCTCAGTGAAACGAACGAGGAGTTAGGAGCTCCCAGCTACACAGACCGCCTACAGATACGCGTTGGACGAACCACCCGACCATAACCACCATCCGGCAGCTCCCCCGTGCTGGGGCTAGCGTCCGAGGACGTAGGCGTGCACCTGTAAGACCGAGCGTCCCATACCACCCGACCTCACCTCCTCGAGGTGACCTCGTGCACTCCTAGCCTCGAGGGCTAACCACTGGCACTCTGCCAGTGGTGGTCGATAACTGTAAATGAGGCCTTGGCCTCCCTTTTATAATAATGGCCGGCCACACTGGCCGTGTTCACACTACGTCCGCCCGAACACTGGACGCCCATCCCGACGGCATCTGGGCTAGATCCCCTCTCCTGTGAGCGGGACATAACATACTTCCCCCCTTAAGAACCATTGATGTCCTCATCAATGAAGTGGGGATACTGAGCCTTCAAAGCTCTAACAGGTTCCCAAGTAGCAAACCTTTCAGATTGACCCTTCCATTTAATTAAGTACTCGTCATAAGCCTTTTGGCACGAATGACGGGTACGATGATCCAAAACTGCTTATGGTTCTCAAGGAATATACTCAGTTTGCATATCTTGCCATACATTTTCCTCGATAGATACAACAACGTCGGCTTCGCCCAATTTCACTTTAAGGCGGCTGACATGAAACACCGGATGTACACTAACATCCGAAGGAAGAGCCAATTTGTAGGTAACTTGGCCAATTTTCTTTGTGATCAAGAACGGACCACAATATCTAGCTGAAAGCTTGTAATTTGTTCTTGTTCTCATAGTCTTGGAATCCTTGGGTATCTTCAGATAGACCCATTGTCCCACATCTAGAGTCCTTGGAGACCTCTTTTGATTAGCATAAGTAGTGACTCGGTCGCGAGCCGTTCTTATACTATCCTTAGCCAATTCGAGCATTTCCTGCATGTCATACAGGAAATCACGAGCTTGGCGTTCCTTGACTTTCTCTAAGCCAATAGCAATTGGGGATTTATGCTCAAATCCATACATCAGCATGAACGGGCTAAATCCAGTAGCAGAATGCTTGCTACTATTATAGGCAAACTCTAACTGTGGAAGATACCTTTTATAGTCAGACTGTCTATGAGAGACATAGTCTCTCAAGATGTCCTCTAACGTCTGATTCATCCTCTCAATTTGTGCGTTGGACTCAGGATGGTCAGAAGACGACATACTCAACTTCGTCTGAAGGTGAGCAAAGACATCTCGCCAAAATCGGCGAGTGAACATAGTATCACGATTACTGGCGATATCTTCTGGGAGACCATATAGCTTATAAAGCTGATCGACAAATAGAACCGCCAACTCATGGCTTTTTACTGTCGACTTCGTTGGTATAAACTTCGCCATTTTTGTGAGTCTATCGACTACAACCCAAATAGCGTCATTGTCCCAACTAGTATTTGGCAAACCAACGATGAAGTCCATGGAAATACTCTGCCACTTGGCATCTGGGATTTCCAATGGATGTAGCAGGCCAGCTTTCCTAAGGCGCTCTGCCTTATTGACCTGACACTGAGCACATCTCTTCACATAGCTCTCTATGTAAGAGCACATTCTTGGCCTATAGAAATATCGTTTGACCAAAGCCAAAGTTCTCTGGATGCCTGGGTGCCCAACGCTAGGAACATCGTGGCATTCGCACAAAATCCTTTGTCGAATCTCATCGATTTCCGGCACGTAGACTTTACCATTTCTGAACAATAGTCCCCCTCTAATGGAATATTGTCGCTGTCTCGTCTCTCCAACACGACTCACTTGGGTCTCCGGACCACCCAAGCCTGTATGCGAGTCATGCCCCGCTTCGACCTCGTTCCATATCTTGCCAAAATGGCCATCGGAACGACATAGCCCTCGGAGAGAGAGAGAAATCCGTCGAGATTTCACCCATAGACAAGGCATTGACCTCAGGAATCCTGCTGAGCGCATCGGCAACTCGATTGTTGGATCCTTTTCTATAACGGATCTCAAAGTCAAACTCTTGCATAAGCTCAACCCATCTAGCCTTTCGGCCTCTAAGATCACCCTGATCACAGATATAACGCAAGGAATGATGATCTGTCCATGCAACAAACGTAGAGTCATACAAGTAGTGCCGCCATTTCCTCAGGGCGTGCACTACGGCGTAAAGCTCCTTCTCGTACGTTGGATAACGCATCTCAGTGTCAGAAAGCTTCTTACTTTCAAACGCAACAGGACGTCTGTCCTGGTATAACGCCGCACCAATAGCATAATCGCTAGCATCCGTTTCAACCACAAACGGTTTGCTAGGATCCACAATGTGCAATATTTGCGCAGTAGTCACCAAGTGCTCATTCCAGACAACAGGGGGATTACTTTTACAATGAGGACTCGAAGTCTTCGGCCCTTTCACCCCTCCTTTTAAAAGTTGCGTAAGCGGAGCAACAACTTTAGAGTAATCCTTGATAAACTTGCGAAAGAATCCAGTAAAGCCTAAAAAGGACTTTACTTGGCGTACATTCTTCAGAATGGGCCAATTTCGCACTTTATCCAATTTTTCAGGGTCGACGCGAATTCCATTGCGAGTAATGATGTGACCCAAGTACAGAAGCTCTTTCTTAAAGAATTCACACTTAGAAGCCTTAGCATAAAGCTTCTCAGTTCGCAGTACTTCGAGAATAGTGCGTATATGCACTAGGTGCTCAGACGAACTTCGGCTGTAGATCAAGATATCATCGAGAAATACAACAACGAAGCTGCCTAAAAATGGTCTCAGCAGATCATCCATCATCTGCTGAAACGTAGCTGGAGCATTGTTCAAACCAAAAGGCAAGACCAAAAACTCGTAGTGACCATAACGCGTATGGAAGCCTGTCTTAGGAATATCTTCCAGTTTGATCCGTATTTGATGATAGCCTGATCGCAGGTCTATCTTCGTAAAATACAACGCTCCATGGAGCCGATCTATCAAATCGTCCATGCGCGGGAGCGGATACTTGTTCTTGACAGTGAGTTTATTCAACCCCTTGTAATCCACGTAGAAGCGCATAGTGTTATCCTTCTTTCGAGAAAGTAGCATTGGCGCTCCCCACGGGGAATTGTTAGGCCTAACAAAACCCCTGTCGAGATAATCTTTTCAGCTATTGTTGAATCTCGTCCTCCTCGGTTTTATTAAACCGATAGGGTTGCTTTGAGAAGGGCTGACTACCAGCCACCAACTCAATGCCATGATCTATTCCTCTCGAAGGCGGCAAGCCAGGAGGTAGATCATCAGGAAAAACATCCTTGAAATCAGTCATGATTTCTCGGATAAGGTTGGATTCTTCGGAATCCCCAAGTTCAAAAGAAGAACATGAAACATTTTTACGAAATTCAGTGACAGGAGTACCAAGCACTAATGAATCAAACCAAGCAGATGGTACACATTGATAAAAGTCAACATCAAAAGACTTTATTTCTTTATACATTTCCAAAGCAGTAACAACTGGTCTTGCAAAACCATTATTTACAGACTTCTGATTACAAAGCGACACAGATACATGAGGCATGTTTTTGCTTAACAAAAACAAGAGAGTGATGTACACAGTCTATATACAATGAGTCTTGTTTATCATAAAACCATGGAATTCCTAAAATAACATTGCTCTGTCCAGGCGCATGACGTGGAAATCTAGGTTCTCTTTGTAATCAGCCAACTCGAGCGACAAGTCTGGAACCATCCGATTCCAGTTTCTGCACCAATTTTGCATGCACCAATTTTGCATCCACAAAATTGTGTGAGCTTCCATTATCAAGGACGGTCACGTCGTGACCATTGATCTTCCCGGGGAAACGGAGAAGATCGTGCTTATCAAACACTTTGGTGCTAAAAGTACAGTTAGTGCATGAATTGTGCGCTAAGTGATGAATTTCAACTTGAACAACATCAGAGTTACCTGAGATCTCGTGAATTTGAACCGAAGGACGGCCTTGCGGTTTGTGTGTCTTTTTCTTCTTGGGGCAATTCTTGATTTGGTGACCCGTCTGGTCACATCCGAAGCAAGCCCCTTTCTTCACTGCATCAGCAACTGAAGCATTTCTGGCTTTCTTGTTTTCCTGAGAAGATCTCGGCGGTGATTTGGACTTGTGCTCGAATCGGGGTCGCTTCCTCGAAGCACCCTCATCGGATTGATGATCTACAGTTCTTTTCTTCTCATAATTCGCTCCATTTATCAAATGGAACGTTCTGGCCTTTGCCATTGCATCCTCGACATCAGTCGGGGCTTTGTCCTTGATCAAGGCTCAACGGTAATCTTCATGTAACCCCAGCAAGTACATGTGCACGGCGTGCGTAGAATCCACCTTGCAGAAGGTGAGCGCCTCTTTGAAAGCTGTCGTATATTTATCAAAAGACAGAGTTTTTATCGAAAGACTCTGCAATTTGGCATAGGCTTTCAAAGGGTCCATTTTGGCGAAATCCCTCTTGAATTTCACACAAAAATCAGCCCACATCATAGGCTTCTCTGTCATGTCACGCCACCAGGTAAGCACCTTACTGTGCAGATAGAGAGGAATCGTCTTAATTCTCCGTTCATCATGCTCCCCATGGAGATCAAAGTATGTGGTCCACTGGTGCAGCCAGTTCCGTACACTCCTTCTCTTCACCTAAGAAATTTGTAGTTTTGTACGGAATTGTGGCAGTCGGACCACCCTGTGAGCGTCCAAAAGCAGCAATCTGCATTCGCAATTGCTGGAGACGGGTTTCCCCCTCGGAAATACGTGCAGTCGTCGACTGAGCCATATTTTCGAGAGTAGAAAGTCGGGAACTGAGCCCCTGTACGACCCTTCGAGAGAGGCCAAGCGAAGGTTCGTCTGAACATTCGCGTTTTCCAGAGCGGTAACACGCTGGTCGAAACTCTGGAAAGTGCTTGTAATTCATGTGTAGAGAGCATGCGTGAATGGAATTTGGATGTTACCTGGTGCATCGTCACGTTGCACATCTGAGCTGGAGTAATCCATGGCGAAGTGCGTGAAAAACTGGAAAATTCACGCGGAACCGAGCCTTTTCTGCACTTTTCGATCGCAAAAAAGTGAAGTTCGAGGAGCTCCACGCGTCGGCGTGAGTGTCGGAAGGCGAGCAGGTGATGGCGGGAGCGCGGGAGCGTGAGCAGGTGAGAGGGATGAGTGGCAGGAGAGGAGCAGGGAGCTCAAAAAGTGAGGTTTTGTAAACTTTTCAACTCTGTGAGTTTTTTTATTAATGTGCAGGTTTCACACTCATCTTTTAAGAAAGTAAAGTGTCCTGCCCATACTAAAAACGAAAACTCAAATGTCCTTGGCCACATTACCTAATGGGCACCCCCTCTTTAAAAAAAATTCAACGCAACTCTGTAGCGTCGCTGATAGTGCCGCGTGGAGAGAGCGAAGGAAAAGAGAGGCGCGTGGTTGCCCGTGGCCAGCACGCACAAGGCCTCCAACAACATGCGAAGAAGCCTCCAGCTAGGAGCCAGCGTTGAAAGAAAAAAGTCCACGCTGGAGAGCAATAGAGGCAACGCTGCAAGAATCATCAGCAGCCTGCAGAGAAACCCACACTACAAGAGAGAGGTCTCTCTCTCTCTCTCTCTCTGCGTTTCACACAGAGAATGAGGTTACAGAGAGATTGAAAGAGTCACCAGATGCTGAATTTTAATACAAAACCAGCAAATTAAGGGTAAATACATTGATTTTCATCGAAAACCAGTAAATTCATCGGAAATCTTTCAATTTCCAGCACCCCCATCTGGTAATTTGCTGATTTTTAACAGAAATCAGCAGTCGAACTTTATTGTTTACCTGCAAACATGCTTTTGAGAAGAAAAGTAAGTAATTTCAGCAATTTAATCACTAAAAAATTACGCGAACTCGAGGTTCCCCGACTCGAACCGATCCGTAGGTGTGCACAGTTCCTCGTGCAGCCAAGCCGGCTCTGATACCATGAAACGAACGAGGAGATAGGATCTCCCAGCTACACAGACCGCCTATAGATACGCTTCGGACGAACCACCCGATCATAACCACCATCCGGCAGCTCCCCCGTGCTGGGCCAGCGTCCGAGGACGTAGGCGTGCACCTGTAAGACCGAGCGTCCCATACCACCCGGCCTCACCTCCTCGAGGTGACCTCGCGCACTCCTAGCCTCGAGGGCTAACCACTGGCACTCTGCTAGTGGTGGTCGATAATTGTAAATGAGGCCTTGGCCTCCCTTTTATAATAATGGCCGGCCACACTGGCCGTGTTCACACTACGTCCGCCCGGACACTGGACGCCCATCCCGACGGCATCTGGGCTAGATCCCCTCTCCTGTGAACGGGACATAACACTCAGTCTCATACACCTTCACGCACAGTGTCCATTCACTTTGTTTGTGCCCATTACACTCTCTCATTAAAGAACAGAAGGCTCTCCCTTCCCTAAATAAAAGGAACCTTGAGCACAGTTCGGAGCACTCATTTTGAGCAAAGTTCATCATTCATTCCGCTGCACCTTACAACTTCTCAACAAGAACACCCCCCCCCCCCCCAAACAGAAGACCTAGCGTTTTTGCTTTGCAAGGCCTAGCGTTTTCTACCCAGCAGCATCTGCGTTTTCAGCGCGTCGTCGTCACATCGTCGTCATTGACATCGTCACCAACATAGAGTCAGAATTTAGCAGATAAAGATTTGCAGATTTCAGCCCTTAGCGTTTTCAGATTTCAGCCCGTCTTGTCGTCGTCCTCATCGTCGTCGACATCGTCGGCAAGTCCAAAGCATTGTAGAGATTTGTGCAATCAATAGTAGACCGCTCTCGCCATAGAGAGTGGGGCCTTCGGAGGAGGGTTTGACAACATTCTGGTGTCGTATTCTTCTCTCTCTATCTCTCAGTCTCATGCACCTCATTTACAGTGTTCACCACTCTGTTTGTGATTACTTGCACTCTCTCATTAAAGGAACGGAAGGCTCTCCCTTTCGTACGTAAAAGGAACCCTTGAGCACAGTTCGGAGCACTCATCTTGAGCAAAGTTCAACATTCACTTCCGCTGCACCTTACGCCAATCTTCCCCTGTAGGGGCAGCATAGGTTGGCCGGTAACCTTCGTATCCAGCCATTCACTCTACGAGCATCCATCTGGTTTGCAATTTGGTTCACACCATCCGAGTTGGGGCAGCAAAGGCTGGCCCAAGGTGGAAAGGTATGTAGTGTACGACATTTTTTAGGTACGTATGGAACGTACTACCTTACTGAACTACCTTTCAGGTACGTAATAGGTACGTGCCATTTGTAAAAAACTCATGTTTTAGTGGAAATCCCATAGACTCTACATTACAAATTACAATGCTGAAAATGAACATATTGACAATTGGACATAAAACTCAAATGCCTCAAGCCTCAATGACAAATCATAAAACCAAGTTCAACTACAAGCATATTGTCTCTGGCATCAGCCAAAAGTCGGCACTGTAAATCCCATACAAACTAAAACAAAACAATGAAACATAGGTACAAACGTCCCAACTCAACTACAAGCATAATGTCTATGGCATCAACCACAAGCCGGCACTGTATATGCCATACAAACTGAAACAAAATTATGAAACACAATAAAAGTCTGCTGCTCTCCAAAGCATGCACATAGGCTATTAGGTGGCATGCCTGTAGCCTCAAAAGTTTGTGTCAGATACCGAAGATGAATCGTCGGTAGAGAGCATGTCCCCATTATCAAGGACATTGCCCTCTTCATCAAACTCTTACTCAGCAATAGTGGCATCTGGAACAAGCACCTTTGCACCGCTAGCCTCCTCAGAGAAATCAGCAATCTCGGTGTGAGTGAGCTGGATAGCTTCATTTGCTCGTGTGCGAGTGTAACAAACTGCTGACGTGTCAAAGCCTAAAGAATGGAGCCAACTTACAGGTGTGGCCGAGGGGCCTAAACCCTAAGAAGTACAAGTAACAGAAGAAGTCCTCCCAATCTTATGGGGACCCCGTCCGATGGGGCCCCAAGTGACATAAAGGATTAAAATAAAGTAGGACCCGCACAGGCAAAAATTGATGACGTGGCAGATTTCTGAAAATTGCGTTGACATGATGACATGGCAGGCTGTACGGATTTCCGTAAATTGCGCTGGCAGCTTTTTGGCTTTCCTTTTGGACTAGAAGCTTTTGAGTTTTAAAGGCTTTTTACTGTAACTGCTTTTCAGGCCAAGGGCCTTTAAATATGAGGCTAGGGCTCATTCTCTGGCATGCTTTCTGGAGAAGGTGCAGAGTCTAGAGTATCGGCTTGTACTGTGTTGATGCAATATAAAGAAATACCGAAAGGGGCGCCAAGGTTTGGGGCCAATACTCTCGGGGGTGGAATTCCGCCACTCCGTGTCGTCTCTCTCTCTCACTCTCTCTCAGTTCAGTTGTTATTGAAGTGCTAAAAGTCTATTCAGTCTGTTCTTTTCTATTGGCACGTTGTGGCCGTCTTGTGACAGTGGTATCAAAGCATCAGGTGTGTGCTTTTCTGAAAGCATACCGGTCCTACAAAAGAGCAGACAGATTTTATTCGAGGTATCTTCGCCCTCCTACCCAGACTTATTAGCCACTCCCACCCTTACTTCATCGCGCATCGGGCGCGCTCCCGTCTTCATCGCTGTGTCTTACAGGGCATAAGCCATAAAGAACCCAAGACTTGGAATTCATGGATTCAACAGAATATTTGCAGTTTCTGCTCAACTAGCTTCACGACATTCTTTTGCGACATACTCAACAGAATCTTCCAATGCTACAAAATTTTCAACAATTTTTGAGCTACATGTTACCCCCTCTGATGCCCCAGGTGGTACCTCCTCCTCCGGCACCAGAAAGTATGAGAGCTTCCAACCGGCAACCTTCTCAGCCATCTGTTCCGATTGGGGGAGTCTTCACGAATATGGTGCAGCCATCTGACTCTGATCCAGTGCAATCGCCTTTGCCACCGCCATTGCCCCCACCTCCACCACCACTGCCACCAGGCTACAATGTTTGGAGCCTATATGGATACCCTTATTATCCATACCCAGGACATGCGCCTAACCAACCCAAAGATTTCAAAGATGGTGGCACGACAGTCAAATTTTTCACTTTTTCTGGGGTGAAAGATCGCAAGGCAGCATTGCAGTTCCTACAGCAATTCGACAACATCTATACTTTGGTGAACTATACAAAAGAATCCAAGATTTTTGGAGCAGCGGGATTTCTTAAAGATAATGCTATGCAATGGTGGAGTTCAATCGCGACACAACCGCATGCTCCAAGGACCTGGCAAGCTTTCAAGACAGTTTTTGCACGTAGTTACATGACTTCGATGTTTGAAGTCCGGATTTTGGCAGAGTGGGGCAACTTGAAAATGCTTGCCACCGAAACCATGGACGACTATAACCAAAGGTTTCTCGACGTGTACCTTCCGGTGTCCTTCTTTAAGTTCATTCCCTTGGAGGACGAGTGCAAGCGCTACACCATTGGACTACCATCACCATTGCAGGAATATTCTCTCTCCAAGCAAGTCTCTACCATGCAAGAGCTTATGGACCATGCCACGGTCGGCTACAAGCTCATGAAAGGAAAGTTGGAGTTTACCACAGAAGAACCTCCGGCCACTAACCAAAACTCCTGGCAACAACGAACAAATTCTCGGGAATCCCGTGAAAACCAACCTCAACGGCCTTGTCTGACACAACGTCAACGAGACGCCTTGTTGCAAGAAGGCGGATGCTTCGAATGTTTCCAAATAGGGCATACGTTCAATACATGTCCTGAGCGAGCCTCGACGTCCTCAGTGCAACCTTCTGCTCCCTCGACAGACAGATCCCTGGGGCCACCTCCGGCCAAGAAGGCTAGACCTGCTATTGGACTAGTACCCGATATTTATGGTATACACCTCGAGAGTTTTAATGAATTATGTAGAGCTTATGGAAAAGTCAATGGCTTGAAAGCCCTTATTTTCTTTGACCCCGGAGCTATGGAGAACTTCATCCATCTAGAATTCTTGAAGCAGACGCACTTTGATTATGATGCAGAGGGTGGAGAAATTGAAGCTGAGCTAGCCACGAGGCAAACTTAGAAAGTGGTACCGCTCGAGCCTCTGCAAAACCAAGTAAATGTACGCAAACCTGGTTTTGGAAGGGCGCACCATATCCAAACTGCTATGGCTGCGAACAATAGCAAGAGCCAGCCTGATGCTTTTTGCAGAAGAACGTGGTGACCTTTGTAGCATCTGCAACAATGGGCTGCACCCATGAAAGTTTCCCAATATCCTCCATAAGCAAATCTAAACAATGTGTAGCACATGGAGTCCGCACTATGCCGGGAAACTTTTCCTCGACCATCATTCCCATTGCCTTGCAATTTGCCGCATTATCTGTCACCACCTGCACAACATTCTCCTTGCCAACCTCCTCTATTGCTGCTTTGATGTGATCATATAAAAACTCAGCTGTGATCTTCTCCCTTGCTTTTCCTACATCCACGGCACGCAAGAAATAGGTGCCCAAACAAGAGGACACAAGAATATTTATTATGTGGCGTCTGCGGATGTCTGCCCAACCATCTTAGATAATGGTGCATCCAAACTCCTTCCATCCTGCTTTCACTGGAGTAAGTGCCTTTTCAATTAAGGTCTTTTGCTCATCTAACATGGTGGTCCGCATCTTGGTGTGTGTAATCAAGACCGGTCCATGTGTCAGTAGGCCCGACCTGTGCAATTGCTTTTAACATTCGTTTCCATTGATTTGTGCGCAAAACATTGAAAGATATGTTGCACTCAATAAGAGTGCGACATATCTCCATCTCTGCCACCCTCTGACTCTCTTTAGTCCAAGCCTGCGAAGAGATGTAGGCCAAGTGGTCTGCTTTGGTTTGTCAAATGTACCTGTATCACGTGGCAAGAGATCGTCATCATCGTTGCCAACACGTGCCCTCTTCCTGCTAGCAAGGGGTTGCATGGAAGCCGAACCTTCCCCGACCTGTGTCTGCGTACCCAGACTCTCCAAGTCTCCAACAAAAGCATCGTGTAAAGCATCCTGCATGCTGGGAGTACCTTGCACTGTAGGTGCATCTCCCGGAAAATACTCCTCAATGAGTTGCTCCCTCAAGGGCTTTGGTATTTTTTTCACATGCACCAATCTGATCAGTGCACCCAATGCTGGTCAAGTGCCTCTTGACTCGCGTTATGGTACTGGTGTGTTGGATCCCGTAATACTTGCATTGCCATAAGCACGTGCCGGAACCTTGCTGGGAAGCGGTCGTGACTACGCTCCACACATTAGTGCGGAGCTGCTAGTTGGGGTTGGTCTTGCGTGGCATGATGAATTTCTGCGAAGAGTGCAAACACATGAGGAATAGAGGGAGGGGTGTCGCGAAGAGTACGCGCAACATAAGAAGGAAGAGTGGAAGGGGCAAGAAAGAGAGCGGAGATTACCTTTCTATGCGAGAAACGCTCAGGTACAAGTCTATGTACTCCTGTCTATGAACTTCTTTGAAGTCTATGACTCTGTTGCTCTTTGGAAATTGAAATCATTACGTGCAGTGAGTATAAAGCATGCAACCTTTGGCTATTAGCCTTCGAGATCACCCAAAAGCCCCAAATTGGCTTGCGTTCCAGCTCCGCACCCTATTGCTATGAATTCGGCAAAATTAACTGGACCCACCGTATGGAAAGGTTCCGTACGTACGTACGGATGCAACCTTGGGCTGGCCAGTGACCAACAAGGGAATCATTGATCCAGGAGGGAGTCCATTGGTTGCGAGTAGATGTATCATCACCATCCTTGTCTTTTGGACATTCCCACATCACCCGGGGCCTACATGGAGTTCGGTACCCTTACTTCACCTTAAGCAGGAGGGATGTCACGTGCACATGGCTTTGTGTGCCACGTGGACATGCTTCATCGACTTCTAGAGCCAATTTTGCATCTATCCCTAGATAGGGGTGTCTAGAGTCCTAGGAGGATTATTGTCAGCAATTTTGTGAGCCTGTTCGTAGTACCTGCATGTCTGGACGAGTCCATTAGATTAGGTTTTTCAGTTGTGGAACCCTCTTGCATAAATGGTTTGTACAAGCATTTTGATAGATGTTATTACACTTTGGTGGGCATCTAACATGACGAGTATGTAGGTCTACGTTAGAGGAATGTGTCGGTCGAGTCGTTTCGTCAAACGGGTCACAGACTAGTGAGTTTTCGTCAAAAAACTCCCATGTGCGCATTTGCACATTCTTCCCGACCTGCCCTAAAATTATTGACTTGGCTTAAAAAGTCCTAAAAAGAGAGCCCATTGCCTAGCTTTTCCTTATAAGTTTTGGGAGCGCTAGAATTTAGCTCAGCGTTCCGCAACAGCAAGCCCTGGCGTTTTGTGCTTCACATCGTAGATCGGCTCAGCGTTTTTCCTACAATAGCAAAATCAGCCCAACGTTTTTCCTACAATAGCAAAATCAGCCCAACGTTTTTCAGTGTTCAGCCCTTCCTCTCGCCGGAAACGACCCGGATCTACTAACGCTAGCCTCTCCGTTGCAGGCCGCTACTTCGGCAGCCCATTGAGCCTCTTCTCGGCCATTCCTCTGCCGCATCGAGTGCTCCCATTGCTGTCCATTATCGGCTCCATCTTCATTTGCGTCTTCAGCCTTGCTTTATGCAACGGATTGGTTGTGTTTTTGCAGCCAGCTTTCAGCCCTTGTTTCCTCTCACATCGGGAGCACAAATCAGCTCCAGATCTACCCCTTGTTGGCCATCGACAACCCCTCGGGCTGGTCCGTATTGCCACATCAGCAATCAGCGTAAATCGCGGAACCCTTTTTTGTTACACACGAATAAAGAGTCTACATCGATCTTCACCTGCAGAGCTCTGTTCGTGTTGTTGTCTTTGTCGTAGACTCCTGCTACGCAGCTCTTCCATTTGCACCTCCACGCTTGAAATGGTGCAGTAGAGGGCTCGCAATTCCCTGCCCAGTTTTGGCCAAAACCGGCCCGTAGGGTGGTAGAGGCTTTCACCCGAAACTTTACTTTAACTCTACGACACAAAGGAACTTCACGAATAAGCCTGTGAACTGGAATTCAACACTTCAAGACAAATCACAGCCTAGCAGCTAGAGCGCTACCAAGCAGACAACGACACCCTGTTGGCCCCAAAGATTGGCGCCCCTTACGGTATTTTGTTATTCTTATTATACTTGAGAAAAACCTGTTAACTTCTACAAGCTGTCCCACTCTTATCGGGCTGAAATTCCTCTACTCTAACCCGATTTTGGCAGCATAACCACATTAGAAGTCTCCACGGACAAAATCCCAAGTAAACATTGACTTTCCACGCACTTTAGAGCACTTTGCGAAACCATGTGAGAAATTGCAACACGTTGAATTCTCTGTTTTGCGCTCCGATTCTCGTGCCGATCACTTTTGTGGATAGCCCTCGAGCTCTCGCACCTGTAGGGTCACTTGCCCCTTGAATTAGACGAGATTCCTCGTGGGAAATCTCTCTAAATTGTCTTGTACCACCCAATGCTTTCTCGAGGCTCCCCTGGAAAATAAATGATCCGAACGCTTCCACCTAACCCTGTCCAAACCTGTTCATGGCTGTAATTGCAGGTTTTTGACCCAATTTTGCCAGCATAACGGCGCAAATTTCCCTGTAGGTCAAAGTACATGTCAAGGACACTTTCCCTTGCGATATGGAAGCTTTCTAGTGAGCTGTAGGTCAATTTCAGCATGCTGTAATTTTCTGTTTTGCCACTATTTGGTGCCTACTGCCCTGTACATGTATCCCAGGGTCTTTTCGAGGCTCCCTTGGCGATTCCCTGCAGTTTAGGTGTGAAAGCCTAAACCTGCAGAAAAAACACAGCAGGCTGTAATTCTCTGTTTTGGACCGTTTCGAGTGGAGCGAGCACGCCTACGCGCGTCTTAGATGCCCCGTACACAATGGGACAGTTCCCCTGCACATTGGACGAGTTTTCATGCGAGAAAACTCTCTGTTTTCGCATTCCTTCGTGATGGAACTGTGCGTACCTGAAGATGATTAGCAATTAGCTAATCCAGTTCCTGAACAGAAGGCTCTTGCCTTGGCAAACGCGCATAAAACTCCTAGAATTGTACATGCCACATGGTCATCTGAGAAGCCCAACTAGTGGGGCATTACCATATGTGCAAAGGGGGGAGAGAGATGTGCGAGAGCAAATCGTCGCGCTACATAGAGCAAGGGAGAAGCCAAGCTTTCCATTAAAGCTGTGACCACTTGCACCCACTATTCACACACACTGTAGCACAATTTTTCAAGTCAAATCAGCCCCCTCTCTTGAAATGGGCGCCCCCTCTTGCTGATGCTTGTGGCAGATGCATTTGGAGCCGCCATGTGTCCCTTATGCCTCTTTTGAGTTAATTTCCTACTACCCACCAACTTATAAGTGTCGCGAGGGGCCTAAATGACTTTGAACTGAGCCTCGACACCCTTTTACTGCGCAAATTCCAGTGTTGACCAACTTCCCGTCTTCGGGTGAAACTACTATTTCACACTGGCCATACAATGTCCGGCCATTTGCAACTTCAAAAAGAGGGTCCCAAAAATTAAACAAAAATTATCGGAAAGAAACCAACAACCCAAGTTAGCAATTGCCACGTCCTTATGACATTGGCCCCTCTGAACTGGCTCCTCTACCTTATAAGGATGTTAACTACAAGTGGGCATTTTCTGGCCAGTGATAGACGAGTACTTCCCTTGAACATGGTATACGGCTTTAATTGTATCACACTACTCTGATACTCTTGAATCACAAGGCCAAAGAAAGAAAAAGAATCCAACTCACAGGGGCACAAGAAAAAAGACTTAAATCTCACACAGCTTGTTCACAAACTTATTGGCTGCTTGCAAATAATGTTTTTGTAAAATTTTGGAAGTCATGGGCTTACTGATGTGTATCAGGTCTTTTGGAAAAGCATCAGAATTTACCTAAACCTGATTTTATCAAGTTCAATGACCTTGTGTGAGTTGACAAAGCTCATTGCCTTTTTGTTTCTAACTGCAGTTGCAATGGGCATGCTTCGACAAGATAGAGCTACCACCAGCTGGTAACCGACGAGTGCTGCTGTTGACTTATGCGAATGGATTTCAAGTTTGGGACGTGGACAATGCAGATGACATTTCAGAGGTTGTGTCCAAACGCGATGGTCCAGCCGCTTTTTTACGCATACAACCTCATCCAGTAGAAGCATCAGACGATGACTTCAAGTCAGCTCGACCCTTACTGCTAGTTGTCACTTCGGATTTCCAAAATTTCCGCAATGGTGGTTTTCCAAATGGCTATAATGCGGTTATTGGTAGCCCCCCTCCTTCAGGGGAGAATATCATTGTTCCCACTCTTGTTAAGTTTTACTCTTTACAAACTCATTCTTATGTACATACATTGAGATTTCGGACCGCAATTTTTGCAATTCGCTGTAGCTCAAGAGTGGTTGCAGTTTCTCTTGCCACCCAAGTAAGTTTTTTTTTAAATTTGTACTTTGAATGCTTGATATGCGGAGGAGTTCCTGGAACAGCTGATACGTTGTTATCTTGTTTTGCAGGTTTACTGCTTTGATGCAGCAACGCTTCAAAGCACATTTAGTGTGCTTACATATCCTTCGCCTCAACCAGGACCAAGCGGTTTTTATTATGGCTATGGTGCAGTTGCCGTTGGTCCAAGATGGTTGGCTTATGCAGCAAATCAGCCTCTTCTTTCCATTACTGGAAGGGTTTCTCCCCAGCATCTTAGTCCTTCTCCTGGTGTTAGCCCATCAACTTCTCCTGCAAATGGTAGTCTGGTGGCACATTATGCAAAAGAGTCAAGCAAGCAACTTGCTGCTGGAATTGTCACTTTAGGAGATCTTGGGTATAAAGCTTTGTCAAGGTATTACTCAGAGGGCGCTGGCTCACCAATATCTGGGAGCCCTTTCCTCAAGAGCAGCTCCAATGGGCATCCTGAGTTCTCAGGAACTGTGAGTGAGCGTTTAAAGGGTTATTTTGCTTTAAAAACAAAAACAAAAATTGTTTCTACTTATGACGGTTTTTTGCTGATCAGGTAATTGTGCGTGATTTTGTCACCAAGGCGGTGGTGTCACAGTTTCGAGCGCATGAGAGTCCTCTTTCTGCATTAAGCTTTGATCCAACAGGAACGCTCTTAGTCACTGCCTCCATTCATGGACATAGTATCAATGTCTTTCGAATAATGCCGGTTTCAAACCTCAACAGTTGCTCATTTGACACAAATTCCTCGCATGTACATCTTTACAAACTATCTCGAGGAATGACCAATGCGGTAATGACTCTGTCTGGAAGTGCTATGTATGAAGTGTGGAGTTCCTCAGACTTATTTAGACGAATTCCTGTTACATAGACATGCTTCTACACAGACAGCTCTGTGTCGGGTATATCGTAGATGGAGCTGTAGTAACATTTTGAAGGAGTTCATAGTATAACTAAAAGTTGAAACTTATCAAACAGTAAATCTAGAAACCGAGTCGAAAACATGTAGGTGTAATTTAAGCAAACAAAAAGAAATTTCTGTGCAAAACAGATAATAATTTATGGTGACAGTTACTTGAATGTTTATTATTTAAAGCCCAAACTCGTTCGATTTTCAGGAAGGCCCCAGCATGTCCATTGCTACTTACAAGATTGTTGATGTTTAGGCATTTAAATTAATTGTATTATGAATCATACTTGTGCTATGTTTATGGCCTGCCATAGAAATCGCTTGCTAGACCTCCAGCAAGAGGGTTCATTTTCCTTGAATCTTGTAGTTTACCAGGGGTTAGCTTCTAGATGCCTTTCCACCATTAATTTTATGCGTTTGCACTCATTGTTGCACAGGCCTGTGGTCGTAGGTTAGCTACCCATCATTATCAGCCAGGGAATCGCGGACTTAGAGCGGGCCCCTGATATTACAGCTCTGGGTCACGTTTCTTTGTTGTGCATTTTTATATATAGTGGGCTCTTATTTTTTGTCCAACCAGCCTGACAATTGTGTAGGATTAATTTTTTTGTAGTTGTTGTGCATGATTATACATTGTAGGCTTTTAATTTTTGTTGGACAAGCCTGACTAGCATGCATATGGCCAGACTCATTTGTCTGTTCTTTCCCTAGAGTTAGCTAGAGCACTTGCAAAGCTCTGTGTGTGTGTGTGTGTGTGTGTGTGTGTGTGTGTGTGTGATAGCCCCCAAAGCTGTTTGCATGCAGAGGCGTGAGTATAGGAACACACACACACACACACACACACACAAATGAGAGAGATGAAATGAAATGTTATATTAACGTCTTCAAAAGGCCAAAATGACCTATGGGACCAAAAAGTTACAACGTGGTGAATCTGATAGTCTTGAGTACCAGAATTAAAAAAGGTAAGGGGTACTATAGAATCCTAAACTGCTAGATGTGAACTAAGCATCTAGCTGGAACTATGTAGGATATGAGTAGGGGGGTGAAAGTAGTGAATGAGGGCTAATACAACACAGTGTGAGAGTTGATACAAAGGCTGATACAAAGGTTGGTACACGATGAGTAGGGTGTACAATCCTCAAAAGAGCTAAATCATAGGAGATCCATCATCAGTCGCCAGCGGATCTCATCAATCTCCTCCATGGTCAGTAGTCTGATCGGGTGAACCGGCCCGTGGGGTGGTAGGCTTTGGCTTTCACCCGAAATTCTTTACTTCTGACACAAAGAGAGAGAGAGAGAGAGAGTACTTTGCAAAAGGAACCTGTGACGGCAATTAACACTTAAGTACACACACGGCTCGGAAGCTAGAATGCTCGGAGCACACGCCGGCAACTTGTAGGATCCAAAATTGGCGCCCCTTTTGGTATTTCTTTATTCCTTAAGAGCAGGGTTGTCCACGTTCGACGTACGGACGTTCCGTACGTTCCGTACGACTCGTACGTTCCGTACATGAGTCGTCCGCTCTTCTTCTTCTTCTTTTTTTTTTTTTTTTTTTCGGCGGGGCGATTTTTGGTGTGGGAATGTTTTGCATCTCGACTACATTTGAACAAGAGCCCAATGGCTGCATTGGCTCAAACCACCATGACCTATGTGCGACGAGGCTTGGGTAGCGGATCTACTATGGCCGCCACCACTTTGGAGATCATGATTCTTCTTTCTTTGGACATTGCCGTTTCCAATGTCCATGGACAGATCTTTCATGTTCTAACTTGTAAGACTTAAGTTACAAGTATTTAGTACTAAGTAGTGTTAGAAAAAAGCCGGGGTCTAGTGTATTTTAACCGGTTGAAATTATAAAATCCCGGTTAGATTTTGAGCTTGCCTCTAAGAAAACCGGCAAATTTACACAAGTTTTAGTGTAATTACCGGCAAAAGCTTCAAATTTTGACCTGAAAACTCAAGTTTTCCCTTATTTTGATCGGTTAGGAAAAATGTTTGTTTCTAGCTCTGGTACTAAGTACTAAGGTCGATGTCATGACTCATATGATCTATCATGTGTAAGACGCATGATTTTTTTTTGCATCGTACGTTACGTCACCGTACGTCTAATTTTTTTTAGTTCGATTAGTACCGCACGTCTTCGTACGTGTACCCGTCGTACGTGACCGTACGTGTCAACTATGCTTAAGAGGGTAGATTACAAAGTAGTTCTGGGAATTCTTTACCTGTATCCAGCTAGATACCGCCTGTTTTGGCAAAATTTTGGCAGCATAACAACCCCAAAACTTGCCCGAAACCAATTCCCCTGCTGGAACTCACCTCCACTGGCATAAGCCCTCTGATTCCTGCCCAAAAACAGTAAATTGAGCTCGCTGTATTTACTGGTTTTTGCCCTGTTTTCAGCTCTAAACAGTCCCCGAACTGCCCTCTAGCAGTGGGGCACCATTTCCAAGGGTTCTAGCGTCCGTATGGCTGAAAAACAGTCAAAATACAGCGCATAATCAGCGTTGAAATCGCACCTGTACGGTGAGGTTATCACCCTCACCGGTGCCTGCTTTTGGAGTAGCAGTTAGCTACTTCTGTTCCTGCTCAAGGAGGCTCTTGCCTCAGCACAAAAGCATGAAACCACACAACTGTACATCAGTCAAATGAAGAGCCCTCTTGTGGGGCATCACATAACTGCACGTAGGGGAGAGAGAGAGAGCAGTGTGTAGTGTGCAGGTCATCACTCCTAGCACCACATTGTACATAGAGTGGAAAGCATGCACTCCGTAGCTCTTAACCTGTGACAGGGAACTTGCAAATGAGCCTCCCATCTATAAATTCAGTGCCACTTCTTCTTGCATGAGGAAAGTGCACAGAAATGTGCCACTTGGCACGTTTACAGGCCATTTTCCGTTTCGGGGTTGCTACCTAAAAATCTCCCGACTGTTTGTCCAGTTGACTTTGCGGCAGAGTTCTAAAATGTTCCCCTTGTCATTCCGAAGGTAACTTCGGAATGACGCGAACACATTTCATGGCCCAAAATAGCAGTTCCCTATTTTTTAGGAGATGCTTCCGTTGGGCTCCCACTGGCCTTCTGACCATCTATCCCCATTGGGACCGCATCCAAAAATGCAATGTGGCCCAACTGTCGGGTATTTTCTTTTGGTGATCCCACCTTGACTTTATGCCTTTATTGAGTTCACTTCCTAGTATCCACCAACTTGCGAAGTTCGACGGGGGGACCTACATGATCTTGAATTGAGCCTAGACATCCTCTTACTATACGAATTCCAGTGCAGACGAACTTCCCGTCTGCGGGTGAAACTACCGTTCACATTGGCCATACAATGTTCGACCATTTGCAACTTCAAAAAGAGGGTCTCAAAAACAAAACAAAAATCATTGGAAAGAAACCAACAACTAAGGTTAGCAGTTGCCACGTCCTCGTGACATACCCCCCTCTTGAAATCGCAAACGTCCTCGATTGCATACCATAAATAGACGCCACTGATGAACTTGTGTTGTTAGCACTCTTTTATCATCACATGTATCCGCAAGAAAGGTCGTAACACATAGATACAAATGACTTAATGAGACCTTCATACTTTTGTCATTTCCATCTATTAAACTGAATTCATATGTACATTTGATGTGCTAGCCCTATCATTACCCCTCCTTTGCACACATTGGGTTGGGGCATAAGTAGGTTGTAACCCAAAGGCTTCAAGGTAAAGCTGCAATACATTTGGTGACTCTGACAATTCATGCTCTTCCATCCACGTGCATCCATAGGCGGATAGTTCTTGAACTTCACCAAGTAACATCTTGCAACTTGTCCTTCAACTTTTCTGTCCTTATGTGCCAAAACTTGCTTAGGTGCCAGGATCTCATCAAGTTCCTCAACTTCTGGCATATCTTCTGGCACATCACCCACGAAGGGTCTTAGAAGACTCACGTCAAACGCATTATGAATGTTCCACGCATCATGCAATTTCAGCCTGTAAGCCACATCGTTGCCTATAGTAACGTATGCTGAGCTTAGGAAACATCTGTTTCTTGCCCTTCATATTCTTTAACCTTGCCTTTTCGAACCTTAAAAGAACCCAATCACCAGGTGATAACAACAATTCACGACGGTGACGATCAACAGCCTTTTTTTGCTTTGCCCGAGTCTTCTCCAAGGCAATTTCAATTTTCTTATACATTTCATCCATGTTCTCAACATATCGATCTGCCTCAAAAATCTTGTCCTTTGTATGCAAAATGGGAGGAACTTTTTTGCCGTCTTCAACAATCTCAAAAGGTGCCTTGCCAGTCGACGAATGCACCGTATTGTTGTACGCATACTCAAGCATAGGCAAATACTGTTCCCACTTGCCCTTATTGTCTGACACATAGCATTTTAGCAGATCCAAGACAGTAGAATTAGCCTCTTCTGACTGTCCATCAGTTTGGGGATGAAACGAAGAAGAGAATTTGAGCGTAGTGCCCATGTTCTCAAACAATCCTCTCCAAAACAAACTTGTCATGCGAGGATCATGATCACTGATAATTAATTGTGGCATACCATGATACTTAAACACATTGTACATGAACAAGCGTGCCATCTGATTAGATTTTATCTTCTTCCTGACAGGGATAAAATGGGCCTGCTTGCTGAACCTACAGATAATGGTCCATATACCATCATTCCATGTTGGCGTTCTTGCAAGATCAAAGATAAAGTCCATAGCAATGCTTTCCCATGGCTTATCCGGAATTGGCAGTGGTTGTAACAACCCTGGTGCCTTTTGCCTGTCAAACTTGACCTTTTGGCAAATCAGGCATGCTCGCACAAAGGCATCCACATCTCTCCTCAAGGTAGGCCAATAGAAGAATGTCTCTACTGCTTTAACTGTCGCATCAATACCACGATGCCCTGCATACGGTGGGACATGACTCTCTTCCATGGCCTTATGTCGCAATGGCCTAGTGACACAAAGTCTGCCATGCATCATCATAAAATCATCTTTGAGGAGGTAATGCTGATGATGATGTTGCCCATCATGTAACTTTTCAAAGATCCTTGCAAAATCTTCATCAATAGCATACTGTTCCTTCATGTCATCTAGCTCCTGATAAGGAATTGACACAGCTTAATTGTGGCTTCCTTGATAACGCATCAGCCACAACATTCTTCTTGCCTTCCACATGCATAATCTGGAAGTGGAACATAGAAAGAATGTTTGCTTATCGCATATGCTTTTCGGATAGCTTTGACTGTGTCAAGAAGTATAGCAAGGTCTGATGGTCCGTTTGGACAACAAAATTAGCACCTAAGAGGTAGTGCTTCCATCTAGAAAGCGCATGAATCACGGCCAAGAGCTCTTTCTCATAGACTTGCACGGCCTTCTCTCCCTTGCAAAATTCGGCTTTCATAAGCTACTACCCGTCCATCTTGCATTAGCATTGCTCCGATGTTACTCCCACACGCGTCACACTAGACCACAAATGACTTTCTGAGATCTGGCAAAACAATTATTGGATCCGAAGTCAACTTTTCCTATAAGAGACTAAAAGCTGAAATCTCTTTTTGGGTCCATACCATTGATCTAATACCTGGAAGCACACCACCGAACCGGCAACCTTACCGTGTGAGCCGAGCCCAGAACGAAGAAATTATGAACGAAGTGAAAGACCTCTTGGAAAAGGGTCTTGTCCAGCCTAGTACTTCACCGTATTGCTTTCCAGTGTTGTTGGTTTTGAAGAAAGACGGATCTTGGAGAATGTGCATCGATTATAGAGCTCTCAACAAAATCACCATCAAGACCCTAGGATCGATGATATTCTTGACCGACTACAGGGATCCTCGTGTTTTAGTAGGATCGACTTAAAGAGCGGATATCATCAGATCCGAATTGCACCGGGAGATGTCTACAAGACAGCTTTTCGGACGACTTTTGGATTATTTGAGTTTTTGGTGATGCCTTTTGGCCTAACCAATGCTCCTGCGACATTTACCCAGATGATGGACATGATTTTTCGAGAGTACAGACTATTTGTTGACACTTTCTTTGACGACATCATTGTTTTCTCCAAGGATGAGGCGGAACATAGAGAACATCTACTATAGGTCTTTTAGGCATTTTGAGATCACAAGTTGGTGATCAAAGCGAAGAAAAGTGAATTTTTCCTACCCGAGATACACTTTTTGGGACACATTGTCTCATCAGCAGGAGTGCAGATGGACCCGGCCAAGATAGAGACTATTCGTGATTGGCCCCATTTGAAGAATGTCCATGAAGTTAGAAGCTTCTTGGGATTGTGTTCTTGCTACAGGCGATTCATTAGAAAGTTTGCAGAGGTTGCTTCCCCTATGCATATCTTGACACAAAAAGGAGTCCCTTTCTCGTGAAGACCCATGAAGGTGACTGCCTTTCAGACATTGAAAGAGAAATTGACTACAAGACTAGTTTTGACTTTGCCGCGGACTTGCAGAAGCCCTTTGAAGTATATTGTGATGCTTGTGGTCGTAGTCTGGGTGCTGTCTTAATGCAAGAAGTTCATGTCATTGCCTAAAAGAGCCGATTGTTCTCAAGGCTGGAATTGACAGCACAGATTTATGAGAAAGAGCTTTTGGCAGTTATCCATGCTCTTACTCAGTGGCGACATTACCTACTCGGAGCGGATTTATTGTCTTCACAGACTCAGAGTTTACGCTACTTCTCGTCACAGAAGCAGCTATCGGAAAAGCAGATGCGGTGGGCAAACATCTTGTCACAGTTTCACTTCCAGATTGTACATGTGCAGATGCTTTGTCCCGGAAGCTGTTGGTTTTCCGCGACACATCATAGGAGCTTCGAGGATATGGTCGATCAGTATGCCACAGATACAGATTTTGCAGATATTTTCACTCGGATACGGAATGGGGAGATAGTAGCGGGATATTCCATTTGGGATGGCTACTTGATGAGGAAAAAGGTTATGACCGAATGCCACTGTCCATCTTTTACGGGTCACTGCGGCATTGCTACCACCTTGAAAGGGGTAGAGAGATACTTCTTCTGGTCGAGACTCAAGAAGGATGTGGACGATTTTGTGCACAGTTGCTTAGTATGCCAGAAGGTCAAGTTTTGACAGGTATAAAGCACAGGGATTGTTACAGCCGTTACCCATACCCACCTGCCCCTGGGAAAGTATTGCAATGTATTTCATTTTTGATCTCCCGAGAACTCAGAGTGGTCACAATGGTATCTGGATTGTTATATTGACAGATTTAGCAAGCAAGCTCATTTCATTCTAGTGAAGAAAATAGTCAAGCCGGATCACTTAGCGAGACTGTTTGTGGCCTAGATTTTTAGATTACATGGCATGCCCAAGACGATTGTCTCCGACAAGGACCCCAGATTCACGAGTTTGTTTTGGAAGGCTATTTGGGAGAACATTGGTACGCGGTTGTAGTTCTCGTCATCTTTCCACCTGCAGATGATGCTTAGTATGCGATACTACGGACCTTTCCAGATCTCCGAAAAGATAAATGATGTCTCCTTTAGACTGAAGCTGCCCGAAATTTGGAGAATTCACAATGCTCTTATGTGAGTCTCTTGAAGCCTTTTAAAGGCGATGTGCCCGAAGATGGGGAGCCTGATGAGCAACCCGAAGTGGAAGAAAACGAGGAGATCTTTGTTCTAGAATAGATATTGGCACATAAAGACGGAAAGATTAAGAGTAAAGTGATAAGGCGGTTCTTGGTTAAATTCATGAATTATCCTGCATTGGATGCGAAGTGGATGGAGGAGGAGGACGTAGCAGATACTCTTCAGATTGTGAATCTTTACCTTGAAGCATTTGGATTAGCATAGTCTATTCTAAATGGAACCGCGAACTTAGCTTGGGCGGAATCTGGTGCAGTGGGTATGCACAAGAGGAGAGTTGCTCCGCTCCTTTGTCAACAGATTGCCTCGATTTTTGATATTAAAGTCACTGATGTCTCTTTGAGTTTCAAGGATATTGTGAGCTGACAGTATTCCGCTGTATGAATTTATGAACTGGAATTCCCGATAATATGATACTGATTTGTTCTTGACTTGTTTAAGTGCAGGAACTCATAGACGAAATGACTGCAGCATTTTTGGTCTGAAAGATCTCGATAGACATGGTTGCAATAAGGATTAGTCAATCGGGCATCGATGAGGTCCCGAATGGATCTAGATGCGATTGCTAAATACGTCGCTAATAAATCATGGTCTGAGATCCGAATGAATGTTGAATGTGATTTGTCATGTGATGTTTTGTGATGTCAAGTGATGTCCTGTGATGTGACTGTCGATTGGTACATGTGCTAGATGTGTGTTCCTAGTGTGTCGGTACTAACAGTCAGTGTCTGCTAAGACAATTTATGGCCTCTGTCTGTTGTGGAGGCGTAATCGAGGGCGATTACAATGCTTTCAAGAGGGGGGTATGTCACAAACTGGTGACGTGGCTGCCCAATACACACACACACACCCTCCCTTTGCAGGCATCTCCCGAAAAATGCGGCGCACTTTGCGGGCTAATGATGTGGCAGCAGTGTACGGAAGTCCGCGTTTTGCGGCAGCTGGCGTAGCTTTTTGACTTGCTTTTCTCCATGCAAATTACAAGAGAGGGAGAGAGAGCTTTATTTTGAGAAGGCTTGTAATGGCTAGCTTTTAGGGCTCTGCTTTTGGCATCCCTTCTAAAACCTTTATAAGTGTGGGCAGGCCTCCCACTTCTTAGAGCATCTAGATGCAGAGTCTGATAGTGAGAGCCTCCCACTTCTTAGAGCATCTAGATGCAGAGTCTGATAGTGAGAGCCTCCCACTCCCTTGTACTTTGAGTTGCAGATTAATACAAAAGGAAATACCGAAAGGGACGCCAGTCTTTGGGGCCAAATATCTCTAGGCACGGAACTCCGCCGGGCCGTGTCAAATCAATTGTGAATTGTGAACTGTTTTGAAGTGAATTCTTTTCGTGTCGCGGTAGAATCTTGACTTGGAGTGTCCAAGTCTGTTACAATGTCTGTGTGGAAAGCATGTCAAACTTCCGGAAATCTCTGTAGGCCTTTCAAGATGGCCAATCCATGTGCAGTCTCCATGTCTATCGAGTGTCGTTCATACTCAGTATGTTGCACATCTTGTGATAGTCTAGACAGGCCCGTCTCTGCAACATCCAGCTCTCTCAGCATCAAGGTAGGATCAAAACGTACGTACGAAATGTATTCGTACCGTACGGACGTTCTGTGTGTATCCGTTTCGTATGAAACGATTCGTACGATGCTGTTTTTTTATTTAAAAAATGTCCGATTTCTGGCGTGGCAGCTGGGCGAGCAGTTTTTAGGCCTCAATTTGTAGATGTTTGAACACCAGGTGCAAAAACTCTTCACTGAAGAGATATTGCAGGTTGCAGAGGCAAGTGCGCAGGTAAATTGCGGCTCTTTTACAAGAGTACGTATTTTTACGTACATAAATTTTTTTCTTGTACGGGACAACATATAGTTTGTACATATACGCCACGTATAGTACGTTCTGTACCACCTTGCTCAGCATCTCCTCTGAAGTATCATAAAATACTATCTGGTGATGTGCAGTCCTAGCGTTGAAGTCCCCTAGGATGATAATGTCACCATCTCTAGAGAACTCCCATATGTCATCATCCAAAATAGAAAAGGGGGACTGTCCTTTGGGTGGTGCATATACTGACGTACTCGGGGGGAAGTCGCAAATAGCAATGTAAAGATACCTTCCTGTCTCTGTTCTCAATCTCACCCACATGTACCTAGCCTGCTCATCCCTGCAGCCTATATGTATCAACGACTGCAACTGTTCCCTGAATAACACTGACACTCCCCATTGTTGGGTTGTGATAGCCAGATTCCTGTCTATTTAGCCAAAAATGCCATGTTTCATGCGCGTACCAAACACATAGATGTGCGGTACCACTTCATACGACAGGTATTGGAGGATGGTCTAGTCAGCTTGATTAAGATCCATACACACGATAACCCTGCAGATGTTCTCACCAAGAGTCTTGCTAAGGCTCAACATGAGCATTGCATACAGCTGCATTGCATACAGCTGGTGAGAGTTGGTTAACTTAAAGGCGTCATTTATGCCTTTAAGTGGGAGGTTGTTGGGTTAAAGGCCTAAATAACCCCTTTTTGTACATTTTTATACTTTGTCCAGGTTCAATATGAACCTGGACACATTTTTTAAAGGTCACTTATAATAAAAGTGGGAAAACCCAAAACTAAATTATTGAGTTTTCCCCAAAAACGTGAGCTCTCTCTCTCTCCCTCTTCGTTCTGCTAGCGCTTCCCTTCTGCAGCACAGTGCCTCCGCTTCAAGCCTCAAGGCCTGCACATCTTCGCGTGCTCTATCACTTGCGCACACCGCCGCGCGCTCATCACCCATGAGCCTCGTCCTCTGTGGTCTGATCGTGTCTCCTGACTGCAGGTTGTCTCCCATCTGTATCCACTGATGTGAGGCAGTCTAAACTGCAACTGCTCCCTAAATAACATTGCCACTCCCCCTGAGCCCCGTCCTCTGGGCTATGATCGTGTCTCCTGACTACAGGTTGTCTCCTATCTGTATCCACTGATGTGAGGCATAGACTGATGTGTCTCAGAGTAGAAGACGATGTCTCTCCCAGTAAAACTATCCTCAAAAGAACCCACATCAAGGGCGCATTGATCCATTACAATTCCAGGTAGCAACTTTGAGTGTGGTCCAATAGGTCTCGCACCGTCATGTGGAGCATCACTCCAATATCACCACTCTTCCATCTCGATAAAAGGCAATCTTACCTTTTTTCCTTGCCGCTCTAATCTCCGGCATTACCTCCTGTATATGAGCGATCTGCGAGAGGGTAAGGTCATCCCCGAGAAAGATGCGTGTCTTCCTAGGAGTTGGTCTCTTCTTCGAAAAATCCTTCACTTCCATGGAGGGAAAACGAAGGATGTGTGTCTTTCGAGGTTTCCCCATTGCTTCTATTTTTCTTTTTATTGCCCACTCTCCAAGATTTTGTGTGCATCGGCTCATTGACCCTCATCAAAGCCATGAGTTCTTTTACCTCTTCGTCCACATTGTCTTTGTCTTTAAGGCCGCAAATTCTCACATGTAAAGCGCGCACACGCCTTCTTTGCTCCTCTTCTACTGATAGGTTAATAATGGCGAGTGTGGACGTTGTTTCGTTGCCTTTTCCTTTCTTGGCAACCTTGATCCATTTCTCGGCCTCATCCGCCTTCTGTTGAGTCTTTGTAATAACATCTACCCAAGAAGTCGTCATTTCTTTGTGTTGCTCTTCCCCCTCTTTGATGGCCCGCACTTGCTCCTTAATCGTGTTGAGCTCTTCTATTACTAAGGGTTGCAATTCTCCCTCTTCAAGTGTGTTTTTTGATTGTACCTCGGCGAGATCCTTCTTGAGTGACGCAATCTCTTCATCTTGGGCCGTCACACGATCTTCGAGTGTAGTTATCTTGCTTTCCTGGACCGATACACATTCTTCGAGCATCTTTTTTGTGCCCAAGAGGTTGCGGTTGATCTTGTTAATGGTTTCAGTCATTTCTTCTTTGCACTTTTGAATGGCATCCTCTAAAGGGTCAGTCTTGTCATTATGCTTCCTCATTCTTGATAGCCACCGAAAACGAGAGGACACAAGTTCTTCCGGCAGAAAGAAGACCACACTATACGTAGACGTGTTTCCACATTATGTATACATGTTCCCACATCAAGCATACATGTCAAACATACATTCTGCGTACAGTCTGCCTGTCCTTCTAAAAAATTTTGAAAATCTCTCCCCCCCCCCCCCCCCCCCCCTCTGCAATTTCTTGAATTTCTTGCAGGTCGATTTCTAGAATTTCTACAATCTGCTGCAACGCTGTTTGGGCAGCAACTTGGACCTTTGTGTGTGTATGCTTGCAATTTTTGCAATCTACTGCCTGTTGCACACTTAGCACAACAGCCTCCTGCGCGCCCTGCTCGTTGTTGTTGATTGGAACCCTAGCAGCTCGACCTGCAATCTCTTGCGCGGAGAGAGAGAGAGAGAGAGAGAGAGAGAGAGAGAGAGAGAGAGAGAGAGAGAGCTCCGCCGACTAGTGCGGAACTTTTTATGGAGTGGCACAGATGGGACTACTGATACTCGTGCTCGAGTTCGCTGGTCCATGATTATTCGTCCGAGGTTAGAGGGAGGCCTTGGCATTATTGATCCAGAATTACAGAGCCGCGCCGTTCTTACCAAGCTTATTGTTCGGGGTCTTTTTCCCGGCCAAGAACCTTGGAAGATGCTTCTTCAGGCCGCTCTTTGCACAGCGACTCCACGCCTCGGCACTAGAGATGGTCATACTTGGCATACAGGGTATCGTTTACGGATGCCCCCTTGTTCACCAGCACTCTCTCACCCTTCATCCGATCGCTCCTTCAGATTTGGGTTTCCATGCGACGGGCTATCATACGCTCACCTCCCTCATGTGGTGAGGAGATTGAGCGCCAGCCTCTCATTTGGAATGATGCAGTTCTTGATTCTTCGGTTAATCCACCCCGTCAGCTTGGAGAGAGGACTCACATTGATTGGGCTGCTTGGGACACTGGCCCTACTGCCTCTATGCGGTTGTTTCATGAGACACGTATGCTGGATGCAGACTTTGTGGCAGAACATTATGACATTGGTCGCGGGGTGACAGACAGACTGCTTGAGATTGACTCCGCCGTTCCTTCACAATGGGACGCAGTCATGCGCGGCACGGTTCAGATGCCTCCACATAGTGGCTGGGAAGGTCTCTTTGCTCAGAGCACTCTCTTATTAGTTCGTTTAGACACCATGCTGTTCACAGTTGATGACTACTCTCAGGGGATTCATGCTAGATTGACATATGATACCACCTCTCCGCACCTTGTCTACCCCGGCGCTCGATGGGAGGCCATACGAGTAGTTGGCTCCCGCGGGAAGCGTCGTTGTGTTGACCCCCGTTTCGCTTCCGCTGATGCCGCACTTTGGAGGCTTTGGGTGTGGGAGGGTCGTGCCCTATCTCAGCTTTATTGGGACCCAGGAGAGTGGCATTGGCCTCACTCTGACCCCACCGGTGCACCTATATCATTCTTTGAGTACACTGTCAGGATTGGAAGGTTAGCATTGATGAGACAGCAACCAGAGCAGCCCACTCGTATGCGTTTCTGGTTACATTCAGGTCTCTCCCATGCCTATCTACAGCAGTTTTGGTCAACCATCTGGGATTTACATGCGGCTCGTCGTATTTCTTTTTTCATGTGGATGATTGCACATGCAGGACTTCTAGTTGGGACTTGGCTAGCTACTATGGGTCATGATCCGTTATGTACTTGCTGTCCTTTGTGACTACTTAAGTCACCTCCACATTGTCTTTGGTCATGCTCAACTTCTCATGTAGTGTGGCTTGCAGTTTGCTTTTTACTTAGTAGAGCGGGTGTTCAGCATGGATTTCTCACTTTGGGATCTGTCTCATGGTTGATGCCAATGCCCGGCCCGCATCTTTTCTACGAGGGCTCAGACACAGATCCAGCCTTTATGCTTACCTCGACTGGTTATCGGCGAGGGACTTTGGCTATGCTACCACAGATTGCTTGGCAGGGGGATTCTCAGACACGTGATGAAGTTTTTTCATTCATCACTAGCATTACACTATGGAATGTTTGGAGAGCTCATTGTCTTCACATTCTAAGTGCGGCTCCACAACTCCTTCAGGATACCCTCACTGCCATTTGGCTGGACATCATTCAGACCCTGATTTGGCAATGGGATTCTTCCTTAGGTACATCTCGAGCAGCCGAGGCTCGCCGATTTGCCTTCCTTCGGCGTTGGGTCCGATCCCCACTCTTCTTCTCACTTACAGGTGGCCAGATTACGTGGCATTATGCCCCTCCTCGGTGGTTTCTCCTCCACTCATCACACCGACCACCATGAGATTGTTCTAGTCGAGTTGTCACTATAGTGGCTCTCATCCTTACATTCAGCTTGTACACCCCACGTGATAGGCTATTTTGGCATCCGCTGGGGATTATATTGTACTCAGTAATATACAGCCCTGACTTTTTCCGAGAGAGAGAGAGAGAGAGAGAGAGAGAGAGAGAGAGAGAGAGAGAGAGAGAGAGAGAGCGTGAAGCTCCTGCTACCTGTCCCTTGGAAGGCTACAACGTGAGAGAGAGAGAGGCCCTGCGCGAGAAGCTCTGCAGTCAATGCGCGAGGAAGCAAGTCACCTGTGTGTACAAATGAAATGAAATGTTATTAACGTCTTCAAAAGGCCAAAATGACCTATGAGACCAATCTGTTACAAAATAGTGAATCTAATACCATGTCTAGGTACAAAAGAAAGAACTAGAACAAAGATACTACTACTAGAATCCATCCTCATCTGCACTCAGGATGTCGAGAGAGTATGGCTCGAATCCTCTTCTGTAGTCTCCATCGATACTGTGTAGCCCCTCTCCTCAATCATGGCCGTCTGGATCTCTAGTGCTCGGTCGATACAAGTGCCGGTAGTGGGTGAATGAGTGTGGGCCGAGCTCTACAGTGATGACTGCTCCTCTGGCTGTCCCATATCTAGTGAAAAGAGATTTGTAATCTGTCTCTGGGAGTGTCTCTCTCTATCTCTTCCAAAATAAAGTGTAACACAAGTAGATATAGCCCAAGACATCTCTGATCCTCATAACTCATGACCCTAGAGAAAGGACCGAAACCTTCTATCTATCTATATCTGTGTAACACAAGTAGATATAGCCCAAGACATCTCTGATCCTCATAACTCATGACCCTAGAGAAAGGACCGAAACCTTCTCTGAATAAGCAGTGGAAACGGCCCCGTATCTCATAGTACACTGTGCAATGACATATGTAATGGAGAGAGAGAGAGAGAGAGAGAGAGAGAGAGAGAGAGAGAGAGAGAGAGAGAGAGAGCTGCTTCTGCTGCTCGCGTAGAGTGAAATCGGTCCGTAGGGCGGTGGACTTTGGCTTTCACCCGAAATTCTTTACTTTAGACTTTAGGACACAAAGGAACTTCACGAATAAGCCTGTGATTGGAATTCAACACTTCAAGACAAACCACGGTGTGGCAGCTAGAGCGCTACCAAGCAGACAACGACACCTTGTTGGCCCCAAAGACTGGCGCCCCTTTCGGTATTTCTTTATTCTTATTATACTTGAGAAAAACCTGTAAACTTCTGCAAGCTGTCCCACGTTTATCGGGCTGAAATTCCTATACTCCAACCCGATTTCGGCAACAGAACCACAGTAGAAGTCTCCATGGACATCCACGCACTTTATAGCTCTTTGCAAAACCTGGCGAGAAATTGCAGCTCGCTGAATTCTCTGTTTTGCGCTCCGATCCGCGTGTCGATCACTTTTCTGGGTAGCCCTCAAGCTCTCGCACCTGTAGGGTCTCTTGCCCCTTAATTTAGACGAGATTCCTCGTGGGAAATCTCTCTAAATTGTCCTGTACAAGCACCCAATGCTTTCCTGAGGCTCCTTGACAAATAAACGATCCGAACGCTTCCACCTAACCCTCACCAAGCTGTCCAAACCTGTCCATGGCTGTAATTACAGGTTTTTGACCCAATTTCGCCAACATAACGGCGCAAATATCCCTTTAGGTCAAAAGTACACGTCAAGGACCCTTTCCCTTGCGGTATGGAAGCTTTCCAGTGAGCTGCAGATCAATTTCAGCATGCTGCAATTTTCCGTTTTGCCAGAGATACACAACACTAGACTTTGTGGTTTTCGCCACATCGCTTCAGGTGGACAGATCTTTGGGCAGATTTGTGTAGACTTGATCACAATCCAATTAGGTTATCTTTATCCCTAGATGTATCATGTGGTTTGTTTTGGGAATTTTCCCATGATCTCATTGTATATCTTTCAAGGTTTTTCTTATATTTCTTGTATATTGTTCTATGGTTGATTTTATGTAATGCAAAGGATCAAAGCCCCATTGTGTGTGTGTGTGTGTGTGTGAGAGAGAGAGAGAGAGAGAGAGAGAGCCAGCTTGGGATCGATTTCTTCTAGCTATTCAAGGTGTTGACGCCTGGCACATACCCGCTTTTGGTCACCACCCTGCTACACTTCATTACTCGTGGGGGTTTCAGAGACAGCAGGGAAGACTATTAGAGCGACTTGATCGTTTTTACATTGGCCCTTGGGCAACAGCTCTAGGTGGATTTACTACTATTTGGCGAGGGACCAGCCTCTCAGATCATTTTCCCATCTCATTGTTTATCTCTTTCACTAGATCCGTTGCACAGAGACGAGGCTGCCGCATCCCTGACAGTGTTCTCACCACTGAAGTTTTGCAGCAGCAGATTCGTGACTTGTGGTCCACGGGTGATTCTTATTGTGGTCCCCCTGGAGAGTTCCTTGCCCATTGCATTACTCAGTCTAGTATTTACTGCCGCGATCAGACTGCTAGTATTCATCGTCAGTTGAGAGTACGCGAGTCTGACCTTCACATTCCTCTTGGTTCCACACAGCTCTTGCTTGAGGAGTGGCCTCAAGATGCTTATCTCGCTGCTAGACAAACAGAGCTCACACAGGAAATTCGTTGCGTACAGGAGGCTAGATCTGAGTTCACTCATCATGCTTCAGTATCTCATTGGACAGCTAAAGCTGATCGAATGAGTAAGGACTTCTTCACTGCGCATAAAGAGCGCCCTCCTGGCACCACCCTCAGGACTTTGTGCGATGTTCAAGGAACACTTCATATGCATCCTGATGTTATTCTTGATATGTCTGCAGATTATTTTGAGGCATTGTTCACTGCTGATGTATGCACTACTGAGGTTTTACTTGGCCGTGAGCAGATCTGGCATCACACCCGACGTCGTTGTACAGACACTATGGCAGAGATCTTGTTGGCCCCATTCACACTTGCAAAGCTTCATGCTGCTATCGAGAGTCTAGATCCATCTTCCTGTCCAGGCGAGGATGGCCTCACTAGAGCTTTCTTTTTGACCTATTGGGATGTATTGCATATACCACTGCTTCGTGGTTGTCAGGATATCTTTGCATCAGGCTATATGCATCCGGATCTTTGTTCAGGTCTCATATCTCTTATTCCGAAAGGGGGTGACACCACTCAGCTTCGCCAGTGGAGACCTATTACCCTACTCCCTTCGGTCTATAAGATATTAGCGTTATTGATCAGCCATCGCTTGCGACCGTCCTTACTAGATATTATTCACACTTCTCAAACGGGCTTTGTCATGGATCGATGCATACTGGATAATATCTTCACTTTTTATGAGGCAGTAGAGTGGGCCAGATCATCTTCTGATCCTCTCGCTTTCTTCATCCTTGACTTCGAGAAAGCATACGATCGTGTTGAGTGGGAGTTTCTAGAAGGATCATTAGCCAGGATGGGTTTCCCTTCGAGATGGATCTCAGGCATTTCCGCTCTCTTCAGGACTGCCAGCAGTGCTATTACTATTGGTGGTCGTGTCAGTCGCAGTTTTGAGCTCTCTCGATCTGTCCGTCAGGGATGCCCTTTAGCAGCATATCTGTATCTGTTTATGGGAGAGACTATGTCCGACTTTGTTCGTGCTCAGAGTCATACATTTCGTGGCTTGACCATGCCAATACCTTCAGCTCCGGACCTTATCGATCAGGAGTTTGCTGATGACACTATGCTGATGTTGCGCTATTTGCTAGCAGCTCTTGATGCCATGCGGGGAGCCCTGGAGGTTTTTTGCATTGCCAGTGGTGCACGCATTAACTGGCATAAATCCTATGGGTTATTGGTTGGCAGTGATGACATACCTACTTGGGGGGTAACTGATGGTTTCACATGGCTACAACCAGGTCAGACATGCAGATATTTGGGCTTTCAGGTTGGATTTGACGTTTCCTCACAGTAGCAGTTTGCACCCGTACTGCAGTCTATTCGCAGGAAGCTTTGTCATTGGTCTTCACGTCATTTGTCGTTGGCTGGCCGTGCATTGGTCGCCAACCAGGTCATTCTGGCTACAGTATGGTATACGGCCTCCTGTTGGATGCTACATTCTGGAGTGATAGCTCAGCTCCGCAGACTCGTGCAGAACTTTTTATGGAGTGGCACAGATGGGACTACTGATACTCGTGCTCGAGTTCGCTGGTCCACGATTATTTGTCCTAGGTTAGAAGGAGGCCTTGGCATTATTGATCCAGAATTACAGAGCCGCGCCCTTCTTACCAAGCTTATTGTTCGGGGTCTTTTTCCTGGCCAAGAACCTTGGAAGATGCTTCTTCAGGCCGCTCTTTGCACAACGACTCCACGCCTCGGCACTAGAGATGGTCATACTTGGCATACAGGGTATCGTTTTCTCTTTACGGATGCCCCCTTGTTCACCAGCACTCTCTCACCCTTCATCGAATCGCTCCTTCAGATTTGGGTTTCCATGCGACGGGCTATCATACGCTCACCTCCCTCATGTGGTGAGGAGATTGAGCGCTAGCCTCTCATTTGGAATGATGCAGTTCTTGATTCTTCGGTTAATCCACCCCGTCAGCTTGGAGAGAGGACTCACATTGATTGGGCTGCTTGGGACACTGGCCCTACTGCCTCTATGCGGTTGTTTCATGAGACACGTATGCTGGATGCAGATTTTGTGGCAGAACATTATGACATTGGTCGCGGGGTGACAGACAGATGCTTGAGATTGACTCCGCCGTTCCTTCACAGTGGGACGTAGTCATGCGCGGCACGGTTCAGATGCCTCCACATAGTGGCTGGGAAGGTCTCTTTGCTCAGAGCACTCTCTTATTAGTTCGTTTAGACACCATGCTGTTCACAGTTGATGCTGACTACTCTCAGGGGATTCATGCTAGATTGACATATGATACCACCTCTCCGCACCTTGTCTACCCCGGCGCTCGATCGGAGGCCATACGAGTAGTTGGCTCCCGCGGGAAGCGTCGTTGTGTTGACCCCCGTTTCGCTTCCGCTGATGCCGCACTTTGGAGGCTCTGGGTGTGGGAGGGTCGTGCCCTATCTCAGCTTTATTGGGACCCAGGAAAGTGGCATTGGCCTCACTCTAACCCCACCGGTGCACATGTATCATTCTTTGAGTACACAGTCAAAATTGGAAGATTCGCATTGATGAGACAGCACCCAGAGCAGCCCACTCGTATGCGTTTCTGGTTACATTCAGGTCTCTCCCATGCCTATCTACAGCAGTTTTGGTCAACCATCTGGGATTTACATGCGGCTCGTCGTATTTCCTTTTTCCTGTGGATGACGGCACATGCCGGACTTCCAGTTGAGACTTGGTTAGCTTCTATGGGTCATGATCCGTTATGTACTCGCTGTTCTTTGCGCCTACCAGAGTCACCTGCACACTGCCTTTGGTCATGCTCGTCTTCTCATGCAGTATGGCTAGCAGTTTGCTTTTTACTTAGCAGAGCTGGTGTTCAACATGGATTTCTCACTTGGGGATCTGTCTCCTGGTTGATGCCGATGCCCGGACCGCATCTTTTCTACGAGGGCTCAGACACAGATCCAGCTCTTATGCTTACCATGACTGGTTACTGGCGAGGGACTTTAGCTATGTTACCACAAATTGCTTGGCAAGGGGATCCTCGGACACGTGATGAAGTTTTTTCAGTCATCACTAGCATTACACTATGGAATGTTTGGAGAGCTCATTGTCTTCACATTCTAAGTGCGGCTCCACAACTCCTTCAGGATACCCTCACTGCCATTTGGCTGGACATCATTCAGACCCTGATTTGGCAGTGGGATTCTTCCTTAGGTACATCTCGAGCAGCCGAGGCTCGCCGATTTGCCTTCCTTCGGCGTTGGGTCCGATCCCCACTCTTCTTCTCACTTACAGGTGGCCAGATTACGTGGCATTATGCCCCTCCTCGGTGGTTTCTCCTCCACTCATCACACCGACCACCATGAGATTGTTCTAGTCGAGTTGTCACTATAGTGGCTCTCATCCTTACATTCAGCTTGTACACCCCACGTGATAGGCTATTTTGGCATCCGCTGGGGATTATATTGTACTCAGTAATATACAGCCCTGACTTTTTCCGAGAGAGAGAGAGAGAGAGAGAGAGAGAGAGAGAGATTTCATTATCGTCCTCGAAGGTGAAATATGACCTATGGGACCAACAAAACATACATATTGGGACCTCTTGCTAGAGGAGTACATGGGGAATCATGATTAATGTGGATACAACAAAATTGTGACCTATGTCACTTGGGAAGAAGGGGAAGGGGAAGGTGGCTTGGGAGTTTTTGGAGCTCGGAATTCCTCGATGATGGCCTTGTCGCCTCGGTAGACTGCCCATTTGCCGGCTGCTCATGCTTCTCAAACCTTTTGGAGTTCTTGTTTCTTGACTTTGAGTTGGGCGGGGCCAAAGCCTCGCTGATCCATACTTTGGTGCCCTTGAGAAGTCGTGCTTGTAGTAGAAGTGCTATGCAAGCCTCTTTAGTCTTGAAGACCAAGGTGCCTTGGTTGGTGCGGTTGTCATGGTGAACCTTCTGAATTGTGTCGGGGTCGAACTCCGTCGGTTGAATGGCTTGGTTGAGCTTGACTAGTGTCGAGGTGTACTTGTCGCTTTCTCCCCACCAAGTAGAGGGCAAACCGCCGATGCGGAGAGAGAGAGAGAGAGAGAGAGAGAGAGAGAGAGAGAGAGAGAGAGAGAGAGAGAGAGAGAGAGAGCTTTATTAACGTCTTCTAGAGGCCAAACTCGGCCTATGAGACAAAACCATGTACATGTGTGTATCCTCTAGGTATCCAAAAAAGTGCTGAAAAAAAACTGAACTCAAGTGATATAAGACTAGAGGTGAGGTGGTACAGTGCTGCAGTAATCAGATAAGAGGTGGGGTAATACATGTGCCAATATACTAAGGGGATGGAGCTCTATCTCTAGTAGAGAGAGAGAGAGAGAGAGAGAGAGAGAGAGAGAGAGAGAGAGAGAGAGAGAGAGAGAGAGAGAGAGAGAGAGAAAGTATATGGCAGGTCATACAAGATATTGCTTTTAGTGAAGATAGTCATTGGATTGTTGTTAGCTCATCAAGAGAGAGAGAGAGAGAGAGAAATGAAATGTTATATTAACGTCTTCAAAAGGCCAAAGTGACCTATGAGACCAGAAAGTTATAATGTGGTGGATCTGATACAAAGTCAGAGTAACAAGATGACAAAATGACAGAATGACAAAATGACAAAATAAAATACTATGGAATCCTAAACTGCTAGGTGTAGACTAAGCAGCTAAACAACTAGCTGGGATGGGTAAATCACAGAGATCCAGCATCGGTCCCTAGCGGATCTCATCAATCTCCTCCATGGTCAGTAGTCTGACCGGGCGTTGTGCATGTCGAGCCAAAGTGATCCGAATCCTCTGATGCAGCCTCCGTCGATGCTGTGTAGTCCTCCGCAGTCGTGGGCGTCTGGATCTCCCTAGCTCAGTCGCTCGGTCGATTAGTATGCCTCTGGTGTAAAGCGACGGGCTCTGCTGTGGTAGTAACTCCTCTGGGTGTCTAGTGGCAGCTCTAAAGAAGTCTGTGATTTGTCTCTGAGACTGGCTAGCCTCTCCTCTCATCAGGCTCTCTCTGTGTCTGCGCAGCTCGAGCAAAAACAAACCCAGGCATCTCGGATCCTCGTACCGCATGACTCTAGCGAAAGGTCCAAAGCCCTCTCCGAACAAGCAATGGAAGCGGTCTCGTATCTTGTAGTAGACGGGGCAGTGGCATGTGTAGTGCAACTCTGTCTCAGGCTCGATGTCACACAGGGGGCATGTCCTGGCCTCTGCTGGTATTCCGTTGTATCTCTCGGTCTCGATCCGCAGCTGGTGTGAAGATGTGCGAATCTGGCCAATAACACATCATATTCCATGAGACAAGTGGGTGTCCATGTAGCTGGGCCTCGTCACAAAACCATCCTACGTAAGCTGGAGGAGATGCTCTCTGTAGAAAGCCATCTTCGTGCCTAGCTCTTGTGCTGGTTGTATCCATGTCCTCTTGGTGTCTAGCTGAGTCAAATCTTGGCGAATGAGCCTGGTTACCTCGGACTGTGTAAGAGTCAGAGAGGGCGCATCCAGTGAGTACTGGAAGGGGGGCAATCTGTCTATGCTGAACCCATGCATCTGAAACCATGATGTCATCTCCCCGTACCAGCATGCTGTATCTCCTTGCATCTAACTGTCGAGAGGACTCAAGTGCAAGGCGTGCATATCTGTCTTCGGGAAGTTCCCATATGCGGTGCATGAAGGAGACAGATCTGGTGAGCGCCTCAACCACCAGTGGGGGGGCAACTAGCTCTGCTCGTACAATAGCACGTGGTACTGAAGCCTTGGCTCTAATGAGCCGCGAGATCATAGAGACCAGAGGCTTCTCCATGTCCCCCCATCCATCCCTGCGGCCCGTCCTCCCATGATGATCCAGTGAAGGTCCCCAAATCTCAGCTCCATAAAGCAATGCAGAAGCCACCAGAGTGTCAAAGAGCCAGAGCTTTGTCCGAGGCTCCTGAAACTGAACCTGTGAACACATCCTTTCCAATCTACCCAATGTTGCATGGGCTCTGGTCAATCTAGTCTCTGCTGCCCTCCTTAATGAAAATGCTGGTCCACTAAAAACCACTCCAAGGTAAGTGTAAGCATCTGTATGCTCCACCTTCTCCTGGCCGTATGTGAAGGCAGGTGCTGATCTCCTAATCCACTGTGGGGTGGTATTAAATACCATGACCTTGGTTTTACCAAGGTTTACGGACAGACCACTTTCTTGGGCAAACCTATGCAAAGCATCCAAGTGACGTTGCATCCCCTCCGGAGAGTCGGAGATCAACACAATATCATCAGCCGATAACAATAGTGGAATCCATGTCCCTGCCAGCTGTGCACCTCTATCACCATCTCTCTCAATGTAGTCAGAAGCCTCATCTACATACATACCAAATAGAGTAGGAGAGAGCGGGCAGCCCTGCTTCACCCCAATAGTGGAGTAAACCGGTGTGGATAGACCCTCTGGGGTGTGTACATGCCCCACTACTGACCTGTATAATGCCATGACCCCCCAAATGAGCTCTTTGGGTACTCCGATCTGCTGTAATTTGCGCATCAATCTAGCTCTGGGCACTGTGTCAAATGCTTTGCGGAAATCCACAAAGCTACAATAGATCCATCTCCCATGCGCTCTGCCCTCCTCAATGATGGCTCTGAGCGTCAAGATATGGTCCAGAGTAGAAAAACCCCTCCTGAAACCTGCCTGCCCGGCTGCGCGTATCCCCTCCCTCTCTGCCCATCTACTCAGCTGCTGCTCAAGAATAGATGCGTACAACGGTGCCAATGTGTGTCCAATCATGATAGTGCGATAGTTCCCAGGCTCCATGGGATCTCCCGACTTGAAGATGGGTACAATAGTAGATAGGCTCCAAGTATCAGGCAAGCCCTCACACATGGCACGGTTAAACATAACCGCTAGAAGCTCTGCTAGTAAATCTCTGGCATGCGTGAAATGCTCAGCCACTAGGCCATCATGATCATATGCTCTCCCAGTCCTCATCCTGTCAATGGCCTTCCTCGCCATCTCAGCGGTGAAAAAAGCACATGTGTGTGGGCATGGATCGGGGGGGTCAGGAAGGGGGGGCTGCTCAGGAACTGTGTACAAAGATGATGCATACTAGCCCCACGCCTCTGTAGAAGTGATGGCAGGGGGGGGGGAGTGCTCATGAAAGAGCCTCCATGCCTCACGTGAGTCCTGACTCAAGAATAGCTGGTATAGATCTTGCTCTAGGCGAGCCAAAAAAGCCCTCTTCTTCCGCCGCACTAGGCGTCGTAAGTCAATCTGTGACTGCCTGTGAGTGATGTCCCCCAAAAGCACCTCCTTCTGAAGTCTAGCTCTAGTGTCCCGGCATTCCTCATCATACCAGCTGTTCTGGGGCATGCTTCCCGAACGGCTTCTCTGCTCAGGCTGGGTATGTGGGTATGCCTCTGTTGCTGCATCATGTAGTGTCTGTGTCAGTATAGTAGTAAGCTCCTCCAGAGGTCGCTTGGATCCTCTGTGCAAAGGCGTTTGTAGATCCCATCTATTTATACAGAGTCCGTCTCCCCTGTAAAGGTGTAGCGAGTAGGGGCTGCTGCCCGTCGCTTGTGTGCTACACTAAACTGAAAAGAAATGGTCAGCGACACAAGAGCATGATCCACTGCCACACCAACAGGTCTGGGTCCAACCGTAAGGTCCTGGATACTAGAGATGAGGCTCGGCTGTGCCATGACATAATCCACTGTGCTGGCTCCATGTCTGTGTGGAAAGCACGTAAAACCCCCCGTAGCGGGAAATCTCTGTAGGCCATTCAAGATGACCAATCCATGTGCAGTTCCCATGTCTATCAAGTGTCGTCCATACTCAGTGTGTTCTCCATCCTGTGATAGTCTGGATAGGCCCGTCTCTGCAACGTCTCTGCAACATCCAACTCTCTCAGCATCTCCTCTGAAGTATCATAAAATAATGTTTGATGATGGGCAGTCCTAGCATTGAAATCCCCTAGAATGATGATGTCACCATCTCTAGAGAACTCCCATATGTCATCATCCAGAATAGAGAAGGGGGACTGTCCTCTGGGTGGTGCATACATTGACGTACTCGGGGGAAAGTAGCAAATAGCAATGTAAAGATATATGCCCGTCTCCGCTCTCAATCTCACCCACATGTACCTAGCTTGCTCATCCCTGCGGGCTATATGTATCAATGGCTGCAACTCCTCCCTGAATAACACTGCCACTCCTTCTAAGCCCCGCCCTCTGTGCTCTGATCGTGTCTCCTGTCTACTACAGGCTGTCTCCCATCTATATCCACTAATATGAGGCATAGATTGCCCAGGTGCCTGATGTGTCTCAGAGTAGAAGACGATGTCTCCTCCCGTAAAACTATCCTCAAAGGCACCCACATCAAGGCGCATAGATCCATTGCAATTCCAGGTGGCAACTTTGAGTGTGGTCCCATAGGTCTCGCACCGTCATGTGGAGCGCCGCTCTATAATCACCCTTTGCCATCTCTGTAGAAGGCCATCTTTCCCTTCTCCCTTGCCGCTTGAATCTCTGGCATTACCTCTCTCATATGCGCTAGCTATGTGAGAGTGAGGTCATCTCCAAGGAATATGCCCGTTTTCTTTAGTGTAGGGCGCTTCTTCAAGAAGTCCTTCTTTGCCTCCATGGATGGAAAACGGATGATTAAAGCTCTCCCCTTTGACGTCTCCCCATTGCCTTGTGTCTTCTTCCCTACCCTCCACGCCTTTGTATGAGTAGCCTCACTACCCATCATGCGGAGAAGTTCTTCAACTTCCCCTTCCACATCATCTCGGTCTTTTAGACCGGTTACTCTTATATGCAATGCTCTAGTTTTCCTTTGCTATTCTTCTTCTAGAGTCATGTTGATGATTGTAGGAGTGGGGACGGATGTGGTTTCTTTCCCTTTCCCTTTCTTAGCGACTTCTATCCATTTCTCAGCCTCATCCGCCTTCTTCTGTGTCTTCGTGATCACATCCATCCACGAAGATGTCTATACCACCTTCTGTTTCTCCTCCTCTGTGATCATCCATACCTGCTCCTTGATGACCTTGATCTCGTCTATCACCGAGGGCTGAAATTCCCCTTCTTCCAGTCCACTGCTTACTCTATCCGCAAGTTCTCGCTTGAGGGCTGTGACCTCTTCTCTAAGTGCCTGTGAATCCGCCTTAAATGCTTGTAGCTCTACGTGCAAGTCCTCTTTCTCCTCCTTCCACTGCGCGCTTTCATTAAGAAACATTTGAAGAAGGTTGGCCTTCTCTTTCCACCATCCCTCCGTCTCTGCTTTCCATTCTTTCATCTGCCTTTCCATTTGTGTTATCCGCTTGTTTGTAAGCGCAAAGGTTGCCTTCGTATGGGGCTTACATATCGGCGAAATGATCATGGCCTCCATTGGCGAAGTGCTCATGGCCTCCACTGGCGAAGCGCTCATGGCCTCCATTGGCGATGCGGATATAGCTCGATGCTCTGGCTCGGTTGAGTCCATGCTGGCAGGGCACACTAGAAACCTATCCAAAAACAAGGATAGGCGAGCGAGGGTGTATCCTCCTCAGCTCGGCAAACCCTCCGATGCGGGTGTTTACATCAATTCAGCCCACTACGGGCGTAAGCCACCGAGGCAACTCAAATGAAGACCTTGCACTCGCTGTCCTGCGCAGTGGCAGACAAAAGAAAAATGCACGTGCCCCCCCCCCCCCCCCAAAGCAAAGTCAACTCATGGCTCAGACAGGCCCCTGTTGGGCGCTGGCTCAATCCACGCGCAACCCCCTCTGTGGGAGAAGCTCGCCTGCTGCAGCCTCTACGTGTCCTGCACCTGCGCCCTCTTCAGCCTGCGCGTTGAACCTGCTGCAGTCTCTCCGCGCCTTGTACTTGCTGCGTCACCTCTTGCTGCCCTGCGTGCGTCACCTCTTGCTGCCTTGCATCTGTTGCCTCATCTGCAGAGAGAGAGAATCTCCCTGCGCGGTGCCTCTTGATGCCCGAAACACTAACACACAGGCAGAAATGAATTGCCCTGCGTGCTACCTCTTGCTGCCCTGCACCTTGCACCTGCTGCGAGACAGAACCTTAAGCGAGAGAGATAAAGAAAATTCCACTCACCTGTTGCGTCATCTACAGAGAGAGAAAATGAAATGAAATGTTATATTAACGTCTTCAAAAGGCCAAAATGACCTATGAGACCAATCAGTTACAAAATAGTGAATCTAATACCATGTCTGGGTACAAAAGAACTAGAAGTGGAACAAAATACTACTACTACTACTACAATCTAAAACTACGTGGGTGTAGCAGCTGATACAATAGGTACCCGGTAAACTGGATGTAACAGTGTGAGAAACAAAGATGGAAGAAATGGTGAGGATCCATCCTCATCTGCACTCTGGATGTCGAGAGAGTATGGCTCGAATCTTCTGTTGTAGTCTCCGTCGATGCTGTGTAGCTCCTCTCCTCAGTCGCGGTCGTTTGTATCTCTGTAGCTCCAATGCTCGGTCGATGAGAGTGCCAGTAGTGGTCGAATGAGTGTGGGACGAGCTCTGCAGTGGTGGCTGCTCCTCTGGCTGTCCCATATCTAGTGAAAAGAAATCTGTAATGTGTCTCTGGGACTGCCTCTCTCTAGCTCTCCCCAGTAAAGTGTCTCTATACCTGTGTAACTCAAGTAGATATAGTCCAAGACATCTCTGATCCTCATAACTCATGACCCTAGATAGAGGACCAAAACCCTCTCTGAATAAGCAGTGGAAACGCCCCCGTATCTCATAGAACACTGTGCAATGACATATGTAGTGCAACTCTGTCTCTGGCTCTCTCTGGCATAATCGGCATATCCTGCTGTCTGCTGGTATCCCTCTGAATCTACCGGTCTCAATCTCGAGCTGATGTGAGGATGTGCGTATCTGACCAATGGCACAACGCAAACCATGAGACATATGTGTGTCCATGTAGCTGGGTCGAATCACAAACCCATCTCCTGTGAGGTGGAGAAGATGCTCTCTATAGAAAGCCATCTTTGTGCTCAACTCCTGAGGCGGCTCTATCCATGTCCTCCTAGTGTCGAGCTGGATCAGGTCCTGACGAATGAGTCTAGTGATCTCCACCCGTGTAAGAGACAGCGAGGGTGCCTGAAGAGAATACTGGAAAGGGGGCAACCTGTCCATGGTGAAGCCATGCGTCTGAAACCATGAAGTCATCTGTGCATACCAGCATGAAGTGTCCCCCTGTAGAGCTAACTGTCTGGAAGACTCAAGGGCCAATCTAGCATATCTGTCTCTAGTAGTATCCCATAGGCTGTGCACAAAGGACACTGATCTGGTAAGCGCCTCAATCTCCATGGGGGGGGCAGCTAGCTCTGCTCGAATGATCGCGTGAGGTACGGAGGCCTTGGCTCTAATCAATCGGGAGATCATAGATACCAAGGGCCTCTCCATACCTCTCCAACCATCCTGGCCTACAGAAGGTCCCCATACCTGTACCCCATACATCATAGCTGAGGCTACTAAAGTATCAAAGAGCCATAACTTTGTCCGAGGTTCCTGGAACTGAACCTGCGAACACATCCTCTCCAAGCCTCCCAAGGCCGCATAAGCTCTGGTCAGTCTAGTCTTTGCTGCTCTCCCCAAAGAAAACCTCGGCCCAGTGGCGTGAGCCCTCTGCCTGCCTGCCTGCGCGTTTCTGCACCTGCGCAAGCCTTCTACCTTCACGTGCTCATCCTCGCGCTAGAGAGAGAGGACAGAACAGACAGCAGGTTACGCGGCAGCAGCAGCAGCAGGTTACGCGCTAGAGAGAGAGAGAGAGAGAGAGAGAGAGAGAGAGAGAGAGAGAGAGAGAGAGAGAGAGATGAAATGAAATGATATATTAACGTCTACAAAAGGCCAAAATGACCTATGAGACCAACTGAGTACAATGATGAGTCTAGTACCAAGTCTGGGTACAAACAAAGAAAACTACAAACAAAGAACTGATAGGAGTGCTACCGACTCCTATGGGTGGCTGGTAGGCTGAGCAATGGTATCATGCCATAAAGGTACAAAGTGGGGATAAGTGTCACCATGATACAATATAGTAGTAGCATGAAGCCTATCTTGATCGACACTCTGGGTGTCGTGCTAGAATCCTGTGGATCCTCTACCGCAATCTCCGCCTGTGCTGCGTGGCTCCCCTCCTCAGTCGCGGTCGTCTCGATCTCCCTAACTCTATAGCTCGATCAATGAGAGTACCGCTGGTGTGTGTATGGGTGGGAACCGAGCTCTGTGGTGGTGGTGTCCCCTCTGCCTCTGTGGTACTCAGACTGAAGAAATCTGAGATGCGTCTCTGGGACTGTCTTTGTCTTTGCCCATTCAATAGAGCGTCTCTATGTCTGTGAATCTCAAGTAGGAATAATCCGAGACATCTTTGATCCTGATAACTCATGACTCTATCTAACGAGTCAAAACCATCTCTGAATAGACAATGAAAGCGTCCCCGTATCTCATAGTAGACTGTGCAGCAACATATGTAGTGAAACTCTGTCTCTGGCTGTGCATGGCATAACTGACATATCCTACTGTCTGCTGGTATGCCTCTGAATCTACTGTCTCAATCCCAAGCTGGTGTGAAGATGTGCGAATCTGGCCTATAGCACATCGTAACCCATGAGATAGATGTGTGTCCATGTAACTGGGCCGTGTGACAAATCCGTCTGTCGTGAGTTGAAGAAGATGCTCTCTATAGAAAACCCTCTTCGTACCCAACTCCCGTGATGGCTCTATCCATGTCCTCTTGCTATCAAGCTGGATAAGATCCTGCCGAATGAGTCTAGTAGTCTCCATCCATGTAAGAGCCAAGGATGGTGCATCAAGAGAATACTGGAAAGGGGGCAGCCTGTCCATGCTGAAACCATGCCTCTGAAACCATGAGCTCATCTGTGCATACCAACATGATGTATCTCCCTGTAATGCCAGCTGTCTGGATGACTCAAGAGCAAGCCTGGCATATCTGTCCCTGGTGGTGTCCCATAAGCTGTGTACAAATGATACTGATCTGGTGAGTGCCTCAACCTCCATAGGTGGGGCAGCCAGCTCCGCTCGTATGATGTCATGTGGGACTGAGGCCTTGGCTCTAATCAGCCTAGAAATCATAGATATCAGGGGTCTCTCCATATTACTCCATCCAGCACTGTCAATAGAGAGAGAGAGAGAGAGAGAGAGAGAGAGAGAGAGAGAGAGAGAGAGAGAGAGAGTATATGGCAGGTCATACAAGATATTGCTTTTAGTGAAGATAGTCATTGGATTGTTGTTAGCTCATCAAGGGGAACAAATCATTTGTTTGCCATTTCACCATTTGGTGGCGCTGTTGGAAAATCTACTCATGGAGCAAGTCTTGTTGACCCCCATGTTGGACCAGTACAATCAAAACCGTGGTGGTCAAACCTGGGACCATTAAGGTCCAATCAGCATGCTTTGGGGCCACCTCCTCCCATGATGGGTTTATCAGTGGTAAGTAGAATAAAAAATGGAAGTGGTGGCTGGCGTGGAACAGTGAGTGGTGGTGGTGGTGCTGCTGCTGCTGGTTGGAATTGCAGCTCGTTTGGAGCAGTTGCAGTAGTTTTCCATAACGGGGCTGGTCATGATCTTGACAATGAAGTAGGACAAGGTCGTTTGAAGGAACAGCTGTGGGTCCTTTCTCCTTCTGGCCACCTCATCAGACATGCACTTCATTTGTCAGCTGGAACAGAGGGTTACTCAGATAATAAAATGGCATCTGATAGCCAAAAGGAAGCTCTGGACTTGAAGGTGACACTGGAACCTTTACAGAAGTGGGATTTATGCCGTAGACCAAATTGGATGGAACGTGAAGAATCTATTAAAGGTTTGTCACATGTTGAGCTTACACATGAGGAGGCAAGAAATCCAAGGATTTTGATGGGGTCTTCTCAGAATGAAGGAGTATTTGAAGGAGGAGAAACATTCACAAAAGATATGACCTCAAAAGAGATGCGTCAATGGTTTTTATCCAACGCTGAAGTACAGATGCATCATTTGAGGCCACCAATATGGGCCAATTCTCAGGTAGGGCTTGGCACAAGTAGACACTTGAAGATAAAGGTGCGGGTATAGAAATGGCCTTATGATTTCTCTTTTTTTTTGCCAGTTTTCCTTTCATGTTCTTTCTGGTGTATATAATGAAGGCATCCAAAAAGAGGATTCGGGCGGTGAGATTGAAATCGAGAAAGTTGTCAGCCTTGCTGTGGAAGTAAGAAAGAGGGATTTAGTGCCCGTCTTTGACATGTTCAAGGACTACCAGTTTGGAGAGGATGTGAGGTATAAAATGAGGAATTACTGTAGACCATTCGAGGAAGACATTTTATTTGTTTCTCACATTTTCCTCGATTTCAGGAAATCCCATTTTCCATTAAAAGATGGGTTGAATTTGTCGGGCCTTCAGTCAGCCATTCTCTTTGGGGCTAAGGCAGATGTCAAGGGTTTTCAAGCGCAACATTTTGGCAGTGGTAGCAGTAATGGTTCAGGAGGAAGTTTGTTTGATGCAGGATCGAATAATGGTAATGATTCAATTGAAGGTCTGGAAGTTTGTAACATGAAAGCTGCTGTGTTTGTTAGCATGATGCAAGATATGTTTTTTGGACAGCTTAGGTCTGCCCATCCCAAAATGGTACATCTTCTGTTCATATTTATGTTTTATTTTGCAGATCGTGCTCTGTGCCTGCAATCTCAGCGTACGAGTACCTCGTCTCTTCGTGATCCTGGCACTGTATTCTGTGCTGAGGAGAGAGGAGTACAAGGCACTCGATATCCTACTGTTAGGTCATCAAATGCGAAGAAAGACGACGTGTTATTGATGGCTGGATCTCCACCCATGGATATCCCCCATCTAGGCCATCAACCTTCTTTTGTGATGGGCTCCCAAAATGGTATTGATTTTGCAAATGTTCCACAGAAGAGGGAAAGAGACTTAGTGTCTTCACATGCAAAAAATGTAGCAGCAATCAATGACATGCCTTTTACGTGTGAAGCACGACATGCTGATGTAGGCTGTCTTTTCAATGGTGGCCTTGGTAACCATGAAAGTTTGGAGTGTACAGACCCTGCAGTCACTAGAGCTGAAAGTAGATGGGTTGCATGTATAGCTGAAGAGGCATGCCCATCGCAGATGGCTGCTATCGATGAGAACTCGGAGAATCTTACGACTGCCATACAGAGTCATTTACAGAACATTGACTTACAGGGTTATGATGCAGCTGCAGAAGATGTTGAAAGCACTGATGGGAACAGCAAGAGTGAAGACTTTGCAGGAGAGCAAGGAGAAGATGGGTTTGAAGAAGACCATACTGAGGATGGTTGGGAAGGTGCTATGTTCCCATTTGTTGAAGGTAAGAGTCATATCATTTGAGAGGTTCACACAAATTGCTGAAAAACCGGTATATTGACATGGACGTTCTTTCTTTTAACAGACTGCTGATGGGCGTTATACCTGATTTTGCCTGTTCGCCCGTACTCTCATAGGAATGCAGGATATGATTCCTACAGGTGAAGATTCTATTGAAATCTAGTACTCGTTTTTGTTGATTTCGAATTATGACTATTATTTCTTTTATTTGTATATCTGCAGTAAAAGATGTTATGGTTGCAAATTAGTTTGCATTTGAATCAACAGTAAACTCTACCCCGGTGGTTTACCAAAAAAGCTTAAGACGCTTCACTAATCAATGCAACAAGGACTTTACTTCAAAAGGATGATGATAATTACCTCTGTATATAGCTTCTCCGTTTGTGCAGGATTAAAAGGATAATTAGAAGCTGGGACCCAAAGGGTCTGCAATTTGATTCTTACATACCGAAAATAAATCTCAAATTGAGTGAACTTATTTTTTTTTGTAAAAAAAGAAATGGAGCATTATATCTAGGAGTTTGTTCTGATCTTTCCTGCGTATTGCTGAGCTTTATTATTTGCCAGTAGCCTGTTTGCAAGAGTGAAGGTTTTCCTGGAGCTGTTTGTGCGTGCTCTAATGGTTTGCAAACTCACAGGTAGAGAAGTCCAACACTTTGACTTACAAATTTTTTACCCAGGTTTAATACCAAACCTGGGTACTGGCTGTTTTAGGAAGTAAATTCTATAGTTTGGTCTATATGCATGACTACATCACAAGCGTGCTCGAGTTTGCTGATGTTATCACCAGCTTGGGCCCGACATGCACTTTTCAACATCCAGACCTTGGTCATGTCCATGGGGAAGCCTTTGTCTTGTTCTTTCTCTCTCATTTTTTGGCATTCTCTTTTTCCATAATGTCCAATAGGAGAGAGAGAGAGAGAAAAAAGAAAGATAGGAAAGATCCTTAATGTCTATGTGAGGCCAAAGTCGGCCTATGAGACAAATCAAGTATACACGTGTGAAACAATCTAAACTGGCACATAATAAGGATAAGGATAAAAAACCTTGGTTTGTGATGGGATCTATGGGGAGGAATGGAGCTCTAGTACTAGGGATATGTGCATGTCTATATGCTCAGGTAGTACAACCATGGGAGAGAGAGAGAGAGAGAGAGAGAGAGATGAAATGAAATGAAATGTTATATTAACGTCTTCAAAAGGCCGTAATGACCTATGAGACTAGAGCGTTACAATGTGGTGGATCTGATTCAAAGTCAGAGTAACAAAATGACAATAAAAATACTATGGAATCTTAAAGTGGTAGGTGTAAACTAAGCAGCTAGCTGGGATAGCTAAATCACAAGTCACAAGATCGGTCATTGGTGGATCTCATCAATCTCCTCCATTGTCAGCAATTTGATCGGGCGTTGTGCTATGTTGACCCCTTTCCACAGCACTGACATGTTTCTTTCATTGAAATTTGAACATGTTGAAATGAAGTTATAAAATGGGGCACAAATGTCCGAAAATTTTTGAGAGGGATGAGATAAGCAAAAAGAAAGAAGGGAAAGAAAAATAGTGGCAATAAATGCGAACGTTTTCAGAGTTTATGAAAATTTTAAAATTCTGATGGTCTACCTAGAGAAGATGTTACAAGAGTGTTGCTAGTCAAGATTTGAGGATGGAAAAGTTCACATTGAAGCATCAAAATATATTTTGTAATGCCATATACCAGGCAATCTACAAATCAAGTTTTGGGATTTTCAAGGTGGTGATATCCAATAGAATGTTATGTAACATTTTTCTAAATTTTGTGAGAGCAATACTTATAATGTAATGGTGATTGTAATTTATTTTGTGCCTGAGCGAGCTTTACTTATGGTGCATATTGATGCATGAAAATATAGATATTCATTAGGATGTTATGTAACTTTGTCTTGAGCAATACTTAGGTTGTAATAGTGATTGTAAGTTATTTTGTGCCTTAGTGATTATTACAGTGCATATTGATGCATGAAAATATATGAATGTCGATCACATTGAGAGAGTTTTGGTCAATGATTGGACGTTTCACGTTTGAGACAAAACTTTAAGAAAAGCATGTACGTTGGAAGGTAAAGGCGAGGGACTACAGGCACATTGTCTAATTTCAAACAATAGAAACATGTTGACATGCATGGTAGAATTGTGAATGCTCTCTCTCTCTCTCTCTCTCTCTCTCTCTGTGTGTGTGTGTGTGTGTGTGTGTGTGTGTGTCCCCGTTGAATAGGGACTTGTGGCCTATGAGACGCACCTTGCACATAAGACACGCACGACGGTATGCACCAGCAATGATTCACTAATTGACACACCTAGGGGGACTTGAGGAGGTGATATAGGGTGGGGATGTTGTACTACTCATCGAGAGACCTAAGAGCTCGGAGTGTGGACTAATCAGAGCATGGGTATGTGGGAGTCTTTACATAAGAAGTGTATACAATACTCTTGTATTAGAGAATCAGGGGTGCTATCCTCTACATATGAGAGTTCCAAAGCAGGATATAGACTACGGCGCAAGACCCAAAGACCGTCTTTATATGGGTTTGAGTACAACTAAATGTGGGACAATTTATCTAAGTTGCTCTATGCTACTTTGCCCCCTCTCGGTCAAAGTTTGCGACAATGGGAGAAGTAGTAGAGGGGATAGGCCTACAGATTGCACATACTTAGGTTGGAATCACATCATCGTCTCGTTATCTATAACAGGATATTCTAATGGGTAGATTTGGGAGATCTAGGGAGGTGGCACCTTTGATCACATCACTCACTAATCCTTTATACCCAATGGTGTTGATCACCCTTAACTCTTACTTTCATGTGACAATGCACCCTCACCATACCCATATATACCCCACATACCATTGTATACTTCTCACATGATCTATCTGATCTCTACATTGCATGTTCTTAGGAGCATCTATCAATTTGTGGACAAGGATGAAACAACAAGTGTTAAATGAGTTTATGCTTGTGGTTTCTCGAATCTATGAGAAGGTGATGTGTCAATTGTACATGGAAAGAGGAATTTCACAGATTTTTGCAAGCACTGTTGGGGTTAAAGAAGGATGTTTATCGTCATCAACTCTCTTTGGTCTATGCATCAATCAATTGGAACAAATGGTACTTGATTTTATGCAAGAAGTAGGCATTGAAGAGGTCACTATTTGCAATGCGGTAATCATGCTTTTGTTGTATGCGGATGATGTAGTGCTTCTAGCACACACTTTAGAAGATGCACAAAAGATTATGGTTGTCCCTGAGAACTTTTGCTTGCATAGTGGGCTGATTGTGAATGAATCCAAAAGAAAGGTTATGCTTGTGAAAACCAACCATAAGGAGAAGCCATGCATTGTGTACAACAATGAGACACTTGAAATTGTTGAGAGCTTTTAAGTACCTTGGCCTTGAGGTTCTCACCAATCACCAGTGGCATAATGTGCCATGCATCGTTTGGAAGCCAAGAAGAGAGCGTACTATGCATTTGAGAACATGTGTAATGTAGGAAATATCAAATGTTGAGTTCTCAAGAAGTACCTTTTGTCACATTGGTGACACAGATTCTTCTTTATGGAGTTCAAGTTGGGGGTGTGAGCATCTCAAAGTCTACTTGGAAAGAGTTTAAGAATGTCCAAAATCGTTTTCTTACAAAGTTTCTCCAAGTTAAGACGCAAACACCATATATGATCCTACTTCTTGAGTCGTGATCTCTTCCAACTGAGGTTATGGGCATGGAAAGGGATTTAGAGTACATGATAAAGATGCCTTGAAACCCCTTACATTGACTTTCCACAATTGCATGGGAAGAAAACAAAAAAGTTCAAAAGTCACAGAAAAGCAAGATCTAGAGCACGGGATGGATGCACGACATAAAGAAGTAGTTTGGGAGATGGGATGCATTACACTTGCTACATGATGCCTCACTCCCAAGTAAACGAAGCTTTTCTACAACGCCAATGTATTACGGCTTGGGAGAAATCTGGTGGGTCACGCTTCATATATTACACCACCCATATTGCCCTCAACTACAAAACCATGTTCTTTGTTGAAAGAGGAAACTTTACTCACCCTTACATGCTCGAGCATATCCACTTGTCAATGATACGCACTATCGTAGCCATTCGGCTTAGCTTCCCCTCCCTTCGATGCGAGACATGGCGTTGGGGCAATGGAGAAGAGTCAAATCGATATGGTGCACATTATGTTCAGTGCAAGTTCAAAAGTGTGAGCATCACACACTACTAGAGTGCTCAGCTTTTGGTCACATCTAAACTTGCTTTCCTCACATTTTTTGTCATGACTTAGACCTACACTCCTCTCCCAGACACAATGTGGACTCTCCATTGCGATTCTCATCACCACAACTTTGGAGCATCAAGGATTACTTATCAGCCACACACATACTACATCACATGTAACTTTGGTCTCATATGTCATATATGACCTCTCCAAGGACGATAAGAAAATCTCTCTCTCTCTCTCTCTCTCTCTCTCTCTCTCTCTCTCAAAATTGTGATCTCTATTTATAGCTTAGAAAGTACATTGAGCACTCTGCTCTTGAAGAGTTTACAAGAGATGGTAATACCATCTTCCAGCATCCAATCCTTCAATTTTTGAAGAGGAAATGATATTGAAAAAATGCTACGCCTTTCATACATACCAATGTTTCTAGCCGACCGCAAGAACCATTTAAACCAAGCTAAAAAGGATAAGCAAAACTGAAGAGCATCATCCTTAGAAGACAAAAATCCAAAGCATACATTGTATTTGGTGCTCTTAATACTCCATGCATCATTCCACCATATTGTGCTCAATCTCCACCATTCTTGGACTATTTTACAGCTCCAAAGAGCATGCTTGACTGATTCAACATGACACATCTAGAACATTTGCCATCCCCTTTTCTTTCTTCTGGATGATCTGAGCAATAGGTTACCCTCTCAAAAGCATCCTAGAGTTGAAGACTTTTTGGAAGAAGCACTCCCAAAACATACTTTGGACCACCACGCTTGTGATTTCCTCATAGACCATACTTTGGTACATTTGGTATGCATAATAATTGATTAATGTAGCAATTGTCTTTCTTATGCATAGAAGGGACAATGTTGTGAAGCGACAAAGCTAGTGGTTTTTTAAAAACATGACTCCAGAATACATGTTCCAACCCAAGGGAATTCCATGTGTACCTAATCCTCCCATATAGATTAGTTTAGAGCAGACCTATTTTCAAGCTTTTATCAAGCATGTGGAAGTTGTGTTTTACAACTAAAAACAATTTATCCCAAGGGTTCATTTGTCAAGTACCATGAAAGTACACAATAGAAGTGTCTATTCAAACCCAAACAAAGGAGGCCCAGTCTCTATCAGAATTTATCCCTGCATACTACTTGATTCAACCAGTTTGTCTGATAAGAGAGGAAGGGATGAGAGGCTACTATAGAGGGCTGATGGGCTTTTCCCCCAAGATTGCAGAGATAAAGTCCCATTGCACTACGTCAAAGGCTTTTCAGAAGACTATGTTTCAAGGAGCTTTAAAAACGAGGTATGGATGTGTACGTTAGTTAAAGACGGTTGAGCAAGCAGGCAGCAGGTAGGTTGTTGATTCAGTCGCAAACCCTGCCTCGAGTTGAGACAGGGGAGGTAGAGCTCAATATCTCTTCTTCTCTCTCTCTCTCTCTCTCTCTCTCTCTCTCTCTCTCTCTTCAAACATATAGAAGCGTTGACTACAAATGGGAGGGTGTCCTTGTTGCTCGCTATCCGTTCAAGGAGGCATTGATTATTTTCCAGCTTCAAAGTTCTCAAGAGGCAAGAAAGATTTTGCAAGGAATCGTTCAAAAGCATCCAAATTATGCAAAGGTTGACATTCTCTCTCTCTCTCTCTCTCTCTCTCTCTCTCTCTCTCTCTCTCTCTCTCTCTCTCTAAAGACAACATTTCACTCTTTTGATCATAACTTCTTCATTCGAACTCCGATTTGGATGATCTATACCCTCAATCAAAGAGCACGATGCCCTCTACGCATCGATGTAAAGACATAAATTTTCAAAGTTATGAAAGGTATTTATGTAGCAACATTTTTTAATTGAACAGGTTCAGGAAAGTTTCTCTCATCTCTTATTTTACATACAATGTCTTCCAGCAAGCACTCGCAAGGGTTCTTCTGCTTCAACAAGGTCCACAATCATTGTGGAAAATGATCCAAAATCTCCTAAGTGTGGAGATAGCAACACAACCACTCAACCAACAACATCAAAAAGCATGATCATGCCATACTTGATATCGTTGCAAGAGACCGTAAACAAACAAGGTGAAGACTTACGGGCACTTGCAATGGAGAATGGCACACTAAGGGTACTTGTGGTTGAGAATGAGAATCTCAAGAGGACACTTGAGATGCAAACAACACGTTTGATGCAACTTGAAGAGGAAGTCAAGGAATGTAAACGCTCTCTTGTGGACTTGAATACTTTGAAGGAGCGCATGAGCAAAGTAGAGCATGACCATGTATTGAAAGAGGAGAAATTTGACACTATGAGCCAAGATGTATGTGACATGAAAAATGTATGCACAAACAAGTATTGGACTGATGTATGTGGTAACAATGTGGTTCCTAATTCCTCACTTATTCAAGCTATGGCTCAAACAAAGAATGTTGAGAATGTGGATGTGGAGGAGGTGAAGGAATGGGAGCGACGTTCCAAGAATATTGTTATTCGTGGAATTCTTGAAAAGAAGTTAGAGACACCTCCTTCTCTTGCCATTGCTATCGAAGATTTCTTCAAAATCCACTTTGGTATGTCCAAAGTTATGGTCTATGGAGCACATAGAGTGGGTAAGCAAGGAGCTCCTCGCTGGAGAGAACGGTCAATTGTATGCACCATACCGGATGAGACCAAGCGAAAGATTATCCTCGATAATAGTTGAATCTATTTAAGGGATACAAATTTTTTTGAATGAGAATATCGCACAATCAAGCAACAAAATATGCATTGCAAGGCATATGAGGAAAAGAATAAGAAAAACAAGGAGATTAAGAAAAAGTGCCCAAGGAGGAGGCAAGTGCCTTGAGCAAATAGGGATGTGCAACCTATGAGGCCAAGTTACAATTGAAAATATACTTTTGGAATTGCAATGGATACCCATGGAATGCGGGGGTTGGCATTGATGAACTAACAAGCAAACTCGATGTTGTACTTCTTGTTGAAACTTGGGATTAACGGCTTGGAGGATTACAATGTACATTCATTGATGTGGTCAAAGAATCTTAAGCAGCGAAGAGGGCAAGGAGGGGTAGCATGTGTGGTTAATAAAGGATTGAAATATTTTGTATCAATTGTGAAAGATGACAAGTACAAACGTTATGTATGGCTGAAGAGCACCTATTTTTGTAGCCGGTTGCTACATTTCTCATCATGATTCTCCCTTTTATGCTTGTATGGATAGAGATCATCCATTTTTTGATTTAGAAGAGGACATTGCTTATTTCAAAGGCAAAGGTGATGTTATTGAATTTGGGGATATGAATGCTCAAACAAAAACATTGCAACATGACACTCAACAATTTGATATGCCATACATTTCAAAGGAGTTGAAGGAAGTACACTTATATGATCGTACTTCAATGGATGAGAAAGAGTCGGATCACTATGCAAAGTTACTTTTACACATGTGTAATAGCAAGGGTATGCTCATTGCCAATGGTGATTATGTGGAGTTGAACCAATGGATTTACATGTAGAAAACATAATGGGGATAGTGTGATTGACTATATGCTACTCTCCGAAGCCATCATGTATCGCATAAAGAGTTTTATGTTTGGCCAATGGACCCCGGAATCAAACCATTGGACCTTATGTATATGACCTTCCATGTGGAGAAGCAGCTAAGCATGATCTCAGCCAAAGGGAAAAGAAGTTCTCACTATGTATGGATTTCAAACGGACGCTAATGAACATTGAAATGGTTGAGCAAAAGTTATAGATCACAGAGCTTCAATATGACGCACCTTTGGAAACTAAATGAGAATCTTTCAAGAAAGTTGTTTGTTCTTGTGCCGAAGAATGCTTTTCCATAAATCATCTCCATGGTATCAACAAAGATAAATAACGTAAAAGGTGGTTTGATAAAGAATGTCAAGATGCTCGAAAGTCCTTGATAAAGCTTGATGCAACTATGGACAAAGAAAACTATCAAAGTCATTTGTATACATACAAGGCATTGATTCAAAAGAAGAGAAGAAGATGGGAAGTAAAGCAGCAACCTTTTGAAGCCCAAGAAAAGGCACGTGCATGTGGAAGATTTTGAAGAAACTTGAGGGGCAAGCGGGTTGAGAATTTTGATAACTTGAGTCTTGTGGATATGTACACACATTGTAGGCAATTATATGAGCAACAAATGCTGAAAAAATGTCATTTTATGTTTCACTCCCATGTATGCCCTTTTTTTTTACTATTGAGGATGTATAAGGTGGGCTTGAAAAGTTGGCCACTCAGAAAGCGAGAGATCTTCAAGATATCAAGCCGGAGATGATCAAATGGATGGGAGATTTTACGCATGAGTGGATGTGTGATATGTGCAACCTTGCACTTCGACATGGTATGCCTTATGATTGGAGTACTAATTGGGTTAAGCCTTTGCATAAAGGAAGGGATGTAAAGAATGATTGGGTCTCTTATGAAAAAGTTGTTTGGGTGCATAATGGAGATGAAATTCAGTGATTGGGCTAAAGTTAAAGACAAGCGTGCAAAAGAACAAGTGGGTTTTTGTTGATTCCATAGCACCATTGATTATATTGCCACTCTTCCTGTTTTCATGGAGGAAAGTCGGTCGAAAGGCAAGCGATTGTATTGTTGTTTTGTGGACTGTAAAAAATCCTTTGATATGATTCCACGTAACAATTTGTGGAAAAGGATGGAAGAACTCCAAGTGCCAAGTGGGTTTATGCTTGTGGTTTCTCGAATCTATGAGAAGATGATGTGTCAATTGCGCATGTGAAGAAGAATTTTAGAAATTTTTGTATGCACTATTAGGGTTAAACAAGGATGTCCGTTGTCACCAACTCTTTTTGGTCTATGCATCGATCAATTGGAACAAATGGTACTTGACTTTATGCAAGAAGTAGGCAATGAAGAGGTCACTGTTTGCAACGCGATAATCATGATTTTGTTGTATGTGGATAATGTAGTGCTTCTAGCACACACTTTAGAAGATGCACAAAAGCTTATGGTTGTCCTTGAGAAGTTTTGCTTGCATAGTGGGCTGATTGTGAATGAATCCAAAATAAAGGTTATGCTTGTGAAAACCAACCATAAGGAGAAGCCATGCATTGTGTACAACAATGAGACACTTGAAGTTGTTGAGAGCTTTAAGTACCTTGGCCTTGAGGTTTCGTCCAATCACAAGTGGCATAAATGTGCTATGCGTCGTTTGGCAGCGGGAAAGAGAGCATATTATGCATTTGAGAAGATGTGTAATGCGCGAAACATCAAGTATTGAGTTCTCAAGAAGTACCTTTTTGATGCAGTGGTGACATCGAATCTTCTTATGGAGTTGAAGTGTGGGGCGGGAGCATCTCAAAGTCTACTTGGAAAGAGTTTGAGAATGTCTAAAAGCGTTTTCTTACAAACTTTCTCCAAGTTAAGACATACACACACCATATATGCTCCTACGTCTTGAGTCGGGATCTCTTCCAATTGAGGTTATGGGCATGGAAAGGGTTGTGGAGTACATGATAAAGATGCGTCAAAACCCCTCACATCGACTTCCTACAATTGCATGGGAAGCAAGAAAAAATGTTCAAAATACGCATAAAAGCAAGATCTTGAGCACAGGATGGATGCAAGACATAAAGAAGTTGTTTGAAAAATGGGATGCATTACACTTGCTACATGATGCTTCAATTGACTCTCAAGTGAATAAAGCTTTTCTATAACGCCAATGTATTGCGGATTGGGAAAAATATGGTGGGTCACGCTTCTCACATTACACCACCTATATTGCCCCCAACTACAAAAGCATGTTCTTCACTGAAAGAGGAAACCGTACTCATACTTACATGATTGAGCCTATCCCCTTGTCGGTGATACGCACTATCGCAACCATTTGGGTTAGCTCTCATTCTCTTGGATGCCAGAGAGGGCATTGGGCCAATGGAGAAGAGTCAAATTGACTATGCATATTATGCTTACTGCAAGTTCGAGAGTCTGAGTACCACACATTACTAGAGTGCTCAGCTTTTGGTCACATCCGAACTTGTTTCTCTCACATTTTCAGTCATGTTTTAGACCTACACACTTTCCTCTCCCAGCCACAATGTGGGCTTTCCATTGCGACTCTCATCACCACAATTTTGGAGCATCGAGAGTCACTTATCAGCCATACACATACTACATCACATGTAACTTTGGTCCCATAGGTCATATTTGACCTCCGAGGACGATAATAAAATCTATCTCTCTCTCTCTCTCTCTCTCTCTCTCTCTCTGCTCTCTCTCTCTCTCTCTCTCTCTCTCTCTCTCAAGGTGAGGTGGGCGCTCATCTTGAGCTCATCTCTTTGCATAGGTACCTTTGTTCTCTGGCATTCGTCACATCTTTTCACGTAAGCTTCAACATCCATGAACAAGGTAGGCCACCAAATTCCTACAACAAGAATTGCTTTTGCATTTGTCGGCAAAAAATGTCCACTTCCTTGTTCAGCATGAGCTAGCTTTAGAATAGGAGTGTATTCACTCTCTGTGGCACACATACGAAGTTGATCATCCTTTTCTCTCGTAGAGGTGATCGTCAATAAATACATAATTCTCTGCTTCACTTTGAATGCTCAACCCTTTTGGCAAGGTTCGCGTCGTTAGGTAATCCACAATGTATAAGCTCCATTTGGGGTGCTACAATGACTTTGAATAATGTCACATGTTCTATAGGTGCTTTGCTTGTGCAAATGTTACATGAACTAATATAGTCATGAACACTTTTCAACATTTTAGGCCTCAACAACACGTTCATCAAGACCAATTGTGCCACCATACAAAGATCACAAAACACATCAAGGCAAAGATTTGAATAGAAGTAGCACCAAAAGTTTCATAGGTTGGTGACGATAATCAAAACCTTAAGTCCATAAAATCAAAACCAGTGAAGGACAAAGTATAGAGAGCAAAGCCCAATGTGATGATGGACAACATCCAATATTGCAAAAACAAGGTGTTGCTCCCGAACCGGACATTTAAATGTCCAAAAGCTACAACATCGCCAAAAGCTACTACATCCAATCGAAAAGTTTTGGTGGCCCTAAAGTGTCTCCACACTTGCAGCAAATAGCCACTGCTTAGAATATTTCCAAAACCATTTTGACAAAAGAAATAAGCAAACCTACCACCATCAACACCACATCAAAGGATGGAAACAAGAGTTTGCAAATGAGGTTTAGGGGTTAGGGTTAGAATCTACGGTTTTAGGGGAAACCAATAGGCATGATAGAGCACAAGGAGACATCACCCAATAAGAACATATGCAACAAATAAGTGTATATATACATATATGTGTATGTATGTGTGGAGGGAGGCGGCAATGATGAGAAACATAAGGTGATGATGAGAAAGTTACCTGGGGACTCCCACCCGTCATTTGTTGTCATTGTTGGAGGGTGGAGTGTAGGAGGCTTTGCCAGTGCCACAATTGTAGTAGGTGGATCCATTGGTTGGAGTAGTAGTAGCATCCGTTGGCGTTGTAGTGGTAGGTGTTTTGGTTGGGACCAAATGGGCCATAGTCGTGAGAGCAGTAATGGTTGCCCTGGCTATTGGTGCTCGAGCTCTTAGCAGTAGCCTCCTCCACTCTATGGGGGGGGGGGGGGGGGGGGGGAGAGAGAGAGAGAGAGAGAGAGAGAGAGAGAGAGAGAGAGAGAGAGTGAGAGTTCCTCGGAGGTCAAATATGACCTATGGGACCAAATGAACATGTCAGGCGGTGTGAGTGGAGGTCATAAGTGACTCTTGATGCTCAAAAATCGCTGAAATGAGCGTCACAAAAGACAGTCCACATTGTGGTTGGGAGAGGAAGGTATGTAGGAGAGCTCATGGCAAAATATATGGGGAAAGAGACCTAATGTGGTCAAAAGCTGAGCACTCAAGTAGTGTGTGGTAGAGAGAGAGAGAGAGAGAGAGAGAGAGAGAGAGAGATTGAAGGAGTGAGAGATAGAGAGAAATAGAGATAAGGAGAGGTAGAGGAAGACAGAAGGGGAGGGAGAGAGAGAGAGGAGATAGAGGGAGGGGACATGGAGAGAGAGAGAGAGGGAGAGAAAAAAAAAGCTCGCTCCAGAAGGTCCCTCTAAAAATTCTTTTTGGAACAAGCTTTCAGAGAAAACTTTAATTTCTTAATATGGTCAATTGAGCAATATATGGAAAAAGATAACTCCAAATCTCGCTCAAAAAGCTCACTCCAAACCTCAACGCTTGGCCAAGCTTTCTTTAGAGTATGACTCTCTTACCCGTCCCTTGTTTCTTGTGCTCATGCTGTCACTTGGAATAATCTTATACTTGCTTTGCAATAGATTTATTTGCATATTTTGGATCAAAAATTTCTTAACACCAAAGGTGTAGCTAGTACTCATATGGACAACTTAGTGTTGCTAGACCCAGCAAAATCGACCTAATGTTACCTATACCTATTGTTGGGAGACATGGACATACACCAACTAGATGTTATTGGAGATGAGGTGATCATCCTAGAGGTGCAGATGATAATGAGACTAGGATAGCTTTTACCCTTGTTGCTCCTAATGTCTCGACCAAGGTACTGGTTGTCGTCATTGCCCTTTAGCCACTTCATTTTTCCCCTTTTGTCTACTTCGTCATCTCCTTTGGACTTGGAGTGTTGTTAGTTTCTTCTCGACCTCGACACCCTTTCTCCGTTGGTCAGAGTCTTTTGCTTTAGGGGGGTACGACTTCTCTACCTCTCTCCACTTGATTCACCATTAGTTGATGGGCTATGATATGCTCATCTTTGGCACTTACGTTTCATCCCTTTTTTTACCAATATATTCAGCTTCCATATTGACTTGATTAGTGCAACCTCCACTATGGACACATGCCATATTGACTTGGTTGTGGGTTGGCCACCTTGTCACCCTCTTGGTAGGGATCCTAAGTACATACAAGGGTTGCATGAGGAGTATGCCAATTTTATATTTCTTTCCAATTTTGTGGATTTTTAGTGTTGGTATTTTTATAGGGTTTGCATGACTCAAAGTTGGCTCATCTATGAGTGCAACCCTCGTCCACTCTACTCATCTTGTATCATTTTGCATTTGGAGTTATTGAGTTTCCAAATCTCTCTCTCTCTCTCTCTCTCTCTCTCTCTCTCTCTCTCTCTCTCTCTCTCTCTCTCTCTCTCTCTCTCTCTCTCCCCCCCCCCCCCCCCCCCCTTCTCGTGTGTGTTGCTTCTTCACTGCTCACTTTGAAAATGAGCGGTATTGAGTTACACACGATTGGTTTGGAAATCCAGTTTATGTAGCTTTGTATGAAGCCACATTTGAATGCAAAGAACACACATTACACTGTGAGAATGCAACATTGGATCATGCACTCTTCTAGGAGATAGATGAAGATTAGGCTAGTGTAGTCTGTTTAATCGGCAATCTACGAGCACGTAAATATGTTCACTTGGGAGTGTTGCTATCACCTGTAGCAACAAGAAGCAACCCATAATTGCTTGGTTGAATATAGAAGTAGATTATAAGGGGTGATATAGTAGAAGCTTATGGGGTGGCTTGGTTGTAGATGCTACTTGGAAAGTTGAATATACTAGTACAAGGGCCAATTTTCATTTACCGTGACAACCTTACAACATGCAATTGGTAGGAACTGAGTGCTCCATGAGAGGATAAAAGCACAATGAGTTGCATTTTCACTTTGTTAGAGGCAAAGTCTTGAGTGGCGCCATCGATCTTAGGTACATGAGGACATATGAACATATTGAAAACATTTTTACGAACGCCTTCTAGACGAGGTAATTTCAAGCAATGCTTGGACTACGAAACATGGCATTGAGCTTGAGAAAGAGTGCTTGGATATCAATCTTGACACACAGTTTGTCTAGATGATTTCTTGCCTACATTAATCATTGGCATGATGTAGGGGACATGAGGATTATTGCTACATTTGGGCATCACCAACATGGTGTATCTATTGAGGGTAATGGCCCCTTATCTAGCAACCTCACTCACTAGCGATTTCACATTCACCATTGGACATGCTCATTCTATCATTTTGTATTCTGTACACCATCTTATTGTTTTGAGTAGTGAAAAAGAATGATGTGCTCTCTTGCCTATGTGCTTGTGTGTGTGTGTGTGTGTGTGTGTGTGAGAGAGAGAGAGAGAGAGAGAGAGAGAAATGAAATGAAATGAATGTTATATTAACGTCTTCAAAAGGCCAGAATGACCTATGAGACCAAACTGATACAAAAGTGGTGAATCTGTTACAATGTCTGGGTACCTTAGTACTAAAGTACTAAGTGTGAAAAGTGTGAAAATAAATGTGAAAAACTAAATACAAAGTATTAAATAAATTTCTTAGGAGCATTTTGGGTGTCTGGCTAGAATGCTTCTAATCCTTTGTTGTAGTCTCCTCCGGTGAAGTGTGCTTCTGCATCTCGGTCGTGGTCGTCTTGATTTCCTAAGCTCAATTGCCATGAGGGTGCCTTTGGTATGAATGTGGGTACTCCTTTGTGATGGCTACTAGCCTCTTGCTTCTCCTTCCACTCTTGCTTCTCTCGATCCGAAGAAATTTGTGATCTGCCTCTGAGGCTGTAGTGCTCTTTGTCTTCTCATTAGATTATCCCTGTGCCGATGTAGTTCCAGTAGGTACAAGCCTACGCATGTTTGATCTTGGTATTGCATGACTCTATCTAGAGGTCCAAAGCCTTCTTTAAATAGGCAATGGAAACGCCCACGTATCTCATAGTATACGGTGCAATGGCATATGTAGTGTAATTCTGTCTCCGGCTCCATTCCGCATAGGATTCCCCTAAATCTGCCAAATTCAATTTCCAGTTGATGTGAGGATGTACGAATCTGACCAATAGCACATTTCAAACCATGAGACAGGTGGGTATCCATGTAGCTCGGGCGAATCACAAATCCATCTTCAGATAGCTGTAGGAAGTTTTCTTTGTAGTCGGCCATCTTCGTGCCCAATTCTTGTGTAGGGTCTACCCATGTCCTCTTAGTATCCGACTATATAAGATCCTGACGGATGATTTTATTAATCTCCGTTCGTGTAATTGCCAGTGATGGAGCCACAAGAGAGTATTGGAAGGGGGGTAATTTTTCCATACTGAACCCGTGTCTCTGAAACCACGAGGACAATTGCGCATACCAGCATGATGTATCCCCTTTCATTGCTAATTGTCAAGAGGATTCGAGGCTAGTCTAGTATATTCCGCTCGGGTAATCGGGTGTGGTACGGAGGCCTTGGATCTAATCATTCGGGAAATCATAGATACCTCCATTGACTTCCAATTATCTTGATACACAGATGGTCCCCAAATCTGGATCCCAGAAAGCATAGCCGAAGCCACCACACTATCAAAGAGCCAAAGTTTTGTTCGTGGTTCTTGAAACTACACTTGTGAACACATCCTCTCCAACCCTCCCAAGGCCGCAGAGGCTTTGGACAATCTAGCATCTGCTACTTTCTTAAGAGTAAACTTCGGTCCTGCAAATACCACACCAAGGTATGTGTATGCATCTGTGTACTCTACTGTATCCTGGCCATATACAAATGTAGGTGCCGATCTCCTAACCCACTGCGGTGTGGTGTTAAACACCATAACTTTGGTTTTACCCAAGTTTACCGACAGTCCACTGTCCTCCGTGAATTTATGTAATGCATCTAGCTGCCTCTGCATTCCATCTGGTGATTCTGCTATCAATACAATATCATCTGCATACAACAACAAAGGGATCCATGGCCCTGCAAGTTGAGAACCTCTGTCACCCTCTCTATCAATGTAATCTGATACCTCATCTATGTACATACCAAATAAAGTAGGGGACAGTGGGCATCCCTGCTTTACTCCAGCGGTGGAATGAACAATGTCGGAATCCCCTTCTGGAGTACGTACATAACCAGTTACTGACCCGTATAAGGCCATGATCCCCCAAATAATCTCTTTGGGGACCCCTAGCTCTTGCATCATGCGCATCAATCTGGCCCTTGGTACTGTATCAAAAGCTTTTCGAAAATCCACAAAGCAACAATACATCCTTCTCCCGCTTGCTCTTCCTTCCTCAATATGGCTCTGAGCGTAAGAATATGATCTAAAGTGGAATAACCCCTCTTGAATCCAGCTTGTCCTGTTGCCCTTATGCCCTCATTCTCTGCCCATCTGCTCAATTTTTGTTCAAGAATGGATGCGTACAGTCAGGTCAATGTGTGACCTACCATAATGGTACGGTAGTTCCCGGGTATCATAGGATCCCCTGACTTGAAAATAGGTACGATAGTAGATCATTTCCAAGATTCAGGTAATCCTTCACACATTACCCGATTAAACAGACGAGCAAGGACTTCTGAAAGTAGATCCCTGGCATGGATCAGATGTTCTACTACTAAACCATCATGATCATATGCTCTTCTTGTCTTCATCTTATCAGTGGCTTTTTTCACCATTTCCGTAGTAAAGAAAGTACTAGTAGCAGGGCATGGCTCTAGCGGATCTGGTAATGGAGGCTGTCCAGATACCATATATAATGATGTTACATATTGACCCCAAATCTCAGGAGAAGTAATCGTCGAAGGCGGTGAGTGCTCGTGAAATAAACGCCAGGCCTCATGTGAGTCCTGACTCAAGAAGAGCTAATATAAATCTTTCTCCAGTTTGGCTAAAAATGCCCTTTTCTTGCAACGTACTATACGCGGAAGAGCATGCCGAGACTGCTTATATGTGATGATCCCAAGTGCAAGCTCTTTCTAGACCTGGGTTCTCGTCTCTCTACATTCCTTGTCATACCAACTGTTTTGAGGCATGTTCCCAGATCCTCTCTTCTGATCAGGTTGAGTATGTGGGTATGCCTCTTGTGTTGCTCCATGTAGTATCTCTGTTAACTGAGAAGGAATCTCCTCTACAATATATACTGGCTCGGCTGCCCACATCCTATCATAGATCTTTTCCACATAGACTGAATCAGTCTCTAGCGTGAAAGTATATCTTGTGTGTGTCTTCTTCCTTTGTACTTGAGAGGCATTGTATTGGAAGGAGATTGATAAGGTCAAGAGAGCATGATCCACTGCAATCCCAACCGGTCTGGGTCCCAGCTTAAAGTCCTCGATACTAGAAATAAATCTTGGTGAAGTCATGACATAATCCACAGTACTAGCCCCATGCCTGTGCGGGAAGCATGTGAATTCCCCATATAAAGGGAAATTCTCTAGACCATTAAGTATGGCCAAACCATGTATAGTTGCCATCTCCATGAGATGTCTCCCATATTCAGTGTGTTCTTTATCCTTTGAGGTTCTAGTAAGCACCCTTCGTGATAAATCCACTTCTCTGAGCATTTCCTCAGAAGTATCATAGAATACTGCTTGAGAGTTGGCCGTTCTGGCATTAAAGTTAAGAATGATGTCTCCATCTCTAGAGAACTCCCATATGTCATTATTCAATATGGAGAAAGGGGACTATCCTTTAGGTGAGGAGTAGACCGATGTACGTGGAGGGAAGTAGCATATAGCGATATATAGAAATATATCTGTCTTGGCTCTCATTCTCACCCACATATACCTTGCTTGCTCATCTTTCCTGATAATCTATAGTAGTGGTTTCAGCTCCTCTTTAAATAAGACTGCTACTCCTCCTGAACCCCGGCTACCCCGTAGAGATCTCTTGTCTAGTCGACCAACTGTTTCCCATAAATAACCCTTCGCATGTGGCATAAGCTGTCCCGGTATCTTGTGTGTCTCTGAGTAGAAAACTATGTCTCTGTCCCTAAAGCTGTCTTCAAAGGCACCTACATCTAGCCTATATGATCCATTACAATTCCACGCCGCTATCCGGAGCGTCGCCCCATAGGTCTTGCACCGTCATGATGTTCGCTTTTCCAGAACCACTACTTTCCCTCCTCTATAAAAGGTGATTTTCCCCTTTTCTCTTGCTGCCCTGACCTCTGGCATCAACTCTTGCATGTGTGCCACTTGTGCCAATGTAAGGTCATCTCCCAGGAAAATACCGGTTTTCTTAAGAGTTGGCCTCTTCTTTAGAAATTCTTTCCTTATTTCTATATTCGGGAAGCGGAGAATAAGTGCCCTATCCTTTACGTTTCCCTTCTCATCGATTCCTTTCTTGCCCACTCTCCACGCACTTGTGTGAGAAGGCTCTGTGATGCCCATGCGTTGTAGCAGTTCCTTCACTTCTTCATCTACATTCTCTTTGTCTTTGACTCCTATGACCCGCACATGCAGAGCCCGATTCTTCCTTTTCTGCTCTTCCTCAATGGTCATATTAATAATGGTGGAGGTAGGTGTGGTCTCGGGCATCTGGGCCTTCCCTTTCTTCACATCCTCAATCCATTTCTCTGCTTCATCAACCTTTTCTTGTGTCTTAGAAAGACGTTCCGCCCATGAAGATGCTGTTTTCAATTTTTGTTCATCTCCTTCCCGTAGAGCTTTCATCTGATCCTTCATGTCCTCGAGCTCCTTCAGCACCAAAGGTTGGTCGTCTCCCTCTCCTTAGTTGCAGATTTGCAAGCCGCAAGTTCTCCTTTTAGCTCCTCGATTATTGCATCTTTTTCCCCCATGTGCTTTTCCATATTTGTTCTCCATGCTTCAAAACTTGCTACTGCCTCATCGAGTTTCTTTTGCATAACGCATTCTGTTACATTTACTTCGGCCTTGATTAGGTTTCGTAATTCTGTTTTCAAGATCTGAATTTCCTCATTCTGTATTCCCCGGATCTCTCTCCTTAGTTCTCTCATCATGTCTCCATACATGGAGTTCGTGTAGCTCTCAGCGCTCGCATGCATTTCCTTCATGATGTCATCCCTCATATAGTTTAGCTCTGATTTGAGCATCACCTGGACCTTCTCCATCATTAGCTCATCATGTATCCTGGAGGTTTGCCCAACTCGTAAGGATCCTGGTGATAGTACAGTATCTCTGTTTCTCCATTTAAATGTAGCTGTTTTTTTTTTGGGGTGGTGTAGCAATCTACACCCGGCCCTTCCCCTTCGGTAGGCGGATCCATCGAACCCGAGCCACAAATGTGGCGACCCCTGCTACCTATGGAGAGAGAGAAAGAGGGTAGGGTACTAGGGTGAGGGACTGAGAATAAGGCAAAACTTAAAAGTTGAACTTAAAACTTAAAAGTCTTTAAACTTTAACGTAGGAGGTATGAGGACTTTCTACGCGTAGATAAATGCAAGGGGGTGCCGGGGCGTGCGTAGGACAGGACTTTCTACGTGTAGAGGAGCTTGTAGAGCGGTTCAAAGCTATGGAGGCACCTGCGAACCCTAGGGTTTCAAGGTGGAGAGAGAGCCTGCGCAACCTACTCCCCGTGCATGATCTCCCGCCATGATCTCCAGAGAGACAGTCACGTGGAACCTGAAGCTGCGCGATGTATCTATGGCGACGACCTCCTCTCTAGAGAGAGAAGAGGCACATGACAATAGCATACAAGCACAAGAGAGTAGCAATGGCGAAGCATGATCATCCTAAGTTGCAAGCAGCTAGGCATGCTCGCTCTCTCTCGCTGTGTGTGTGTGTGTGTGTGTGTGTGTGTGAGAGAGAGAGAGAGAGAGAGAGAGAGAGAGAGAGAGAGAGAGAGAGAGAGAGAGTCTTACCATGGCCTGAGCGAAGATCTAAATGGCATGCATCCCTTTGTGGTATGTGGTGCGTTCTATATTGTGCTCACTGCTTACATTTCATTCCTAGGGCATGCATCCCCCCCCCCCCCCCCCCCCCCCCAACACCCAAGCAGGTCTTGGCTCCACTAGCAATGAGGAAAACTTTGGTGGAGGAATTAGTGATGTATTACACTCGAAGGAAACAAAGTATGCAAATCTTTAACTCACAAGACGGACTTTAAGCTCATCACTTCTGGTCTTAATTTTTGTGTATTGATAGTAGGATGAATTGTGCAATTAACTACGGGAGTGCGCATGGCTTTCATTTCTTACAATCTTCGTGGATAGAAATTGTGTCAACTCTCAACCAAACTTCTGTATGGCACTTATGTAGCTTGGTCACCAATAAATATTACAAAACACTTAGGAACATAAATTTAATGTCACACTTGTCACAAGTGCGTTTCATTAAGTCATCCAAGTAGGGGGTACTAGCTGGTTTAAATAAAAAAAAATAGGCTCATTAATTTTAGAAGAAAAAGGGAAGAGCGTTAGTGGAAGGCTAAGAATATGAGGCCAGGTGGAGGTCATTCGTTCTCTTTCCACTTTATTGGTTCTGTGTGTGTGTGAATGTGGTCATGAGGGTGCAACTCTTGTTTGTCTCTATAGTGCAGCATGCTTATGATCCGAGAGTGCACTTCGGCACAAGTGATGGTGAGAAGGGGATTTTGCACGTGATGGTGAGGAGGGAAGGAGGTTAGTAGGACGCACCCGCGGGGGGGGGGGGGGGGGGGGGGGGGGGGGGGGGGGGGAGGGATGTGCTTGTAGGTGCATGCACATTTTTGGGCTTGCGTATGGGATTCTTGGGAATCTTCCAACGCCAAAGAAAAAGAAAAATTGTTGCCATCATCCCTCACAGCCCTTGCCATGCTGCCTATGCGGAGAGTTCCCTTCACACCTGTCATGGTGTCTCCCTGTCTCTCTATGCATCACTCCCTCTGCGTTCACTTGTACCTTGCAGCCTAGATCGTCTATGTAGCTCTCCTACCTCGTCCAGATGTGTTGCTCCCAGAATATAACATACATGGAGTCCCCCCCCCCCCCTCTCTCTCTCTCTCTCTAAGCTCGGATGTTTTTTCCACCCCTATGTAGCCATGTCTATCCATTTCTATGCCTTCACCCACAACTGGCTTCTCTCTCTCTCTCTCTCTCTCTCTCTCTCTCTCTCTCTCTCTCTCTCTCCTCCCTTATCACCTTTCGAACTTCATCTTCCAAAGGACCCGTGGGGCCAAACCATCTCTCTCTTGCTCTCTCTCCACAGAAGGACGTTTGCTATTAATCCCTCTCTTTCATCACGCTCTCAGAGCGACCATGGCTCTTTGTGTCCCCATCCACAAAGTAGCATCGTCACAACCCCCTTCAATGATGACAGCATTGAGACCACCACTACATGAAAAAAATCCTCTGTCTCTGGTCGCCTTCGTATTAACATACGGCAATGCAAGCCCCTCTCGTGCAATTTGCTCCCATTTTTTCCTCAAAGCCCTCACAACATCTTTATGGATTCATATTGAAACTAATGAGTCCAAAATTGATCAGACCTACTGTCTCCAAGCATCCCCCCAGGGCACTCTGTACGCTATTTCCATCTGCAGCACCGCGAGTGTGCAAAGAGAGAGAGAGAGAGAGAGAGAGAGAGAGAGAGAGAGAGAGAGCAAAGGGGACCAACCCACAGCTCCAAGGCCCCTACCTTTGCAAGCTCACCTTGCCGGCTACAATGCGCAAGATGCACACACCTACGAGCTCAAATGATTGCCTTGCTCTGTAACCCAGGGTGCACTGTTCGAGATGAAGAGAAACTCGTTCACCCTTGCTCTGCCAATGCTCAAAGTTCGCGCACAAACAAAGCCCTACTTAGTTGCGTAAAAACGATCATCTATTTCCTTCTCTCTCCTTCGCTTAAACACATGGCCTCTCTCTCTCGTCCCCCGCGTGCCCTGTTGTCCCTTTTTGCTCTCAAACAATGGGAGGATCTCTTAAGATTCCTCTTAATAAGCCCCAAACCGAAAATTGGCAAGACCTATGTGGAGCAAACTCTCATGAATACTCTTTACTCCTTTGCTCTCTAAAGTCTCTTTCAACATGCCAAAAGAAAATGAAAGCATCTTTGAAAAATAGCATTTGAAAGTAAATGTTTCTTTAAATTGAAGAGACAGATGTCAAGCAAACAAATTTGGACAACCTTTATCCATATGGATACTATAAGGCCTTTAGCAGGCCAAAAATTTATGACAAATATATGTTATTGTTAAACTTTGAAGGTTCCTAGAATAAGGACATCTAGCATATAAAATTGGATAAGAAAAAAAGAAAAAGAAAAGAAAAAAAATGTGGCAAAAGAAAAAGTAACCAATAATGTGAAACACTTTGACACCCATACGATTCATCATAAGACCAAGAAATTATTGGAAGATTAAGATGAGCAAATATGATGCCATTGCTTATCAATTGGATCTCGTTAAATATTCTCTTTAATTTTCTAGAGCTAGTTGCCAAGCAGATAACTATTACAACAAGGCCAACCAACAGGCAAGTGCATTGTTTTGTTCCTCGTTTTGGACACTTGAGTGCTGATTGGAGATGGAGAAAACAAAAGCTTCTATAGCATGCGTGGTTTGATTGCTTGCACATTCTTCTCTTTCTTTGGAGAATATCCTCTTTTTCTAGAGGGCAATGCCTATGTGCGACTCGTTACTATAGTCTTGGACCTTTGGGCAAGGCAAGCCTCAGGACTATATGACATGGGCATGGGGGCATGGGATCTATGGTGAGAGCATCGAGTGTCGTAGATCTTGTCGGCATCGCAAAAAGTAATCTCGGATTACTTTTTGTACTCGAGATTACTTTTGGTCACATTTGGTATAAGAATAATCTCGGGCCCATACCATCACAATAAACACGCGGGTGCTCGTGGATAAGACATGGGAGTCGTAAAGGTGAGGTCTCGGATTCGAGGGTCGGTCGCGAAGTAATCTCGGATACCCAAGATTACTTTGCCGCGTCGAAAATTACTTTGCCACGATCTACAGCTCTCCTTCATCCCACCGTAGATCCCACCCCCTCAATTCCCGTGTTAGATAGTCCCCAGGGCAGGCCTAGCCTCGAAGGCCAAAATGACCCCCCCCTTATCCCTCTCCCTTCTCTGGAGAGACCATTCGGCGCCCCTTTCGAAAGTAAAGTATGGACGTTTTTAAAAGACAAAAAAAAGCGCTCTACGCTTCCGTCACAGGAAAATGGCTCGTCTTCGTCTTTTCCACAGCCGCCATCTCCTCTAACACCTTCCTCCTTCAGCACCTTCAGTTGAGTTCCCGTGTTCTCAAGGTACTTCTTCTAACTCGCAGAATTTCTTCCAATTTTCTGGTTGTTGTAGTAAGATGGAAGACAATATTTTGCAGATCTCCTCGTACATACTGGTTTTCAACAGGTTTCCGACATGAGCCATGTCCCCAGACGGCCTCAGAAAGAGGCAGAATGGAGAACCTTGCATGGATGATTCACTGATCGAGCCCCTTCTCAGATTTACAGTAAGTGCCTTTGGGTCTTTACTGTTATACTTTAGCTGCAAGCTAGATCCTGCCAAACATGGTGTATGCACCATTGTGACAAATGTGCTTCACACGGATCAATAGTTATGGCAACCATCTGTTCCTTTATGGCAGTTGGCTAATTGCAGGAACTATATTTTGCATTGCTTGCCTGTTCGCTTGATGCCTAAGTGCAATTCCATTTGATATAATTAGTGAATGCCACACTAAGGTGCAAAGGGTTTTCCTTAAGGTGTATCTATTAATCTTGTCCTGTTTCTAGTTTGTTCATACATGTAAAATTTGCTATTCCTTGGTCCAGAATGCTGCTACTGAGTGTGAGGATCTCATCGTGCGAAAACCTGGGTGGCCATCACTTTTCTGCCATTTTCTCGTCAAATGGGTGAAATGGTTTGGTAAGCCAACTGTCTGTCTTTTTCTAAGTCTGCTATGTGAAGTGAGATGCCAATGTGCAGCCACTTTGTTTGCAGGTAACTTTGTCAGACGATCTGCTTTCTGGTTGTGCAACATGCTACTTTGTGGGTGTGCTCATGAGAAAGCACATGCGGAGAAAATGCTAACTTTGGATCTTACACCCCTTCAAGTAAGTTTTTCTTGCTTGATATAACAAGTGGACCTGGTTTTAGCTCAGGTATATATGTTTAAGTACACTATAATTGATGAGGTTATGGTATGCTTGACTTGCTCTTTTGACTCTTGATTCTTCTATTCTTGTAATTTCATTAGTCATGTCTTGGGAACGTGATAATCATTTCTCTGCCTTTTGCAAGTTTTCTTCACCCATTTACTTGGTGAAGCCACTGGAGTTTGCTGAGTGGCTTTGATTGATGCTGTAAAGGAAATATGCTTGCACATATAGCACAAACCAAACGAACAAGAAAACAGAAATTATATGAGTGAAAAGTTCGATACAAAGGGCTAAACACCCAGTCAAATGTTTCAAGTCTATACATTCTCCCTTTATGCTAGGTATGATGCCTAAATGGTACGTTGCGAGTACATGGTTTAGAGATTCAGCCTTTGAAGATTAATTAGCTTGCTGTGGATTGTTGCACATCCACGTGTGCAATTGTAGTTTTCAAGCAGTTTTTTTGTAGAACGAATGCAAAAGCAGGGATATTGAGGATTATCTTTGGGTAAAGGATAAGGGGTTTCATCTCCTTGAGAATCTATTGGCACTTCTTTTATGACAAGGAGTTGTTTTTACACTCAGTTCGGGACCTTCACGCATTATCTTCACCCCTGTATCGGCGAAGTACAGTAGTTTGCTACACTGCTCGTGACGGCACTTTACCATGGAGATATCTTGGCAATCGGGACACCCCAGACTATTGCTACACTCATGAAGTATCCTTCAGTGGACATTGCAACAAACATCCTCATCATTTGCCTCACATCTTCGGCTTCATGCGGTTCGTTCAGCATCCGGTGCTGAGAGGGGGTGCTAGAAATCACGTACACTACTCTGTTGCTTCACTCAAGTGTAGGACATGCATGTACGGCTAGTGTGCCTCTGGGCTGGCCACCCATAGCATATGCATATAGGCTGCATTGTCCGGCCGCCAACTTCTGGGCCGACCGTCTTCTCTTTTGTCCGGGCGCCCTACATAGGTACTACTCACTCATTTTGTTGGGTTGTGGGGCATCATCCATGCATGCTCGACCTCCCTTGGACATTCATATATATGAGGCCATGGGGGTACCCACTACATACAGATTGACATTGTATTGGTCTTTCATGCTCTTGTAGTCAGGGGGGACTGATCGCCCCCTCGTCCCCTATTGGTGCGATTTGTGTCTACTCTCTCTCTCTCTCTCTCTCCCCCTGCGCGCTGCCTCCCCTGCGTGGCTCCCTCCTGCGCGCTGCCTCCCCTGCGCGCTGCTCCCTGCGCGCTGCCCCACTGCGCGCTGCCCCACCCCTGTGTGCTGCTCCCTCCTGCGCGCTGCGCTGCTCCCTGCACGTCAAGACGACCAGCCCATCCACTGAAAACACACACCCCATCCCCATCCCCTGCCCGCTGCCCCCTGCATACACACAAGCTGAGTGTTCTCTTCCCCTTCTCCCCTCTTCTTCACAGTATGAAGAGAGGGTAGCTACGAAGCCAACCATGTCTTCCCCCATCATCAAGACGCCGACACCGACAAAGAAGACAACGTCCTTCATGCTCACGAATAAGAGGCTTGCACAATTGGAGAAGGACATGAAGGAATGGCGGATGGAGAGAGAAATATGGAAGGAGGAGAAAGCCAACTTCATCAAGCTATGGAACGAAGAGAAGGAGGACATGAGAGCGGAAATCCAAAATCTCAAAGAGGAGAAGGAGAGAAGGGAACGGGAGAACGAGAAGGAGAGGGAGAGATGGAGGAAAGAGCAAGAAGAGATGAAGGCACAAATCGATCTCCTTCATGCTTCCCTCACATCCCTCACCCCCGAGGAAGGAGAGATTAAAGGGGAGGCTAAGGAAGCCCTCAAGGAGGAGATCACCAAAGCCCTCACCGCAAGCATTGAGGACAAATTAGAGGCCACCAAAGAAGGATGGGTCGAAGTGGTCAAAAAGAACATCAAGAAGGTAGCAAGAGAGGAAGCCCAAAAAGATGAGGTACTCATCGTACACACAACCATCGAAGAGGAGAAGATGCGACAAGCTCGCCGTCTCAATGTGCGAGTGACCGGCATCAAAGAAGAAGAAGGGTCTACACCCGAAAGCGATGGGAAAGCTTTATGCAAGAAAGTGGGATACAAGGAAGAAGAGATCCCTTTCTCCAAAGTTTGGAGAGCCGGCAAAGACCCAAAGAAAAGAGCTCTCATCCTCCAATTCGCCTCCGAGGAGTCTCGAACTTCCTTCCTCCGAAAGAGGGTCATCTTGAGAGGGATAGACGGCCCCCCGATTTATCTTGATGATGACCTCACAAAGATGCAACAAGATCACCGTCGCGCGTGCATGCCTCGAGTCCACCAAGCCCGCAAAGAAGGGAAGAAGGCAGTATATCGGGATGGTAGGGTTATCATTGATGGCAAGACCATCGCATAGGGACTCGCGGCCTGTGGGACACACGAGGAGATTCATGTCACGGTTTGGAATTGCAATGGAGACCTATGGACACACCCAGAGAGACTTGAGGAGGTGATGAGAGGTCAAGACATCATTCTACTTACAGAGACACACGAGAGCCCGGAGAGAGGGTTACCACGGATACATGGATTCCAGTGGGAGTCTCTACATCGAGGATGTATGCGCCAGCACACCACTCGCGGCTCAGGAGGAGTGGCCATACTCTTTAGACAGGGGCTTCACAGCAGACTACAGATTGTTGCCCGGGACCCACAGGCCCGCTACATGTGGATTCGCCTCGAGCTCTCACGAGACAGGATCGTCTACATTGCCCTTTGCTATTTTGCTCCCACAGGCTCCAGATTCGCCCCTATTGAGCAGGAGTCACCGTACGCATGCCTCACGGAGGAGATTATGGAGTACTCCACACTGGGTGAAGTCTTCCTTATGGGAGACTTCAATGCTCGTACACGCAGTGAGCAGTGTGAGACATATGACCATGAGGACCCAGAGACACTACACACTCTAGATGAGGAGGCTACTATGAGAGACACAGCAGACAGAGCTCCAGTCACAGCTTACGGACGACATCTACTTCGACTTGGCGCCCAGCACCGTCTCGTTATTTATAACGGGATGGTCCAGTGGCCCACCTCAGGGGGCCTGACTTGTATGCCACATGGAGTTGCAGAAGGAGGGGGGAGTACAGTCGACTATATTCTGGGACCCAGGGAGGCTACACACCTTATCACATCCTTCACCATTCCACCCATACCCATCGGAGCCGACCACACATACCTCTCTTTCTCCATCACCGGAGATACCATCACACACAGCTCCACAACACGCACTCCACACACCACCATCCATTTCACACATGAGTTAGCCTCTATTTACTCGGCCAAGGTCGAACATGGCCTATGTCTCCTCCACCCATCCACACCACTCTCAGTTCTCACATCACATATCTCTTCCGTTCTCCACACTTCAGCTATTAGCTCTTTTCCACACACCACTCACACAGGACGCACTCCCCCCCCCGGGGCTATGCCTCAGAACCGCTGGTATGATGATGAATGCAGAGAGCTATACCGACGCCTCCATGCACGGCGAGCCTTAGGAGAGATCACAGAGAGAGAGGCCAGACGGCATATGAAGACGCTGACACGCCAAAAGCGGCGAGCATTCGAAGAGGCACAGGAGCTTGAGCTATACCGCCTATTCATGAGCATGGATAGCGCGACGGCATGGCGCACCCTGCGCGAGCCACGTCCGACTACAGCTATTGAGGATCCACAGATATGGCATGATTATGCAGAGCGACTTTATGAAGTGCCAGGGCAGCCTCCTATTCCACAACCACACGAGCCTCGCCCCACGTGCTCCTCCTTCTTTACAGCAGAGATGGTAGAGAGGGCCATACGCCGCATGCAGCACAGACGATCAGCTGACCATACTGGATTACAGAGTGAGCACATCATTTATGCGGCCTCCACTATAGCCCCATTGATTGCACATGTCTTCAACCGGGCTATAGGGGAGGGCTTCCCAGAGGAGTGGACACAGCACACCATAGTGCCTATCCACAAATCTGGCGACACCCTGGACCCAGGGAACTACAGGACTATCATGATTGGCCACACGATGGCCAAGCTATATGGAGCAGTACTTGAGGCACAGCTCAGCTGCTACGCAGAGATCGAGGGTTTACGAGCTCCAGGCCAAGCAGGTTTCAGACGAGCTTTCTCCACCATTGACCACATCTTCGTTCTGCGCTGCCTCATTGATGGGGCAAAGGCGCGGAAGAAGAGGCTTTACTGCTGCTTTGTGGACTTCCGCAAGGCCTTTGACACAGTCCCATGCGAGACTCTTCCAGCGCCTTCACAGCATTGGGGTACCAACAGAGATGATTTGGGCCATATATGCTCTATATGAGAGGGTGACGGGTCGGGTTCGTTGCCCAGGCGGTTTTTCAGAGACCATTGCTAGCACCATTGGTGTTAAGCAAGGATGCCCACTCTCCCCGACACTCTTTGGGCTATACATCGACGAGATCTCCGACTACATACTGCGAGCAGGGGGAGAGGGGAGCGACTTGGCAGGTACTCCGGTCCACATCATGTTATATGCTGATGATATTGTGTTGATTTCAGAGTCACCCGAGGGCTTGCAACGCCATCTTGAGGCCTTGGACGAATTCAGCACACACAGGGGGTTGACTGTGAACCTTGGCAAAACCAAGGTTATGATCTTTCACACATCCAGTGCAGTGAGGAGCGCCGCCACCTTCACAGCAGCAGGAGGACAGGTTGATGTAGTCACCTCCTATGTCTACCTTGGCATCACATTCACCAGCCTACCAGGACCCTTCACTATGAGGCAGGCTGCTGTTGACAGGCTCACCCGAGGATATGCAGCTCTGGCCATGCTAGAGCGGAGGTGCCACCAGGCACACTTTCAGGAGCCCCGCACGAAGGGGTGGCTTTTCGACACCTTAGTCACCCCGGCCTTGATGTACTCGGCGGCAGTATGGGCACCAGGATTGACAGCTGACCAGTGGACACAACTTGAGAGACCACAGGTATATATGATCTCACGCTTGCTCCGCAGCAAGAAGACAGTGCCACACGACATTATTAGAGCCGAGCTCGCCACACCACCTATGGTTGTAGAGGCACTATTCCAGACAGTTTGCTTCATCCAGAGGATGAGAGAGCTACCTCCTGACAGACTTACCCGTAGAGCATTTGAGGCAGCTATACAGCTATCAGAGAGTGGGCATGAGAGAGCATGGTACTCACAGGTCAGAGCATGGTTTGAGGGACACGGTCTTGACATGGAGAGCCTACCACCATTCCAGTACGACCCCCACTCACCATATGTTCACCTCTCTCACAGTGAGAGGAACTTGGTATTGAGACAGGATCTGTGGCAGCTATACACTAGGAGAGTCTGGGAGGCACCTAGCTTGGGGACGAGGATGTCAGATTACAGAGACCAGTTTCTCACCATATTGTCTGGGGGGTTCATACAGAGACCACGCTACATGGACACATATATGCCACATAGCTCACGGGTGGCGATTGGTCAGCTGAGAGTGGCTTCACACAGGTTAGAGATTGAGATCGGGAGACATACTGGTGTTCCCAGGGGGGAGCGAATCTGCAGAGCCTGCACAGAGGAGGTGGAGAGTGAGGAGCACTTTGTATGTAGATGCAGAGCATACACTGAGATCAGAGGCAGGTATGAGGCCCTATTTAGAGGACAGCCCACTCTCCGAGAGATCATGGAATCTCGAGATCAGAGACAGCTCGGACGTTTCTTACTAGAGATACAGAGCCATCGGGACACACTACTACAGCCACACACAGCTACACAGACAGAGGGGAGACAGTCGCAGCTCACAGACTTCTTTCAGAGGATTTCCGCCCCCCCCTCACCAGACACTCAGAGGGGAGTGACACTCCCACAGGCGGAGGTGAACCGAGCTAGACGACGACCACGAGTCACAGGCTACAGGGGCGCGAGCTCCCACCACCGACAGATCGAGGAGATCCGAGCCCGGGAGCGCCGTGCCACTGAGGAGCGAGTGGCTCAGATGAGGGCTGACCCGACAGCTTTCATCCGGGTAGCCTTGGCACCAGACCCACCCATGTACCACATCTTACACCCCCCCATTAGTACAGGATGGAGCTAGATAGCTTGATGCATTCTCATGATTGTACTACCTTGAGCATACAGACATGCATATACCCCTAGAGATAGAGCTCCATCCCTCCTCAGATACTCCACTACCTACATTCAGCTCAGTTTTGTATCAATTTTGTTTCATTTGTCTTTCCGATAGACGGATGACATACACACAATGTACATTTGATTTGTCTCATAGGCCGATTTCGGCCTGACATAGACGTTAAAAATCTTTCTTTCTTTCTTTCTTTCTCTCTCTCTCTCTCTCTCTCTCTCTCTCTCTCTCTCTCTCTGACGCTCCCGCACACGCGCACTCACATATATCATCTGGCATTGTACGGTCTCATGCTCTGGTAGTCAGGGGGGCTGATCGCCCCCTCTTTCCCACATCTAGCGTTTGTGTTCTATTGTCTCTCTCTCCTCTCCTCTCACGCTTCCGCACACGTGCACTCTCACAATCTGAACCCAGAAACTATGGCCGAGGGGCCTAAACCAAAAGGAGGGGGTTTAGAAATTTTATTCCTAACCTCTACCAACTTATGGAGCATCAGCCGAGGGGACCTAAACCAGAGGGAGGGGGTTTATAAATTTTATTCCTAACCTCTACCAACTTATGGAGCATCTACCGAGGGGCCTAAAACGTAAAGTATTAGAAGCTTGATTGTTGGAGTTGATTTCCGTAAAACACGCTGACTATTGACGTGGCATGACTATACGGAATTCTGTGATTTGCATTGACTGCTGACGTGGCATTGCTATACGGATTTCCGTAAATTAATTTGGCAGATTTTGCGTGAGCTTTTGGTGGGAGAAGCTTTTGAGTGCAAGAGCTTTTAGAACTGGAGCTTTTAGGGCTTTGCTTTTGGGCATCCCTTGTACTGTTTATAAGCAGAGCTTTTGGGGCTCTGCTTTTGGGCCAGTTTCTGTCAAATGCAACAGAATCGAAATGGTTAAGATCTAGGTTTTATACTTCCACAAATCTTTACTTCTTTCTTTACGTTAGTGATTTCTTTAGCATGAATGATGGTTCCTTTTAGTTTCTCTGAGAAGAGGGAATGCGAGAGAGAGGTAGAGATGTGTAGAGGGAGAGAGAGAGAGACAGAGAGGAGGAGAATGACACCCGATGAGGTCCCAACCAACCCTCTCAAGGGCCCCCACACCGTTGCCGATGTGGTATTTGCTTTTGATTGCGTAAATGAAATGTACACACACGCAATACCTCAAGTGAAAGCTCTACTGACTCGAATGGGGAATGTCGCCACGGTAGCTCCTCAAGACGAGGCACCTCCGGGGCTGATTTGATGCACCTTTGGATCCTTCTCGATGTGGGATTGCGGATGGCCTCCAAGGGGTAGATCTAGGGCTGAATTGCTGCTCCCAATGTCAGAGGAATGAAGGGCTGAAAACACAGATCTCGATGATGCCGATGATGGGCAGCAATGGGAGCACTCAATGCGGCGAGGGAATGGTAGGGGAGAGGCTTAATGGGTTGCCGAAGGACCGGACACTTCCGGTAACGGAAGGGATGAAAACTGAAAACGTTGGCTAATCTGCAAGGGAGAGAGCACAAATCTGTACAATGCTTGGACTTGCCGACAATGTGGACGACGACGAGACGGGCTGAAATCTGAAACTGCTAAGGGCTGAAATCTGCAAATCTTTATCTGCTGAATTCTGACTCTATGTTGGTGACGATGTGGACGACGACGCGCTGAAAATGCAGACGCTGAAATCTGCGTTTTCCGGGCTGAATCTGTAAAACTTGCGGAATTTGACCGTGCGGCGAGGAATTGCTGCGGGAAGGTGAGATTTGCGAGGTTCGGGGGTTCTACTGTGGAGTCTGACTGCTGAAAACTGAAAACGCTGATGCTTGTGGGGATTCCATCGCGAAGATCTGCGAAAACGCTAAAGTGTCTTGCAGATGCAAAAACGCTAGGGCTGAAAATGGCCTTGCTGTGGAGAATCTGCTACGCTGGGGAGTCTGCTGCTTCTTGTTGTCGCCAGGCTGTTGTCAAAGCAAAAACGCTGGCTGATTTGAGGTTTTGTCCAAAAACGCTAGCCCATCTGCCAGGGAGTAAAAACGCTAGGGTTCTTGGGGGTTCTGCTGAGAAGTTTTCAATTGTTCTACATACTGCCATTCGGGACGCTTCACTCGGTCAAACTTCAAACTTCAAACTTCAAAGTTCAAACCTTGACAAAGTGGAGGCCTCAGTGCAAAGTGCAAAGTCAGTGCAAAGTTCAAACTTCAAACCTTGACAAAGTGGAGGCCTCAGGAGTAGCCCACTGGTGAGAGCGTAGGTGAAGATGGAGAACCGCGGGAGAGAGTGTGTGGGTAGGGCTCACGGGCTCAAGCCCACAATGGCCTCAATCGGCTCACGGCTGTGCAGAAAGTGCAGCGCAGAGGCGTTTACGGGCAAATGTGACCTTTGGGGGGGAAAAATGCCACATCGTCAAATCGGCCCTGCCCACGTCCGAAATCCCCATCAGACGCCAATCTCATGCGGATGCGCCCGGAAGTATGGTTGCCCAATCAGACGCGTCTGAAAAAAACTATGTGCATACGTAATCGTGAGGTCTTAGTACCTTGCGGGATTGAGCACCATGTAAAATTATACAGAGATGAATATCTAGGTAGAGGAGACTTGAAGTTTATGATGGTAGGAAGCCCTTGTATACTGCAAGCTCTCTAATAAGCTAGATTACACTGGATAATCTAGTCTTCCCACTTGGGATACTTTTACATATTGGCATTGCTCTAGGCATGCTCCGCCTGTTCTTCTTTCGGCTGTGAAACCCGCCCTACCCAGATAAACTTCGATGACTTTTAACTCCTCTGCCCAACGAAGTTTCTTGAGATTGGTATCCATGCACCATATCTTGTCAGCATCGATGGTATAGATTCCTCCAGATGGACTCCAGTTGATACCCCATCCTCTATGCACCCTTGGAATAGGTGGTGCAAACACCCTATCCAAAATCATCATCACCCTTTTTCGAAATTGATAATTCGGTGATTGGCATGCATTTTCAAACATGATGGTGAACACCTGGAATTTCTGGTAGGCTGAATGAACATTTTCCTGTACCACGAAATTTTAGTACACAGATTAACATACTATGGTTCTTGCAATTTATATTTAGTGTTTTCTACTCATTAGGTAATTGTTCTAGTTTGTCCACTAAATTGATAACTCATGGTGTTTTTATGTTGCCAAAAGGGATACAAGACGATCAACAAAAAAAAGGGAGGTATTTCCCATGATTCAAGTTGGGGAGGATATGTATATTAGTTTACGTATATTAGTTTGTAAGTATATTGGATTTTGAATGCATGTCGGTTTACGTATATTAGTTTGTAAATATATTGGGTTTTGAATGCATGTTAGTTTATGTATGTTATTTTTCAGTGAGAGTTGCACCTCTCTCTCACAATTAAGAGGAATCCGTGCACAGTTGTGACCTGTAGCGGGATGGCTACATCAGAGCCATTAGAGGGTGAAACCTCTCAACCCCCTCCACCAGAAACCTCTTCAATCCCCGTACTCAACCTCTCCCATGGAAGCCGTCATGATGGATATGATGAGAAGAACGTCGGGAAGCTGCTGAGCGGGAAGCCAAGGCTGTAGAAAGGGAGGAGAAACGGGAAGAAAGGAGGCTACAGTTGGAACTAGAGAGACAGGCAGCGGCAGAAGCCAAGGCTGGAGAAAGGGAGGAGAAACGGGAAGAAAGGAGGCTACAGTTGGAACTAGAGAGACAGGCAGTGGCAGAAGCGACTCGCTTGGCCGATCAAAAGGCCATGCGTGACCTCATTGTCACCCTCACCGATCGCCACGGACCGTCTTCATTGGCAACTAACTACAAGCGCATGGCGGCTACCATTGCAGAAGCGGCATCCAAGGCGGTTTCTCGCGATTCTGCACCCATTCCAGAGAAAATTGAGTTTAGTAGGTATGATGGTAAGATGGATTCTCATGTTGTACATTCATGGTTGCATCAATTTTAGTCTTATTTTGCGGTTCCCAAGAAGTCTGACAATAATAAGGTTCTGTTAGCCTCTATGCATCTCACTGGTGATGCCATCACACGGTATCAAGAGTGGGTGGAGCGGCAATTGGAAGCCGATGAGACGACCCAGGCGTCGACCTTCTCGGATGAACCCCTTACGTATGTTTGGGCAACAATATCTCCATAAATCAAAGAGGAATTTCGGGCTTTGATGAAAAACGGTATGCCTGTTATGTCGTATGCTGTAGCCTGTGTCGTAGATAGGAGCACAGTTGAGGAAGTCAGATCGAAAGAGGTTGGAAGCATCTCTCTTTGGTTTGGACCACTCCATCAAGTTCGATGTGGAGTTCATGGATCCAAAGATGTTCAACGAGGCTATTCGGCTAGCCCTGCTTCAGGAGATGAAGCATAACAAGGTGGCCATCCGGCGACACTAGCATGTAGGAATAGTTAGGCGACATGTGTGGTCTAATTCCCAAGTCAATCGGATCACCAGGTCATCGGCTAGTGGTCAAATAACAGGTTAAAATATGCACAAATGTGCAAATCCCGACCTAGGACAAATTATTAGGTGGTTGGGCAAACCCTAAAAAAACCTATAAAAGCAACCTTCTTCCTCTCTCAACCTCAGATTTTTGGGCGCTCCAAAAGGGCTGAAACCTGCGTTTCCAGAGACCAAAGGCTGGTGCGTTTGCTGACCTGGAGTGGCTGCGTTTCCTACTGTCCTACTTGCGATTCTGCTGCTGCAACCTGGCGCCCTATCTCTCATTCCCTCGCCACCATGCTTGGTGCCATTGAAGGCCAAGGGGCAGCCCATCAATGGCTGCGCCCCTCAGCCCCATAACCTCCTCTTTTCTGGCCTGATTGCAGCCATCTTCGCTGCTGCATTCTCAGCCTATTCTCCCCCTCCAATTCCCCCATTTCGAAGGCCATTCATCGGGTCTACATTGGAGCAATTCCCCGCTCCACATCAGGCCTGTTTTCAGCCATCATTCTGGCCTACATTCTGAGCCATTCCTCGCTCTACATCAGGTCCAGTTTTCAGCCAGGTTTGCCTCTCAATTCGGTGAGCCAATTCAGCCCGGAAATCCCCCCGTCAGTGCATTCCCGGCCTCTCCATCGAGTCAACATCGGCCATCCATATCAGCCCCGGAGGTGCTCCATTCGACAGAGTTACCGGTGCTATCTTCCCCCATTCTCGGAGTCTCTAGTGTCTTGCATAGTATACTTGTGTACATTTCATCATTGCAATCAAAAGAAAATACCACATCAGTAATGGTGTGGGGGGCCCTTGGGAGGGTTGGTTGGGACCCCATCGGGTGTGTTATCTTCTCTCTCTCCATCTTCATACACAACACAAATCTGGTGCTTTTCTCTATATTGCTCTAATCTCTCATAACATTCCCTCCCATAAAAGGAACATAAAAGGAACCAACCGATCGCACACATAAAAGGATTCAGGGATTTGTGAAGAGCAATAAAGCTAGATCTTGTTAGCTATTTCTATCCGTTGCGCCTGACAAGGACCCTCAGAGATGGCATGATTATGCTCAGAGGCTCTATGAGATTCCATGGCAGCCACCCATACAAGAGCCCCCAGGATCACGCCCGACCACATCTACTTTCTTTACAGTAGGTATGGTAGAGAGCTATACACCGCCTACAGCATGGGTGCTCCATGGACCACACAGGTATGTAGAGTGAGCACATCATACATGCTGCAGAGACACTTGTCCCTTTCATTGC